>NC_091791.1:67212500-67837500 GCF_041296235.1 Equus asinus | reverse complement strand
TGGGGCCTATCTCTGTCTTTGGAAACAATTCAGCAGTTTGTGCCTTGAAGCTCTAGGGCAATGTAGCCCACCCACAGCAGAAGTTCTACTTCAGCCAGATCAGGCCTGCAAAGAAACTGCGTTTCACAGCCCTTTGTAAGGGATGTTCCCGGTAGGCTGTAAGAGCCCAATGCAGAACGAGTTGTTTCTTAGCTTCCCAAAGAGCTGGAAGCAAGATGCTTTGGGGACTATCTCTGTCTTTGGAAACAATTCAGCACTTTGTGCCTTGAAGCTCTAGGGCAATGTAGCACACCCAGAGCAGAAGTTCTACTTCAGCCAGATCAGGCCTGCAAAGAAACTGCGTTTCACAGCCCTTTGTAAGGTTTGTTCCCGGTAGGCTGTAAGAGCCCAATGCAGAACGAGTTGTTTCTTAGCTTCACAAAGAGCTGGAAGCAAGATGCTTTGGGGACTATCTCTGTCTTTGGAAACAATTCAGCACTTTGTGCCTTGAAGCTCTAGGGCAATGTAGCACACCCACAGCAGAAGTTCTACTTCAGCCAGATCAGGCCTGCAAAGAAACTGCGTTTCACAGCCCTTTGTAAGGGATGTTCCCGGTAGGCTGTAAGAGCCCAATGCAGAGCGAGTTGTTTCTTAGCTTCCCAAAGAGCTGGAAGCAAGATGCTTTGGGGACTATCTCTGTCTTTGGAAACAATTCAGCACTTTGTGCCTTGAAGCTCTAGGGCAATGTAGCACACCCACAGCAGAAGTTCTACTTCAGCCAGATCAGGCCGGCAAAGAAACTGCGTTTCACAGCCCTTTGTAAGGGATGTTCCCGGTAGGCTGTAAGAGCCCAATGCAGAACGAGTTGTTTCTTAGCTTCCCAAAGAGCTGGAAGCAAGATGCTTTGGGGACTATCTCTGTCTTTGGAAACAATTCAGCACTTTGTGCCTTGAAGCTCTAGGGCAATGTAGCACACCCACAGCAGAAGTTCTACTTCAGCCAGATAAGGCCTGCAAAGAAACTGCGTTTCACAGCCCTTTGTAAGGGATGTTCCCGGTAGGCTGTAAGAGCCCAATGCAGAGCGAGTTGTTTCTTAGCTTCCCAAAGAGCTGGAAGCAAGATGCTTTGGGGACTATCTCTGTCTTTGGAAACAATTCAGCACTTTGTGCCTTGAAGCTCTAGGGCAATGTAGCACACCCACAGCAGAAGTTCTACTTCAGCCAGATCAGGCCGGCAAAGAAACTGCGTTTCACAGCCCTTTGTAAGGGATGTTCCCGGTAGGCTGTAAGAACCCAATGCAGAGCGAGTTGTTTCTTAGCTTCCCAAAGAGCTGGAAGCAAGATGCTTTGGGGACTATCTCTGTCTTTGGAAACAATTCAGCACTTTGTGCCTTGAAGCTCTAGGGCAATGTAGCACACCCACAGCAGAAGTTCTACTTCAGCCAGATCAGGTTGCAAAGAAACTACGTTTCACAGCCCTTTGTAAGGGATGTTCCCGGTAGGCTGTAAGAGCCCAATGCAGAGCGAGTTGTTTCTTAGCTTCCCAAAGAGCTGGAAGCAAGATGCTTTGGGGACTATCTCTGTCTTTGGAAACAATTCAGCACTTTGTGCCTTGAAGCTCTAGGGCAATGTAGCACACCCACAGCAGAAGTTCTACTTCAGCCAGATCAGGCCTGCAAAGAAACTGCGTTTCACAGCCCTTTGTAAGGGATGTTCCCGGTAGGCTGTAAGAGCCCAATGCAGAACGAGTTGTTTCTTAGCTTCCCAAAGAGCTGGAAGCAAGATGCTTTGGGGACTATCTCTGTCTTTGGAAACAATTCAGCACTTTGTGCCTTGAAGCTCTAGGGCAATGTAGCACACCCAGAGCAGAAGTTCTACTTCAGCCAGATCAGGCCTGCAAAGAAACTGCGTTTCACAGCCCTTTGTAAGGGATGTTCCCGGTAGGCTGTAAGAGCCCAATGCAGAGCGAGTTGTTTCTTAGCTTCCCAAAGAGCTGGAAGCAAGATGCTTTGGGGACTATCTCTGTCTTTGGAAACAATTCAGCACTTTGTGCCTTGAAGCTCTAGGGCAATGTAGCACACCCACAGCAGAAGTTCTACTTCAGCCAGATCAGGCCGGCAAAGAAACTGCGTTTCACAGCCCTTTGTAAGGGATGTTCCCGGTAGGCTGTAAGAACCCAATGCAGAACGAGTTGTTTCTTAGCTTCCCAAAGAGATGGAAGCAATATGCTTTGGGGCCTATCTCTGTCTTTGGAAACAATTCAGCAGTTTGTGCCTTGAAGCTCTAGGGCAATGTAGCCCACCCACAGCAGAAGTTCTACTTCAGCCAGATCAGGCCTGCAAAGAAACTGCGTTTCACAGCCCTTTGTAAGGGATGTTCCCGGTAGGCTGTAAGAGCCCAATGCAGAACGAGTTGTTTCTTAGCTTCCCAAAGAGCTGGAAGCAAGATGCTTTGGGGACTATCTCTGTCTTTGGAAACAATTCAGCACTTTGTGCCTTGAAGCTCTAGGGCAATGTAGCACACCCAGAGCAGAAGTTCTACTTCAGCCAGATCAGGCCTGCAAAGAAACTGCGTTTCACAGCCCTTTGTAAGGTTTGTTCCCGGTAGGCTGTAAGAGCCCAATGCAGAACGAGTTGTTTCTTAGCTTCACAAAGAGCTGGAAGCAAGATGCTTTGGGGACTATCTCTGTCTTTGGAAACAATTCAGCACTTTGTGCCTTGAAGCTCTAGGGCAATGTAGCACACCCACAGCAGAAGTTCTACTTCAGCCAGATCAGGCCTGCAAAGAAACTGCGTTTCACAGCCCTTTGTAAGGGATGTTCCCGGTAGGCTGTAAGAGCCCAATGCAGAGCGAGTTGTTTCTTAGCTTCCCAAAGAGCTGGAAGCAAGATGCTTTGGGGACTATCTCTGTCTTTGGAAACAATTCAGCACTTTGTGCCTTGAAGCTCTAGGGCAATGTAGCACACCCACAGCAGAAGTTCTACTTCAGCCAGATCAGGCCGGCAAAGAAACTGCGTTTCACAGCCCTTTGTAAGGGATGTTCCCGGTAGGCTGTAAGAGCCCAATGCAGAACGAGTTGTTTCTTAGCTTCCCAAAGAGCTGGAAGCAAGATGCTTTGGGGACTATCTCTGTCTTTGGAAACAATTCAGCACTTTGTGCCTTGAAGCTCTAGGGCAATGTAGCACACCCACAGCAGAAGTTCTACTTCAGCCAGATCAGGCCGGCAAAGAAACTGCGTTTCACAGCCCTTTGTAAGGGATGTTCCCGGTAGGCTGTAAGAGCCCAATGCAGAACGAGTTGTTTCTTAGCTTCCCAAAGAGCTGGAAGCAAGATGCTTTGGGGACTATCTCTGTCTTTGGAAACAATTCAGCACTTTGTGCCTTGAAGCTCTAGGGCAATGTAGCACACCCACAGCAGAAGTTCTACTTCAGCCAGATCAGGCCTGCAAAGAAACTGCGTTTCACAGCCCTTTGTAAGGGATGTTCCCGGTAGGCTGTAAGAGCCCAATGCAGAGCGAGTTGTTTCTTAGCTTCCCAAAGAGCTGGAAGCAAGATGCTTTGGGGACTATCTCTGTCTTTGGAAACAATTCAGCACTTTGTGCCTTGAAGCTCTAGGGCAATGTAGCACACCCAGAGCAGAAGTTCTACTTCAGCCAGATCAGGCCTGCAAAGAAACTGCGTTTCACAGCCCTTTGTAAGGGATGTTCCCGGTAGGCTGTAAGAGCCCAATGCAGAACGAGTTGTTTCTAAGCTTCCCAAAGAGCTGGAAGCAAGATGCTTTGGGGACTATCTCTGTCTTTGGAAACAATTCAGCACTTTGTGCCTTGAAGCTCTAGGGCAATGTAGCACACCCACAGCAGAAGTTCTACTTCAGCCAGATCAGGCCTGCAAAGAAACTGCGTTTCACAGCCCTTTGTAAGGGATGTTCCCGGTAGGCTGTAAGAGCCCAATGCAGAACGAGTTGTTTCTTAGCTTCCCAAAGAGCTGGAAGCAAGATGCTTTGGGGACTATCTCTGTCTTTGGAAACAATTCAGCACTTTGTGCCTTGAAGCTCTAGGGCAATGTAGCACACCCACAGCAGAAGTTCTACTTCAGCCAGATCAGGCCTGCAAAGAAACTGCGTTTCACAGCCCTTTGTAAGGGATGTTCCCGGTAGGCTGTAAGAGCCCAATGCAGAGCGAGTTGTTTCTTAGCTTCCCAAAGAGCTGGAAGCAAGATGCTTTGGGAACTATCTCTGTCTTTGGAATCAATTCAGCACTTTGTGCCTTGAAGCTCTAGGGCAATGTAGCACACCCACAGCAGAAGTTCTACTTCAGCCAGATGAGGCCTGCAAAGAAACTGCGTTTCACAGCCCTTTGTAAGGGATGTTCCCGGTAGGCTGTAAGAGCCCAATGCAGAGCGAGTTTTTTCTTAGCTTCCCAAAGAGCTGGAAGCAAGATGCTTTGGGGACTATCTCTGTCTTTGGAAACAATTCAGCACTTTGTGCCTTGAAGCTCTAGGGCAATGTAGCACACCCAGAGCAGAAGTTCTACTTCAGCCAGATCAGGCCTGCAAAGAAACTGCGTTTCACAGCCCTTTGTAAGGGATGTTCCCGGTAGGCTGTAAGAGCCCAATGCAGAACGAGTTGTTTCTAAGCTTCCCAAAGAGCTGGAAGCAAGATGCTTTGGGGACTATCTCTGTCTTTGGAAACAATTCAGCACTTTGTGCCTTGAAGCTCTAGGGCAATGTAGCACACCCACAGCAGAAGTTCTACTTCAGCCAGATCAGGCCTGCAAAGAAACTGCGTTTCACAGCCCTTTGTAAGGGATGTTCCCGGTAGGCTGTAAGAGCCCAATGCAGAGCGAGTTGTTTCTTAGCTTCCCAAAGAGCTGGAAGCAAGATGCTTTGGGGACTATCTCTGTCTTTGGAATCAATTCAGCACTTTGTGCCTTGAAGCTCTAGGGCAATGTAGCACACCCACAGCAGAAGTTCTACTTCAGCCAGATGAGGCCTGCAAAGAAACTGCGTTTCACAGCCCTTTGTAAGGGATGTTCCCGATAGGCTGTAAGAGCCCAATGCAGAACGAGTTGTTTCTTAGCTTCCCAAAGAGCTGGAAGCAAGATGCTTTGGGGACTATCTCTGTCTTTGGAAACAATTCAGCACTTTGTGCCTTGAAGCTCTAGGGCAATGTAGCACACCCAGAGCAGAAGTTCTACTTCAGCCAGATCAGGCCTGCAAAGAAACTGCGTTTCACAGCCCTTTGTAAGGGATGTTCCCGGTAGGCTGTAAGAGCCCAATGCAGAGCGAGTTGTTTCTTAGCTTCCCAAAGAGCTGGAAGCAAGATGCTTTGGGGACTATCTCTGTCTTTGGAAACAATTCAGCACTTTGTGCCTTGAAGCTCTAGGGCAATGTAGCACACCCACAGCAGAAGTTCTACTTCAGCCAGATCAGGCCTGCAAAGAAACTGCGTTTCACAGCCCTTTGTAAGGTTTGTTCCCGGTAGGCTGTAAGAGCCCAATGCAGAACGAGTTGTTTCTTAGCTTCCCAAAGAGCTGGAAGCAAGATGCTTTGGGGACTATCTCTGTCTTTGGAAACAATTCAGCACTTTGTGCCTTGAAGCTCTAGGGCAATGTAGCACACCCACAGCAGAAGTTCTACTTCAGCCAGATAAGGCCTGCAAAGAAACTGCGTTTCACAGCCCTTTGTAAGGGATGTTCCCGGTAGGCTGTAAGAGCCCAATGCAGAGCGAGTTGTTTCTTAGCTTCCCAAAGAGCTGGAAGCAAGATGCTTTGGGGACTATCTCTGTCTTTGGAAACAATTCAGCACTTTGTGCCTTGAAGCTCTAGGGCAATGTAGCACACCCACAGCAGAAGTTCTACTTCAGCCAGATCAGGCCGGCAAAGAAACTGCGTTTCACAGCCCTTTGTAAGGGATGTTCCCGGTAGGCTGTAAGAACCCAATGCAGAGCGAGTTGTTTCTTAGCTTCCCAAAGAGCTGGAAGCAAGATGCTTTGGGGACTATCTCTGTCTTTGGAAACAATTCAGCACTTTGTGCCTTGAAGCTCTAGGGCAATGTAGCACACCCACAGCAGAAGTTCTACTTCAGCCAGATCAGGCCTGCAAAGAAACTGCGTTTCACAGCCCTTTGTAAGGGATGTTCCCGGTAGGCTGTAAGAGCCCAATGCAGAGCGAGTTGTTTCTTAGCTTCCCAAAGAGCTGGAAGCAAGATGCTTTGGGGACTATCTCTGTCTTTGGAAACAATTCAGCACTTTGTGCCTTGAAGCTCTAGGGCAATGTAGCACACCCACAGCAGAAGTTCTACTTCAGCCAGATCAGGCCTGCAAAGAAACTGCGTTTCACAGCCCTTTGTAAGGGATGTTCCCGGTAGGCTGTAAGAGCCCAATGCAGAACGAGTTGTTTCTTAGCTTCCCAAAGAGCTGGAAGCAAGATGCTTTGGGGACTATCTCTGTCTTTGGAAACAATTCAGCACTTTGTGCCTTGAAGCTCTAGGGCAATGTAGCACACCCAGAGCAGAAGTTCTACTTCAGCCAGATCAGGCCTGCAAAGAAACTGCGTTTCACAGCCCTTTGTAAGGGATGTTCCCGGTAGGCTGTAAGAGCCCAATGCAGAGCGAGTTGTTTCTTAGCTTCCCAAAGAGCTGGAAGCAAGATGCTTTGGGGACTATCTCTGTCTTTGGAAACAATTCAGCACTTTGTGCCTTGAAGCTCTAGGGCAATGTAGCACACCCACAGCAGAAGTTCTACTTCAGCCAGATCAGGCCGGCAAAGAAACTGCGTTTCACAGCCCTTTGTAAGGTTTGTTCCCGGTAGGCTGTAAGAGCCCAATGCAGAACGAGTTGTTTCTTAGCTTCACAAAGAGCTGGAAGCAAGATGCTTTGGGGACTATCTCTGTCTTTGGAAACAATTCAGCACTTTGTGCCTTGAAGCTCTAGGGCAATGTAGCACACCCACAGCAGAAGTTCTACTTCAGCCAGATAAGGCCTGCAAAGAAACTGCGTTTCACAGCCCTTTGTAAGGGATGTTCCCGGTAGGCTGTAAGAGCCCAATGCAGAGCGAGTTGTTTCTTAGCTTCCCAAAGAGCTGGAAGCAAGATGCTTTGGGGACTATCTCTGTCTTTGGAAACAATTCAGCACTTTGTGCCTTGAAGCTCTAGGGCAATGTAGCACACCCACAGCAGAAGTTCTACTTCAGCCAGATCAGGCCGGCAAAGAAACTGCGTTTCACAGCCCTTTGTAAGGGATGTTCCCGGTAGGCTGTAAGAGCCCAATGCAGAACGAGTTGTTTCTTAGCTTCCCAAAGAGCTGGAAGCAAGATGCTTTGGGGACTATCTCTGTCTTTGGAAACAATTCAGCACTTTGTGCCTTGAAGCTCTAGGGCAATGTAGCACACCCAGAGCAGAAGTTCTACTTCAGCCAGATCAGGCCTGCAAAGAAACTGCGTTTCACAGCCCTTTGTAAGGGATGTTCCCGGTAGGCTGTAAGAGCCCAATGCAGAGCGAGTTGTTTCTTAGCTTCCCAAAGAGCTGGAAGCAAGATGCTTTGGGGACTATCTCTGTCTTTGGAAACAATTCAGCACTTTGTGCCTTGAAGCTCTAGGGCAATGTAGCACACCCACAGCAGAAGTTCTACTTCAGCCAGATCAGGCCTGCAAAGAAACTGCGTTTCACAGCCCTTTGTAAGGGATGTTCCCGGTAGGCTGTAAGAGCCCAATGCAGAACGAGTTGTTTCTTAGCTTCCCAAAGAGCTGGAAGCAAGATGCTTTGGGGACTATCTCTGTCTTTGGAAACAATTCAGCACTTTGTGCCTTGAAGCTCTAGGGCAATGTAGCACACCCAGAGCAGAAGTTCTACTTCAGCCAGATCAGGCCTGCAAAGAAACTGCGTTTCACAGCCCTTTGTAAGGGATGTTCCCGGTAGGCTGTAAGAGCCCAATGCAGAGCGAGTTGTTTCTTAGCTTCCCAAAGAGCTGGAAGCAAGATGCTTTGGGGACTATCTCTGTCTTTGGAAACAATTCAGCACTTTGTGCCTTGAAGCTCTAGGGCAATGTAGCACACCCACAGCAGAAGTTCTACTTCAGCCAGATCAGGCCTGCAAAGAAACTGCGTTTCACAGCCCTTTGTAAGGGATGTTCCCGGTAGGCTGTAAGAGCCCAATGCAGAACGAGTTGTTTCTTAGCTTCCCAAAGAGCTGGAAGCAAGATGCTTTGGGGACTATCTCTGTCTTTGGAAACAATTCAGCACTTTGTGCCTTGAAGCTCTAGGGCAATGTAGCACACCCAGAGCAGAAGTTCTACTTCAGCCAGATCAGGCCTGCAAAGAAACTGCGTTTCACAGCCCTTTGTAAGGGATGTTCCCGGTAGGCTGTAAGAGCCCAATGCAGAGCGAGTTGTTTCTTAGCTTCCCAAAGAGCTGGAAGCAAGATGCTTTGGGGACTATCTCTGTCTTTGGAAACAATTCAGCCCTTTTTGCCTTGAAGCTCTAGGGCAATGTAGCACACCCACAGCAGAAGTTCTACTTCAGCCAGATCAGGCCTGCAAAGAAACTGCGTTTCACAGCCCTTTGTAAGGGATGTTCCCGGTAGGCTGTAAGAGCCCAATGCAGAACGAGTTGTTTCTTAGCTTCCCAAAGAGCTGGAAGCAAGATGCTTTGGGGACTATCTCTGTCTTTGGAAACAATTCAGCACTTTGTGCCTTGAAGCTCTAGGGCAATGTAGCACACCCAGAGCAGAAGTTCTACTTCAGCCAGATCAGGCCTGCAAAGAAACTGCGTTTCACAGCCCTTTGTAAGGGATGTTCCCGGTAGGCTGTAAGAGCCCAATGCAGAGCGAGTTGTTTCTTAGCTTCCCAAAGAGCTGGAAGCAAGATGCTTTGGGGACTATCTCTGTCTTTGGAAACAATTCAGCACTTTGTGCCTTGAAGCTCTAGGGCAATGTAGCACACCCACAGCAGAAGTTCTACTTCAGCCAGATCAGGCCTGCAAAGAAACTGCGTTTCACAGCCCTTTGTAAGGGATGTTCCCGGTAGGCTGTAAGAGCCCAATGCAGAACGAGTTGTTTCTTAGCTTCCCAAAGAGCTGGAAGCAAGATGCTTTGGGGACTATCTCTGTCTTTGGAAACAATTCAGCACTTTGTGCCTTGAAGCTCTAGGGCAATGTAGCACACCCAGAGCAGAAGTTCTACTTCAGCCAGATCAGGCCTGCAAAGAAACTGCGTTTCACAGCCCTTTGTAAGGGATGTTCCCGGTAGGCTGTAAGAGCCCAATGCAGAGCGAGTTGTTTCTTAGCTTCCCAAAGAGCTGGAAGCAAGATGCTTTGGGGACTATCTCTGTCTTTGGAAACAATTCAGCACTTTGTGCCTTGAAGCTCTAGGGCAATGTAGCACACCCACAGCAGAAGTTCTACTTCAGCCAGATCAGGCCTGCAAAGAAACTGCGTTTCACAGCCCTTTGTAAGGGATGTTCCCGGTAGGCTGTAAGAGCCCAATGCAGAACGAGTTGTTTCTTAGCTTCCCAAAGAGCTGGAAGCAAGATGCTTTGGGGACTATCTCTGTCTTTGGAAACAATTCAGCACTTTGTGCCTTGAAGCTCTAGGGCAATGTAGCACACCCACAGCAGAAGTTCTACTTCAGCCAGATCAGGCCTGCAAAGAAACTGCGTTTCACAGCCCTTTGTAAGGGATGTTCCCGGTAGGCTGTAAGAGCCCAATGCAGAGCGAGTTGTTTCTTAGCTTCCCAAAGAGCTGGAAGCAAGATGCTTTGGGGACTATCTCTGTCTTTGGAAACAATTCAGCCCTTTGTGCCTTGAAGCTCTAGGGCAATGTAGCACACCCACAGCAGAAGTTCTACTTCAGCCAGATCAGGCCTGCAAAGAAACTGCGTTTCACAGCCCTTTGTAAGGGATGTTCCCGGTAGGCTGTAAGAGCCCAATGCAGAACGAGTTGTTTCTTAGCTTCCCAAAGAGCTGGAAGCAAGATGCTTTGGGGACTATCTCTGTCTTTGGAAACAATTCAGCACTTTGTGCCTTGAAGCTCTAGGGCAATGTAGCACACCCACAGCAGAAGTTCTACTTCAGCCAGATCAGGCCTGCAAAGAAACTGCGTTTCACAGCCCTTTGTAAGGGATGTTCCCGGTAGGCTGTAAGAGCCCAATGCAGAGCGAGTTGTTTCTTAGCTTCCCAAAGAGCTGGAAGCAAGATGCTTTGGGGACTATCTCTGTCTTTGGAAACAATTCAGCACTTTGTGCCTTGAAGCTCTAGGGCAATGTAGCACACCCACAGCAGAAGTTCTACTTCAGCCAGATCAGGCCTGCAAAGAAACTGCGTTTCACAGCCCTTTGTAAGGGATGTTCCCGGTAGGCTGTAAGAGCCCAATGCAGAACGAGTTGTTTCTTAGCTTCCCAAAGAGCTGGAAGCAAGATGCTTTGGGGACTATCTCTGTCTTTGGAAACAATTCAGCACTTTGTGCCTTGAAGCTCTAGGGCAATGTAGCACACCCACAGCAGAAGTTCTACTTCAGCCAGATCAGGCCTGCAAAGAAACTGCGTTTCACAGCCCTTTGTAAGGGATGTTCCCGGTAGGCTGTAAGAGCCCAATGCAGAGCGAGTTGTTTCTTAGCTTCCCAAAGAGCTGGAAGCAAGATGCTTTGGGGACTATCTCTGTCTTTGGAAACAATTCAGCCCTTTGTGCCTTGAAGCTCTAGGGCAATGTAGCACACCCACAGCAGAAGTTCTACTTCAGCCAGATCAGGCCTGCAAAGAAACTGCGTTTCACAGCCCTTTGTAAGGGATGTTCCCGGTAGGCTGTAAGAGCCCAATGCAGAACGAGTTGTTTCTTAGCTTCCCAAAGAGCTGGAAGCAAGATGCTTTGGGGACTATCTCTGTCTTTGGAAACAATTCAGCACTTTGTGCCTTGAAGCTCTAGGGCAATGTAGCACACCCAGAGCAGAAGTTCTACTTCAGCCAGATCAGGCCTGCAAAGAAACTGCGTTTCACAGCCCTTTGTAAGGGATGTTCCCGGTAGGCTGTAAGAGCCCAATGCAGAGCGAGTTGTTTCTTAGCTTCCCAAAGAGCTGGAAGCAAGATGCTTTGGGGACTATCTCTGTCTTTGGAAACAATTCAGCCCTTTGTGCCTTGAAGCTCTAGGGCAATGTAGCACACCCACAGCAGAAGTTCTACTTCAGCCAGATCAGGCCTGCAAAGAAACTGCGTTTCACAGCCCTTTGTAAGGGATGTTCCCGGTAGGCTGTAAGAGCCCAATGCAGAACGAGTTGTTTCTTAGCTTCCCAAAGAGCTGGAAGCAAGATGCTTTGGGGACTATCTCTGTCTTTGGAAACAATTCAGCACTTTGTGCCTTGAAGCTCTAGGGCAATGTAGCACACCCAGAGCAGAAGTTCTACTTCAGCCAGATCAGGCCTGCAAAGAAACTGCGTTTCACAGCCCTTTGTAAGGGATGTTCCCGGTAGGCTGTAAGAGCCCAATGCAGAGCGAGTTGTTTCTTAGCTTCCCAAAGAGCTGGAAGCAAGATGCTTTGGGGACTATCTCTGTCTTTGGAAACAATTCAGCCCTTTGTGCCTTGAAGCTCTAGGGCAATGTAGCACACCCACAGCAGAAGTTCTACTTCAGCCAGATCAGGCCTGCAAAGAAACTGCGTTTCACAGCCCTTTGTAAGGGATGTTCCCGGTAGGCTGTAAGAGCCCAATGCAGAGCGAGTTGTTTCTTAGCTTCGCAAAGAGCTGGAAGCAAGATGCTTTGGGGACTATCTCTGTCTTTGGAAACAATTCAGCCCTTTGTGCCTTGAAGCTCTAGGGCAATGTAGCACACCCACAGCAGAAGTTCTACTTCAGCCAGATCAGGCCTGCAAAGAAACTGCGTTTCACAGCCCTTTGTAAGGGATGTTCCCGGTAGGCTGTAAGAGCCCAATGCAGAACGAGTTGTTTCTTAGCTTCCCAAAGAGCTGGAAGCAAGATGCTTTGGGGACTATCTCTGTCTTTGGAAACAATTCAGCACTTTGTGCCTTGAAGCTCTAGGGCAATGTAGCACACCCAGAGCAGAAGTTCTACTTCAGCCAGATCAGGCCTGCAAAGAAACTGCGTTTCACAGCCCTTTGTAAGGGATGTTCCCGGTAGGCTGTAAGAGCCCAATGCAGAGCGAGTTGTTTCTTAGCTTCCCAAAGAGCTGGAAGCAAGATGCTTTGGAGACTATCTCTGTCTTTGGAAACAATTCAGCACTTTGTGCCTTGAAGCTCTAGGGCAATGTAGCACACCCACAGCAGAAGTTCTACTTCAGCCAGATCAGGCCTGCAAAGAAACTGCGTTTCACAGCCCTTTGTAAGGGATGTTCCCGGTAGGCTGTAAGAGCCCAATGCAGAGCGAGTTGTTTCTTAGCTTCCCAAAGAGCTGGAAGCAAGATGCTTTGGGGACTATCTCTGTCTTTGGAAACAATTCAGCACTTTGTGCCTTGAAGCTCTAGGGCAATGTAGCACACCCACAGCAGAAGTTCTACTTCAGCCAGATCAGGCCTGCAAAGAAACTGCGTTTCACAGCCCTTTGTAAGGGATGTTCCCGGTAGGCTGTAAGAGCCCAATGCAGAACGAGTTGTTTCTTAGCTTCCCAAAGAGCTGGAAGCAAGATGCTTTGGGGACTATCTCTGTCTTTGGAAACAATTCAGCACTTTGTGCCTTGAAGCTCTAGGGCAATGTAGCACACCCACAGCAGAAGTTCTACTTCAGCCAGATCAGGCCTGCAAAGAAACTGCGTTTCACAGCCCTTTGTAAGGGATGTTCCCGGTAGGCTGTAAGAGCCCAATGCAGAGCGAGTTGTTTCTTAGCTTCCCAAAGAGCTGGAAGCAAGATGCTTTGGGGACTATCTCTGTCTTTGGAAACAATTCAGCACTTTGTGCCTTGAAGCTCTAGGGCAATGTAGCACACCCACAGCAGAAGTTCTACTTCAGCCAGATCAGGCCTGCAAAGAAACTGCGTTTCACAGCCCTTTGTAAGGGATGTTCCCGGTAGGCTGTAAGAGCCCAATGCAGAACGAGTTGTTTCTTAGCTTCCCAAAGAGCTGGAAGCAAGATGCTTTGGGGACTATCTCTGTCTTTGGAAACAATTCAGCACTTTGTGCCTTGAAGCTCTAGGGCAATGTAGCACACCCAGAGCAGAAGTTCTACTTCAGCCAGATCAGGCCTGCAAAGAAACTGCGTTTCACAGCCCTTTGTAAGGGATGTTCCCGGTAGGCTGTAAGAGCCCAATGCAGAACGAGTTGTTTCTTAGCTTCCCAAAGAGCTGGAAGCAAGATGCTTTGGGGACTATCTCTGTCTTTGGAAACAATTCAGCACTTTGTGCCTTGAAGCTCTAGGGCAATGTAGCACACCCACAGCAGAAGTTCTACTTCAGCCAGATCAGGCCTGCAAAGAAACTGCGTTTCACAGCCCTTTGTAAGGGATGTTCCCGGTAGGCTGTAAGAGCCCAATGCAGAGCGAGTTGTTTCTTAGCTTCCCAAAGAGCTGGAAGCAAGATGCTTTGGGGACTATCTCTGTCTTTGGAAACAATTCAGCACTTTGTGCCTTGAAGCTCTAGGGCAATGTAGCACACCCACAGCAGAAGTTCTACTTCAGCCAGATCAGGCCTGCAAAGAAACTGCGTTTCACAGCCCTTTGTAAGGGATGTTCCCGGTAGGCTGTAAGAGCCCAATGCAGAACGAGTTGTTTCTTAGCTTCCCAAAGAGCTGGAAGCAAGATGCTTTGGGGACTATCTCTGTCTTTGGAAACAATTCAGCACTTTGTGCCTTGAAGCTCTAGGGCAATGTAGCACACCCACAGCAGAAGTTCTACTTCAGCCAGATCAGGCCGGCAAAGAAACTGCGTTTCACAGCCCTTTGTAAGGGATGTTCCCGGTAGGCTGTAAGAGCCCAATGCAGAGCGAGTTGTTTCTTAGCTTCGCAAAGAGCTGGAAGCAAGATGCTTTGGGGACTATCTCTGTCTTTGGAAACAATTCAGCCCTTTGTGCCTTGAAGCTCTAGGGCAATGTAGCACACCCACAGCAGAAGTTCTACTTCAGCCAGATCAGGCCTGCAAAGAAACTGCGTTTCACAGCCCTTTGTAAGGGATGTTCCCGGTAGGCTGTAAGAGCCCAATGCAGAACGAGTTGTTTCTTAGCTTCCCAAAGAGCTGGAAGCAAGATGCTTTGGGGACTATCTCTGTCTTTGGAAACAATTCAGCACTTTGTGCCTTGAAGCTCTAGGGCAATGTAGCACACCCACAGCAGAAGTTCTACTTCAGCCAGATCAGGCCTGCAAAGAAACTGCGTTTCACAGCCCTTTGTAAGGGATGTTCCCGGTAGGCTGTAAGAGCCCAATGCAGAACGAGTTGTTTCTTAGCTTCCCAAAGAGCTGGAAGCAAGATGCTTTGGGGACTATCTCTGTCTTTGGAAACAATTCAGCACTTTGTGCCTTGAAGCTCTAGGGCAATGTAGCACACCCACAGCAGAAGTTCTACTTCAGCCAGATCAGGCCTGCAAAGAAACTGCGTTTCACAGCCCTTTGTAAGGGATGTTCCCGGTAGGCTGTAAGAGCCCAATGCAGAGCGAGTTGTTTCTTAGCTTCCCAAAGAGCTGGAAGCAAGATGCTTTGGGGACTATCTCTGTCTTTGGAAACAATTCAGCACTTTGTGCCTTGAAGCTCTAGGGCAATGTAGCACACCCACAGCAGAAGTTCTACTTCAGCCAGATCAGGCCTGCAAAGAAACTGCGTTTCACAGCCCTTTGTAAGGGATGTTCCCGGTAGGCTGTAAGAGCCCAATGCAGAACGAGTTGTTTCTTAGCTTCCCAAAGAGCTGGAAGCAAGATGCTTTGGGGACTATCTCTGTCTTTGGAAACAATTCAGCACTTTGTGCCTTGAAGCTCTAGGGCAATGTAGCACACCCACAGCAGAAGTTCTACTTCAGCCAGATCAGGCCGGCAAAGAAACTGCGTTTCACAGCCCTTTGTAAGGGATGTTCCCGGTAGGCTGTAAGAGCCCAATGCAGAGCGAGTTGTTTCTTAGCTTCGCAAAGAGCTGGAAGCAAGATGCTTTGGGGACTATCTCTGTCTTTGGAAACAATTCAGCCCTTTGTGCCTTGAAGCTCTAGGGCAATGTAGCACACCCACAGCAGAAGTTCTACTTCAGCCAGATCAGGCCTGCAAAGAAACTGCGTTTCACAGCCCTTTGTAAGGGATGTTCCCGGTAGGCTGTAAGAGCCCAATGCAGAACGAGTTGTTTCTTAGCTTCCCAAAGAGCTGGAAGCAAGATGCTTTGGGGACTATCTCTGTCTTTGGAAACAATTCAGCACTTTGTGCCTTGAAGCTCTAGGGCAATGTAGCACACCCAGAGCAGAAGTTCTACTTCAGCCAGATCAGGCCTGCAAAGAAACTGCGTTTCACAGCCCTTTGTAAGGGATGTTCCCGGTAGGCTGTAAGAGCCCAATGCAGAACGAGTTGTTTCTTAGCTTCCCAAAGAGCTGGAAGCAAGATGCTTTGGGGACTATCTCTGTCTTTGGAAACAATTCAGCACTTTGTGCCTTGAAGCTCTAGGGCAATGTAGCACACCCACAGCAGAAGTTCTACTTCAGCCAGATCAGGCCGGCAAAGAAACTGCGTTTCACAGCCCTTTGTAAGGGATGTTCCCGGTAGGCTGTAAGAGCCCAATGCAGAACGAGTTGTTTCTTAGCTTCCCAAAGAGCTGGAAGCAAGATGCTTTGGGGACTATCTCTGTCTTTGGAAACAATTCAGCACTTTGTGCCTTGAAGCTCTAGGGCAATGTAGCACACCCAGAGCAGAAGTTCTACTTCAGCCAGATCAGGCCTGCAAAGAAACTGCGTTTCACAGCCCTTTGTAAGGGATGTTCCCGGTAGGCTGTAAGAGCCCAATGCAGAACGAGTTGTTTCTTAGCTTCCCAAAGAGCTGGAAGCAAGATGCTTTGGGGACTATCTCTGTCTTTGGAAACAATTCAGCACTTTGTGCCTTGAAGCTCTAGGGCAATGTAGCACACCCACAGCAGAAGTTCTACTTCAGCCAGATCAGGCCGGCAAAGAAACTGCGTTTCACAGCCCTTTGTAAGGGATGTTCCCGGTAGGCTGTAAGAGCCCAATGCAGAACGAGTTGTTTCTTAGCTTCCCAAAGAGCTGGAAGCAAGATGCTTTGGGGACTATCTCTGTCTTTGGAAACAATTCAGCACTTTGTGCCTTGAAGCTCTAGGGCAATGTAGCACACCCACAGCAGAAGTTCTACTTCAGCCAGATCAGGCCTGCAAAGAAACTGCGTTTCACAGCCCTTTGTAAGGGATGTTCCCGGTAGGCTGTAAGAGCCCAATGCAGAGCGAGTTGTTTCTTAGCTTCCCAAAGAGCTGGAAGCAAGATGCTTTGGGGACTATCTCTGTCTTTGGAAACAATTCAGCACTTTGTGCCTTGAAGCTCTAGGGCAATGTAGCACACCCACAGCAGAAGTTCTACTTCAGCCAGATCAGGCCGGCAAAGAAACTGCGTTTCACAGCCCTTTGTAAGGGATGTTCCCGGTAGGCTGTAAGAGCCCAATGCAGAGCGAGTTGTTTCTTAGCTTCCCAAAGAGCTGGAAGCAAGATGCTTTGGGGACTATCTCTGTCTTTGGAAACAATTCAGCACTTTGTGCCTTGAAGCTCTAGGGCAATGTAGCACACCCACAGCAGAAGTTCTACTTCAGCCAGATCAGGCCGGCAAAGAAACTGCGTTTCACAGCCCTTTGTAAGGGATGTTCCCGGTAGGCTGTAAGAGCCCAATGCAGAGCGAGTTGTTTCTTAGCTTCCCAAAGAGCTGGAAGCAAGATGCTTTGGGGACTATCTCTGTCTTTGGAAACAATTCAGCACTTTGTGCCTTGAAGCTCTAGGGCAATGTAGCACACCCACAGCAGAAGTTCTACTTCAGCCAGATCAGGCCTGCAAAGAAACTGCGTTTCACAGCCCTTTGTAAGGGATGTTCCCGGTAGGCTGTAAGAGCCCAATGCAGAACGAGTTGTTTCTTAGCTTCCCAAAGAGCTGGAAGCAAGATGCTTTGGGGACTATCTCTGTCTTTGGAAACAATTCAGCACTTTGTGCCTTGAAGCTCTAGGGCAATGTAGCACACCCACAGCAGAAGTTCTACTTCAGCCAGATCAGGCCTGCAAAGAAACTGCGTTTCACAGCCCTTTGTAAGGGATGTTCCCGGTAGGCTGTAAGAGCCCAATGCAGAGCGAGTTGTTTCTTAGCTTCCCAAAGAGCTGGAAGCAAGATGCTTTGGGGACTATCTCTGTCTTTGGAAACAATTCAGCCCTTTGTGCCTTGAAGCTCTAGGGCAATGTAGCACACCCACAGCAGAAGTTCTACTTCAGCCAGATCAGGCCTGCAAAGAAACTGCGTTTCACAGCCCTTTGTAAGGGATGTTCCCGGTAGGCTGTAAGAGCCCAATGCAGAACGAGTTGTTTCTTAGCTTCCCAAAGAGCTGGAAGCAAGATGCTTTGGGGACTATCTCTGTCTTTGGAAACAATTCAGCACTTTGTGCCTTGAAGCTCTAGGGCAATGTAGCACACCCACAGCAGAAGTTCTACTTCAGCCAGATCAGGCCGGCAAAGAAACTGCGTTTCACAGCCCTTTGTAAGGGATGTTCCCGGTAGGCTGTAAGAGCCCAATGCAGAACGAGTTGTTTCTTAGCTTCCCAAAGAGCTGGAAGCAAGATGCTTTGGGGACTATCTCTGTCTTTGGAAACAATTCAGCACGTTGTGCCTTGAAGCTCTAGGGCAATGTAGCACACCCAGAGCAGAAGTTCTACTTCAGCCAGATCAGGCCTGCAAAGAAACTGCGTTTCACAGCCCTTTGTAAGGGATGTTCCCGGTAGGCTGTAAGAGCCCAATGCAGAACGAGTTGTTTCTTAGCTTCCCAAAGAGCTGGAAGCAAGATGCTTTGGGGACTATCTCTGTCTTTGGAAACAATTCAGCACTTTGTGCCTTGAAGCTCTAGGGCAATGTAGCACACCCACAGCAGAAGTTCTACTTCAGCCAGATCAGGCCGGCAAAGAAACTGCGTTTCACAGCCCTTTGTAAGGGATGTTCCCGGTAGGCTGTAAGAGCCCAATGCAGAACGAGTTGTTTCTTAGCTTCCCAAAGAGCTGGAAGCAAGATGCTTTGGGGACTATCTCTGTCTTTGGAAACAATTCAGCACTTTGTGCCTTGAAGCTCTAGGGCAATGTAGCACACCCACAGCAGAAGTTCTACTTCAGCCAGATCAGGCCGGCAAAGAAACTGCGTTTCACAGCCCTTTGTAAGGGATGTTCCCGGTAGGCTGTAAGAGCCCAATGCAGAGCGAGTTGTTTCTTAGCTTCCCAAAGAGCTGGAAGCAAGATGCTTTGGGGACTATCTCTGTCTTTGGAAACAATTCAGCACTTTGTGCCTTGAAGCTCTAGGGCAATGTAGCACACCCACAGCAGAAGTTCTACTTCAGCCAGATCAGGCCTGCAAAGAAACTGCGTTTCACAGCCCTTTGTAAGGGATGTTCCCGGTAGGCTGTAAGAGCCCAATGCAGAGCGAGTTGTTTCTTAGCTTCCCAAAGAGCTGGAAGCAAGATGCTTTGGGGACTATCTCTGTCTTTGGAAACAATTCAGCCCTTTGTGCCTTGAAGCTCTAGGGCAATGTAGCACACCCACAGCAGAAGTTCTACTTCAGCCAGATCAGGCCTGCAAAGAAACTGCGTTTCACAGCCCTTTGTAAGGGATGTTCCCGGTAGGCTGTAAGAGCCCAATGCAGAACGAGTTGTTTCTTAGCTTCCCAAAGAGCTGGAAGCAAGATGCTTTGGGGACTATCTCTGTCTTTGGAAACAATTCAGCACTTTGTGCCTTGAAGCTCTAGGGCAATGTAGCACACCCACAGCAGAAGTTCTACTTCAGCCAGATCAGGCCTGCAAAGAAACTGCGTTTCACAGCCCTTTGTAAGGGATGTTCCCGGTAGGCTGTAAGAGCCCAATGCAGAGCGAGTTGTTTCTTAGCTTCCCAAAGAGCTGGAAGCAAGATGCTTTGGGGACTATCTCTGTCTTTGGAAACAATTCAGCCCTTTGTGCCTTGAAGCTCTAGGGCAATGTAGCCCACCCACAGCAGAAGTTCTACTTCAGCCAGATCAGGCCTGCAAAGAAACTGCGTTTCACAGCCCTTTGTAAGGGATGTTCCCGGTAGGCTGTAAGAGCCCAATGCAGAACGAGTTGTTTCTTAGCTTCCCAAAGAGCTGGAAGCAAGATGCTTTGGGGACTATCTCTGTCTTTGGAAACAATTCAGCACTTTGTGCCTTGAAGCTCTAGGGCAATGTAGCACACCCAGAGCAGAAGTTCTACTTCAGCCAGATCAGGCCTGCAAAGAAACTGCGTTTCACAGCCCTTTGTAAGGGATGTTCCCGGTAGGCTGTAAGAGCCCAATGCAGAGCGAGTTGTTTCTTAGCTTCCCAAAGAGCTGGAAGCAAGATGCTTTGGGGACTATCTCTGTCTTTGGAAACAATTCAGCACTTTGTGCCTTGAAGCTCTAGGGCAATGTAGCACACCCACAGCAGAAGTTCTACTTCAGCCAGATCAGGCCTGCAAAGAAACTGCGTTTCACAGCCCTTTGTAAGGGATGTTCCCGGTAGGCTGTAAGAGCCCAATGCAGAACGAGTTGTTTCTTAGCTTCCCAAAGAGCTGGAAGCAAGATGCTTTGGGGACTATCTCTGTCTTTGGAAACAATTCAGCACTTTGTGCCTTGAAGCTCTAGGGCAATGTAGCACACCCACAGCAGAAGTTCTACTTCAGCCAGATCAGGCCTGCAAAGAAACTGCGTTTCACAGCCCTTTGTAAGGGATGTTCCCGGTAGGCTGTAAGAGCCCAATGCAGAGCGAGTTGTTTCTTAGCTTCCCAAAGAGCTGGAAGCAAGATGCTTTGGGGACTATCTCTGTCTTTGGAAACAATTCAGCCCTTTGTGCCTTGAAGCTCTAGGGCAATGTAGCACACCCACAGCAGAAGTTCTACTTCAGCCAGATCAGGCCTGCAAAGAAACTGCGTTTCACAGCCCTTTGTAAGGGATGTTCCCGGTAGGCTGTAAGAGCCCAATGCAGAACGAGTTGTTTCTTAGCTTCCCAAAGAGCTGGAAGCAAGATGCTTTGGGGACTATCTCTGTCTTTGGAAACAATTCAGCACTTTGTGCCTTGAAGCTCTAGGGCAATGTAGCACACCCACAGCAGAAGTTCTACTTCAGCCAGATCAGGCCTGCAAAGAAACTGCGTTTCACAGCCCTTTGTAAGGGATGTTCCCGGTAGGCTGTAAGAGCCCAATGCAGAGCGAGTTGTTTCTTAGCTTCCCAAAGAGCTGGAAGCAAGATGCTTTGGGGACTATCTCTGTCTTTGGAAACAATTCAGCACTTTGTGCCTTGAAGCTCTAGGGCAATGTAGCACACCCACAGCAGAAGTTCTACTTCAGCCAGATCAGGCCTGCAAAGAAACTGCGTTTCACAGCCCTTTGTAAGGGATGTTCCCGGTAGGCTGTAAGAGCCCAATGCAGAACGAGTTGTTTCTTAGCTTCCCAAAGAGCTGGAACCAAGATGCTTTGGGGACTATCTCTGTCTTTGGAAACAATTCAGCACTTTGTGCCTTGAAGCTCTAGGGCAATGTAGCACACCCACAGCAGAAGTTCTACTTCAGCCAGATCAGGCCTGCAAAGAAACTGCGTTTCACAGCCCTTTGTAAGGGATGTTCCCGGTAGGCTGTAAGAGCCCAATGCAGAACGAGTTGTTTCTTAGCTTCCCAAAGAGCTGGAAGCAAGATGCTTTGGGGACTATCTCTGTCTTTGGAAACAATTCAGCACTTTGTGCCTTGAAGCTCTAGGGCAATGTAGCACAATCACAGCAGAAGTTCTACTTCAGCCAGATCAGGCCTGCAAAGAAACTGCGTTTCACAGCCCTTTGTAAGGGATGTTCCCGGTAGGCTGTAAGAGCCCAATGCAGAACGAGTTGTTTCTTAGCTTCCCAAAGAGCTGGAAGCAAGATGCTTTGGGGACTATCTCTGTCTTTGGAAACAATTCAGCACTTTGTGCCTTGAAGCTCTAGGGCAATGTAGCACACCCACAGCAGAAGTTCTACTTCAGCCAGATCAGGCCTGCAAAGAAACTGCGTTTCACAGCCCTTTGTAAGGGATGTTCCCGGTAGGCTGTAAGAGCCCAATGCAGAACGAGTTGTTTCTTAGCTTCCCAAAGAGCTGGAAGCAAGATGCTTTGGGGACTATCTCTGTCTTTGGAAACAATTCAGCACTTTGTGCCTTGAAGCTCTAGGGCAATGTAGCACACCCACAGCAGAAGTTCTACTTCAGCCAGATCAGGCCTGCAAAGAAACTGCGTTTCACAGCCCTTTGTAAGGGATGTTCCCGGTAGGCTGTAAGAGCCCAATGCAGAGCGAGTTGTTTCTTAGCTTCCCAAAGAGCTGGAAGCAAGATGCTTTGGGGACTATCTCTGTCTTTGGAAACAATTCAGCACTTTGTGCCTTGAAGCTCTAGGGCAATGTAGCACACCCAGAGCAGAAGTTCTACTTCAGCCAGATCAGGCCTGCAAAGAAACTGCGTTTCACAGCCCTTTGTAAGGGATGTTCCCGGTAGGCTGTAAGAGCCCAATGCAGAACGAGTTGTTTCTTAGCTTCCCAAAGAGCTGGAAGCAAGATGCTTTGGGGACTATCTCTGTCTTTGGAAACAATTCAGCACTTTGTGCCTTGAAGCTCTAGGGCAATGTAGCACACCCACAGCAGAAGTTCTACTTCAGCCAGATCAGGTTGCAAAGAAACTGCGTTTCACAGCCCTTTGTACGGGATGTTCCCGGTAGGCTGTAAGAGCCCAATGCAGAGCGAGTTGTTTCTTAGCTTCCCAAAGAGCTGGAAGCAAGATGCTTTGGGGACTATCTCTGTCTTTGGAAACAATTCAGCACTTTGTGCCTTGAAGCTCTAGGGCAATGTAGCACACCCACAGCAGAAGTTCTACTTCAGCCAGATCAGGCCTGCAAAGAAACTGCGTTTCACAGCCCTTTGTAAGGGATGTTCCCGGTAGGCTGTAAGAGCCCAATGCAGAACGAGTTGTTTCTTAGCTTCCCAAAGAGCTGGAAGCAAGATGCTTTGGGGACTATCTCTGTCTTTGGAAACAATTCAGCACTTTGTGCCTTGAAGCTCTAGGGCAATGTAGCACACCCACAGCAGAAGTTCTACTTCAGCCAGATCAGGCCTGCAAAGAAACTGCGTTTCACAGCCCTTTGTAAGGGATGTTCCCGGTAGGCTGTAAGAGCCCAATGCAGAACGAGTTGTTTCTTAGCTTCCCAAAGAGCTGGAAGCAAGATGCTTTGGGGACTATCTCTGTCTTTGGAAACAATTCAGCACTTTGTGCCTTGAAGCTCTAGGGCAATGTAGCACACCCACAGCAGATGTTCTACGTCAGCCAGATCAGGCCTGCAAAGAAACTGCGTTTCACAGCCCTTTGTAAGGGATGTTCCCGGTAGGCTGTAAGAGCCCAATGCAGAACGAGTTGTTTCTTAGCTTCCCAAAGAGCTGGAAGCAAGATGCTTTGGGGACTATCTCTGTCTTTGGAAACAATTCAGCACTTTGTGCCTTGAAGCTCTAGGGCAATGTAGCACACCCACAGCAGAAGTTCTACTTCAGCCAGATCAGGCCTGCAAAGAAACTGCGTTTCACAGCCCTTTGTAAGGGATGTTCCCGGTAGGCTGTAAGAGCCCAATGCAGAGCGAGTTGTTTCTTAGCTTCCCAAAGAGCTGGAAGCAAGATGCTTTGGGGACTATCTCTGTCTTTGGAAACAATTCAGCACTTTGTGCCTTGAAGCTCTAGGGCAATGTAGCACACCCACAGCAGAAGTTCTACTTCAGCCAGATCAGGCCTGCAAAGAAACTGCGTTTCACAGCCCTTTGTAAGGGATGTTCCCGGTAGGCTGTAAGAGCCCAATGCAGAACGAGTTGTTTCTTAGCTTCCCAAAGAGCTGGAAGCAAGATGCTTTGGGGACTATCTCTGTCTTTGGAAACAATTCAGCACTTTGTGCCTTGAAGCTCTAGGGCAATGTAGCACACCCACAGCAGAAGTTCTACTTCAGCCAGATCAGGCCTGCAAAGAAACTGCGTTTCACAGCCCTTTGTAAGGGATGTTCCCGGTAGGCTGTAAGAGCCCAATGCAGAGCGAGTTGTTTCTTAGCTTCCCAAAGAGCTGGAAGCAAGATGCTTTGGGGACTATCTCTGTCTTTGGAAACAATTCAGCACTTTGTGCCTTGAAGCTCTAGGGCAATGTAGCACACCCACAGCAGAAGTTCTACTTCAGCCAGATCAGGCCGGCAAAGAAACTGCGTTTCACAGCCCTTTGTAAGGGATGTTCCCGGTAGGCTGTAAGAGCCCAATGCAGAACGAGTTGTTTCTTAGCTTCCCAAAGAGCTGGAAGCAAGATGCTTTGGGGACTATCTCTGTCTTTGGAAACAATTCAGCACTTTGTGCCTTGAAGCTCTAGGGCAATGTAGCACACCCACAGCAGAAGTTCTACTTCAGCCAGATCAGGCCTGCAAAGAAACTGCGTTTCACAGCCCTTTGTAAGGGATGTTCCCGGTAGGCTGTAAGAGCCCAATGCAGAGCGAGTTGTTTCTTAGCTTCCCAAAGAGCTGGAAGCAAGATGCTTTGGGGACTATCTCTGTCTTTGGAAACAATTCAGCACTTTGTGCCTTGAAGCTCTAGGGCAATGTAGCACACCCACAGCAGAAGTTCTACTTCAGCCAGATCAGGCCTGCAAAGAAACTGCATTTCACAGCCCTTTGTAAGGGATGTTCCCGGTAGGCTGTAAGAGCCCAATGCAGAGCGAGTTGTTTCTTAGCTTCCCAAAGAGCTGGAAGCAAGATGCTTTGGGGACTATCTCTGTCTTTGGAAACAATTCAGCACTTTGTGCCTTGAAGCTCTAGGGCAATGTAGCACACCCACAGCAGAAGTTCTACTTCAGCCAGATCAGGCCTGCAAAGAAACTGCGTTTCACAGCCCTTTGTAAGGGATGTTCCCGGTAGGCTGTAAGAGCCCAATGCAGAACGAGTTGTTTCTTAGCTTCCCAAAGAGCTGGAAGCAAGATGCTTTGGGGACTATCTCTGTCTTTGGAAACAATTCAGCACTTTGTGCCTTGAAGCTCTAGGGCAATGTAGCACACCCACAGCAGAAGTTCTACTTCAGCCAGATCAGGCCTGCAAAGAAACTGCGTTTCACAGCCCTTTGTAAGGGATGTTCCCGGTAGGCTGTAAGAGCCCAATGCAGAGCGAGTTGTTTCTTAGCTTCCCAAAGAGCTGGAAGCAAGATGCTTTGGGGACTATCTCTGTCTTTGTAAACAATTCAGCACTTTGTGCCTTGAAGCTCTAGGGCAATGTAGCACACCCACAGCAGAAGTTCTACTTCAGCCAGATCAGGCCTGCAAAGAAACTGCGTTTCACAGCCCTTTGTAAGGGATGTTCCCGGTAGGCTGTAAGAGCCCAATGCAGAGCGAGTTGTTTCTTAGCTTCCCAAAGAGCTGGAAGCAAGATGCTTTGGGGACTATCTCTGTCTTTGGAAACAATTCAGCACTTTGTGCCTTGAAGCTCTAGGGCAATGTAGCACACCCACAGCAGAAGTTCTACTTCAGCCAGATCAGGCCTGCAAAGAAACTGCGTTTCACAGCCCTTTGTAAGGGATGTTCCCGGTAGGCTGTAAGAGCCCAATGCAGAACGAGTTGTTTCTTAGCTTCCCAAAGAGCTGGAAGCAAGATGCTTTGGGGACTATCTCTGTCTTTGGAAACAATTCAGCACTTTGTGCCTTGAAGCTCTAGGGCAATGTAGCACACCCACAGCAGAAGTTCTACTTCAGCCAGATCAGGCCTGCAAAGAAACTGCGTTTCACAGCCCTTTGTAAGGGATGTTCCCGGTAGGCTGTAAGAGCCCAATGCAGAGCGAGTTGTTTCTTAGCTTCCCAAAGAGCTGGAAGCAAGATGCTTTGGGGACTATCTCTGTCTTTGGAAACAATTCAGCACTTTGTGCCTTGAAGCTCTAGGGCAATGTAGCACACCCACAGCAGAAGTTCTACTTCAGCCAGATCAGGCCTGCAAAGAAACTGCGTTTCACAGCCCTTTGTAAGGGATGTTCCCGGTAGGCTGTAAGAGCCCAATGCAGAACGAGTTGTTTCTTAGCTTCCCAAAGAGCTGGAAGCAAGATGCTTTGGGGACTATCTCTGTCTTTGGAAACAATTCAGCACTTTGTGCCTTGAAGCTCTAGGGCAATGTAGCACACCCACAGCAGAAGTTCTACTTCAGCCAGATCAGGCCTGCAAAGAAACTGCGTTTCACAGCCCTTTGTAAGGGATGTTCCCGGTAGGCTGTAAGAGCCCAATGCAGAACGAGTTGTTTCTTAGCTTCCCAAAGAGCTGGAAGCAAGATGCTTTGGGGACTATCTCTGTCTTTGGAAACAATTCAGCACTTTGTGCCTTGAAGCTCTAGGGCAATGTAGCACACCCACAGCAGAAGTTCTACTTCAGCCAGATCAGGCCGGCAAAGAAACTGCGTTTCACAGCCCTTTGTAAGGGATGTTCCCGGTAGGCTGTAAGAGCCCAATGCAGAGCGAGTTGTTTCTTAGCTTCGCAAAGAGCTGGAAGCAAGATGCTTTGGGGACTATCTCTGTCTTTGGAAACAATTCAGCCCTTTGTGCCTTGAAGCTCTAGGGCAATGTAGCACACCCACAGCAGAAGTTCTACTTCAGCCAGATCAGGCCTGCAAAGAAACTGCGTTTCACAGCCCTTTGTAAGGGATGTTCCCGGTAGGCTGTAAGAGCCCAATGCAGAACGAGTTGTTTCTTAGCTTCCCAAAGAGCTGGAAGCAAGATGCTTTGGGGACTATCTCTGTCTTTGGAAACAATTCAGCACTTTGTGCCTTGAAGCTCTAGGGCAATGTAGCACACCCAGAGCAGAAGTTCTACTTCAGCCAGATCAGGCCTGCAAAGAAACTGCGTTTCACAGCCCTTTGTAAGGGATGTTCCCGGTAGGCTGTAAGAGCCCAATGCAGAACGAGTTGTTTCTTAGCTTCCCAAAGAGCTGGAAGCAAGATGCTTTGGGGACTATCTCTGTCTTTGGAAACAATTCAGCACTTTGTGCCTTGAAGCTCTAGGGCAATGTAGCACACCCACAGCAGAAGTTCTACTTCACCCAGATCAGGCCGGCAAAGAAACTGCGTTTCACAGCCCTTTGTAAGGGATGTTCCCGGTAGGCTGTAAGAGCCCAATGCAGAACGAGTTGTTTCTTAGCTTCCCAAAGAGCTGGAAGCAAGATGCTTTGGGGACTATCTCTGTCTTTGGAAACAATTCAGCACTTTGTGCCTTGAAGCTCTAGGGCAATGTAGCACACCCACAGCAGAAGTTCTACTTCAGCCAGATCAGGCCTGCAAAGAAACTGCGTTTCACAGCCCTTTGTAAGGGATGTTCCCGGTAGGCTGTAAGAGCCCAATGCAGAACGAGTTGTTTCTTAGCTTCCCAAAGAGCTGGAAGCAAGATGCTTTGGGGACTATCTCTGTCTTTGGAAACAATTCAGCACTTTGTGCCTTGAAGCTCTAGGGCAATGTAGCACACCCACAGCAGAAGTTCTACTTCAGCCAGATCAGGCCGGCAAAGAAACTGCGTTTCACAGCCCTTTGTAAGGGATGTTCCCGGTAGGCTGTAAGAGCCCAATGCAGAACGAGTTGTTTCTTAGCTTCCCAAAGAGCTGGAAGCAAGATGCTTTGGGGACTATCTCTGTCTTTGGAAACAATTCAGCACTTTGTGCCTTGAAGCTCTAGGGCAATGTAGCACACCCACAGCAGAAGTTCTACTTCAGCCAGATCAGGCCTGCAAAGAAACTGCGTTTCACAGCCCTTTGTAAGGGATGTTCCCGGTAGGCTGTAAGAGCCCAATGCAGAGCGAGTTGTTTCTTAGCTTCCCAAAGAGCTGGAAGCAAGATGCTTTGGGGACTATCTCTGTCTTTGGAAACAATTCAGCACTTTGTGCCTTGAAGCTCTAGGGCAATGTAGCACACCCACAGCAGAAGTTCTACTTCAGCCAGATCAGGCCGGCAAAGAAACTGCGTTTCACAGCCCTTTGTAAGGGATGTTCCCGGTAGGCTGTAAGAGCCCAATGCAGAGCGAGTTGTTTCTTAGCTTCCCAAAGAGCTGGAAGCAAGATGCTTTGGGGACTATCTCTGTCTTTGGAAACAATTCAGCACTTTGTGCCTTGAAGCTCTAGGGCAATGTAGCACACCCACAGCAGAAGTTCTACTTCAGCCAGATCAGGCCTGCAAAGAAACTGCGTTTCACAGCCCTTTGTAAGGGATGTTCCCGGTAGGCTGTAAGAGCCCAATGCAGAGCGAGTTGTTTCTTAGCTTCCCAAAGAGCTGGAAGCAAGATGCTTTGGGGACTATCTCTGTCTTTGGAAACAATTCAGCACTTTGTGCCTTGAAGCTCTAGGGCAATGTAGCACACCCACAGCAGAAGTTCTACTTCAGCCAGATCAGGCCTGCAAAGAAACTGCGTTTCACAGCCCTTTGTAAGGGATGTTCCCGGTAGGCTGTAAGAGCCCAATGCAGAACGAGTTGTTTCTTAGCTTCCCAAAGAGCTGGAAGCAAGATGCTTTGGGGACTATCTCTGTCTTTGGAAACAATTCAGCACTTTGTGCCTTGAAGCTCTAGGGCAATGTAGCACACCCACAGCAGAAGTTCTACTTCAGCCAGATCAGGCCTGCAAAGAAACTGCGTTTCACAGCCCTTTGTAAGGGATGTTCCCGGTAGGCTGTAAGAGCCCAATGCAGAGCGAGTTGTTTCTTAGCTTCCCAAAGAGCTGGAAGCAAGATGCTTTGGGGACTATCTCTGTCTTTGGAAACAATTCAGCCCTTTGTGCCTTGAAGCTCTAGGGCAATGTAGCACACCCACAGCAGAAGTTCTACTTCAGCCAGATCAGGCCTGCAAAGAAACTGCGTTTCACAGCCCTTTGTAAGGGATGTTCCCGGTAGGCTGTAAGAGCCCAATGCAGAACGAGTTGTTTCTTAGCTTCCCAAAGAGCTGGAAGCAAGATGCTTTGGGGACTATCTCTGTCTTTGGAAACAATTCAGCACTTTGTGCCTTGAAGCTCTAGGGCAATGTAGCACACCCACAGCAGAAGTTCTACTTCAGCCAGATCAGGCCGGCAAAGAAACTGCGTTTCACAGCCCTTTGTAAGGGATGTTCCCGGTAGGCTGTAAGAGCCCAATGCAGAACGAGTTGTTTCTTAGCTTCCCAAAGAGCTGGAAGCAAGATGCTTTGGGGACTATCTCTGTCTTTGGAAACAATTCAGCACTTTGTGCCTTGAAGCTCTAGGGCAATGTAGCACACCCAGAGCAGAAGTTCTACTTCAGCCAGATCAGGCCTGCAAAGAAACTGCGTTTCACAGCCCTTTGTAAGGGATGTTCCCGGTAGGCTGTAAGAGCCCAATGCAGAACGAGTTGTTTCTTAGCTTCCCAAAGAGCTGGAAGCAAGATGCTTTGGGGACTATCTCTGTCTTTGGAAACAATTCAGCACTTTGTGCCTTGAAGCTCTAGGGCAATGTAGCACACCCACAGCAGAAGTTCTACTTCAGCCAGATCAGGCCGGCAAAGAAACTGCGTTTCACAGCCCTTTGTAAGGGATGTTCCCGGTAGGCTGTAAGAGCCCAATGCAGAACGAGTTGTTTCTTAGCTTCCCAAAGAGCTGGAAGCAAGATGCTTTGGGGACTATCTCTGTCTTTGGAAACAATTCAGCACTTTGTGCCTTGAAGCTCTAGGGCAATGTAGCACACCCACAGCAGAAGTTCTACTTCAGCCAGATCAGGCCTGCAAAGAAACTGCGTTTCACAGCCCTTTGTAAGGGATGTTCCCGGTAGGCTGTAAGAGCCCAATGCAGAGCGAGTTGTTTCTTAGCTTCCCAAAGAGCTGGAAGCAAGATGCTTTGGGGACTATCTCTGTCTTTGGAAACAATTCAGCACTTTGTGTCTTGAAGCTCTAGGGCAATGTAGCACACCCACAGCAGAAGTTCTACTTCAGCCAGATCAGGCCGGCAAAGAAACTGCGTTTCACAGCCCTTTGTAAGGGATGTTCCCGGTAGGCTGTAAGAGCCCAATGCAGAGCGAGTTGTTTCTTAGCTTCCCAAAGAGCTGGAAGCAAGATGCTTTGGGGACTATCTCTGTCTTTGGAAACAATTCAGCACTTTGTGCCTTGAAGCTCTAGGGCAATGTAGCACACCCACAGCAGAAGTTCTACTTCAGCCAGATCAGGCCTGCAAAGAAACTGCGTTTCACAGCCCTTTGTAAGGGATGTTCCCGGTAGGCTGTAAGAGCCCAATGCAGAGCGAGTTGTTTCTTAGCTTCCCAAAGAGCTGGAAGCAAGATGCTTTGGGGACTATCTCTGTCTTTGGAAACAATTCAGCCCTTTGTGCCTTGAAGCTCTAGGGCAATGTAGCACACCCACAGCAGAAGTTCTACTTCAGCCAGATCAGGCCTGCAAAGAAACTGCGTTTCACAGCCCTTTGTAAGGGATGTTCCCGGTAGGCTGTAAGAGCCCAATGCAGAGCGAGTTGTTTCTTAGCTTCCCAAAGAGCTGGAAGCAAGATGCTTTGGGGACTATCTCTGTCTTTGGAAACAATTCAGCACTTTGTGCCTTGAAGCTCTAGGGCAATGTAGCACACCCACAGCAGAAGTTCTACTTCAGCCAGATCAGGCCTGCAAAGAAACTGCGTTTCACAGCCCTTTGTAAGGGATGTTCCCGGTAGGCTGTAAGAGCCCAATGCAGAGCGAGTTGTTTCTTAGCTTCCCAAAGAGCTGGAAGCAAGATGCTTTGGGGACTATCTCTGTCTTTGGAAACAATTCAGCCCTTTGTGCCTTGAAGCTCTAGGGCAATGTAGCACACCCACAGCAGAAGTTCTACTTCAGCCAGATCAGGCCTGCAAAGAAACTGCGTTTCACAGCCCTTTGTAAGGGATGTTCCCGGTAGGCTGTAAGAGCCCAATGCAGAACGAGTTGTTTCTTAGCTTCCCAAAGAGCTGGAAGCAAGATGCTTTGGGGACTATCTCTGTCTTTGGAAACAATTCAGCACTTTGTGCCTTGAAGCTCTAGGGCAATGTAGCACACCCAGAGCAGAAGTTCTACTTCAGCCAGATCAGGCCTGCAAAGAAACTGCGTTTCACAGCCCTTTGTAAGGGATGTTCCCGGTAGGCTGTAAGAGCCCAATGCAGAGCGAGTTGTTTCTTAGCTTCCCAAAGAGCTGGAAGCAAGATGCTTTGGGGACTATCTCTGTCTTTGGAAACAATTCAGCACTTTGTGCCTTGAAGCTCTAGGGCAATGTAGCACACCCACAGCAGAAGTTCTACTTCAGCCAGATCAGGCCTGCAAAGAAACTGCGTTTCACAGCCCTTTGTAAGGGATGTTCCCGGTAGGCTGTAAGAGCCCAATGCAGAGCGAGTTGTTTCTTAGCTTCCCAAAGAGCTGGAAGCAAGATGCTTTGGGGACTATCTCTGTCTTTGGAAACAATTCAGCACTTTGTGCCTTGAAGCTCTAGGGCAATGTAGCACACCCACAGCAGAAGTTCTGCTTCAGCCAGATCAGGCCTGCAAAGAAACTGCGTTTCACAGCCCTTTGTAAGGGATGTTCCCGGTAGGCTGTAAGAGCCCAATGCAGAACGAGTTGTTTCTTAGCTTCCCAAAGAGCTGGAAGCAAGATGCTTTGGGGACTATCTCTGTCTTTGGAAACAATTCAGCACTTTGTGCCTTGAAGCTCTAGGGCAATGTAGCACACCCACAGCAGAAGTTCTACTTCAGCCAGATCAGGCCTGCAAAGAAACTGCGTTTCACAGCCCTTTGTAAGGGATGTTCCCGGTAGGCTGTAAGAGCCCAATGCAGAACGAGTTGTTTCTTAGCTTCCCAAAGAGCTGGAAGCAAGATGCTTTGGGGACTATCTCTGTTTTTGGAAACAATTCAGCACTTTGTGCCTTGAAGCTCTAGGGCAATGTAGCACACCCACAGCAGAAGTTCTACTTCAGCCAGATCAGGCCTGCAAAGAAACTGCGTTTCACAGCCCTTTGTAAGGGATGTTCCCGGTAGGCTGTAAGAGCCCAATGCAGAACGAGTTGTTTCTTAGCTTCCCAAAGAGCTGGAAGCAAGATGCTTTGGGGACTATCTCTGTCTTTGGAAACAATTCAGCACTTTGTGCCTTGAAGCTCTAGGGCAATGTAGCACACCCAGAGCAGAAGTTCTACTTCAGCCAGATCAGGCCTGCAAAGAAACTGCGTTTCACAGCCCTTTGTAAGGGATGTTCCCGGTAGGCTGTAAGAGCCCAATGCAGAGCGAGTTGTTTCTTAGCTTCCCAAAGAGCTGGAAGCAAGATGCTTTGGGGACTATCTCTGTCTTTGGAAACAATTCAGCACTTTGTGCCTTGAAGCTCTAGGGCAATGTAGCACACCCACAGCAGAAGTTCTACTTCAGCCAGATCAGGCCTGCAAAGAAACTGCGTTTCACAGCCCTTTGTAAGGGATGTTCCCGGTAGGCTGTAAGAGCCCAATGCAGAACGAGTTGTTTCTTAGCTTCCCAAAGAGCTGGAAGCAAGATGCTTTGGGGACTATCTCTGTCTTTGGAAACAATTCAGCACTTTGTGCCTTGAAGCTCTAGGGCAATGTAGCACACCCACAGCAGAAGTTCTACTTCAGCCAGATCAGGCCTGCAAAGAAACTGCGTTTCACAGCCCTTTGTAAGGGATGTTCCCGGTAGGCTGTAAGAGCCCAATGCAGAACGAGTTGTTTCTTAGCTTCCCAAAGAGCTGGAAGCAAGATGCTTTGGGGACTATCTCTGTCTTTGGAAACAATTCAGCACTTTGTGCCTTGAAGCTCTAGGGCAATGTAGCACACCCACAGCAGAAGTTCTACTTCAGCCAGATCAGGCCGGCAAAGAAACTGCGTTTCACAGCCCTTTGTAAGGGATGTTCCCGGTAGGCTGTAAGAGCCCAATGCAGAACGAGTTGTTTCTTAGCTTCCCAAAGAGCTGGAAGCAAGATGCTTTGGGGACTATCTCTGTCTTTGGAAACAATTCAGCACTTTGTGCCTTGAAGCTCTAGGGCAATGTAGCACACCCACAGCAGAAGTTCTACTTCAGCCAGATCAGGCCTGCAAAGAAACTGCGTTTCACAGCCCTTTGTAAGGGATGTTCCCGGTAGGCTGTAAGAGCCCAATGCAGAGCGAGTTGTTTCTTAGCTTCCCAAAGAGCTGGAAGCAAGATGCTTTGGGGACTATCTCTGTCTTTGGAAACAATTCAGCACTTTGTGCCTTGAAGCTCTAGGGCAATGTAGCACACCCACAGCAGAAGTTCTACTTCAGCCAGATCAGGCCTGCAAAGAAACTGCGTTTCACAGCCCTTTGTAAGGGATGTTCCCGGTAGGCTGTAAGAGCCCAATGCAGAACGAGTTGTTTCTTAGCTTCCCAAAGAGCTGGAAGCAAGATGCTTTGGGGACTATCTCTGTCTTTGGAAACAATTCAGCACTTTGTGCCTTGAAGCTCTAGGGCAATGTAGCACACCCACAGCAGAAGTTCTACTTCAGCCAGATCAGGCCTGCAAAGAAACTGCGTTTCACAGCCCTTTGTAAGGGATGTTCCCGGTAGGCTGTAAGAGCCCAATGCAGAACGAGTTGTTTCTTAGCTTCCCAAAGAGCTGGAAGCAAGATGCTTTGGGGACTATCTCTGTCTTTGGAAACAATTCAGCACTTTGTGCCTTGAAGCTCTAGGGCAATGTAGCACACCCAGAGCAGAAGTTCTACTTCAGCCAGATCAGGCCTGCAAAGAAACTGCGTTTCACAGCCCTTTGTAAGGGATGTTCCCGGTAGGCTGTAAGAGCCCAATGCAGAGCGAGTTGTTTCTTAGCTTCCCAAAGAGCTGGAAGCAAGATGCTTTGGGGACTATCTCTGTCTTTGGAAACAATTCAGCACTTTGTGCCTTGAAGCTCTAGGGCAATGTAGCACACCCACAGCAGAAGTTCTACTTCAGCCAGATCAGGCCTGCAAAGAAACTGCGTTTCACAGCCCTTTGTAAGGGATGTTCCCGGTAGGCTGTAAGAGCCCAATGCAGAACGAGTTGTTTCTTAGCTTCCCAAAGAGCTGGAAGCAAGATGCTTTGGGGACTATCTCTGTCTTTGGAAACAATTCAGCACTTTGTGCCTTGAAGCTCTAGGGCAATGTAGCACACCCACAGCAGAAGTTCTACTTCAGCCAGATCAGGCCTGCAAAGAAACTGCGTTTCACAGCCCTTTGTAAGGGATGTTCCCGGTAGGCTGTAAGAGCCCAATGCAGAACGAGTTGTTTCTTAGCTTCCCAAAGAGCTGGAAGCAAGATGCTTTGGGGACTATCTCTGTCTTTGGAAACAATTCAGCACTTTGTGCCTTGAAGCTCTAGGGCAATGTAGCACACCCACAGCAGAAGTTCTACTTCAGCCAGATCAGGCCGGCAAAGAAACTGCGTTTCACAGCCCTTTGTAAGGGATGTTCCCGGTAGGCTGTAAGAGCCCAATGCAGAACGAGTTGTTTCTTAGCTTCCCAAAGAGCTGGAAGCAAGATGCTTTGGGGACTATCTCTGTCTTTGGAAACAATTCAGCACTTTGTGCCTTGAAGCTCTAGGGCAATGTAGCACACCCACAGCAGAAGTTCTACTTCAGCCAGATCAGGCCTGCAAAGAAACTGCGTTTCACAGCCCTTTGTAAGGGATGTTCCCGGTAGGCTGTAAGAGCCCAATGCAGAGCGAGTTGTTTCTTAGCTTCCCAAAGAGCTGGAAGCAAGATGCTTTGGGGACTATCTCTGTCTTTGGAAACAATTCAGCACTTTGTGCCTTGAAGCTCTAGGGCAATGTAGCACACCCACAGCAGAAGTTCTACTTCAGCCAGATCAGGCCTGCAAAGAAACTGCGTTTCACAGCCCTTTGTAAGGGATGTTCCCGGTAGGCTGTAAGAGCCCAATGCAGAACGAGTTGTTTCTTAGCTTCCCAAAGAGCTGGAAGCAAGATGCTTTGGGGACTATCTCTGTCTTTGGAAACAATTCAGCACTTTGTGCCTTGAAGCTCTAGGGCAATGTAGCACACCCACAGCAGAAGTTCTACTTCAGCCAGATCAGGCCTGCAAAGAAACTGCGTTTCACAGCCCTTTGTAAGGGATGTTCCCGGTAGGCTGTAAGAGCCCAATGCAGAGCGAGTTGTTTCTTAGCTTCCCAAAGAGCTGGAAGCAAGATGCTTTGGGGACTATCTCTGTCTTTGGAAACAATTCAGCACTTTGTGCCTTGAAGCTCTAGGACAATGTAGCACACCCACAGCAGAAGTTCTACTTCAGCCAGATCAGGCCGGCAAAGAAACTGCGTTTCACAGCCCTTTGTAAGGGATGTTCCCGGTAGGCTGTAAGAGCCCAATGCAGAACGAGTTGTTTCTTAGCTTCCCAAAGAGCTGGAAGCAAGATGCTTTGGGGACTATCTCTGTCTTTGGAAACAATTCAGCACTTTGTGCCTTGAAGCTCTAGGGCAATGTAGCACACCCACAGCAGAAGTTCTACTTCAGCCAGATCAGGCCTGCAAAGAAACTGCGTTTCACAGCCCTTTGTAAGGGATGTTCCCGGTAGGCTGTAAGAGCCCAATGCAGAACGAGTTGTTTCTTAGCTTCCCAAAGAGCTGGAAGCAAGATGCTTTGGGGACTATCTCTGTCTTTGGAAACAATTCAGCACTTTGTGCCTTGAAGCTCTAGGGCAATGTAGCACACCCACAGCAGAAGTTCTACTTCAGCCAGATCAGGCCTGCAAAGAAACTGCGTTTCACAGCCCTTTGTAAGGGATGTTCCCGGTAGGCTGTAAGAGCCCAATGCAGAACGAGTTGTTTCTTAGCTTCCCAAAGAGCTGGAAGCAAGATGCTTTGGGGACTATCTCTGTCTTTGGAAACAATTCAGCACTTTGTGCCTTGAAGCTCTAGGGCAATGTAGCACACCCACAGCAGAAGTTCTACTTCAGCCAGATCAGGCCTGCAAAGAAACTGCGTTTCACAGCCCTTTGTAAGGGATGTTCCCGGTAGGCTGTAAGAGCCCAATGCAGAACGAGTTGTTTCTTAGCTTCCCAAAGAGCTGGAAGCAAGATGCTTTGGGGACTATCTCTGTCTTTGGAAACAATTCAGCACTTTGTGCCTTGAAGCTCTAGGGCAATGTAGCACACCCACAGCAGAAGTTCTACTTCAGCCAGATCAGGCCTGCAAAGAAACTGCGTTTCACAGCCCTTTGTAAGGGATGTTCCCGGTAGGCTGTAAGAGCCCAATGCAGAACGAGTTGTTTCTTAGCTTCCCAAAGAGCTGGAAGCAAGATGCTTTGGGGACTATCTCTGTCTTTGGAAACAATTCAGCACTTTGTGCCTTGAAGCTCTAGGGCAATGTAGCACACCCACAGCAGAAGTTCTACTTCAGCCAGATCAGGCCTGCAAAGAAACTGCGTTTCACAGCCCTTTGTAAGGGATGTTCCCGGTAGGCTGTAAGAGCCCAATGCAGAGCGAGTTGTTTCTTAGCTTCCCAAAGAGCTGGAAGCAAGATGCTTTGGGGACTATCTCTGTCTTTGGAAACAATTCAGCACTTTGTGCCTTGAAGCTCTAGGGCAATGTAGCACACCCACAGCAGAAGTTCTACTTCAGCCAGATCAGGCCGGCAAAGAAACTGCGTTTCACAGCCCTTTGTAAGGGATGTTCCCGGTAGGCTGTAAGAGCCCAATGCAGAACGAGTTGTTTCTTAGCTTCCCAAAGAGCTGGAAGCAAGATGCTTTGGGGACTATCTCTGTCTTTGGAAACAATTCAGCACTTTGTGCCTTGAAGCTCTAGGGCAATGTAGCACACCCACAGCAGAAGTTCTACTTCAGCCAGATCAGGCCTGCAAAGAAACTGCGTTTCACAGCCCTTTGTAAGGGATGTTCCCGGTAGGCTGTAAGAGCCCAATGCAGAACGAGTTGTTTCTTAGCTTCCCAAAGAGCTGGAAGCAAGATGCTTTGGGGACTATCTCTGTCTTTGGAAACAATTCAGCACTTTGTGCCTTGAAGCTCTAGGGCAATGTAGCACACCCACAGCAGAAGTTCTACTTCAGCCAGATCAGGCCTGCAAAGAAACTGCGTTTCACAGCCCTTTGTAAGGGATGTTCCCGGTAGGCTGTAAGAGCCCAATGCAGAACGAGTTGTTTCTTAGCTTCCCAAAGAGCTGGAAGCAAGATGCTTTGGGGACTCTCTCTGTCTTTGGAAACAATTCAGCACTTTGTGCCTTGAAGCTCTAGGGCAATGTAGCACACCCACAGCAGAAGTTCTACTTCAGCCAGATCAGGCCTGCAAAGAAACTGCGTTTCACAGCCCTTTGTAAGGGATGTTCCCGGTAGGCTGTAAGAGCCCAATGCAGAGCGAGTTGTTTCTTAGCTTCCCAAAGAGCTGGAAGCAAGATGCTTTGGGGACTATCTCTGTCTTTGGAAACAATTCAGCACTTTGTGCCTTGAAGCTCTAGGGCAATGTAGCACACCCACAGCAGAAGTTCTACTTCAGCCAGATCAGGCCTGCAAAGAAACTGCGTTTCACAGCCCTTTGTAAGGGATGTTCCCGGTAGGCTGTAAGAGCCCAATGCAGAACGAGTTGTTTCTTAGCTTCCCAAAGAGCTGGAAGCAAGATGCTTTGGGGACTCTCTCTGTCTTTGGAAACAATTCAGCACTTTGTGCCTTGAAGCTCTAGGGCAATGTAGCACACCCACAGCAGAAGTTCTACTTCAGCCAGATCAGGCCTGCAAAGAAACTGCGTTTCACAGCCCTTTGTAAGGGATGTTCCCGGTAGGCTGTAAGAGCCCAATGCAGAACGAGTTGTTTCTTAGCTTCCCAAAGAGCTGGAAGCAAGATGCTTTGGGGACTATCTCTGTCTTTGGAAACAATTCAGCACTTTGTGCCTTGAAGCTCTAGGGCAATGTAGCACACCCACAGCAGAAGTTCTACTTCAGCCAGATCAGGCCTGCAAAGAAACTGCGTTTCACAGCCCTTTGTAAGGGATGTTCCCGGTAGGCTGTAAGAGCCCAATGCAGAACGAGTTGTTTCTTAGCTTCCCAAAGAGCTGGAAGCAAGATGCTTTGGGGACTATCTCTGTCTTTGGAAACAATTCAGCACTTTGTGCCTTGAAGCTCTAGGGCAATGTAGCACACCCAGAGCAGAAGTTCTACTTCAGCCAGATCAGGCCTGCAAAGAAACTGCGTTTCACAGCCCTTTGTAAGGGATGTTCCCGGTAGGCTGTAAGAGCCCAATGCAGAGCGAGTTGTTTCTTAGCTTCCCAAAGAGCTGGAAGCAAGATGCTTTGGGGCCTATCTCTGTCTTTGGAAACAATTCAGCAGTTTGTGCCTTGAAGCTCTAGGGCAATGTAGCACACCCACAGCAGAAGTTCTACTTCAGCCAGATCAGGCCTGCAAAGAAACTGCGTTTCACAGCCCTTTGTAAGGGATGTTCCCGGTAGGCTGTAAGAGCCCAATGCAGAACGAGTTGTTTCTTAGCTTCCCAAAGAGCTGGAAGCAAGATGCTTTGGGGACTATCTCTGTCTTTGGAAACAATTCAGCACTTTGTGCCTTGAAGCTCTAGGGCAATGTAGCACACCCAGAGCAGAAGTTCTACTTCAGCCAGATCAGGCCTGCAAAGAAACTGCGTTTCACAGCCCTTTGTAAGGGATGTTCCCGGTAGGCTGTAAGAGCCCAATGCAGAGCGAGTTGTTTCTTAGCTTCCCAAAGAGCTGGAAGCAAGATGCTTTGGGGACTATCTCTGTCTTTGGAAACAATTCAGCACTTTGTGCCTTGAAGCTCTAGGGCAATGTAGCACACCCAGAGCAGAAGTTCTACTTCAGCCAGATCAGGCCTGCAAAGAAACTGCGTTTCACAGCCCTTTGTAAGGGATGTTCCCGGTAGGCTGTAAGAGCCCAATGCAGAACGAGTTGTTTCTTAGCTTCCCAAAGAGCTGGAAGCAAGATGCTTTGGGGACTATCTCTGTCTTTGGAAACAATTCAGCACTTTGTGCCTTGAAGCTCTAGGGCAATGTAGCACACCCACAGCAGAAGTTCTACTTCAGCCAGATCAGGCCTGCAAAGAAACTGCGTTTCACAGCCCTTTGTAAGGGATGTTCCCGGTAGGCTGTAAGAGCCCAATGCAGAGCGAGTTGTTTCTTAGCTTCCCAAAGAGCTGGAAGCAAGATGCTTTGGGGACTATCTCTGTCTTTGGAAACAATTCAGCACTTTGTGCCTTGAAGCTCTAGGGCAATGTAGCACACCCAGAGCAGAAGTTCTACTGCAGCCAGATCAGGCCTGCAAAGAAACTGCGTTTCACAGCCCTTTGTAAGGGATGTTCCCGGTAGGCTGTAAGAGCCCAATGCAGAGCGAGTTGTTTCTTAGCTTCCCAAAGAGCTGGAAGCAAGATGCTTTGGGGCCTATCTCTGTCTTTGGAAACAATTCAGCAGTTTGTGCCTTGAAGCTCTAGGGCAATGTAGCACACCCACAGCAGAAGTTCTACTTCAGCCAGATCAGGCCTGCAAAGAAACTGCGTTTCACAGCCCTTTGTAAGGGATGTTCCCGGTAGGCTGTAAGAGCCCAATGCAGAACGAGTTGTTTCTTAGCTTCCCAAAGAGCTGGAAGCAAGATGCTTTGGGGATTCTCTCTGTCTTTGGAAACAATTCAGCACTTTGTGCCTTGAAGCTCTAGGGCAATGTAGCACACCCACAGCAGAAGTTCTACTTCAGCCAGATCAGGCCTGCAAAGAAACTGCGTTTCACAGCCCTTTGTAAGTGTTGTTCCCGGTAGGCTGTAAGAGCCCAATGCAGAACGAGTTGTTTCTTAGCTTCCCAAAGAGCTGGAAGCAAGATGCTTTGGGGACTATCTCTGTCTTTGGAAACAATTCAGCACTTTGTGCCTTGAAGCTCTAGGGCAATGGAGCACACCCACAGCAGAAGTTCTACTTCAGCCAGATCAGGCCTGCAAAGAAACTGCGTTTCACAGCCCTTTGTAAGGGATGTTCCAGGTAGGCTGTAAGAGCCCAATGCAGAGCGAGTTGTTTCTTAGCTTCCCAAAGAGCTGGAAGCAAGATGCTTTGGGGACTATCTCTGTCTTTGGAAACAATTCAGCAGTTTGTGCCTTGAAGCTCTAGGGCAATGTAGCACACCCACAGCAGAAGTTCTACTTCAGCCAGATCAGGCCTGCAAAGAAACTGCGTTTCACAGCCCTTTGTAAGGGATGTTCCCGGTAGGCTGTAAGAGCCCAATGCAGAACGAGTTGTTTCTTAGCTTACCAAAGAGCTGGAAGCAAGATGCTTTGTGGACTATCTCTGTCTTTGGAAACAATTCAGCACTTTGTGCTTTGAAGCTCTAGGGCAATGTAGCACACCCACAGCAGAAGTTCTACTTCAGCCAGATCAGGCCTGCCAAGAAATTGCGTTCAACAGGACTTTGTAAGAGATGTTCCCCATAGGCTGTAAGAACACTGTGCAGAGCGAGTTGTTTCATAGCTTCCCATAGAGCTGGAAGCAAGATGCTTTGGGGCCTATCTCTGTCTTTGGAAACAATTCAGCAGTTTGTGCCTTGAAGCTCTAGAGCAATGTAGCACACCCAGAGCAGAAGTTCTACTTCAGCCAGATCAGGCCTGCAAAGAAACTGCGTTTCACAGCCCTTTGTAAGGGATGTTCCCGGTAGGCTGTAAGAGCCCAATGCAGAACGAGTTGTTTCTTAGCTTCCCAAAGAGCTGGAAGCAAGATGCTTTGGGGACTATCTCTGTCTTTGGAAACAATTCAGCACTTTGTGCCTTGAAGCTCTAGGGCAATGTAGCACACCCACAGCAGAAGTTCTACTTCAGCCAGATCAGGCCTGCAAAGAAACTGCGTTTCACAGCCCTTTGTAAGGGATGTTCCCGGTAGGCTGTAAGAGCCCAATGCAGAACGAGTTGTTTCTTAGCTTCCCAAAGAGCTGGAAGCAAGATGCTTTGGGGACTATCTCTGTCTTTGGAAACAATTCAGCACTTTGTGCCTTGAAGCTCTAGGGCAATGTAGCACACCCAGAGCAGAAGTTCTACTTCAGCCAGATCAGGCCTGCAAAGAAACTGCGTTTCACAGCCCTTTGTAAGGGATGTTCCCGGTAGGCTGTAAGAGCCCAATGCAGAGCGAGTTGTTTCTTAGCTTCCCAAAGAGCTGGAAGCAAGATGCTTTGGGGACTATCTCTGTTTTTGGAAACAATTCAGCACTTTGTGCCTTGAAGCTCTAGGGCAATGTAGCACACCCACAGCAGAAGTTCTACTTCAGCCAGATCAGGCCTGCAAAGAAACTGCGTTTCACAGCCCTTTGTAAGGGATGTTCCCGGTAGGCTGTAAGAGCCCAATGCAGAACGAGTTGTTTCTTAGCTTCCCAAAGAGCTGGAAGCAAGATGCTTTGGGGACTATCTCTGTCTTTGGAAACAATTCAGCACTTTGTGCCTTGAAGCTCTAGGGCAATGTAGCACACCCAGAGCAGAAGTTCTACTGCAGCCAGATCAGGCCTGCAAAGAAACTGCGTTTCACAGCCCTTTGTAAGGGATGTTCCCGGTAGGCTGTAAGAGCCCAATGCAGAGCGAGTTGTTTCTTAGCTTCCCAAAGAGCTGGAAGCAAGATGCTTTGGGGCCTATCTCTGTCTTTGGAAACAATTCAGCAGTTTGTGCCTTGAAGCTCTAGGGCAATGTAGCACACCCACAGCAGAAGTTCTACTTCAGCCAGATCAGGCCTGCAAAGAAACTGCGTTTCACAGCCCTTTGTAAGGGATGTTCCCGGTAGGCTGTAAGAGCCCAATGCAGAACGAGTTGTTTCTTAGCTTCCCAAAGAGCTGGAAGCAAGATGCTTTGTGGACTCTCTCTGTCTTTGGAAACAATTCAGCACTTTGTGCCTTGAAGCTCTAGGGCAATGTAGCACACCCACAGCAGAAGTTCTACTTCAGCCAGATCAGGCCTGCAAAGAAACTGCGTTTCACAGCCCTTTGTAAGTGATGTTCCCGGTAGGCTGTAAGAGCACAATGCAGAACGAGTTGTTTCTTAGCTTCCCAAAGAGCTGGAAGCAAGATGCTTTGGGGACTATCTCTGTCTTTGGAAACAATTCAGCACTTTGTGCCTTGAAGCTCTAGGGCAATGTAGCACACCCACAGCAGAAGTTCTACTTCAGCCAGATCAGGCCTGCAATGAAACTGCGTTTCACAGCCCTTTGTAAGGGATGTTCCCGGTAGGCTGTAAGAGCCCAATGCAGAACGAGTTGTTTCTTAGCTTCCCAAAGAGCTGGAAGCAAGATGCTTTGGGGACTATCTCTGTCTTTGGAAACAATTCAGCACTTTGTGCCTTGAAGCTCTAGGGCAATGTAGCACACCCACAGCAGAAGTTCTACTTCAGCCAGAACAGGCCTGCCAAGAAATTGCGTTCAACAGGACTTTGTAAGAGATGTTCCCCATAGGCTGTAAGAACACTGTGCAGAGCGAGTTGTTTCATAGCTTCCCATAGAGCTGGAAGCAAGATGCTTTGGGGCCTATCTCTGTCTTTGGAAACAATTCAGCAGTTTGTGCCTTGAAGCTCTAGAGCAATGTAGCACACCCAGAGCAGAAGTTCTACTTCAGCCAGATCAGGCCTGCAAAGAAACTGCGTTTCAAGCCCTTTGTAAGGGATGTTCCCGGTAGGCTGTAAGAGCCCAATGCAGAACGAGTTGTTTCTTAGCTTCCCAAAGAGCTGGAAGCAAGATGCTTTGGGGACTATCTCTGTCTTTGGAAACAATTCAGCACTTTGTGCCTTGAAGCTCTAGGGCAATGTAGCACACCCACAGCAGAAGTTCTACTTCAGCCAGATCAGGCCTGCAAAGAAACTGCGTTTCACAGCCCTTTGTAAGGGATGTTCCCGGTAGGCTGTAAGAGCCCAATGCAGAACGAGTTGTTTCTTAGCTTCCCAAAGAGCTGGAAGCAAGATGCTTTGGGGACTATCTCTGTCTTTGGAAACAATTCAGCACTTTGTCCCTAGAAGCTCTAGGGCAATGTAGCACACCCACAGCAGAAGTTCTACTTCAGCCAGATCAGGCCTGCAAAGAAACTGCGTTTCACAGCCCTTTGTAAGGGATGTTCCCGGTAGGCTGTAAGAGCCCAATGCAGAACGAGTTGTTTCTTAGCTTCCCAAAGAGCTGGAAGCAAGATGCTTTGGGGACTATCTCTGTCTTTGGAAACAATTCAGCACTTTGTGCCTTGAAGCTCCAGGGTAATGTAGCACACCCAGAGCAGAAGTTCTACTTCAGCCAGATCAGGCCTGCAAAGAAACTGCGTTTCACAGCCCTTTGTAAGGGATGTTCCCGGTAGGCTGTAAGAGCCCAATGCAGAACGAGTTGTTTCTTAGCTTCCCAAAGAGCTGGAAGCAAGATGCTTTGGGGACTATCTCTGTCTTTGGAAACAATTCAGCACTTTGTGCCTTGAAGCTCTAGGGCAATGTAGCACACCCACAGCAGAAGTTCTACTTCAGCCAGATCAGGCCTGCAAAGAAACTGCGTTTCACAGCCCTTTGTAAGGGATGTTCCCGGTAGGCTGTAAGAGCCCAATGCAGAACGAGTTGTTTCTTAGCTTCCCAAAGAGCTGGAAGCAAGATGCTTTGGGGACTATCTCTGTCTTTGGAAACAATTCAGCACTTTGTGCCTTGAAGCTCTAGGGCAATGTAGCACACCCACAGCAGAAGTTCTACTTCAGCCAGATCAGGCCTGCAAAGAAACTGCGTTTCACAGCCCTTTGTAAGGGATGTTCCCGGTAGGCTGTAAGAGCCCAATGCAGAACGAGTTGTTTCTTAGCTTCCCAAAGAGCTGGAAGCAAGATGCTTTGGGGACTATCTCTGTCTTTGGAAACAATTCAGCACTTTGTCCCTAGAAGCTCTAGGGCAATGTAGCACACCCACAGCAGAAGTTCTACTTCAGCCAGATCAGGCCTGCAAAGAAACTGCGTTTCACAGCCCTTTGTAAGGGATGTTCCCGGTAGGCTGTAAGAGCCCAATGCAGAACGAGTTGTTTCTTAGCTTCCCAAAGAGCTGGAAGCAAGATGCTTTGGGGACTATCTCTGTCTTTGGAAACAATTCAGCACTTTGTGCCTTGAAGCTCCAGGGTAATGTAGCACACCCAGAGCAGAAGTTCTACTTCAGCCAGATCAGGCCTGCAAAGAAACTGCGTTTCACAGCCCTTTGTAAGGGATGTTCCCGGTAGGCTGTAAGAGCCCAATGCAGAACGAGTTGTTTCTTAGCTTCCCAAAGAGCTGGAAGCAAGATGCTTTGGGGACTATCTCTGTCTTTGGAAACAATTCAGCACTTTGTGCCTTGAAGCTCTAGGGCAATGTAGCACACCCACAGCAGAAGTTCTACTTCAGCCAGATCAGGCCTGCAAAGAAACTGCGTTTCACAGCCCTTTGTAAGGGATGTTCCCGGTAGGCTGTAAGAGCCCAATGCAGAACGAGTTGTTTCTTAGCTTCCCAAAGAGCTGGAAGCAAGATGCTTTGGGGACTATCTCTGTCTTTGGAAACAATTCAGCACTTTGTGCCTTGAAGCTCTAGGGCAATGTAGCACACCCACAGCAGAAGTTCTACTTCAGCCAGAACAGGCCTGCCAAGAAATTGCGTTCAACAGGACTTTGTAAGAGATGTTCCCCATAGGCTGTAAGAACACTGTGCAGAGCGAGTTGTTTCATAGCTTCCCATAGAGCTGGAAGCAAGATGCTTTGGGGCCTATCTCTGTCTTTGGAAACAATTCAGCAGTTTGTGCCTTGAAGCTCTAGAGCAATGTAGCACACCCAGAGCAGAAGTTCTACTTCAGCCAGATCAGGCCTGCAAAGAAACTGCGTTTCAAGCCCTTTGTAAGGGATGTTCCCGGTAGGCTGTAAGAGCCCAATGCAGAACGAGTTGTTTCTTAGCTTCCCAAAGAGCTGGAAGCAAGATGCTTTGGGGACTATCTCTGTCTTTGGAAACAATTCAGCACTTTGTGCCTTGAAGCTCTAGGGCAATGTAGCACACCCACAGCAGAAGTTCTACTTCAGCCAGATCAGGCCTGCAAAGAAACTGCGTTTCACAGCCCTTTGTAAGGGATGTTCCCGGTAGGCTGTAAGAGCCCAATGCAGAACGAGTTGTTTCTTAGCTTCCCAAAGAGCTGGAAGCAAGATGCTTTGGGGACTATCTCTGTCTTTGGAAACAATTCAGCACTTTGTCCCTAGAAGCTCTAGGGCAATGTAGCACACCCACAGCAGAAGTTCTACTTCAGCCAGATCAGGCCTGCAAAGAAACTGCGTTTCACAGCCCTTTGTAAGGGATGTTCCCGGTAGGCTGTAAGAGCCCAATGCAGAACGAGTTGTTTCTTAGCTTCCCAAAGAGCTGGAAGCAAGATGCTTTGGGGACTATCTCTGTCTTTGGAAACAATTCAGCACTTTGTGCCTTGAAGCTCTAGGGCAATGTAGCACACCCACAGCAGAAGTTCTACTTCAGCCAGATCAGGCCTGCAAAGAAACTGCGTTTCACAGCCCTTTGTAAGGGATGTTCCCGGTAGGCTGTAAGAGCCCAATGCAGAACGAGTTGTTTCTTAGCTTCCCAAAGAGCTGGAAGCAAGATGCTTTGGGGACTATCTCTGTCTTTGGAAACAATTCAGCACTTTGTGCCTTGAAGCTCCAGGGTAATGTAGCACACCCAGAGCAGAAGTTCTACTTCAGCCAGATCAGGCCTGCAAAGAAACTGCGTTTCACAGCCCTTTGTAAGGGATGTTCCCGGTAGGCTGTAAGAGCCCAATGCAGAACGAGTTGTTTCTTAGCTTCCCAAAGAGCTGGAAGCAAGATGCTTTGGGGACTATCTCTGTCTTTGGAAACAGTTCAGCACTTTGTGCCTTGAAGCTCTAGGGCAATGTAGCACACCCACAGCAGAAGTTCTACTTCAGCCAGATCAGGCCTGCCAAGAAACTGCGTTCAACAGGACTTTGTAAGAGATGTTCCCCATAGGCTGTAAGAACACTGTGCAGAGCGAGTTGTTTCATAGCTTCACATAGAGCTGGAAGCAAGATTCTTTGGGGCCTATCTCTGTCTTTGGAAACAATTCAGCAGTTTGTGCCTTGAAGCTCTAGAGCAATGTAGCACACCCAGAGCAGAAGTTCTACTTCAGCCAGATCAGGCCTGCAAAGAAACTGCGTTTCACAGCCCTTTGTAAGGGATGTTCCCGGTAGGCTGTAAGAGCCCAATGCAGAGCGAGTTGTTTCTTAGCTTCCCAAAGAGCTGGAAGCAAGATGCTTTGGGGACTATCTCTGTCTTTGGAAACAATTCAGCACTTTGTGCCTTGAAGCTCTAGGGCAATGTAGCACACCCACAGCAGAAGTTCTACTTCAGCCAGATCAGGCCTGCAAAGAAACTGCGTTTCACAGCCCTTTGTAAGGGATGTTCCCGGTAGGCTGTAAGAGCCCAATGCAGAGCGAGTTGTTTCTTAGCTTCCCAAAGAGCTGGAAGCAAGATGCTTTGGGGACTATCTCTGTCTTTGGAAACAATTCAGCACTTTGTGCCTTGAAGCTCTAGGGCAATGTAGCACATCCAGAGCAGAAGTTCTACTTCAGCCAATCAGGCCTGCAAAGAAACTGCGTTTCACAGCCCTTTGTAAGGGATGTTCCCGGTAGGCTGTAAGAGCCCAATGCAGAGCGAGTTGTTTCTTAGCTTCCCAAAGAGCTGGAAGCAAGATGCTTTGGGGACTATCTCTGTCTTTGGAAACAATTCAGCACTTTGTGCCTTGAAGCTCTAGGGCAATGTAGCACACCCACAGCAGAAGTTCTACTTCAGCCAGATCAGGCCGGCAAAGAAACTGCGTTTCACAGCCCTTTGTAAGGGATGTTCCCGGTAGGCTGTAAGAGCCCAATGCAGAACGAGTTGTTTCTTAGCTTCCCAAAGAGCTGGAAGCAAGATGCTTTGGGGACTATCTCTGTCTTTGGAAACAATTCAGCACTTTGTGCCTTGAAGCTCTAGGGCAATGTAGCACACCCACAGCAGAAGTTCTACTTCAGCCAGATCAGGCCTGCAAAGAAACTGCGTTTCACAGCCCTTTGTAAGGGATGTTCCCGGTAGGCTGTAAGAGCCCAATGCAGAACGAGTTGTTTCTTAGCTTCCCAAAGAGCTGGAAGCAAGATGCTTTGGGGACTATCTCTGTCTTTGGAAACAATTCAGCACTTTGTGCCTTGAAGCTCTAGGGCAATGTAGCACACCCACAGCAGAAGTTCTACTTCAGCCAGATCAGGCCTGCAAAGAAACTGCGTTTCACAGCCCTTTGTAAGGGATGTTCCCGGTAGGCTGTAAGAGCCCAATGCACAGCGAGTTGTTTCTTAGCTTCCCAAAGAGCTGGAAGCAAGATGCTTTGGGGACTATCTCTGTCTTTGGAAACAATTCAGCACTTTGTGCCTTGAAGCTCTAGGGCAATGTAGCACACCCACAGCAGAAGTTCTACTTCAGCCAGATCAGGCCTGCAAAGAAACTGCGTTTCACAGCCCTTTGTAAGGGATGTTCCCGGTAGGCTGTAAGAGCCCAATGCAGAACGAGTTGTTTCTTAGCTTCCCAAAGAGCTGGAAGCAAGATGCTTTGTGGACTATCTCTGTCTTTGGAAACAATTCAGCACTTTGTGCCTTGAAGCTCTAGGGCAATGTAGCACACCCAGAGCAGAAGTTCTACTTCAGCCAGATCAGGCCTGCAAAGAAACTGCGTTTCACAGCCCTTTGTAAGGGATGTTCCCGGTAGGCTGTAAGAGCCCAATGCAGAGCGAGTTGTTTCTTAGCTTCCCAAAGAGCTGGAAGCAAGATGCTTTGGGGACTATCTCTGTCTTTGGAAACAATTCAGCACTTTGTGCCTTGAAGCTCTAGGGCAATGGAGCACACCCAGAGCAGAAGTTCTACTGCAGCCAGATCAGGCCTGCAAAGAAACTGCGTTTCACAGCCCTTTGTAAGGGATGTTCCCGGTAGGCTGTAAGAGCCCAATGCAGAACGAGTTGTTTCTTAGCTTCCCAAAGAGCTGGAAGCAAGATGCTTTGGGGACTATCTCTGTCTTTGGAAACAATTCAGCACTTTGTGCCTTGAAGCTCTAGGGCAATGTAGCACACCCACAGCAGAAGTTCTACTTCAGCCAGAACAGGCCTGCCAAGAAATTGCGTTCAACAGGACTTTGTAAGAGATGTTCCCCATAGGCTGTAAGAACACTGTGCAGAGCAAGTTGTTTCATAGCTTCCCATAGAGCTGGAAGCAAGATGCTTTGGGGCCTATCTCTGTCTTTGGAAACAATACAGCAGTTTGTGCCTTGAAGCTCTAGAGCAATGTAGCACACCCAGAGCAGAAGTTCTACTTCAGCCAGATCAGGCCTGCAAAGAAACTGCGTTTCAAGCCCTTTGTAAGGGATGTTCCCGGTAGGCTGTAAGAGCCCAATGCAGAGCGAGTTGTTTCTTAGCTTCCCAAAGAGCTGGAAGCAAGATGCTTTGGGGACTATCTCTGTCTTTGGAAACAATTCAGCACTTTGTGCCTTGAAGCTCTAGGGCAATGTAGCACACCCACAGCAGAAGTTCTACTTCAGCCAGATCAGGCCTGCAAAGAAACTGCGTTTCACAGCCCTTTGTAAGGGATGTTCCCGGTAGGCTGTAAGAGCCCAATGCAGAGCGAGTTGTTTCTTAGCTTCCCAAAGAGCTGGAAGCAAGATGCTTTGGGGACTATCTCTGTCTTTGGAAACAATTCAGCACTTTGTGCCTTGAAGCTCTAGGGCAATGTAGCACACCCACAGCAGAAGTTCTACTTCAGCCAGATCAGGCCTGCAAAGAAACTGCGTTTCACAGCCCTTTGTAAGGGATGTTCCCGGTAGGCTGTAAGAGCCCAATGCAGAGCGAGTTGTTTCTTAGCTTCCCAAAGAGCTGGAAGCAAGATGCTTTGGGGACTATCTCTGTCTTTGGAAACAATTCAGCACTTTGTGCCTTGAAGCTCTAGGGCAATGGAGCACACCCACAGCAGAAGTTCTACTTCAGCCAGATCAGGCCGGCAAAGAAACTGCGTTTCACAGCCCTTTGTAAGGGATGTTCCCGGTAGGCTGTAAGAGCCCAATGCAGAACGAGTTGTTTCTTAGCTTCCCAAAGAGCTGGAAGCAAGATGCTTTGGGGACTATCTCTGTCTTTGGAAACAATTCAGCACTTTGTGCCTTGAAGCTCTAGGGCAATGTAGCACACCCACAGCAGAAGTTCTACTTCAGCCAGATAAGGCCTGCAAAGAAACTGCATTTCACAGCCCTTTGTAAGGGATGTTCCCGGTAGGCTGTAAGAGCCCAATGCACAGCGAGTTGTTTCTTAGCTTCCCAAAGAGCTGGAAGCAAGATGCTTTGGGGACTATCTCTGTCTTTGGAAACAATTCAGCACTTTGTGCCTTGAAGCTCTAGGGCAATGTAGCACACCCACAGCAGAAGTTCTACTTCAGCCAGATCAGGCCTGCAAAGAAACTGCGTTTCACAGCCCTTTGTAAGGGATGTTCCCGGTAGGCTGTAAGAGCCCAATGCAGAACGAGTTGTTTCTTAGCTTCCCAAAGAGCTGGAAGCAAGATGCTTTGTGGACTATCTCTGTCTTTGGAAACAATTCAGCACTTTGTGCCTTGAAGCTCTAGGGCAATGTAGCACACCCAGAGCAGAAGTTCTACTTCAGCCAGATCAGGCCTGCAAAGAAACTGCGTTTCACAGCCCTTTGTAAGGGATGTTCCCGGTAGGCTGTAAGAGCCCAATGCAGAGCGAGTTGTTTCTTAGCTTCCCAAAGAGCTGGAAGCAAGATGCTTTGGGGACTATCTCTGTCTTTGGAAACAATTCAGCACTTTGTGCCTTGAAGCTCTAGGGCAATGTAGCACACCCAGAGCAGAAGTTCTACTGCAGCCAGATCAGGCCTGCAAAGAAACTGCGTTTCACAGCCCTTTGTAAGGGATGTTCCCGGTAGGCTGTAAGAGCCCAATGCAGAACGAGTTGTTTCTTAGCTTCCCAAAGAGCTGGAAGCAAGATGCTTTGGGGCCTATCTCTGTCTTTGGAAACAATTCAGCAGTTTGTGCCTTGAAGCTCTAGGGCAATGTAGCACACCCACAGCAGAAGTTCTACTTCAGCCAGATCAGGCCTGCAAAGAAACTGCGTTTCACAGCCCTTTGTAAGTGTTGTTCCCGGTAGGCTGTAAGAGCCCAATGCAGAACGAGTTGTTTCTTAGCTTCCCAAAGAGCTGGAAGCAAGATGCTTTGGGGACTATCTCTGTCTTTGGAAACAATTCAGCACTTTGTGCCTTGAAGCTCTAGGGCAATGGAGCACACCCACAGCAGAAGTTCTACTTCAGCCAGATCAGGCCTGCAAAGAAACTGCGTTTCACAGCCCTTTGTAAGGGATGTTCCCGGTAGGCTGTAAGAGCCCAATGCAGAACGAGTTGTTTCTTAGCTTCCCAAAGAGCTGGAAGCAAGATGCTTTGGGGACTATCTCTGTCTTTGGAAACAATTCAGCACTTTGTGCCTTGAAGCTCTAGGGCAATGTAGCACACCCACAGCAGAAGTTCTACTTCAGCCAGATCAGGCCTGCAAAGAAACTGCGTTTCACAGCCCTTTGTAAGGGATGTTCCCGGTAGGCTGTAAGAGCCCAATGCAGAACGAGTTGTTTCTTAGCTTCCCAAAGAGCTGGAAGCAAGATGCTTTGGGGACTATCTCTGTCTTTGGAAACAATTCAGCACTTTGTGCCTTGAAGCTCTAGGGCAATGTAGCACACCCACAGCAGAAGTTCTACTTCAGCCAGATCAGGCCTGCAAAGAAACTGCGTTTCACAGCCCTTTGTAAGGGATGTTCCCGGTAGGCTGTAAGAGCCCAATGCAGAGCGAGTTGTTTCTTAGCTTCCCAAAGAGCTGGAAGCAAGATGCTTTGGGGACTATCTCTGTCTTTGGAAACAATTCAGCACTTTGTGCCTTGAAGCTCTAGGGCAATGTAGCACACCCACAGCAGAAGTTCTACTTCAGCCAGATCAGGCCTGCAAAGAAACTGCATTTCACAGCCCTTTGTAAGGGATGTTCCCGGTAGGCTGTAAGAGCCCAATGCAGAACGAGTTGTTTCTTAGCTTCCCAAAGAGCTGGAAGCAAGATGCTTTGGGGACTATCTCTGTCTTTGGAAACAATTCAGCACTTTGTGCCTTGAAGCTCTAGGGCAATGTAGCACACCCACAGCAGAAGTTCTACTTCAGCCAGATCAGGCCTGCAAAGAAACTGCGTTTCACAGCCCTTTGTAAGGGATGTTCCCGGTAGGCTGTAAGAGCCCAATGCACAGCGAGTTGTTTCTTAGCTTCCCAAAGAGCTGGAAGCAAGATGCTTTGTGGACTATCTCTGTCTTTGGAAACAATTCAGCACTTTGTGCCTTGAAGCTCTAGGGCAATGTAGCACACCCACAGCAGAAGTTCTACTTCAGCCAGATCAGGCCTGCAAAGAAACTGCGTTTCACAGCCCTTTGTAAGGGATGTTCCCGGTAGGCTGTAAGAGCCCAACGCAGAACGAGTTGTTTCTTAGCTTCCCAAAGAGCTGGAAGCAAGATGCTTTGTGGACTATCTCTGTCTTTGGAAACAATTCAGCACTTTGTGCCTTGAAGCTCTAGGGCAATGTAGCACACCCAGAGCAGAAGTTCTACTTCAGCCAGATCAGGCCTGCAAAGAAACTGCGTTTCACAGCCCTTTGTAAGGGATGTTCCCGGTAGGCTGTAAGAGCCCAATGCAGAGCGAGTTGTTTCTTAGCTTCCCAAAGAGCTGGAAGCAAGATGCTTTGGGGACTATCTCTGTCTTTGGAAACAATTCAGCACTTTGTGCCTTGAAGCTCTAGGGCAATGTAGCACACCCAGAGCAGAAGTTCTACTGCAGCCAGATCAGGCCTGCAAAGAAACTGCGTTTCACAGCCCTTTGTAAGGGATGTTCCCGGTAGGCTGTAAGAGCCCAATGCAGAGCGAGTTGTTTCTTAGCTTCCCAAAGAGCTGGAAGCAAGATGCTTTGGGGCCTATCTCTGTCTTTGGAAACAATTCAGCAGTTTGTGCCTTGAAGCTCTAGGGCAATGTAGCACACCCACAGCAGAAGTTCTACTTCAGCCACATCAGGCCTGCAAAGAAAATGCGTTTCACAGCCCTTTGTAAGTGTTGTTCCCGGTAGGCTGTAAGAGCCCAATGCAGAACGAGTTGTTTCTTAGCTTCCCAAAGAGCTGGAAGCAAGATGCTTTGGGGACTATCTCTGTCTTTGGAAACAATTCAGCACTTTGTGCCTTGAAGCTCTAGGGCAATGGAGCACACCCACAGCAGAAGTTCTACTTCAGCCAGATCAGGCCTGCAAAGAAACTGCGTTTCACAGCCCTTTGTAAGGGATGTTCCCGGTAGGCTGTAAGAGCCCAATGCAGAGCGAGTTGTTTCTTAGCTTCCCAAAGAGCTGGAAGCAAGATGCTTTGGGGACTATCTCTGTCTTTGGAAACAATTCAGCAGTTTGTGCCTTGAAGCTCTAGGGCAATGTAGCAGACCCACAGCAGAAGTTCTACTTCAGCCAGATCAGGCCTGCAAAGAAACTGCGATTCACAGCCCTTTGTAAGGGATGTTCCCGGTAGGCTGTAAGAGCCCAATGCAGAACGAGTTGTTTCTTAGCTTACCAAAGAGCTGGAAGCAAGATGCTTTGTGGACTATCTCTGTCTTTGGAAACAATTCAGCACTTTGTGCTTTGAAGCTCTAGGGCAATGTAGCACACCCACAGCAGAAGTTCTACTTCAGCCAGATCAGGCCTGCCAAGAAATTGCGTTCAACAGGACTTTGTAAGAGATGTTCCCCATAGGCTGTAAGAACACTGTGCAGAGCGAGTTGTTTCATAGCTTCCCATAGAGCTGGAAGCAAGATGCTTTGGGGCCTATCTCTGTCTTTGGAAACAATTCAGCAGTTTGTGCCTTGAAGCTCTAGAGCAATGTAGCACACCCAGAGCAGAAGTTCTACTTCAGCCAGATCAGGCCTGCAAAGAAACTGCGTTTCACAGCCCTTTGTAAGGGATGTTCCCGGTAGGCTGTAAGAGCCCAATGCAGAACGAGTTGTTTCTTAGCTTCCCAAAGAGCTGGAAGCAAGATGCTTTGGGGACTATCTCTGTCTTTGGAAACAATTCAGCACTTTGTGCCTTGAAGCTCTAGGGCAATGTAGCACACCCACAGCAGAAGTTCTACTTCAGCCAGATCAGGCCTGCAAAGAAACTGCGTTTCACAGCCCTTTGTAAGGGATGTTCCCGGTAGGCTGTAAGAGCCCAATGCAGAACGAGTTGTTTCTTAGCTTCCCAAAGAGCTGGAAGCAAGATGCTTTGGGGACTATCTCTGTCTTTGGAAACAATTCAGCACTTTGTGCCTTGAAGCTCTAGGGCAATGTAGCACACCCAGAGCAGAAGTTCTACTGCAGCCAGATCAGGCCTGCAAAGAAACTGCGTTTCACAGCCCTTTGTAAGGGATGTTCCCGGTAGGCTGTAAGAGCCCAATGCAGAGCGAGTTGTTTCTTAGCTTCCCAAAGAGCTGGAAGCAAGATGCTTTGGGGCCTATCTCTGTCTTTGGAAACAATTCAGCAGTTTGTGCCTTGAAGCTCTAGGGCAATGTAGCACACCCACAGCAGAAGTTCTACTTCAGCCAGATCAGGCCTGCAAAGAAACTGCGTTTCACAGCCCTTTGTAAGGGATGTTCCCGGTAGGCTGTAAGAGCCCAATGCAGAACGAGTTGTTTCTTAGCTTCCCAAAGAGCTGGAAGCAAGATGCTTTGTGGACTCTCTGTCTTTGGAAACAATTCAGCACTTTGTGCCTTGAAGCTCTAGGGCAATGTAGCACACCCACAGCAGAAGTTCTACTTCAGCCAGATCAGGCCTGCAAAGAAACTGCGTTTCACAGCCCTTTGTAAGTGATGTTCCCGGTAGGCTGTAAGAGCACAATGCAGAACGAGTTGTTTCTTAGCTTCCCAAAGAGCTGGAAGCAAGATGCTTTGGGGACTATCTCTGTCTTTGGAAACAATTCAGCACTTTGTGCCTTGAAGCTCTAGGGCAATGTAGCACACCCACAGCAGAAGTTCTACTTCAGCCAGATCAGGCCTGCAAAGAAACTGCGTTTCACAGCCCTTTGTAAGGGATGTTCCCGGTAGGCTGTAAGAGCCCAATGCAGAACGAGTTGTTTCTTAGCTTCCCAAAGAACTGGAAGCAAGATGCTTTGGGGACTATCTCTGTCTTTGGAAACAATTCAGCACTTTGTGCCTTGAAGCTCTAGGGCAATGTAGCACACCCACAGCAGAAGTTCTACTTCAGCCAGAACAGGCCTGCCAAGAAATTGCGTTCAACAGGACTTTGTAAGAGATGTTCCCCATAGGCTGTAAGAACACTGTGCAGAGCGAGTTGTTTCATAGCTTCCCATAGAGCTGGAAGCAAGATGCTTTGGGGCCTATCTCTGTCTTTGGAAACAATTCAGCAGTTTGTGCCTTGAAGCTCTAGAGCAATGTAGCACACCCAGAGCAGAAGTTCTACTTCAGCCAGATCAGGCCTGCAAAGAAACTGCGTTTCAAGCCCTTTGTAAGGGATGTTCCCGGTAGGCTGTAAGAGCCCAATGCAGAACGAGTTGTTTCTTAGCTTCCCAAAGAGCTGGAAGCAAGATGCTTTGGGGACTATCTCTGTCTTTGGAAACAATTCAGCACTTTGTGCCTTGAAGCTCTAGGGCAATGTAGCACACCCACAGCAGAAGTTCTACTTCAGCCAGATCAGGCCTGCAAAGAAACTGCGTTTCACAGCCCTTTGTAAGGGATGTTCCCGGTAGGCTGTAAGAGCCCAATGCAGAACGAGTTGTTTCTTAGCTTCCCAAAGAGCTGGAAGCAAGATGCTTTGGGGACTATCTCTGTCTTTGGAAACAATTCAGCACTTTGTGCCTTGAAGCTCCAGGGCAATGTAGCACACCCAGAGCAGAAGTTCTACTTCAGCCAGATCAGGCCTGCAAAGAAACTGCGTTTCACAGCCCTTTGTAAGGGATGTTCCCGGTAGGCTGTAAGAGCCCAATGCAGAACGAGTTGTTTCTTAGCTTCCCAAAGAGCTGGAAGCAAGATGCTTTGGGGACTATCTCTGTCTTTGGAAACAATTCAGCACTTTGTGCCTTGAAGCTCTAGGGCAATGTAGCACACCCACAGCAGAAGTTCTACTTCAGCCAGATCAGGCCTGCAAAGAAACTGCGTTTCACAGCCCTTTGTAAGGGATGTTCCCGGTAGGCTGTAAGAGCCCAATGCAGAACGAGTTGTTTCTTAGCTTCCCAAAGAGCTGGAAGCAAGATGCTTTGGGGACTATCTCTGTCTTTGGAAACAATTCAGCACTTTGTGCCTTGAAGCTCTAGGGCAATGTAGCACACCCACAGCAGAAGTTCTACTTCAGCCAGATCAGGCCTGCCAAGAAACTGCGTTCAACAGGACTTTGTAAGAGATGTTCCCCATAGGCTGTAAGAACACTGTGCAGAGCGAGTTGTTTCATAGCTTCACATAGAGCTGGAAGCAAGATTCTTTGGGGCCTATCTCTGTCTTTGGAAACAATTCAGCAGTTTGTGCCTTGAAGCTCTAGAGCAATGTAGCACACCCAGAGCAGAAGTTCTACTTCAGCCAGATCAGGCCTGCAAAGAAACTGCGTTTCACAGCCCTTTGTAAGGGATGTTCCCGGTAGGCTGTAAGAGCCCAATGCAGAGCGAGTTGTTTCTTAGCTTCCCAAAGAGCTGGAAGCAAGATGCTTTGGGGACTATCTCTGTCTTTGGAAACAATTCAGCACTTTGTGCCTTGAAGCTCTAGGGCAATGTAGCACACCCACAGCAGAAGTTCTACTTCAGCCAGATCAGGCCTGCAAAGAAACTGCGTTTCACAGCCCTTTGTAAGGGATGTTCCCGGTAGGCTGTAAGAGCCCAATGCAGAACGAGTTGTTTCTTAGCTTCCCAAAGAGCTGGAAGCAAGATGCTTTGTGGACTATCTCTGTCTTTGGAAACAATTCAGCACTTTGTGCCTTGAAGCTCTAGGGCAATGTAGCACACCCAGAGCAGAAGTTCTACTTCAGCCAGATCAGGCCTGCAAAGAAACTGCGTTTCACAGCCCTTTGTAAGGGATGTTCCCGGTAGGCTGTAAGAGCCCAATGCAGAGCGAGTTGTTTCTTAGCTTCCCAAAGAGCTGGAAGCAAGATGCTTTGGGGACTATCTCTGTCTTTGGAAACAATTCAGCACTTTGTGCCTTGAAGCTCTAGGGCAATGTAGCACACCCAGAGCAGAAGTTCTACTGCAGCCAGATCAGGCCTGCAAAGAAACTGCGTTTCACAGCCCTTTGTAAGGGATGTTCCCGGTAGGCTGTAAGAGCCCAATGCAGAACGAGTTGTTTCTTAGCTTCCCAAAGAGCTGGAAGCAAGATGCTTTGGGGCCTATCTCTGTCTTTGGAAACAATTCAGCAGTTTGTGCCTTGAAGCTCTAGGGCAATGTAGCACACCCACAGCAGAAGTTCTACTTCAGCCAGATCAGGCCTGCAAAGAAACTGCGTTTCACAGCCCTTTGTAAGTGTTGTTCCCGGTAGGCTGTAAGAGCCCAATGCAGAACGAGTTGTTTCTTAGCTTCCCAAAGAGCTGGAAGCAAGATGCTTTGGGGACTATCTCTGTCTTTGGAAACAATTCAGCACTTTGTGCCTTGAAGCTCTAGGGCAATGGAGCACACCCACAGCAGAAGTTCTACTTCAGCCAGATCAGGCCTGCAAAGAAACTGCGTTTCACAGCCCTTTGTAAGGGATGTTCCCGGTAGGCTGTAAGAGCCCAATGCAGAACGAGTTGTTTCTTAGCTTCCCAAAGAGCTGGAAGCAAGATGCTTTGGGGACTATCTCTGTCTTTGGAAACAATTCAGCACTTTGTGCCTTGAAGCTCTAGGGCAATGTAGCACACCCACAGCAGAAGTTCTACTTCAGCCAGATCAGGCCTGCAAAGAAACTGCGTTTCACAGCCCTTTGTAAGGGATGTTCCCGGTAGGCTGTAAGAGCCCAATGCAGAACGAGTTGTTTCTTAGCTTCCCAAAGAGCTGGAAGCAAGATGCTTTGGGGACTATCTCTGTCTTTGGAAACAATTCAGCACTTTGTGCCTTGAAGCTCTAGGGCAATGTAGCACACCCACAGCAGAAGTTCTACTTCAGCCAGATCAGGCCTGCAAAGAAACTGCGTTTCACAGCCCTTTGTAAGGGATGTTCCCGGTAGGCTGTAAGAGCCCAATGCAGAGCGAGTTGTTTCTTAGCTTCCCAAAGAGCTGGAAGCAAGATGCTTTGGGGACTATCTCTGTCTTTGGAAACAATTCAGCACTTTGTGCCTTGAAGCTCTAGGGCAATGTAGCACACCCACAGCAGAAGTTCTACTTCAGCCAGATCAGGCCTGCAAAGAAACTGCATTTCACAGCCCTTTGTAAGGGATGTTCCCGGTAGGCTGTAAGAGCCCAATGCAGAACGAGTTGTTTCTTAGCTTCCCAAAGAGCTGGAAGCAAGATGCTTTGGGGACTATCTCTGTCTTTGGAAACAATTCAGCACTTTGTGCCTTGAAGCTCTAGGGCAATGTAGCACACCCACAGCAGAAGTTCTACTTCAGCCAGATCAGGCCTGCAAAGAAACTGCGTTTCACAGCCCTTTGTAAGGGATGTTCCCGGTAGGCTGTAAGAGCCCAATGCACAGCGAGTTGTTTCTTAGCTTCCCAAAGAGCTGGAAGCAAGATGCTTTGTGGACTATCTCTGTCTTTGGAAACAATTCAGCACTTTGTGCCTTGAAGCTCTAGGGCAATGTAGCACACCCACAGCAGAAGTTCTACTTCAGCCAGATCAGGCCTGCAAAGAAACTGCGTTTCACAGCCCTTTGTAAGGGATGTTCCCGGTAGGCTGTAAGAGCCCAACGCAGAACGAGTTGTTTCTTAGCTTCCCAAAGAGCTGGAAGCAAGATGCTTTGTGGACTATCTCTGTCTTTGGAAACAATTCAGCACTTTGTGCCTTGAAGCTCTAGGGCAATGTAGCACACCCAGAGCAGAAGTTCTACTTCAGCCAGATCAGGCCTGCAAAGAAACTGCGTTTCACAGCCCTTTGTAAGGGATGTTCCCGGTAGGCTGTAAGAGCCCAATGCAGAGCGAGTTGTTTCTTAGCTTCCCAAAGAGCTGGAAGCAAGATGCTTTGGGGACTATCTCTGTCTTTGGAAACAATTCAGCAGTTTGTGCCTTGAAGCTCTAGGGCAATGTAGCAGACCCACAGCAGAAGTTCTACTTCAGCCAGATCAGGCCTGCAAAGAAACTGCGATTCACAGCCCTTTGTAAGGGATGTTCCCGGTAGGCTGTAAGAGCCCAATGCAGAACGAGTTGTTTCTTAGCTTACCAAAGAGCTGGAAGCAAGATGCTTTGTGGACTATCTCTGTCTTTGGAAACAATTCAGCACTTTGTGCTTTGAAGCTCTAGGGCAATGTAGCACACCCACAGCAGAAGTTCTACTTCAGCCAGATCAGGCCTGCCAAGAAATTGCGTTCAACAGGACTTTGTAAGAGATGTTCCCCATAGGCTGTAAGAACACTGTGCAGAGCGAGTTGTTTCATAGCTTCCCATAGAGCTGGAAGCAAGATGCTTTGGGGCCTATCTCTGTCTTTGGAAACAATTCAGCAGTTTGTGCCTTGAAGCTCTAGAGCAATGTAGCACACCCAGAGCAGAAGTTCTACTTCAGCCAGATCAGGCCTGCAAAGAAACTGCGTTTCACAGCCCTTTGTAAGGGATGTTCCCGGTAGGCTGTAAGAGCCCAATGCAGAACGAGTTGTTTCTTAGCTTCCCAAAGAGCTGGAAGCAAGATGCTTTGGGGACTATCTCTGTCTTTGGAAACAATTCAGCACTTTGTGCCTTGAAGCTCTAGGGCAATGTAGCACACCCACAGCAGAAGTTCTACTTCAGCCAGATCAGGCCTGCAAAGAAACTGCGTTTCACAGCCCTTTGTAAGGGATGTTCCCGGTAGGCTGTAAGAGCCCAATGCAGAACGAGTTGTTTCTTAGCTTCCCAAAGAGCTGGAAGCAAGATGCTTTGGGGACTATCTCTGTCTTTGGAAACAATTCAGCACTTTGTGCCTTGAAGCTCTAGGGCAATGTAGCACACCCAGAGCAGAAGTTCTACTGCAGCCAGATCAGGCCTGCAAAGAAACTGCGTTTCACAGCCCTTTGTAAGGGATGTTCCCGGTAGGCTGTAAGAGCCCAATGCAGAGCGAGTTGTTTCTTAGCTTCCCAAAGAGCTGGAAGCAAGATGCTTTGGGGCCTATCTCTGTCTTTGGAAACAATTCAGCAGTTTGTGCCTTGAAGCTCTAGGGCAATGTAGCACACCCACAGCAGAAGTTCTACTTCAGCCAGATCAGGCCTGCAAAGAAACTGCGTTTCACAGCCCTTTGTAAGGGATGTTCCCGGTAGGCTGTAAGAGCCCAATGCAGAACGAGTTGTTTCTTAGCTTCCCAAAGAGCTGGAAGCAAGATGCTTTGTGGACTCTCTGTCTTTGGAAACAATTCAGCACTTTGTGCCTTGAAGCTCTAGGGCAATGTAGCACACCCACAGCAGAAGTTCTACTTCAGCCAGATCAGGCCTGCAAAGAAACTGCGTTTCACAGCCCTTTGTAAGTGATGTTCCCGGTAGGCTGTAAGAGCACAATGCAGAACGAGTTGTTTCTTAGCTTCCCAAAGAGCTGGAAGCAAGATGCTTTGGGGACTATCTCTGTCTTTGGAAACAATTCAGCACTTTGTGCCTTGAAGCTCTAGGGCAATGTAGCACACCCACAGCAGAAGTTCTACTTCAGCCAGATCAGGCCTGCAAAGAAACTGCGTTTCACAGCCCTTTGTAAGGGATGTTCCCGGTAGGCTGTAAGAGCCCAATGCAGAACGAGTTGTTTCTTAGCTTCCCAAAGAACTGGAAGCAAGATGCTTTGGGGACTATCTCTGTCTTTGGAAACAATTCAGCACTTTGTGCCTTGAAGCTCTAGGGCAATGTAGCACACCCACAGCAGAAGTTCTACTTCAGCCAGAACAGGCCTGCCAAGAAATTGCGTTCAACAGGACTTTGTAAGAGATGTTCCCCATAGGCTGTAAGAACACTGTGCAGAGCGAGTTGTTTCATAGCTTCCCATAGAGCTGGAAGCAAGATGCTTTGGGGCCTAGCTCTGTCTTTGGAAACAATTCAGCAGTTTGTGCCTTGAAGCTCTAGAGCAATGTAGCACACCCAGAGCAGAAGTTCTACTTCAGCCAGATCAGGCCTGCAAAGAAACTGCGTTTCAAGCCCTTTGTAAGGGATGTTCCCGGTAGGCTGTAAGAGCCCAATGCAGAACGAGTTGTTTCTTAGCTTCCCAAAGAGCTGGAAGCAAGATGCTTTGGGGACTATCTCTGTCTTTGGAAACAATTCAGCACTTTGTGCCTTGAAGCTCTAGGGCAATGTAGCACACCCACAGCAGAAGTTCTACTTCAGCCAGATCAGGCCTGCAAAGAAACTGCGTTTCACAGCCCTTTGTAAGGGATGTTCCCGGTAGGCTGTAAGAGCCCAATGCAGAACGAGTTGTTTCTTAGCTTCCCAAAGAGCTGGAAGCAAGATGCTTTGGGGACTATCTCTGTCTTTGGAAACAATTCAGCACTTTGTGCCTTGAAGCTCCAGGGCAATGTAGCACACCCAGAGCAGAAGTTCTACTTCAGCCAGATCAGGCCTGCAAAGAAACTGCGTTTCACAGCCCTTTGTAAGGGATGTTCCCGGTAGGCTGTAAGAGCCCAATGCAGAACGAGTTGTTTCTTAGCTTACCAAAGAGCTGGAAGCAAGATGCTTTGTGGACTATCTCTGTCTTTGGAAACAATTCAGCACTTTGTGCTTTGAAGCTCTAGGGCAATGTAGCACACCCACAGCAGAAGTTCTACTTCAGCCAGATCAGGCCTGCCAAGAAATTGCGTTCAACAGGACTTTGTAAGAGATGTTCCCCATAGGCTGTAAGAACACTGTGCAGAGCGAGTTGTTTCATAGCTTCCCATAGAGCTGGAAGCAAGATGCTTTGGGGCCTATCTCTGTCTTTGGAAACAATTCAGCAGTTTGTGCCTTGAAGCTCTAGAGCAATGTAGCACACCCAGAGCAGAAGTTCTACTTCAGCCAGATCAGGCCTGCAAAGAAACTGCGTTTCACAGCCCTTTGTAAGGGATGTTCCCGGTAGGCTGTAAGAGCCCAATGCAGAACGAGTTGTTTCTTAGCTTCCCAAAGAGCTGGAAGCAAGATGCTTTGGGGACTATCTCTGTCTTTGGAAACAATTCAGCACTTTGTGCCTTGAAGCTCTAGGGCAATGTAGCACACCCACAGCAGAAGTTCTACTTCAGCCAGATCAGGCCTGCAAAGAAACTGCGTTTCACAGCCCTTTGTAAGGGATGTTCCCGGTAGGCTGTAAGAGCCCAATGCAGAACGAGTTGTTTCTTAGCTTCCCAAAGAGCTGGAAGCAAGATGCTTTGGGGACTATCTCTGTCTTTGGAAACAATTCAGCACTTTGTGCCTTGAAGCTCTAGGGCAATGTAGCACACCCAGAGCAGAAGTTCTACTGCAGCCAGATCAGGCCTGCAAAGAAACTGCGTTTCACAGCCCTTTGTAAGGGATGTTCCCGGTAGGCTGTAAGAGCCCAATGCAGAGCGAGTTGTTTCTTAGCTTCCCAAAGAGCTGGAAGCAAGATGCTTTGGGGCCTATCTCTGTCTTTGGAAACAATTCAGCAGTTTGTGCCTTGAAGCTCTAGGGCAATGTAGCACACCCACAGCAGAAGTTCTACTTCAGCCAGATCAGGCCTGCAAAGAAACTGCGTTTCACAGCCCTTTGTAAGGGATGTTCCCGGTAGGCTGTAAGAGCCCAATGCAGAACGAGTTGTTTCTTAGCTTCCCAAAGAGCTGGAAGCAAGATGCTTTGTGGACTCTCTGTCTTTGGAAACAATTCAGCACTTTGTGCCTTGAAGCTCTAGGGCAATGTAGCACACCCACAGCAGAAGTTCTACTTCAGCCAGATCAGGCCTGCAAAGAAACTGCGTTTCACAGCCCTTTGTAAGTGATGTTCCCGGTAGGCTGTAAGAGCACAATGCAGAACGAGTTGTTTCTTAGCTTCCCAAAGAGCTGGAAGCAAGATGCTTTGGGGACTATCTCTGTCTTTGGAAACAATTCAGCACTTTGTGCCTTGAAGCTCTAGGGCAATGTAGCACACCCACAGCAGAAGTTCTACTTCAGCCAGATCAGGCCTGCAAAGAAACTGCGTTTCACAGCCCTTTGTAAGGGATGTTCCCGGTAGGCTGTAAGAGCCCAATGCAGAACGAGTTGTTTCTTAGCTTCCCAAAGAACTGGAAGCAAGATGCTTTGGGGACTATCTCTGTCTTTGGAAACAATTCAGCACTTTGTGCCTTGAAGCTCTAGGGCAATGTAGCACACCCACAGCAGAAGTTCTACTTCAGCCAGAACAGGCCTGCCAAGAAATTGCGTTCAACAGGACTTTGTAAGAGATGTTCCCCATAGGCTGTAAGAACACTGTGCAGAGCGAGTTGTTTCATAGCTTCCCATAGAGCTGGAAGCAAGATGCTTTGGGGCCTATCTCTGTCTTTGGAAACAATTCAGCAGTTTGTGCCTTGAAGCTCTAGAGCAATGTAGCACACCCAGAGCAGAAGTTCTACTTCAGCCAGATCAGGCCTGCAAAGAAACTGCGTTTCAAGCCCTTTGTAAGGGATGTTCCCGGTAGGCTGTAAGAGCCCAATGCAGAACGAGTTGTTTCTTAGCTTCCCAAAGAGCTGGAAGCAAGATGCTTTGGGGACTATCTCTGTCTTTGGAAACAATTCAGCACTTTGTGCCTTGAAGCTCTAGGGCAATGTAGCACACCCACAGCAGAAGTTCTACTTCAGCCAGATCAGGCCTGCAAAGAAACTGCGTTTCACAGCCCTTTGTAAGGGATGTTCCCGGTAGGCTGTAAGAGCCCAATGCAGAACGAGTTGTTTCTTAGCTTCCCAAAGAGCTGGAAGCAAGATGCTTTGGGGACTATCTCTGTCTTTGGAAACAATTCAGCACTTTGTGCCTTGAAGCTCCAGGGCAATGTAGCACACCCAGAGCAGAAGTTCTACTTCAGCCAGATCAGGCCTGCAAAGAAACTGCGTTTCACAGCCCTTTGTAAGGGATGTTCCCGGTAGGCTGTAAGAGCCCAATGCAGAACGAGTTGTTTCTTAGCTTCCCAAAGAGCTGGAAGCAAGATGCTTTGGGGACTATCTCTGTCTTTGGAAACAATTCAGCACTTTGTGCCTTGAAGCTCTAGGGCAATGTAGCACACCCACAGCAGAAGTTCTACTTCAGCCAGATCAGGCCTGCAAAGAAACTGCGTTTCACAGCCCTTTGTAAGGGATGTTCCCGGTAGGCTGTAAGAGCCCAATGCAGAACGAGTTGTTTCTTAGCTTCCCAAAGAGCTGGAAGCAAGATGCTTTGGGGACTATCTCTGTCTTTGGAAACAATTCAGCACTTTGTGCCTTGAAGCTCTAGGGCAATGTAGCACACCCACAGCAGAAGTTCTACTTCAGCCAGATCAGGCCTGCCAAGAAACTGCGTTCAACAGGACTTTGTAAGAGATGTTCCCCATAGGCTGTAAGAACACTGTGCAGAGCGAGTTGTTTCATAGCTTCACATAGAGCTGGAAGCAAGATTCTTTGGGGCCTATCTCTGTCTTTGGAAACAATTCAGCAGTTTGTGCCTTGAAGCTCTAGAGCAATGTAGCACACCCAGAGCAGAAGTTCTACTTCAGCCAGATCAGGCCTGCAAAGAAACTGCGTTTCACAGCCCTTTGTAAGGGATGTTCCCGGTAGGCTGTAAGAGCCCAATGCAGAGCGAGTTGTTTCTTAGCTTCCCAAAGAGCTGGAAGCAAGATGCTTTGGGGACTATCTCTGTCTTTGGAAACAATTCAGCACTTTGTGCCTTGAAGCTCTAGGGCAATGTAGCACACCCACAGCAGAAGTTCTACTTCAGCCAGATCAGGCCTGCAAAGAAACTGCGTTTCACAGCCCTTTGTAAGGGATGTTCCCGGTAGGCTGTAAGAGCCCAATGCAGAGCGAGTTGTTTCTTAGCTTCCCAAAGAGCTGGAAGCAAGATGCTTTGGGGACTATCTCTGTCTTTGGAAACAATTCAGCACTTTGTGCCTTGAAGCTCTAGGGCAATGTAGCACATCCAGAGCAGAAGTTCTACTTCAGCCAATCAGGCCTGCAAAGAAACTGCGTTTCACAGCCCTTTGTAAGGGATGTTCCCGGTAGGCTGTAAGAGCCCAATGCAGAGCGAGTTGTTTCTTAGCTTCCCAAAGAGCTGGAAGCAAGATGCTTTGGGGACTATCTCTGTCTTTGGAAACAATTCAGCACTTTGTGCCTTGAAGCTCTAGGGCAATGTAGCACACCCACAGCAGAAGTTCTACTTCAGCCAGATCAGGCCGGCAAAGAAACTGCGTTTCACAGCCCTTTGTAAGGGATGTTCCCGGTAGGCTGTAAGAGCCCAATGCAGAACGAGTTGTTTCTTAGCTTCCCAAAGAGCTGGAAGCAAGATGCTTTGGGGACTATCTCTGTCTTTGGAAACAATTCAGCACTTTGTGCCTTGAAGCTCTAGGGCAATGTAGCACACCCACAGCAGAAGTTCTACTTCAGCCAGATCAGGCCTGCAAAGAAACTGCGTTTCACAGCCCTTTGTAAGGGATGTTCCCGGTAGGCTGTAAGAGCCCAATGCAGAACGAGTTGTTTCTTAGCTTCCCAAAGAGCTGGAAGCAAGTTGCTTTGGGGACTATCTCTGTCTTTGGAAACAATTCAGCACTTTGTGCCTTGAAGCTCTAGGGCAATGTAGCACATCCAGAGCAGAAGTTCTACTTCAGCCAATCAGGCCTGCAAAGAAACTGCGTTTCACAGCCCTTTGTAAGGGATGTTCCCGGTAGGCTGTAAGAGCCCAATGCAGAGCGAGTTGTTTCTTAGCTTCCCAAAGAGCTGGAAGCAAGATGCTTTGGGGACTATCTCTGTCTTTGGAAACAATTCAGCACTTTGTGCCTTGAAGCTCTAGGGCAATGTAGCACACCCACAGCAGAAGTTCTACTTCAGCCAGATCAGGCCTGCCAAGAAACTGCGTTCAACAGGACTTTGTAAGAGATGTTCCCCATAGGCTGTAAGAACACTGTGCAGAGCGAGTTGTTTCATAGCTTCCCATAGAGCTGGAAGCAAGATGCTTTGGGGCCTATCTTTGTCTTTGGAAACAATTCAGCAGTTTGTGCCTTGAAGCTCTAGAGCAATGTAGCACACCCACAGCAGAAGTTCTACTTCAGCCAGATCAGGCCTGCAAAGAAACTGCGTTTCACAGCCCTTTGTAAGGGATGTTCCCGGTAGGCTGTAAGAGCCCAATGCAGAGCGAGTTGTTTCTTAGCTTCCCAAAGAGCTGGAAGCAAGATGCTTTGGGGACTATCTCTGTCTTTGGAAACAATTCAGCACTTTGTGCCTTGAAGCTCTAGGGCAATGTAGCACACCCAGAGCAGAAGTTCTACTTCAGCCAGATCAGGCCTGCAAAGAAACTGCGTTTCACAGCCCTTTGTAAGGGATGTTCCCGGTAGGCTGTAAGAGCCCAATGCAGAGCGAGTTGTTTCTTAGCTTCCCAAAGAGCTGGAAGCAAGATGCTTTGGGGACTATCTCTGTCTTTGGAAACAATTCAGCACTTTGTGCCTTGAAGCTCTAGGGCAATGTAGCACACCCACAGCAGAAGTTCTACTTCAGCCAGATCAGGCCTGCAAAGAAACTGCGTTTCACAGCCCTTTGTAAGGGATGTTCCCGGTAGGCTGTAAGAGCCCAATGCAGAGCGAGTTGTTTCTTAGCTTCCCAAAGAGCTGGAAGCAAGATGCTTTGGGGACTATCTCTGTCTTTGGAAACAATTCAGCACTTTGTGCCTTGAAGCTCTAGGGCAATGTAGCACACCCACAGCAGAAGTTCTACTTCAGCCAGATCAGGCCTGCAAAGAAACTGCGTTTCACAGCCCTTTGTAAGGGATGTTCCCGGTAGGCTGTAAGAGCCCAATGCAGAGCGAGTTGTTTCTTAGCTTCCCAAAGAGCTGGAAGCAAGATGCTTTGGGGACTATCTCTGTCTTTGGAAACAATTCAGCACTTTGTGCCTTGAAGCTCTAGGGCAATGTAGCACACCCACAGCAGAAGTTCTACTTCAGCCAGATCAGGCCTGCAAAGAAACTGCGTTTCACAGCCCTTTGTAAGGGATGTTCCCGGTAGGCTGTAAGAGCACAATGCAGAACGAGTTGTTTCTTAGCTTCCCAAAGAGCTGGAAGCAAGATGCTTTGGGGACTATCTCTGTCTTTGGAAACAATTCAGCACTTTGTGCCTTGAAGCTCTAGGGCAATGTAGCACACCCACAGCAGAAGTTCTACTTCAGCCAGATCAGGCCTGCAAAGAAACTGCGTTTCACAGCCCTTTGTAAGGGATGTTCCCGGTAGGCTGTAAGAGCCCAATGCAGAACGAGTTGTTTCTTAGCTTCCCAAAGAACTGGAAGCAAGATGCTTTGGGGACTATCTCTGTCTTTGGAAACAATTCAGCACTTTGTGCCTTGAAGCTCTAGGGCAATGTAGCACACCCACAGCAGAAGTTCTACTTCAGCCAGAACAGGCCTGCCAAGAAATTGCGTTCAACAGGACTTTGTAAGAGATGTTCCCCATAGGCTGTAAGAACACTGTGCAGAGCGAGTTGTTTCATAGCTTCCCATAGAGCTGGAAGCAAGATGCTTTGGGGCCTATCTCTGTCTTTGGAAACAATTCAGCAGTTTGTGCCTTGAAGCTCTAGAGCAATGTAGCACACCCAGAGCAGAAGTTCTACTTCAGCCAGATCAGGCCTGCAAAGAAACTGCGTTTCAAGCCCTTTGTAAGGGATGTTCCCGGTAGGCTGTAAGAGCCCAATGCAGAACGAGTTGTTTCTTAGCTTCCCAAAGAGCTGGAAGCAAGATGCTTTGGGGACTATCTCTGTCTTTGGAAACAATTCAGCACTTTGTGCCTTGAAGCTCTAGGGCAATGTAGCACACCCACAGCAGAAGTTCTACTTCAGCCAGATCAGGCCTGCAAAGAAACTGCGTTTCACAGCCCTTTGTAAGGGATGTTCCCGGTAGGCTGTAAGAGCCCAATGCAGAACGAGTTGTTTCTTAGCTTCCCAAAGAACTGGAAGCAAGATGCTTTGGGGACTATCTCTGTCTTTGGAAACAATTCAGCACTTTGTGCCTTGAAGCTCTAGGGCAATGTAGCACACCCACAGCAGAAGTTCTACTTCAGCCAGAACAGGCCTGCCAAGAAATTGCGTTCAACAGGACTTTGTAAGAGATGTTCCCCATAGGCTGTAAGAACACTGTGCAGAGCGAGTTGTTTCATAGCTTCCCATAGAGCTGGAAGCAAGATGCTTTGGGGCCTATCTCTGTCTTTGGAAACAATTCAGCAGTTTGTGCCTTGAAGCTCTAGAGCAATGTAGCACACCCAGAGCAGAAGTTCTACTTCAGCCAGATCAGGCCTGCAAAGAAACTGCGTTTCAAGCCCTTTGTAAGGGATGTTCCCGGTAGGCTGTAAGAGCCCAATGCAGAACGAGTTGTTTCTTAGCTTCCCAAAGAGCTGGAAGCAAGATGCTTTGGGGACTATCTCTGTCTTTGGAAACAATTCAGCACTTTGTGCCTTGAAGCTCTAGGGCAATGTAGCACACCCACAGCAGAAGTTCTACTTCAGCCAGATCAGGCCTGCAAAGAAACTGCGTTTCACAGCCCTTTGTAAGGGATGTTCCCGGTAGGCTGTAAGAGCCCAATGCAGAACGAGTTGTTTCTTAGCTTCCCAAAGAGCTGGAAGCAAGATGCTTTGGGGACTATCTCTGTCTTTGGAAACAATTCAGCACTTTGTGCCTTGAAGCTCCAGGGCAATGTAGCACACCCAGAGCAGAAGTTCTACTTCAGCCAGATCAGGCCTGCAAAGAAACTGCGTTTCACAGCCCTTTGTAAGGGATGTTCCCGGTAGGCTGTAAGAGCCCAATGCAGAACGAGTTGTTTCTTAGCTTCCCAAAGAGCTGGAAGCAAGATGCTTTGGGGACTATCTCTGTCTTTGGAAACAATTCAGCACTTTGTGCCTTGAAGCTCTAGGGCAATGTAGCACACCCACAGCAGAAGTTCTACTTCAGCCAGATCAGGCCTGCAAAGAAACTGCGTTTCACAGCCCTTTGTAAGGGATGTTCCCGGTAGGCTGTAAGAGCCCAATGCAGAACGAGTTGTTTCTTAGCTTCCCAAAGAGCTGGAAGCAAGATGCTTTGGGGACTATCTCTGTCTTTGGAAACAATTCAGCACTTTGTGCCTTGAAGCTCTAGGGCAATGTAGCACACCCACAGCAGAAGTTCTACTTCAGCCAGATCAGGCCTGCCAAGAAACTGCGTTCAACAGGACTTTGTAAGAGATGTTCCCCATAGGCTGTAAGAACACTGTGCAGAGCGAGTTGTTTCATAGCTTCACATAGAGCTGGAAGCAAGATTCTTTGGGGCCTATCTCTGTCTTTGGAAACAATTCAGCAGTTTGTGCCTTGAAGCTCTAGAGCAATGTAGCACACCCAGAGCAGAAGTTCTACTTCAGCCAGATCAGGCCTGCAAAGAAACTGCGTTTCACAGCCCTTTGTAAGGGATGTTCCCGGTAGGCTGTAAGAGCCCAATGCAGAGCGAGTTGTTTCTTAGCTTCCCAAAGAGCTGGAAGCAAGATGCTTTGGGGACTATCTCTGTCTTTGGAAACAATTCAGCACTTTGTGCCTTGAAGCTCTAGGGCAATGTAGCACACCCACAGCAGAAGTTCTACTTCAGCCAGATCAGGCCTGCAAAGAAACTGCGTTTCACAGCCCTTTGTAAGGGATGTTCCCGGTAGGCTGTAAGAGCCCAATGCAGAACGAGTTGTTTCTTAGCTTCCCAAAGAGCTGGAAGCAAGATGCTTTGTGGACTATCTCTGTCTTTGGAAACAATTCAGCACTTTGTGCCTTGAAGCTCTAGGGCAATGTAGCACACCCAGAGCAGAAGTTCTACTTCAGCCAGATCAGGCCTGCAAAGAAACTGCGTTTCACAGCCCTTTGTAAGGGATGTTCCCGGTAGGCTGTAAGAGCCCAATGCAGAGCGAGTTGTTTCTTAGCTTCCCAAAGAGCTGGAAGCAAGATGCTTTGGGGACTATCTCTGTCTTTGGAAACAATTCAGCACTTTGTGCCTTGAAGCTCTAGGGCAATGTAGCACACCCAGAGCAGAAGTTCTACTGCAGCCAGATCAGGCCTGCAAAGAAACTGCGTTTCACAGCCCTTTGTAAGGGATGTTCCCGGTAGGCTGTAAGAGCCCAATGCAGAACGAGTTGTTTCTTAGCTTCCCAAAGAGCTGGAAGCAAGATGCTTTGGGGCCTATCTCTGTCTTTGGAAACAATTCAGCAGTTTGTGCCTTGAAGCTCTAGGGCAATGTAGCACACCCACAGCAGAAGTTCTACTTCAGCCAGATCAGGCCTGCAAAGAAACTGCGTTTCACAGCCCTTTGTAAGTGTTGTTCCCGGTAGGCTGTAAGAGCCCAATGCAGAACGAGTTGTTTCTTAGCTTCCCAAAGAGCTGGAAGCAAGATGCTTTGGGGACTATCTCTGTCTTTGGAAACAATTCAGCACTTTGTGCCTTGAAGCTCTAGGGCAATGGAGCACACCCACAGCAGAAGTTCTACTTCAGCCAGATCAGGCCTGCAAAGAAACTGCGTTTCACAGCCCTTTGTAAGGGATGTTCCCGGTAGGCTGTAAGAGCCCAATGCAGAACGAGTTGTTTCTTAGCTTCCCAAAGAGCTGGAAGCAAGATGCTTTGGGGACTATCTCTGTCTTTGGAAACAATTCAGCACTTTGTGCCTTGAAGCTCTAGGGCAATGTAGCACACCCACAGCAGAAGTTCTACTTCAGCCAGATCAGGCCTGCAAAGAAACTGCGTTTCACAGCCCTTTGTAAGGGATGTTCCCGGTAGGCTGTAAGAGCCCAATGCAGAACGAGTTGTTTCTTAGCTTCCCAAAGAGCTGGAAGCAAGATGCTTTGGGGACTATCTCTGTCTTTGGAAACAATTCAGCACTTTGTGCCTTGAAGCTCTAGGGCAATGTAGCACACCCACAGCAGAAGTTCTACTTCAGCCAGATCAGGCCTGCAAAGAAACTGCGTTTCACAGCCCTTTGTAAGGGATGTTCCCGGTAGGCTGTAAGAGCCCAATGCAGAGCGAGTTGTTTCTTAGCTTCCCAAAGAGCTGGAAGCAAGATGCTTTGGGGACTATCTCTGTCTTTGGAAACAATTCAGCACTTTGTGCCTTGAAGCTCTAGGGCAATGTAGCACACCCACAGCAGAAGTTCTACTTCAGCCAGATCAGGCCTGCAAAGAAACTGCATTTCACAGCCCTTTGTAAGGGATGTTCCCGGTAGGCTGTAAGAGCCCAATGCAGAACGAGTTGTTTCTTAGCTTCCCAAAGAGCTGGAAGCAAGATGCTTTGGGGACTATCTCTGTCTTTGGAAACAATTCAGCACTTTGTGCCTTGAAGCTCTAGGGCAATGTAGCACACCCACAGCAGAAGTTCTACTTCAGCCAGATCAGGCCTGCAAAGAAACTGCGTTTCACAGCCCTTTGTAAGGGATGTTCCCGGTAGGCTGTAAGAGCCCAATGCACAGCGAGTTGTTTCTTAGCTTCCCAAAGAGCTGGAAGCAAGATGCTTTGTGGACTATCTCTGTCTTTGGAAACAATTCAGCACTTTGTGCCTTGAAGCTCTAGGGCAATGTAGCACACCCACAGCAGAAGTTCTACTTCAGCCAGATCAGGCCTGCAAAGAAACTGCGTTTCACAGCCCTTTGTAAGGGATGTTCCCGGTAGGCTGTAAGAGCCCAACGCAGAACGAGTTGTTTCTTAGCTTCCCAAAGAGCTGGAAGCAAGATGCTTTGTGGACTATCTCTGTCTTTGGAAACAATTCAGCACTTTGTGCCTTGAAGCTCTAGGGCAATGTAGCACACCCAGAGCAGAAGTTCTACTTCAGCCAGATCAGGCCTGCAAAGAAACTGCGTTTCACAGCCCTTTGTAAGGGATGTTCCCGGTAGGCTGTAAGAGCCCAATGCAGAGCGAGTTGTTTCTTAGCTTCCCAAAGAGCTGGAAGCAAGATGCTTTGGGGACTATCTCTGTCTTTGGAAACAATTCAGCACTTTGTGCCTTGAAGCTCTAGGGCAATGTAGCACACCCAGAGCAGAAGTTCTACTGCAGCCAGATCAGGCCTGCAAAGAAACTGCGTTTCACAGCCCTTTGTAAGGGATGTTCCCGGTAGGCTGTAAGAGCCCAATGCAGAGCGAGTTGTTTCTTAGCTTCCCAAAGAGCTGGAAGCAAGATGCTTTGGGGCCTATCTCTGTCTTTGGAAACAATTCAGCAGTTTGTGCCTTGAAGCTCTAGGGCAATGTAGCACACCCACAGCAGAAGTTCTACTTCAGCCACATCAGGCCTGCAAAGAAAATGCGTTTCACAGCCCTTTGTAAGTGTTGTTCCCGGTAGGCTGTAAGAGCCCAATGCAGAACGAGTTGTTTCTTAGCTTCCCAAAGAGCTGGAAGCAAGATGCTTTGGGGACTATCTCTGTCTTTGGAAACAATTCAGCACTTTGTGCCTTGAAGCTCTAGGGCAATGGAGCACACCCACAGCAGAAGTTCTACTTCAGCCAGATCAGGCCTGCAAAGAAACTGCGTTTCACAGCCCTTTGTAAGGGATGTTCCCGGTAGGCTGTAAGAGCCCAATGCAGAGCGAGTTGTTTCTTAGCTTCCCAAAGAGCTGGAAGCAAGATGCTTTGGGGACTATCTCTGTCTTTGGAAACAATTCAGCAGTTTGTGCCTTGAAGCTCTAGGGCAATGTAGCAGACCCACAGCAGAAGTTCTACTTCAGCCAGATCAGGCCTGCAAAGAAACTGCGATTCACAGCCCTTTGTAAGGGATGTTCCCGGTAGGCTGTAAGAGCCCAATGCAGAACGAGTTGTTTCTTAGCTTACCAAAGAGCTGGAAGCAAGATGCTTTGTGGACTATCTCTGTCTTTGGAAACAATTCAGCACTTTGTGCTTTGAAGCTCTAGGGCAATGTAGCACACCCACAGCAGAAGTTCTACTTCAGCCAGATCAGGCCTGCCAAGAAATTGCGTTCAACAGGACTTTGTAAGAGATGTTCCCCATAGGCTGTAAGAACACTGTGCAGAGCGAGTTGTTTCATAGCTTCCCATAGAGCTGGAAGCAAGATGCTTTGGGGCCTATCTCTGTCTTTGGAAACAATTCAGCAGTTTGTGCCTTGAAGCTCTAGAGCAATGTAGCACACCCAGAGCAGAAGTTCTACTTCAGCCAGATCAGGCCTGCAAAGAAACTGCGTTTCACAGCCCTTTGTAAGGGATGTTCCCGGTAGGCTGTAAGAGCCCAATGCAGAACGAGTTGTTTCTTAGCTTCCCAAAGAGCTGGAAGCAAGATGCTTTGGGGACTATCTCTGTCTTTGGAAACAATTCAGCACTTTGTGCCTTGAAGCTCTAGGGCAATGTAGCACACCCACAGCAGAAGTTCTACTTCAGCCAGATCAGGCCTGCAAAGAAACTGCGTTTCACAGCCCTTTGTAAGGGATGTTCCCGGTAGGCTGTAAGAGCCCAATGCAGAACGAGTTGTTTCTTAGCTTCCCAAAGAGCTGGAAGCAAGATGCTTTGGGGACTATCTCTGTCTTTGGAAACAATTCAGCACTTTGTGCCTTGAAGCTCTAGGGCAATGTAGCACACCCAGAGCAGAAGTTCTACTGCAGCCAGATCAGGCCTGCAAAGAAACTGCGTTTCACAGCCCTTTGTAAGGGATGTTCCCGGTAGGCTGTAAGAGCCCAATGCAGAGCGAGTTGTTTCTTAGCTTCCCAAAGAGCTGGAAGCAAGATGCTTTGGGGCCTATCTCTGTCTTTGGAAACAATTCAGCAGTTTGTGCCTTGAAGCTCTAGGGCAATGTAGCACACCCACAGCAGAAGTTCTACTTCAGCCAGATCAGGCCTGCAAAGAAACTGCGTTTCACAGCCCTTTGTAAGGGATGTTCCCGGTAGGCTGTAAGAGCCCAATGCAGAACGAGTTGTTTCTTAGCTTCCCAAAGAGCTGGAAGCAAGATGCTTTGTGGACTCTCTGTCTTTGGAAACAATTCAGCACTTTGTGCCTTGAAGCTCTAGGGCAATGTAGCACACCCACAGCAGAAGTTCTACTTCAGCCAGATCAGGCCTGCAAAGAAACTGCGTTTCACAGCCCTTTGTAAGTGATGTTCCCGGTAGGCTGTAAGAGCACAATGCAGAACGAGTTGTTTCTTAGCTTCCCAAAGAGCTGGAAGCAAGATGCTTTGGGGACTATCTCTGTCTTTGGAAACAATTCAGCACTTTGTGCCTTGAAGCTCTAGGGCAATGTAGCACACCCACAGCAGAAGTTCTACTTCAGCCAGATCAGGCCTGCAAAGAAACTGCGTTTCACAGCCCTTTGTAAGGGATGTTCCCGGTAGGCTGTAAGAGCCCAATGCAGAACGAGTTGTTTCTTAGCTTCCCAAAGAACTGGAAGCAAGATGCTTTGGGGACTATCTCTGTCTTTGGAAACAATTCAGCACTTTGTGCCTTGAAGCTCTAGGGCAATGTAGCACACCCACAGCAGAAGTTCTACTTCAGCCAGAACAGGCCTGCCAAGAAATTGCGTTCAACAGGACTTTGTAAGAGATGTTCCCCATAGGCTGTAAGAACACTGTGCAGAGCGAGTTGTTTCATAGCTTCCCATAGAGCTGGAAGCAAGATGCTTTGGGGCCTAGCTCTGTCTTTGGAAACAATTCAGCAGTTTGTGCCTTGAAGCTCTAGAGCAATGTAGCACACCCAGAGCAGAAGTTCTACTTCAGCCAGATCAGGCCTGCAAAGAAACTGCGTTTCAAGCCCTTTGTAAGGGATGTTCCCGGTAGGCTGTAAGAGCCCAATGCAGAACGAGTTGTTTCTTAGCTTCCCAAAGAGCTGGAAGCAAGATGCTTTGGGGACTATCTCTGTCTTTGGAAACAATTCAGCACTTTGTGCCTTGAAGCTCTAGGGCAATGTAGCACACCCACAGCAGAAGTTCTACTTCAGCCAGATCAGGCCTGCAAAGAAACTGCGTTTCACAGCCCTTTGTAAGGGATGTTCCCGGTAGGCTGTAAGAGCCCAATGCAGAACGAGTTGTTTCTTAGCTTCCCAAAGAGCTGGAAGCAAGATGCTTTGGGGACTATCTCTGTCTTTGGAAACAATTCAGCACTTTGTGCCTTGAAGCTCCAGGGCAATGTAGCACACCCAGAGCAGAAGTTCTACTTCAGCCAGATCAGGCCTGCAAAGAAACTGCGTTTCACAGCCCTTTGTAAGGGATGTTCCCGGTAGGCTGTAAGAGCCCAATGCAGAACGAGTTGTTTCTTAGCTTACCAAAGAGCTGGAAGCAAGATGCTTTGTGGACTATCTCTGTCTTTGGAAACAATTCAGCACTTTGTGCTTTGAAGCTCTAGGGCAATGTAGCACACCCACAGCAGAAGTTCTACTTCAGCCAGATCAGGCCTGCCAAGAAATTGCGTTCAACAGGACTTTGTAAGAGATGTTCCCCATAGGCTGTAAGAACACTGTGCAGAGCGAGTTGTTTCATAGCTTCCCATAGAGCTGGAAGCAAGATGCTTTGGGGCCTATCTCTGTCTTTGGAAACAATTCAGCAGTTTGTGCCTTGAAGCTCTAGAGCAATGTAGCACACCCAGAGCAGAAGTTCTACTTCAGCCAGATCAGGCCTGCAAAGAAACTGCGTTTCACAGCCCTTTGTAAGGGATGTTCCCGGTAGGCTGTAAGAGCCCAATGCAGAACGAGTTGTTTCTTAGCTTCCCAAAGAGCTGGAAGCAAGATGCTTTGGGGACTATCTCTGTCTTTGGAAACAATTCAGCACTTTGTGCCTTGAAGCTCTAGGGCAATGTAGCACACCCACAGCAGAAGTTCTACTTCAGCCAGATCAGGCCTGCAAAGAAACTGCGTTTCACAGCCCTTTGTAAGGGATGTTCCCGGTAGGCTGTAAGAGCCCAATGCAGAACGAGTTGTTTCTTAGCTTCCCAAAGAGCTGGAAGCAAGATGCTTTGGGGACTATCTCTGTCTTTGGAAACAATTCAGCACTTTGTGCCTTGAAGCTCTAGGGCAATGTAGCACACCCAGAGCAGAAGTTCTACTGCAGCCAGATCAGGCCTGCAAAGAAACTGCGTTTCACAGCCCTTTGTAAGGGATGTTCCCGGTAGGCTGTAAGAGCCCAATGCAGAGCGAGTTGTTTCTTAGCTTCCCAAAGAGCTGGAAGCAAGATGCTTTGGGGCCTATCTCTGTCTTTGGAAACAATTCAGCAGTTTGTGCCTTGAAGCTCTAGGGCAATGTAGCACACCCACAGCAGAAGTTCTACTTCAGCCAGATCAGGCCTGCAAAGAAACTGCGTTTCACAGCCCTTTGTAAGGGATGTTCCCGGTAGGCTGTAAGAGCCCAATGCAGAACGAGTTGTTTCTTAGCTTCCCAAAGAGCTGGAAGCAAGATGCTTTGTGGACTCTCTGTCTTTGGAAACAATTCAGCACTTTGTGCCTTGAAGCTCTAGGGCAATGTAGCACACCCACAGCAGAAGTTCTACTTCAGCCAGATCAGGCCTGCAAAGAAACTGCGTTTCACAGCCCTTTGTAAGTGATGTTCCCGGTAGGCTGTAAGAGCACAATGCAGAACGAGTTGTTTCTTAGCTTCCCAAAGAGCTGGAAGCAAGATGCTTTGGGGACTATCTCTGTCTTTGGAAACAATTCAGCACTTTGTGCCTTGAAGCTCTAGGGCAATGTAGCACACCCACAGCAGAAGTTCTACTTCAGCCAGATCAGGCCTGCAAAGAAACTGCGTTTCACAGCCCTTTGTAAGGGATGTTCCCGGTAGGCTGTAAGAGCCCAATGCAGAACGAGTTGTTTCTTAGCTTCCCAAAGAACTGGAAGCAAGATGCTTTGGGGACTATCTCTGTCTTTGGAAACAATTCAGCACTTTGTGCCTTGAAGCTCTAGGGCAATGTAGCACACCCACAGCAGAAGTTCTACTTCAGCCAGAACAGGCCTGCCAAGAAATTGCGTTCAACAGGACTTTGTAAGAGATGTTCCCCATAGGCTGTAAGAACACTGTGCAGAGCGAGTTGTTTCATAGCTTCCCATAGAGCTGGAAGCAAGATGCTTTGGGGCCTATCTCTGTCTTTGGAAACAATTCAGCAGTTTGTGCCTTGAAGCTCTAGAGCAATGTAGCACACCCAGAGCAGAAGTTCTACTTCAGCCAGATCAGGCCTGCAAAGAAACTGCGTTTCAAGCCCTTTGTAAGGGATGTTCCCGGTAGGCTGTAAGAGCCCAATGCAGAACGAGTTGTTTCTTAGCTTCCCAAAGAGCTGGAAGCAAGATGCTTTGGGGACTATCTCTGTCTTTGGAAACAATTCAGCACTTTGTGCCTTGAAGCTCTAGGGCAATGTAGCACACCCACAGCAGAAGTTCTACTTCAGCCAGATCAGGCCTGCAAAGAAACTGCGTTTCACAGCCCTTTGTAAGGGATGTTCCCGGTAGGCTGTAAGAGCCCAATGCAGAACGAGTTGTTTCTTAGCTTCCCAAAGAGCTGGAAGCAAGATGCTTTGGGGACTATCTCTGTCTTTGGAAACAATTCAGCACTTTGTGCCTTGAAGCTCCAGGGCAATGTAGCACACCCAGAGCAGAAGTTCTACTTCAGCCAGATCAGGCCTGCAAAGAAACTGCGTTTCACAGCCCTTTGTAAGGGATGTTCCCGGTAGGCTGTAAGAGCCCAATGCAGAACGAGTTGTTTCTTAGCTTCCCAAAGAGCTGGAAGCAAGATGCTTTGGGGACTATCTCTGTCTTTGGAAACAATTCAGCACTTTGTGCCTTGAAGCTCTAGGGCAATGTAGCACACCCACAGCAGAAGTTCTACTTCAGCCAGATCAGGCCTGCAAAGAAACTGCGTTTCACAGCCCTTTGTAAGGGATGTTCCCGGTAGGCTGTAAGAGCCCAATGCAGAACGAGTTGTTTCTTAGCTTCCCAAAGAGCTGGAAGCAAGATGCTTTGGGGACTATCTCTGTCTTTGGAAACAATTCAGCACTTTGTGCCTTGAAGCTCTAGGGCAATGTAGCACACCCACAGCAGAAGTTCTACTTCAGCCAGATCAGGCCTGCCAAGAAACTGCGTTCAACAGGACTTTGTAAGAGATGTTCCCCATAGGCTGTAAGAACACTGTGCAGAGCGAGTTGTTTCATAGCTTCACATAGAGCTGGAAGCAAGATTCTTTGGGGCCTATCTCTGTCTTTGGAAACAATTCAGCAGTTTGTGCCTTGAAGCTCTAGAGCAATGTAGCACACCCAGAGCAGAAGTTCTACTTCAGCCAGATCAGGCCTGCAAAGAAACTGCGTTTCACAGCCCTTTGTAAGGGATGTTCCCGGTAGGCTGTAAGAGCCCAATGCAGAGCGAGTTGTTTCTTAGCTTCCCAAAGAGCTGGAAGCAAGATGCTTTGGGGACTATCTCTGTCTTTGGAAACAATTCAGCACTTTGTGCCTTGAAGCTCTAGGGCAATGTAGCACACCCACAGCAGAAGTTCTACTTCAGCCAGATCAGGCCTGCAAAGAAACTGCGTTTCACAGCCCTTTGTAAGGGATGTTCCCGGTAGGCTGTAAGAGCCCAATGCAGAGCGAGTTGTTTCTTAGCTTCCCAAAGAGCTGGAAGCAAGATGCTTTGGGGACTATCTCTGTCTTTGGAAACAATTCAGCACTTTGTGCCTTGAAGCTCTAGGGCAATGTAGCACATCCAGAGCAGAAGTTCTACTTCAGCCAATCAGGCCTGCAAAGAAACTGCGTTTCACAGCCCTTTGTAAGGGATGTTCCCGGTAGGCTGTAAGAGCCCAATGCAGAGCGAGTTGTTTCTTAGCTTCCCAAAGAGCTGGAAGCAAGATGCTTTGGGGACTATCTCTGTCTTTGGAAACAATTCAGCACTTTGTGCCTTGAAGCTCTAGGGCAATGTAGCACACCCACAGCAGAAGTTCTACTTCAGCCAGATCAGGCCGGCAAAGAAACTGCGTTTCACAGCCCTTTGTAAGGGATGTTCCCGGTAGGCTGTAAGAGCCCAATGCAGAACGAGTTGTTTCTTAGCTTCCCAAAGAGCTGGAAGCAAGATGCTTTGGGGACTATCTCTGTCTTTGGAAACAATTCAGCACTTTGTGCCTTGAAGCTCTAGGGCAATGTAGCACACCCACAGCAGAAGTTCTACTTCAGCCAGATCAGGCCTGCAAAGAAACTGCGTTTCACAGCCCTTTGTAAGGGATGTTCCCGGTAGGCTGTAAGAGCCCAATGCAGAACGAGTTGTTTCTTAGCTTCCCAAAGAGCTGGAAGCAAGTTGCTTTGGGGACTATCTCTGTCTTTGGAAACAATTCAGCACTTTGTGCCTTGAAGCTCTAGGGCAATGTAGCACACCCACAGCAGAAGTTCTACTTCAGCCAGATCAGGCCTGCAAAGAAACTGCGTTTCACAGCCCTTTGTAAGGGATGTTCCCGGTAGGCTGTAAGAGCCCAATGCAGAACGAGTTGTTTCTTAGCTTCCCAAAGAACTGGAAGCAAGATGCTTTGGGGACTATCTCTGTCTTTGGAAACAATTCAGCACTTTGTGCCTTGAAGCTCTAGGGCAATGTAGCACACCCACAGCAGAAGTTCTACTTCAGCCAGAACAGGCCTGCCAAGAAATTGCGTTCAACAGGACTTTGTAAGAGATGTTCCCCATAGGCTGTAAGAACACTGTGCAGAGCGAGTTGTTTCATAGCTTCCCATAGAGCTGGAAGCAAGATGCTTTGGGGCCTAGCTCTGTCTTTGGAAACAATTCAGCAGTTTGTGCCTTGAAGCTCTAGAGCAATGTAGCACACCCAGAGCAGAAGTTCTACTTCAGCCAGATCAGGCCTGCAAAGAAACTGCGTTTCAAGCCCTTTGTAAGGGATGTTCCCGGTAGGCTGTAAGAGCCCAATGCAGAACGAGTTGTTTCTTAGCTTCCCAAAGAGCTGGAAGCAAGATGCTTTGGGGACTATCTCTGTCTTTGGAAACAATTCAGCACTTTGTGCCTTGAAGCTCTAGGGCAATGTAGCACACCCACAGCAGAAGTTCTACTTCAGCCAGATCAGGCCTGCAAAGAAACTGCGTTTCACAGCCCTTTGTAAGGGATGTTCCCGGTAGGCTGTAAGAGCCCAATGCAGAACGAGTTGTTTCTTAGCTTCCCAAAGAGCTGGAAGCAAGATGCTTTGGGGACTATCTCTGTCTTTGGAAACAATTCAGCACTTTGTGCCTTGAAGCTCCAGGGCAATGTAGCACACCCAGAGCAGAAGTTCTACTTCAGCCAGATCAGGCCTGCAAAGAAACTGCGTTTCACAGCCCTTTGTAAGGGATGTTCCCGGTAGGCTGTAAGAGCCCAATGCAGAACGAGTTGTTTCTTAGCTTACCAAAGAGCTGGAAGCAAGATGCTTTGTGGACTATCTCTGTCTTTGGAAACAATTCAGCACTTTGTGCTTTGAAGCTCTAGGGCAATGTAGCACACCCACAGCAGAAGTTCTACTTCAGCCAGATCAGGCCTGCCAAGAAATTGCGTTCAACAGGACTTTGTAAGAGATGTTCCCCATAGGCTGTAAGAACACTGTGCAGAGCGAGTTGTTTCATAGCTTCCCATAGAGCTGGAAGCAAGATGCTTTGGGGCCTATCTCTGTCTTTGGAAACAATTCAGCAGTTTGTGCCTTGAAGCTCTAGAGCAATGTAGCACACCCAGAGCAGAAGTTCTACTTCAGCCAGATCAGGCCTGCAAAGAAACTGCGTTTCACAGCCCTTTGTAAGGGATGTTCCCGGTAGGCTGTAAGAGCCCAATGCAGAACGAGTTGTTTCTTAGCTTCCCAAAGAGCTGGAAGCAAGATGCTTTGGGGACTATCTCTGTCTTTGGAAACAATTCAGCACTTTGTGCCTTGAAGCTCTAGGGCAATGTAGCACACCCACAGCAGAAGTTCTACTTCAGCCAGATCAGGCCTGCAAAGAAACTGCGTTTCACAGCCCTTTGTAAGGGATGTTCCCGGTAGGCTGTAAGAGCCCAATGCAGAACGAGTTGTTTCTTAGCTTCCCAAAGAGCTGGAAGCAAGATGCTTTGGGGACTATCTCTGTCTTTGGAAACAATTCAGCACTTTGTGCCTTGAAGCTCTAGGGCAATGTAGCACACCCAGAGCAGAAGTTCTACTGCAGCCAGATCAGGCCTGCAAAGAAACTGCGTTTCACAGCCCTTTGTAAGGGATGTTCCCGGTAGGCTGTAAGAGCCCAATGCAGAGCGAGTTGTTTCTTAGCTTCCCAAAGAGCTGGAAGCAAGATGCTTTGGGGCCTATCTCTGTCTTTGGAAACAATTCAGCAGTTTGTGCCTTGAAGCTCTAGGGCAATGTAGCACACCCACAGCAGAAGTTCTACTTCAGCCAGATCAGGCCTGCAAAGAAACTGCGTTTCACAGCCCTTTGTAAGGGATGTTCCCGGTAGGCTGTAAGAGCCCAATGCAGAACGAGTTGTTTCTTAGCTTCCCAAAGAGCTGGAAGCAAGATGCTTTGTGGACTCTCTGTCTTTGGAAACAATTCAGCACTTTGTGCCTTGAAGCTCTAGGGCAATGTAGCACACCCACAGCAGAAGTTCTACTTCAGCCAGATCAGGCCTGCAAAGAAACTGCGTTTCACAGCCCTTTGTAAGTGATGTTCCCGGTAGGCTGTAAGAGCACAATGCAGAACGAGTTGTTTCTTAGCTTCCCAAAGAGCTGGAAGCAAGATGCTTTGGGGACTATCTCTGTCTTTGGAAACAATTCAGCACTTTGTGCCTTGAAGCTCTAGGGCAATGTAGCACACCCACAGCAGAAGTTCTACTTCAGCCAGATCAGGCCTGCAAAGAAACTGCGTTTCACAGCCCTTTGTAAGGGATGTTCCCGGTAGGCTGTAAGAGCCCAATGCAGAACGAGTTGTTTCTTAGCTTCCCAAAGAACTGGAAGCAAGATGCTTTGGGGACTATCTCTGTCTTTGGAAACAATTCAGCACTTTGTGCCTTGAAGCTCTAGGGCAATGTAGCACACCCACAGCAGAAGTTCTACTTCAGCCAGAACAGGCCTGCCAAGAAATTGCGTTCAACAGGACTTTGTAAGAGATGTTCCCCATAGGCTGTAAGAACACTGTGCAGAGCGAGTTGTTTCATAGCTTCCCATAGAGCTGGAAGCAAGATGCTTTGGGGCCTATCTCTGTCTTTGGAAACAATTCAGCAGTTTGTGCCTTGAAGCTCTAGAGCAATGTAGCACACCCAGAGCAGAAGTTCTACTTCAGCCAGATCAGGCCTGCAAAGAAACTGCGTTTCAAGCCCTTTGTAAGGGATGTTCCCGGTAGGCTGTAAGAGCCCAATGCAGAACGAGTTGTTTCTTAGCTTCCCAAAGAGCTGGAAGCAAGATGCTTTGGGGACTATCTCTGTCTTTGGAAACAATTCAGCACTTTGTGCCTTGAAGCTCTAGGGCAATGTAGCACACCCACAGCAGAAGTTCTACTTCAGCCAGATCAGGCCTGCAAAGAAACTGCGTTTCACAGCCCTTTGTAAGGGATGTTCCCGGTAGGCTGTAAGAGCCCAATGCAGAACGAGTTGTTTCTTAGCTTCCCAAAGAGCTGGAAGCAAGATGCTTTGGGGACTATCTCTGTCTTTGGAAACAATTCAGCACTTTGTGCCTTGAAGCTCCAGGGCAATGTAGCACACCCAGAGCAGAAGTTCTACTTCAGCCAGATCAGGCCTGCAAAGAAACTGCGTTTCACAGCCCTTTGTAAGGGATGTTCCCGGTAGGCTGTAAGAGCCCAATGCAGAACGAGTTGTTTCTTAGCTTCCCAAAGAGCTGGAAGCAAGATGCTTTGGGGACTATCTCTGTCTTTGGAAACAATTCAGCACTTTGTGCCTTGAAGCTCTAGGGCAATGTAGCACACCCACAGCAGAAGTTCTACTTCAGCCAGATCAGGCCTGCAAAGAAACTGCGTTTCACAGCCCTTTGTAAGGGATGTTCCCGGTAGGCTGTAAGAGCCCAATGCAGAACGAGTTGTTTCTTAGCTTCCCAAAGAGCTGGAAGCAAGATGCTTTGGGGACTATCTCTGTCTTTGGAAACAATTCAGCACTTTGTGCCTTGAAGCTCTAGGGCAATGTAGCACACCCACAGCAGAAGTTCTACTTCAGCCAGATCAGGCCTGCCAAGAAACTGCGTTCAACAGGACTTTGTAAGAGATGTTCCCCATAGGCTGTAAGAACACTGTGCAGAGCGAGTTGTTTCATAGCTTCACATAGAGCTGGAAGCAAGATTCTTTGGGGCCTATCTCTGTCTTTGGAAACAATTCAGCAGTTTGTGCCTTGAAGCTCTAGAGCAATGTAGCACACCCAGAGCAGAAGTTCTACTTCAGCCAGATCAGGCCTGCAAAGAAACTGCGTTTCACAGCCCTTTGTAAGGGATGTTCCCGGTAGGCTGTAAGAGCCCAATGCAGAGCGAGTTGTTTCTTAGCTTCCCAAAGAGCTGGAAGCAAGATGCTTTGGGGACTATCTCTGTCTTTGGAAACAATTCAGCACTTTGTGCCTTGAAGCTCTAGGGCAATGTAGCACACCCACAGCAGAAGTTCTACTTCAGCCAGATCAGGCCTGCAAAGAAACTGCGTTTCACAGCCCTTTGTAAGGGATGTTCCCGGTAGGCTGTAAGAGCCCAATGCAGAGCGAGTTGTTTCTTAGCTTCCCAAAGAGCTGGAAGCAAGATGCTTTGGGGACTATCTCTGTCTTTGGAAACAATTCAGCACTTTGTGCCTTGAAGCTCTAGGGCAATGTAGCACATCCAGAGCAGAAGTTCTACTTCAGCCAATCAGGCCTGCAAAGAAACTGCGTTTCACAGCCCTTTGTAAGGGATGTTCCCGGTAGGCTGTAAGAGCCCAATGCAGAGCGAGTTGTTTCTTAGCTTCCCAAAGAGCTGGAAGCAAGATGCTTTGGGGACTATCTCTGTCTTTGGAAACAATTCAGCACTTTGTGCCTTGAAGCTCTAGGGCAATGTAGCACACCCACAGCAGAAGTTCTACTTCAGCCAGATCAGGCCGGCAAAGAAACTGCGTTTCACAGCCCTTTGTAAGGGATGTTCCCGGTAGGCTGTAAGAGCCCAATGCAGAACGAGTTGTTTCTTAGCTTCCCAAAGAGCTGGAAGCAAGATGCTTTGGGGACTATCTCTGTCTTTGGAAACAATTCAGCACTTTGTGCCTTGAAGCTCTAGGGCAATGTAGCACACCCACAGCAGAAGTTCTACTTCAGCCAGATCAGGCCTGCAAAGAAACTGCGTTTCACAGCCCTTTGTAAGGGATGTTCCCGGTAGGCTGTAAGAGCCCAATGCAGAACGAGTTGTTTCTTAGCTTCCCAAAGAGCTGGAAGCAAGATGCTTTGGGGACTATCTCTGTCTTTGGAAACAATTCAGCACTTTGTGCCTTGAAGCTCTAGGGCAATGTAGCACATCCAGAGCAGAAGTTCTACTTCAGCCAATCAGGCCTGCAAAGAAACTGCGTTTCACAGCCCTTTGTAAGGGATGTTCCCGGTAGGCTGTAAGAGCCCAATGCAGAGCGAGTTGTTTCTTAGCTTCCCAAAGAGCTGGAAGCAAGATGCTTTGGGGACTATCTCTGTCTTTGGAAACAATTCAGCACTTTGTGCCTTGAAGCTCTAGGGCAATGTAGCACACCCACAGCAGAAGTTCTACTTCAGCCAGATCAGGCCTGCCAAGAAACTGCGTTCAACAGGACTTTGTAAGAGATGTTCCCCATAGGCTGTAAGAACACTGTGCAGAGCGAGTTGTTTCATAGCTTCCCATAGAGCTGGAAGCAAGATGCTTTGGGGCCTATCTTTGTCTTTGGAAACAATTCAGCAGTTTGTGCCTTGAAGCTCTAGAGCAATGTAGCACACCCACAGCAGAAGTTCTACTTCAGCCAGATCAGGCCTGCAAAGAAACTGCGTTTCACAGCCCTTTGTAAGGGATGTTCCCGGTAGGCTGTAAGAGCCCAATGCAGAGCGAGTTGTTTCTTAGCTTCCCAAAGAGCTGGAAGCAAGATGCTTTGGGGACTATCTCTGTCTTTGGAAACAATTCAGCACTTTGTGCCTTGAAGCTCTAGGGCAATGTAGCACACCCAGAGCAGAAGTTCTACTTCAGCCAGATCAGGCCTGCAAAGAAACTGCGTTTCACAGCCCTTTGTAAGGGATGTTCCCGGTAGGCTGTAAGAGCCCAATGCAGAGCGAGTTGTTTCTTAGCTTCCCAAAGAGCTGGAAGCAAGATGCTTTGGGGACTATCTCTGTCTTTGGAAACAATTCAGCACTTTGTGCCTTGAAGCTCTAGGGCAATGTAGCACACCCACAGCAGAAGTTCTACTTCAGCCAGATCAGGCCTGCAAAGAAACTGCGTTTCACAGCCCTTTGTAAGGGATGTTCCCGGTAGGCTGTAAGAGCCCAATGCAGAGCGAGTTGTTTCTTAGCTTCCCAAAGAGCTGGAAGCAAGATGCTTTGGGGACTATCTCTGTCTTTGGAAACAATTCAGCACTTTGTGCCTTGAAGCTCTAGGGCAATGTAGCACACCCACAGCAGAAGTTCTACTTCAGCCAGATCAGGCCTGCAAAGAAACTGCGTTTCACAGCCCTTTGTAAGGGATGTTCCCGGTAGGCTGTAAGAGCCCAATGCAGAACGAGTTGTTTCTTAGCTTCCCAAAGAGCTGGAAGCAAGATGCTTTGGGGACTATCTCTGTCTTTGGAAACAATTCAGCACTTTGTGCCTTGAAGCTCTAGGGCAATGTAGCACACCCACAGCAGAAGTTCTACTTCAGCCAGATCAGGCCTGCAAAGAAACTGCGTTTCACAGCCCTTTGTAAGGGATGTTCCCGGTAGGCTGTAAGAGCCCAATGCAGAACGAGTTGTTTCTTAGCTTCCCAAAGAGCTGGAAGCAAGATGCTTTGGGGACTATCTCTGTCTTTGGAAACAATTCAGCACTTTGTGCCTTGAAGCTCTAGGGCAATGTAGCACACCCACAGCAGAAGTTCTACTTCAGCCAGATCAGGCCTGCAAAGAAACTGCGTTTCACAGCCCTTTGTAAGGGATGTTCCCGGTAGGCTGTAAGAGCCCAATGCAGAGCGAGTTGTTTCTTAGCTTCCCAAAGAGCTGGAAGCAAGATGCTTTGGGGACTATCTCTGTCTTTGGAAACAATTCAGCACTTTGTGCCTTGAAGCTCTAGGGCAATGTAGCACACCCACAGCAGAAGTTCTACTTCAGCCAGATCAGGCCTGCAAAGAAACTGCGTTTCACAGCCCTTTGTAAGGGATGTTCCCGGTAGGCTGTAAGAGCCCAATGCAGAACGAGTTGTTTCTTAGCTTCCCAAAGAGCTGGAAGCAAGATGCTTTGGGGACTATCTCTGTCTTTGGAAACAATTCAGCACTTTGTGCCTTGAAGCTCTAGGGCAATGTAGCACACCCACAGCAGAAGTTCTACTTCAGCCAGATCAGGCCGGCAAAGAAACTGCGTTTCACAGCCCTTTGTAAGGGATGTTCCCGGTAGGCTGTAAGAGCCCAATGCAGAACGAGTTGTTTCTTAGCTTCCCAAAGAGCTGGAAGCAAGATGCTTTGGGGACTATCTCTGTCTTTGGAAACAATTCAGCACTTTGTGCCTTGAAGCTCTAGGGCAATGTAGCACACCCACAGCAGAAGTTCTACTTCAGCCAGATCAGGCCTGCAAAGAAACTGCGTTTCACAGCCCTTTGTAAGGGATGTTCCCGGTAGGCTGTAAGAGCCCAATGCAGAACGAGTTGGTTCTTAGCTTCCCAAAGAGCTGGAAGCAAGATGCTTTGGGGACTATCTCTGTCTTTGGAAACAATTCAGCACTTTGTGCCTTGAAGCTCTAGGGCAATGTAGCACACCCACAGCAGAAGTTCTACTTCAGCCAGATCAGGCCTGCCAAGAAACTGCGTTCAACAGGACTTTGTAAGAGATGTTCCCCATAGGCTGTAAGAACACTGTGCAGAGCGAGTTGTTTCATAGCTTCCCATAGAGCTGGAAGCAAGATGCTTTGGGGCCTATCTTTGTCTTTGGAAACAATTCAGCAGTTTGTGCCTTGAAGCTCTAGAGCAATGTAGCACACCCACAGCAGTTCTACTTCAGCCAGATCAGGCCTGCAAAGAAACTGCGTTTCACAGCCCTTTGTAAGGGATGTTCCCGGTAGGCTGTAAGAGCCCAATGCAGAGCGAGTTGTTTCTTAGCTTCCCAAAGAGCTGGAAGCAAGATGCTTTGGGGACTATCTCTGTCTTTGGAAACAATTCAGCACTTTGTGCCTTGAAGCTCTAGGGCAATGTAGCACACCCACAGCAGAAGTTCTACTTCAGCCAGATCAGGCCTGCAAAGAAACTGCGTTTCACAGCCCTTTGTAAGGGATGTTCCCGGTAGGCTGTAAGAGCCCAATGCAGAACGAGTTGTTTCTTAGCTTCCCAAAGAGCTGGAAGCAAGATGCTTTGGGGACTATCTCTGTCTTTGGAAACAATTCAGCACTTTGTGCCTTGAAGCTCTAGGGCAATGTAGCACACCCACAGCAGAAGTTCTACTTCAGCCAGATCAGGCCTGCAAAGAAACTGCGTTTCACAGCCCTTTGTAAGGGATGTTCCCGGTAGGCTGTAAGAGCCCAATGCAGAGCGAGTTGTTTCTTAGCTTCCCAAAGAGCTGGAAGCAAGATGCTTTGGGGACTATCTCTGTCTTTGGAAACAATTCAGCACTTTGTGCCTTGAAGCTCTAGGGCAATGTAGCACACCCACAGCAGAAGTTCTACTTCAGCCAGATCAGGCCTGCAAAGAAACTGCGTTTCACAGCCCTTTGTAAGGGATGTTCCCGGTAGGCTGTAAGAGCCCAATGCAGAACGAGTTGTTTCTTAGCTTCCCAAAGAGCTGGAAGCAAGATGCTTTGGGGACTATCTCTGTCTTTGGAAACAATTCAGCACTTTGTGCCTTGAAGCTCTAGGGCAATGTAGCACACCCACAGCAGAAGTTCTACTTCAGCCAGATCAGGCCGGCAAAGAAACTGCGTTTCACAGCCCTTTGTAAGGGATGTTCCCGGTAGGCTGTAAGAGCCCAATGCAGAACGAGTTGTTTCTTAGCTTCCCAAAGAGCTGGAAGCAAGATGCTTTGGGGACTATCTCTGTCTTTGGAAACAATTCAGCACTTTGTGCCTTGAAGCTCTAGGGCAATGTAGCACACCCACAGCAGAAGTTCTACTTCAGCCAGATCAGGCCTGCAAAGAAACTGCGTTTCACAGCCCTTTGTAAGGGATGTTCCCGGTAGGCTGTAAGAGCCCAATGCAGAACGAGTTGGTTCTTAGCTTCCCAAAGAGCTGGAAGCAAGATGCTTTGGGGACTATCTCTGTCTTTGGAAACAATTCAGCACTTTGTGCCTTGAAGCTCTAGGGCAATGTAGCACACCCACAGCAGAAGTTCTACTTCAGCCAGATCAGGCCTGCCAAGAAACTGCGTTCAACAGGACTTTGTAAGAGATGTTCCCCATAGGCTGTAAGAACACTGTGCAGAGCGAGTTGTTTCATAGCTTCCCATAGAGCTGGAAGCAAGATGCTTTGGGGCCTATCTTTGTCTTTGGAAACAATTCAGCAGTTTGTGCCTTGAAGCTCTAGAGCAATGTAGCACACCCACAGCAGTTCTACTTCAGCCAGATCAGGCCTGCAAAGAAACTGCGTTTCACAGCCCTTTGTAAGGGATGTTCCCGGTAGGCTGTAAGAGCCCAATGCAGAGCGAGTTGTTTCTTAGCTTCCCAAAGAGCTGGAAGCAAGATGCTTTGGGGACTATCTCTGTCTTTGGAAACAATTCAGCACTTTGTGCCTTGAAGCTCTAGGGCAATGTAGCACACCCACAGCAGAAGTTCTACTTCAGCCAGATCAGGCCTGCAAAGAAACTGCGTTTCACAGCCCTTTGTAAGGGATGTTCCCGGTAGGCTGTAAGAGCCCAATGCAGAGCGAGTTGTTTCTTAGCTTCCCAAAGAGCTGGAAGCAAGATGCTTTGGGGACTATCTCTGTCTTTGGAAACAATTCAGCACTTTGTGCCTTGAAGCTCTAGGGCAATGTAGCACACCCACAGCAGAAGTTCTACTTCAGCCAGATCAGGCCTGCAAAGAAACTGCGTTTCACAGCCCTTTGTAAGGGATGTTCCCGGTAGGCTGTAAGAGCCCAATGCAGAGCGAGTTGTTTCTTAGCTTCCCAAAGAGCTGGAAGCAAGATGCTTTGGGGACTATCTCTGTCTTTGGAAACAATTCAGCACTTTGTGCCTTGAAGCTCTAGGGCAATGTAGCACACCCACAGCAGACGTTCTACTTCAGCCAGATCAGGCCTGCAAAGAAACTGCGTTTCACAGCCCTTTGTAAGGGATGTTCCCGGTAGGCTGTAAGAGCCCAATGCAGAGCGAGTTGTTTCTTAGCTTCCCAAAGAGCTGGAAGCAAGATGCTTTGGGGACTATCTCTGTCTTTGGAAACAATTCAGCACTTTGTGCCTTGAAGCTCTAGGGCAATGTAGCACACCCACAGCAGAAGTTCTACTTCAGCCAGATCAGGCCTGCAAAGAAACTGCGTTTCACAGCCCTTTGTAAGGGATGTTCCCGGTAGGCTGTAAGAGCCCAATGCAGAACGAGTTGTTTCTTAGCTTCCCAAAGAGCTGGAAGCAAGATGCTTTGGGGACTATCTCTGTCTTTGGAAACAATTCAGCACTTTGTGCCTTGAAGCTCTAGGGCAATGTAGCACACCCACAGCAGAAGTTCTACTTCAGCCAGATCAGGCCTGCAAAGAAACTGCGTTTCACAGCCCTTTGTAAGGGATGTTCCCGGTAGGCTGTAAGAGCCCAATGCAGAGCGAGTTGTTTCTTAGCTTCCCAAAGAGCTGGAAGCAAGATGCTTTGGGGACTATCTCTGTCTTTGGAAACAATTCAGCACTTTGTGCCTTGAAGCTCTAGGGCAATGTAGCACACCCACAGCAGAAGTTCTACTTCAGCCAGATCAGGCCTGCAAAGAAACTGCGTTTCACAGCCCTTTGTAAGGGATGTTCCCGGTAGGCTGTAAGAGCCCAATGCAGAACGAGTTGTTTCTTAGCTTCCCAAAGAGCTGGAAGCAAGATGCTTTGGGGACTATCTCTGTCTTTGGAAACAATTCAGCACTTTGTGCCTTGAAGCTCTAGGGCAATGTAGCACACCCACAGCAGAAGTTCTACTTCAGCCAGATCAGGCCTGCAAAGAAACTGCGTTTCACAGCCCTTTGTAAGGGATGTTCCCGGTAGGCTGTAAGAGCCCAATGCAGAACGAGTTGTTTCTTAGCTTCCCAAAGAGCTGGAAGCAAGATGCTTTGGGGACTATCTCTGTCTTTGGAAACAATTCAGCACTTTGTGCCTTGAAGCTCCAGGGCAATGTAGCACACCCAGAGCAGAAGTTCTACTTCAGCCAGATCAGGCCTGCAAAGAAACTGCGTTTCACAGCCCTTTGTAAGGGATGTTCCCGGTAGGCTGTAAGAGCCCAATGCAGAACGAGTTGTTTCTTAGCTTCCCAAAGAGCTGGAAGCAAGATGCTTTGGGGACTATCTCTGTCTTTGGAAACAATTCAGCACTTTGTGCCTTGAAGCTCTAGGGCAATGTAGCACACCCACAGCAGAAGTTCTACTTCAGCCAGATCAGGCCTGCAAAGAAACTGCGTTTCACAGCCCTTTGTAAGGGATGTTCCCGGTAGGCTGTAAGAGCCCAATGCAGAACGAGTTGTTTCTTAGCTTCCCAAAGAGCTGGAAGCAAGATGCTTTGGGGACTATCTCTGTCTTTGGAAACAATTCAGCACTTTGTGCCTTGAAGCTCTAGGGCAATGTAGCACACCCACAGCAGAAGTTCTACTTCAGCCAGATCAGGCCTGCCAAGAAACTGCGTTCAACAGGACTTTGTAAGAGATGTTCCCCATAGGCTGTAAGAACACTGTGCAGAGCGAGTTGTTTCATAGCTTCACATAGAGCTGGAAGCAAGATTCTTTGGGGCCTATCTCTGTCTTTGGAAACAATTCAGCAGTTTGTGCCTTGAAGCTCTAGAGCAATGTAGCACACCCAGAGCAGAAGTTCTACTTCAGCCAGATCAGGCCTGCAAAGAAACTGCGTTTCACAGCCCTTTGTAAGGGATGTTCCCGGTAGGCTGTAAGAGCCCAATGCAGAGCGAGTTGTTTCTTAGCTTCCCAAAGAGCTGGAAGCAAGATGCTTTGGGGACTATCTCTGTCTTTGGAAACAATTCAGCACTTTGTGCCTTGAAGCTCTAGGGCAATGTAGCACACCCAGAGCAGAAGTTCTACTTCAGCCAGATCAGGCCTGCAAAGAAACTGCGTTTCACAGCCCTTTGTAAGGGATGTTCCCGGTAGGCTGTAAGAGCCCAATGCAGAGCGAGTTGTTTCTTAGCTTCCCAAAGAGCTGGAAGCAAGATGCTTTGGGGACTATCTCTGTCTTTGGAAACAATTCAGCACTTTGTGCCTTGAAGCTCTAGGGCAATGTAGCACATCCAGAGCAGAAGTTCTACTTCAGCCAATCAGGCCTGCAAAGAAACTGCGTTTCACAGCCCTTTGTAAGGGATGTTCCCGGTAGGCTGTAAGAGCCCAATGCAGAGCGAGTTGTTTCTTAGCTTCCCAAAGAGCTGGAAGCAAGATGCTTTGGGGACTATCTCTGTCTTTGGAAACAATTCAGCACTTTGTGCCTTGAAGCTCTAGGGCAATGTAGCACACCCACAGCAGAAGTTCTACTTCAGCCAGATCAGGCCGGCAAAGAAACTGCGTTTCACAGCCCTTTGTAAGGGATGTTCCCGGTAGGCTGTAAGAGCCCAATGCAGAACGAGTTGTTTCTTAGCTTCCCAAAGAGCTGGAAGCAAGATGCTTTGGGGACTATCTCTGTCTTTGGAAACAATTCAGCACTTTGTGCCTTGAAGCTCTAGGGCAATGTAGCACACCCACAGCAGAAGTTCTACTTCAGCCAGATCAGGCCTGCAAAGAAACTGCATTTCACAGCCCTTTGTAAGGGATGTTCCCGGTAGGCTGTAAGAGCCCAATGCAGAACGAGTTGTTTCTTAGCTTCCCAAAGAGCTGGAAGCAAGATGCTTTGGGGACTATCTCTGTCTTTGGAAACAATTCAGCACTTTGTGCCTTGAAGCTCTAGGGCAATGTAGCACACCCACAGCAGAAGTTCTACTTCAGCCAGATCAGGCCGGCAAAGAAACTGCGTTTCACAGCCCTTTGTAAGGGATGTTCCCGGTAGGCTGTAAGAGCCCAATGCAGAACGAGTTGGTTCTTAGCTTCCCAAAGAGCTGGAAGCAAGATGCTTTGGGGACTATCTCTGTCTTTGGAAACAATTCAGCACTTTGTGCCTTGAAGCTCTAGGGCAATGTAGCACACCCACAGCAGAAGTTCTACTTCAGCCAGATCAGGCCTGCCAAGAAACTGCGTTCAACAGGACTTTGTAAGAGATGTTCCCCATAGGCTGTAAGAACACTGTGCAGAGCGAGTTGTTTCATAGCTTCCCATAGAGCTGGAAGCAAGATGCTTTGGGGCCTATCTTTGTCTTTGGAAACAATTCAGCAGTTTGTGCCTTGAAGCTCTAGAGCAATGTAGCACACCCACAGCAGAAGTTCTACTTCAGCCAGATCAGGCCTGCAAAGAAACTGCGTTTCACAGCCCTTTGTAAGGGATGTTCCCGGTAGGCTGTAAGAGCCCAATGCAGAGCGAGTTGTTTCTTAGCTTCCCAAAGAGCTGGAAGCAAGATGCTTTGGGGACTATCTCTGTCTTTGGAAACAATTCAGCACTTTGTGCCTTGAAGCTCTAGGGCAATGTAGCACACCCAGAGCAGAAGTTCTACTTCAGCCAGATCAGGCCTGCAAAGAAACTGCGTTTCACAGCCCTTTGTAAGGGATGTTCCCGGTAGGCTGTAAGAGCCCAATGCAGAGCGAGTTGTTTCTTAGCTTCCCAAAGAGCTGGAAGCAAGATGCTTTGGGGACTATCTCTGTCTTTGGAAACAATTCAGCACTTTGTGCCTTGAAGCTCTAGGGCAATGTAGCACACCCACAGCAGAAGTTCTACTTCAGCCAGATCAGGCCTGCAAAGAAACTGCGTTTCACAGCCCTTTGTAAGGGATGTTCCCGGTAGGCTGTAAGAGCCCAATGCAGAGCGAGTTGTTTCTTAGCTTCCCAAAGAGCTGGAAGCAAGATGCTTTGGGGACTATCTCTGTCTTTGGAAACAATTCAGCACTTTGTGCCTTGAAGCTCTAGGGCAATGTAGCACACCCACAGCAGACGTTCTACTTCAGCCAGATCAGGCCTGCAAAGAAACTGCGTTTCACAGCCCTTTGTAAGGGATGTTCCCGGTAGGCTGTAAGAGCCCAATGCAGAGCGAGTTGTTTCTTAGCTTCCCAAAGAGCTGGAAGCAAGATGCTTTGGGGACTATCTCTGTCTTTGGAAACAATTCAGCACTTTGTGCCTTGAAGCTCTAGGGCAATGTAGCACACCCACAGCAGAAGTTCTACTTCAGCCAGATCAGGCCTGCAAAGAAACTGCGTTTCACAGCCCTTTGTAAGGGATGTTCCCGGTAGGCTGTAAGAGCCCAATGCAGAACGAGTTGTTTCTTAGCTTCCCAAAGAGCTGGAAGCAAGATGCTTTGGGGACTATCTCTGTCTTTGGAAACAATTCAGCACTTTGTGCCTTGAAGCTCTAGGGCAATGTAGCACACCCACAGCAGAAGTTCTACTTCAGCCAGATCAGGCCTGCAAAGAAACTGCGTTTCACAGCCCTTTGTAAGGGATGTTCCCGGTAGGCTGTAAGAGCCCAATGCAGAACGAGTTGTTTCTTAGCTTCCCAAAGAGCTGGAAGCAAGATGCTTTGGGGACTATCTCTGTCTTTGGAAACAATTCAGCACTTTGTGCCTTGAAGCTCTAGGGCAATGTAGCACACCCACAGCAGAAGTTCTACTTCAGCCAGATCAGGCCTGCAAAGAAACTGCGTTTCACAGCCCTTTGTAAGGGATGTTCCCGGTAGGCTGTAAGAGCCCAATGCAGAGCGAGTTGTTTCTTAGCTTCCCAAAGAGCTGGAAGCAAGATGCTTTGGGGACTATCTCTGTCTTTGGAAACAATTCAGCACTTTGTGCCTTGAAGCTCTAGGGCAATGTAGCACACCCACAGCAGAAGTTCTACTTCAGCCAGATCAGGCCTGCAAAGAAACTGCGTTTCACAGCCCTTTGTAAGGGATGTTCCCGGTAGGCTGTAAGAGCCCAATGCAGAACGAGTTGTTTCTTAGCTTCCCAAAGAGCTGGAAGCAAGATGCTTTGGGGACTATCTCTGTCTTTGGAAACAATTCAGCACTTTGTGCCTTGAAGCTCTAGGGCAATGTAGCACACCCACAGCAGAAGTTCTACTTCAGCCAGATCAGGCCTGCAAAGAAACTGCGTTTCACAGCCCTTTGTAAGGGATGTTCCCGGTAGGCTGTAAGAGCCCAATGCAGAACGAGTTGTTTCTTAGCTTCCCAAAGAGCTGGAAGCAAGATGCTTTGGGGACTATCTCTGTCTTTGGAAACAATTCAGCACTTTGTGCCTTGAAGCTCTAGGGCAATGTAGCACACCCAGAGCAGAAGTTCTACTTCAGCCAGATCAGGCCTGCAAAGAAACTGCGTTTCACAGCCCTTTGTAAGGGATGTTCCCGGTAGGCTGTAAGAGCCCAATGCAGAGCGAGTTGTTTCTTAGCTTCCCAAAGAGCTGGAAGCAAGATGCTTTGGGGACTATCTCTGTCTTTGGAAACAATTCAGCACTTTGTGCCTTGAAGCTCTAGGGCAATGTAGCACACCCACAGCAGAAGTTCTACTTCAGCCAGATCAGGCCTGCAAAGAAACTGCGTTTCACAGCCCTTTGTAAGGGATGTTCCCGGTAGGCTGTAAGAGCCCAATGCAGAACGAGTTGTTTCTTAGCTTCCCAAAGAGCTGGAAGCAAGATGCTTTGGGGACTATCTCTGTCTTTGGAAACAATTCAGCACTTTGTGCCTTGAAGCTCTAGGGCAATGTAGCACACCCACAGCAGAAGTTCTACTTCAGCCAGATCAGGCCTGCAAAGAAACTGCGTTTCACAGCCCTTTGTAAGGGATGTTCCCGGTAGGCTGTAAGAGCCCAATGCAGAACGAGTTGTTTCTTAGCTTCCCAAAGAGCTGGAAGCAAGATGCTTTGGGGACTATCTCTGTCTTTGGAAACAATTCAGCACTTTGTGCCTTGAAGCTCCAGGGCAATGTAGCACACCCAGAGCAGAAGTTCTACTTCAGCCAGATCAGGCCTGCAAAGAAACTGCGTTTCACAGCCCTTTGTAAGGGATGTTCCCGGTAGGCTGTAAGAGCCCAATGCAGAACGAGTTGTTTCTTAGCTTCCCAAAGAGCTGGAAGCAAGATGCTTTGGGGACTATCTCTGTCTTTGGAAACAATTCAGCACTTTGTGCCTTGAAGCTCTAGGGCAATGTAGCACACCCACAGCAGAAGTTCTACTTCAGCCAGATCAGGCCTGCAAAGAAACTGCGTTTCACAGCCCTTTGTAAGGGATGTTCCCGGTAGGCTGTAAGAGCCCAATGCAGAACGAGTTGTTTCTTAGCTTCCCAAAGAGCTGGAAGCAAGATGCTTTGGGGACTATCTCTGTCTTTGGAAACAATTCAGCACTTTGTGCCTTGAAGCTCTAGGGCAATGTAGCACACCCACAGCAGAAGTTCTACTTCAGCCAGATCAGGCCTGCCAAGAAACTGCGTTCAACAGGACTTTGTAAGAGATGTTCCCCATAGGCTGTAAGAACACTGTGCAGAGCGAGTTGTTTCATAGCTTCACATAGAGCTGGAAGCAAGATTCTTTGGGGCCTATCTCTGTCTTTGGAAACAATTCAGCAGTTTGTGCCTTGAAGCTCTAGAGCAATGTAGCACACCCAGAGCAGAAGTTCTACTTCAGCCAGATCAGGCCTGCAAAGAAACTGCGTTTCACAGCCCTTTGTAAGGGATGTTCCCGGTAGGCTGTAAGAGCCCAATGCAGAGCGAGTTGTTTCTTAGCTTCCCAAAGAGCTGGAAGCAAGATGCTTTGGGGACTATCTCTGTCTTTGGAAACAATTCAGCACTTTGTGCCTTGAAGCTCTAGGGCAATGTAGCACACCCACAGCAGAAGTTCTACTTCAGCCAGATCAGGCCTGCAAAGAAACTGCGTTTCACAGCCCTTTGTAAGGGATGTTCCCGGTAGGCTGTAAGAGCCCAATGCAGAGCGAGTTGTTTCTTAGCTTCCCAAAGAGCTGGAAGCAAGATGCTTTGGGGACTATCTCTGTCTTTGGAAACAATTCAGCACTTTGTGCCTTGAAGCTCTAGGGCAATGTAGCACATCCAGAGCAGAAGTTCTACTTCAGCCAATCAGGCCTGCAAAGAAACTGCGTTTCACAGCCCTTTGTAAGGGATGTTCCCGGTAGGCTTTAAGAGCCCAATGCAGAGCGAGTTGTTTCTTAGCTTCCCAAAGAGCTGGAAGCAAGATGCTTTGGGGACTATCTCTGTCTTTGGAAACAATTCAGCACTTTGTGCCTTGAAGCTCTAGGGCAATGTAGCACACCCACAGCAGAAGTTCTACTTCAGCCAGATCAGGCCGGCAAAGAAACTGCGTTTCACAGCCCTTTGTAAGGGATGTTCCCGGTAGGCTGTAAGAGCCCAATGCAGAACGAGTTGTTTCTTAGCTTCCCAAAGAGCTGGAAGCAAGATGCTTTGGGGACTATCTCTGTCTTTGGAAACAATTCAGCACTTTGTGCCTTGAAGCTCTAGGGCAATGTAGCACACCCACAGCAGAAGTTCTACTTCAGCCAGATCAGGCCTGCCAAGAAACTGCGTTCAACAGGACTTTGTAAGAGATGTTCCCCATAGGCTGTAAGAACACTGTGCAGAGCGAGTTGTTTCATAGCTTCCCATAGAGCTGGAAGCAAGATGCTTTGGGGCCTATCTTTGTCTTTGGAAACAATTCAGCAGTTTGTGCCTTGAAGCTCTAGAGCAATGTAGCACACCCACAGCAGAAGTTCTACTTCAGCCAGATCAGGCCTGCAAAGAAACTGCGTTTCACAGCCCTTTGTAAGGGATGTTCCCGGTAGGCTGTAAGAGCCCAATGCAGAGCGAGTTGTTTCTTAGCTTCCCAAAGAGCTGGAAGCAAGATGCTTTGGGGACTATCTCTGTCTTTGGAAACAATTCAGCACTTTGTGCCTTGAAGCTCTAGGGCAATGTAGCACACCCAGAGCAGAAGTTCTACTTCAGCCAGATCAGGCCTGCAAAGAAACTGCGTTTCACAGCCCTTTGTAAGGGATGTTCCCAGTAGGCTGTAAGAGCCCAATGCAGAGCGAGTTGTTTCTTAGCTTCCCAAAGAGCTGGAAGCAAGATGCTTTGGGGACTATCTCTGTCTTTGGAAACAATTCAGCACTTTGTGCCTTGAAGCTCTAGGGCAATGTAGCACACCCACAGCAGAAGTTCTACTTCAGCCAGATCAGGCCTGCAAAGAAACTGCGTTTCACAGCCCTTTGTAAGGGATGTTCCCGGTAGGCTGTAAGAGCCCAATGCAGAGCGAGTTGTTTCTTAGCTTCCCAAAGAGCTGGAAGCAAGATGCTTTGGGGACTATCTCTGTCTTTGGAAACAATTCAGCACTTTGTGCCTTGAAGCTCTAGGGCAATGTAGCACACCCACAGCAGACGTTCTACTTCAGCCAGATCAGGCCTGCAAAGAAACTGCGTTTCACAGCCCTTTGTAAGGGATGTTCCCGGTAGGCTGTAAGAGCCCAATGCAGAGCGAGTTGTTTCTTAGCTTCCCAAAGAGCTGGAAGCAAGATGCTTTGGGGACTATCTCTGTCTTTGGAAACAATTCAGCACTTTGTGCCTTGAAGCTCTAGGGCAATGTAGCACACCCACAGCAGAAGTTCTACTTCAGCCAGATCAGGCCTGCAAAGAAACTGCGTTTCACAGCCCTTTGTAAGGGATGTTCCCGGTAGGCTGTAAGAGCCCAATGCAGAGCGAGTTGTTTCTTAGCTTCCCAAAGAGCTGGAAGCAAGATGCTTTGGGGACTATCTCTGTCTTTGGAAACAATTCAGCACTTTGTGCCTTGAAGCTCTAGGGCAATGTAGCACACCCACAGCAGAAGTTCTACTTCAGCCAGATCAGGCCTGCAAAGAAACTGCGTTTCACAGCCCTTTGTAAGGGATGTTCCCGGTAGGCTGTAAGAGCCCAATGCAGAACGAGTTGTTTCTTAGCTTCCCAAAGAGCTGGAAGCAAGATGCTTTGGGGACTATCTCTGTCTTTGGAAACAATTCAGCACTTTGTGTCTTGAAGCTCTAGGGCAATGTAGCACACCCACAGCAGAAGTTCTACTTCAGCCAGATCTGGCCTGCAAAGAAACTGCGTTTCACAGCCCTTTGTAAGGGATGTTCCCGGTAGGCTGTAAGAGCCCAATGCAGAACGAGTTGTTTCTTAGCTTCCCAAAGAGCTGGAAGCAAGATGCTTTGGGGACTATCTCTGTCTTTGGAAACAATTCAGCACTTTGTGCCTTGAAGCTCTAGGGCAATGTAGCACACCCACAGCAGAAGTTCTACTTCAGCCAGATCAGGCCGGCAAAGAAACTGCGTTTCACAGCCCTTTGTAAGGGATGTTCCCGGTAGGCTGTAAGAGCCCAATGCAGAACGAGTTGGTTCTTAGCTTCCCAAAGAGCTGGAAGCAAGATGCTTTGGGGACTATCTCTGTCTTTGGAAACAATTCAGCACTTTGTGCCTTGAAGCTCTAGGGCAATGTAGCACACCCACAGCAGAAGTTCTACTTCAGCCAGATCAGGCCTGCCAAGAAACTGCGTTCAACAGGACTTTGTAAGAGATGTTCCCCATAGGCTGTAAGAACACTGTGCAGAGCGAGTTGTTTCATAGCTTCCCATAGAGCTGGAAGCAAGATGCTTTGGGGCCTATCTTTGTCTTTGGAAACAATTCAGCAGTTTGTGCCTTGAAGCTCTAGAGCAATGTAGCACACCCACAGCAGAAGTTCTACTTCAGCCAGATCAGGCCTGCAAAGAAACTGCGTTTCACAGCCCTTTGTAAGGGATGTTCCCGGTAGGCTGTAAGAGCCCAATGCAGAGCGAGTTGTTTCTTAGCTTCCCAAAGAGCTGGAAGCAAGATGCTTTGGGGACTATCTCTGTCTTTGGAAACAATTCAGCACTTTGTGCCTTGAAGCTCTAGGGCAATGTAGCACACCCACAGCAGACGTTCTACTTCAGCCAGATCAGGCCTGCAAAGAAACTGCGTTTCACAGCCCTTTGTAAGGGATGTTCCCGGTAGGCTGTAAGAGCCCAATGCAGAGCGAGTTGTTTCTTAGCTTCCCAAAGAGCTGGAAGCAAGATGCTTTGGGGACTATCTCTGTCTTTGGAAACAATTCAGCACTTTGTGCCTTGAAGCTCTAGGGCAATGTAGCACACCCACAGCAGAAGTTCTACTTCAGCCAGATCAGGCCTGCAAAGAAACTGCGTTTCACAGCCCTTTGTAAGGGATGTTCCCGGTAGGCTGTAAGAGCCCAATGCAGAGCGAGTTGTTTCTTAGCTTCCCAAAGAGCTGGAAGCAAGATGCTTTGGGGACTATCTCTGTCTTTGGAAACAATTCAGCACTTTGTGCCTTGAAGCTCTAGGGCAATGTAGCACACCCACAGCAGAAGTTCTACTTCAGCCAGATCAGGCCTGCAAAGAAACTGCGTTTCACAGCCCTTTGTAAGGGATGTTCCCGGTAGGCTGTAAGAGCCCAATGCAGAGCGAGTTGTTTCTTAGCTTCCCAAAGAGCTGGAAGCAAGATGCTTTGGGGACTATCTCTGTCTTTGGAAACAATTCAGCACTTTGTGCCTTGAAGCTCTAGGGCAATGTAGCACACCCACAGCAGAAGTTCTACTTCAGCCAGATCAGGCCTGCAAAGAAACTGCGTTTCACAGCCCTTTGTAAGGGATGTTCCCGGTAGGCTGTAAGAGCCCAATGCAGAACGAGTTGTTTCTTAGCTTCCCAAAGAGCTGGAAGCAAGATGCTTTGGGGACTATCTCTGTCTTTGGAAACAATTCAGCACTTTGTGCCTTGAAGCTCTAGGGCAATGTAGCACACCCACAGCAGAAGTTCTACTTCAGCCAGATCAGGCCTGCAAAGAAACTGCGTTTCACAGCCCTTTGTAAGGGATGTTCCCGGTAGGCTGTAAGAGCCCAATGCAGAGCGAGTTGTTTCTTAGCTTCCCAAAGAGCTGGAAGCAAGATGCTTTGGGGACTATCTCTGTCTTTGGAAACAATTCAGCACTTTGTGCCTTGAAGCTCTAGGGCAATGTAGCACACCCACAGCAGAAGTTCTACTTCAGCCAGATCAGGCCGGCAAAGAAACTGCGTTTCACAGCCCTTTGTAAGGGATGTTCCCGGTAGGCTGTAAGAGCCCAATGCAGAACGAGTTGGTTCTTAGCTTCCCAAAGAGCTGGAAGCAAGATGCTTTGGGGACTATCTCTGTCTTTGGAAACAATTCAGCACTTTGTGCCTTGAAGCTCTAGGGCAATGTAGCACACCCACAGCAGAAGTTCTACTTCAGCCAGATCAGGCCTGCCAAGAAACTGCGTTCAACAGGACTTTGTAAGAGATGTTCCCCATAGGCTGTAAGAACACTGTGCAGAGCGAGTTGTTTCATAGCTTCCCATAGAGCTGGAAGCAAGATGCTTTGGGGCCTATCTTTGTCTTTGGAAACAATTCAGCAGTTTGTGCCTTGAAGCTCTAGAGCAATGTAGCACACCCACAGCAGAAGTTCTACTTCAGCCAGATCAGGCCTGCAAAGAAACTGCGTTTCACAGCCCTTTGTAAGGGATGTTCCCGGTAGGCTGTAAGAGCCCAATGCAGAGCGAGTTGTTTCTTAGCTTCCCAAAGAGCTGGAAGCAAGATGCTTTGGGGACTATCTCTGTCTTTGGAAACAATTCAGCACTTTGTGCCTTGAAGCTCTAGGGCAATGTAGCACACCCACAGCAGACGTTCTACTTCAGCCAGATCAGGCCTGCAAAGAAACTGCGTTTCACAGCCCTTTGTAAGGGATGTTCCCGGTAGGCTGTAAGAGCCCAATGCAGAGCGAGTTGTTTCTTAGCTTCCCAAAGAGCTGGAAGCAAGATGCTTTGGGGACTATCTCTGTCTTTGGAAACAATTCAGCACTTTGTGCCTTGAAGCTCTAGGGCAATGTAGCACACCCACAGCAGAAGTTCTACTTCAGCCAGATCAGGCCTGCAAAGAAACTGCGTTTCACAGCCCTTTGTAAGGGATGTTCCCGGTAGGCTGTAAGAGCCCAATGCAGAGCGAGTTGTTTCTTAGCTTCCCAAAGAGCTGGAAGCAAGATGCTTTGGGGACTATCTCTGTCTTTGGAAACAATTCAGCACTTTGTGCCTTGAAGCTCTAGGGCAATGTAGCACACCCACAGCAGAAGTTCTACTTCAGCCAGATCAGGCCTGCAAAGAAACTGCGTTTCACAGCCCTTTGTAAGGGATGTTCCCGGTAGGCTGTAAGAGCCCAATGCAGAGCGAGTTGTTTCTTAGCTTCCCAAAGAGCTGGAAGCAAGATGCTTTGGGGACTATCTCTGTCTTTGGAAACAATTCAGCACTTTGTGCCTTGAAGCTCTAGGGCAATGTAGCACACCCACAGCAGAAGTTCTACTTCAGCCAGATCAGGCCTGCAAAGAAACTGCGTTTCACAGCCCTTTGTAAGGGATGTTCCCGGTAGGCTGTAAGAGCCCAATGCAGAACGAGTTGTTTCTTAGCTTCCCAAAGAGCTGGAAGCAAGATGCTTTGGGGACTATCTCTGTCTTTGGAAACAATTCAGCACTTTGTGCCTTGAAGCTCTAGGGCAATGTAGCACACCCACAGCAGAAGTTCTACTTCAGCCAGATCAGGCCTGCAAAGAAACTGCGTTTCACAGCCCTTTGTAAGGGATGTTCCCGGTAGGCTGTAAGAGCCCAATGCAGAGCGAGTTGTTTCTTAGCTTCCCAAAGAGCTGGAAGCAAGATGCTTTGGGGACTATCTCTGTCTTTGGAAACAATTCAGCACTTTGTGCCTTGAAGCTCTAGGGCAATGTAGCACACCCACAGCAGAAGTTCTACTTCAGCCAGATCAGGCCTGCAAAGAAACTGCGTTTCACAGCCCTTTGTAAGGGATGTTCCCGGTAGGCTGTAAGAGCCCAATGCAGAACGAGTTGTTTCTTAGCTTCCCAAAGAGCTGGAAGCAAGATGCTTTGGGGACTATCTCTGTCTTTGGAAACAATTCAGCACTTTGTGCCTTGAAGCTCTAGGGCAATGTAGCACACCCACAGCTGAAGTTCTACTTCAGCCAGATCAGGCCTGCAAAGAAACTGCGTTTCACAGCCCTTTGTAAGGGATGTTCCCGGTAGGCTGTAAGAGCCCAATGCAGAACGAGTTGTTTCTTAGCTTCCCAAAGAGCTGGAAGCAAGATGCTTTGGGGACTATCTCTGTCTTTGGAAACAATTCAGCACTTTGTGCCTTGAAGCTCTAGGGCAATGTAGCACACCCACAGCAGAAGTTCTACTTCAGCCAGATCAGGCCTGCAAAGAAACTGCGTTTCACAGCCCTTTGTAAGGGATGTTCCCGGTAGGCTGTAAGAGCCCAATGCAGAGCGAGTTGTTTCTTAGCTTCCCAAAGAGCTGGAAGCAAGATGCTTTGGGGACTATCTCTGTCTTTGGAAACAATTCAGCACTTTGTGCCTTGAAGCTCTAGGGCAATGTAGCACACCCACAGCAGAAGTTCTACTTCAGCCAGATCAGGCCTGCAAAGAAACTGCGTTTCACAGCCCTTTGTAAGGGATGTTCCCGGTAGGCTGTAAGAGCCCAATGCAGAACGAGTTGTTTCTTAGCTTCCCAAAGAGCTGGAAGCAAGATGCTTTGGGGACTATCTCTGTCTTTGGAAACAATTCAGCACTTTGTGTCTTGAAGCTCTAGGGCAATGTAGCACACCCACAGCAGAAGTTCTACTTCAGCCAGATCTGGCCTGCAAAGAAACTGCGTTTCACAGCCCTTTGTAAGGGATGTTCCCGGTAGGCTGTAAGAGCCCAATGCAGAACGAGTTGTTTCTTAGCTTCCCAAAGAGCTGGAAGCAAGATGCTTTGGGGACTATCTCTGTCTTTGGAAACAATTCAGCACTTTGTGCCTTGAAGCTCTAGGGCAATGTAGCACACCCACAGCAGAAGTTCTACTTCAGCCAGATCAGGCCGGCAAAGAAACTGCGTTTCACAGCCCTTTGTAAGGGATGTTCCCGGTAGGCTGTAAGAGCCCAATGCAGAACGAGTTGGTTCTTAGCTTCCCAAAGAGCTGGAAGCAAGATGCTTTGGGGACTATCTCTGTCTTTGGAAACAATTCAGCACTTTGTGCCTTGAAGCTCTAGGGCAATGTAGCACACCCACAGCAGAAGTTCTACTTCAGCCAGATCAGGCCTGCCAAGAAACTGCGTTCAAGAGGACTTTGTAAGAGATGTTCCCCATAGGCTGTAAGAACACTGTGCAGAGCGAGTTGTTTCATAGCTTCCCATAGAGCTGGAAGCAAGATGCTTTGGGGCCTATCTTTGTCTTTGGAAACAATTCAGCAGTTTGTGCCTTGAAGCTCTAGAGCAATGTAGCACACCCACAGCAGAAGTTCTACTTCAGCCAGATCAGGCCTGCAAAGAAACTGCGTTTCACAGCCCTTTGTAAGGGATGTTCCCGGTAGGCTGTAAGAGCCCAATGCAGAGCGAGTTGTTTCTTAGCTTCCCAAAGAGCTGGAAGCAAGATGCTTTGGGGACTATCTCTGTCTTTGGAAACAATTCAGCACTTTGTGCCTTGAAGCTCTAGGGCAAGGTAGCACACCCAGAGCAGAAGTTCTACTTCAGCCAGATCAGGCCTGCAAAGAAACTGCGTTTCACAGCCCTTTGTAAGGGATGTTCCCGGTAGGCTGTAAGAGCCCAATGCAGAGCGAGTTGTTTCTTAGCTTCCCAAAGAGCTGGAAGCAAGATGCTTTGGGGACTATCTCTGTCTTTGGAAACAATTCAGCACTTTGTGCCTTGAAGCTCTAGGGCAATGTAGCACACCCACAGCAGAAGTTCTACTTCAGCCAGATCAGGCCTGCAAAGAAACTGCGTTTCACAGCCCTTTGTAAGGGATGTTCCCGGTAGGCTGTAAGAGCCCAATGCAGAGCGAGTTGTTTCTTAGCTTCCCAAAGAGCTGGAAGCAAGATGCTTTGGGGACTATCTCTGTCTTTGGAAACAATTCAGCACTTTGTGCCTTGAAGCTCTAGGGCAATGTAGCACACCCACAGCAGACGTTCTACTTCAGCCAGATCAGGCCTGCAAAGAAACTGCGTTTCACAGCCCTTTGTAAGGGATGTTCCCGGTAGGCTGTAAGAGCCCAATGCAGAGCGAGTTGTTTCTTAGCTTCCCAAAGAGCTGGAAGCAAGATGCTTTGGGGACTATCTCTGTCTTTGGAAACAATTCAGCACTTTGTGCCTTGAAGCTCTAGGGCAATGTAGCACACCCACAGCAGAAGTTCTACTTCAGCCAGATCAGGCCTGCAAAGAAACTGCGTTTCACAGCCCTTTGTAAGGGATGTTCCCGGTAGGCTGTAAGAGCCCAATGCAGAGCGAGTTGTTTCTTAGCTTCCCAAAGAGCTGGAAGCAAGATGCTTTGGGGACTATCTCTGTCTTTGGAAACAATTCAGCACTTTGTGCCTTGAAGCTCTAGGGCAATGTAGCACACCCACAGCAGAAGTTCTACTTCAGCCAGATCAGGCCTGCAAAGAAACTGCGTTTCACAGCCCTTTGTAAGGGATGTTCCCGGTAGGCTGTAAGAGCCCAATGCAGAACGAGTTGTTTCTTAGCTTCCCAAAGAGCTGGAAGCAAGATGCTTTGGGGACTATCTCTGTCTTTGGAAACAATTCAGCACTTTGTGCCTTGAAGCTCTAGGGCAATGTAGCACACCCACAGCAGAAGTTCTACTTCAGCCAGATCAGGCCTGCAAAGAAACTGCGTTTCACAGCCCTTTGTAAGGGATGTTCATGGTAGGCTGTAAGAGCCCAATGCAGAGCGAGTTGTTTCTTAGCTTCCCAAAGAGCTGGAAGCAAGATGCTTTGGGGACTATCTCTGTCTTTGGAAACAATTCAGCACTTTGTGCCTTGAAGCTCTAGGGCAATGTAGCACACCCACAGCAGAAGTTCTACTTCAGCCAGATCAGGCCTGCAAAGAAACTGCGTTTCACAGCCCTTTGTAAGGGATGTTCCCGGTAGGCTGTAAGAGCCCAATGCAGAACGAGTTGTTTCTTAGCTTCCCAAAGAGCTGGAAGCAAGATGCTTTGGGGACTATCTCTGTCTTTGGAAACAATTCAGCACTTTGTGTCTTGAAGCTCTAGGGCAATGTAGCACACCCACAGCAGAAGTTCTACTTCAGCCAGATCTGGCCTGCAAAGAAACTGCGTTTCACAGCCCTTTGTAAGGGATGTTCCCGGTAGGCTGTAAGAGCCCAATGCAGAACGAGTTGTTTCTTAGCTTCCCAAAGAGCTGGAAGCAAGATGCTTTGGGGACTATCTCTGTCTTTGGAAACAATTCAGCACTTTGTGCCTTGAAGCTCTAGGGCAATGTAGCACACCCACAGCAGAAGTTCTACTTCAGCCAGATCAGGCCGGCAAAGAAACTGCGTTTCACAGCCCTTTGTAAGGGATGTTCCCGGTAGGCTGTAAGAGCCCAATGCAGAACGAGTTGGTTCTTAGCTTCCCAAAGAGCTGGAAGCAAGATGCTTTGGGGACTATCTCTGTCTTTGGAAACAATTCAGCACTTTGTGCCTTGAAGCTCTAGGGCAATGTAGCACACCCACAGCAGAAGTTCTACTTCAGCCAGATCAGGCCTGCCAAGAAACTGCGTTCAACAGGACTTTGTAAGAGATGTTCCCCATAGGCTGTAAGAACACTGTGCAGAGCGAGTTGTTTCATAGCTTCCCATAGAGCTGGAAGCAAGATGCTTTGGGGCCTATCTTTGTCTTTGGAAACAATTCAGCAGTTTGTGCCTTGAAGCTCTAGAGCAATGTAGCACACCCACAGCAGAAGTTCTACTTCAGCCAGATCAGGCCTGCAAAGAAACTGCGTTTCACAGCCCTTTGTAAGGGATGTTCCCGGTAGGCTGTAAGAGCCCAATGCAGAGCGAGTTGTTTCTTAGCTTCCCAAAGAGCTGGAAGCAAGATGCTTTGGGGACTATCTCTGTCTTTGGAAACAATTCAGCACTTTGTGCCTTGAAGCTCTAGGGCAAGGTAGCACACCCAGAGCAGAAGTTCTACTTCAGCCAGATCAGGCCTGCAAAGAAACTGCGTTTCACAGCCCTTTGTAAGGGATGTTCCCGGTAGGCTGTAAGAGCCCAATGCAGAGCGAGTTGTTTCTTAGCTTCCCAAAGAGCTGGAAGCAAGATGCTTTGGGGACTATCTCTGTCTTTGGAAACAATTCAGCACTTTGTGCCTTGAAGCTCTAGGGCAATGTAGCACACCCACAGCAGAAGTTCTACTTCAGCCAGATCAGGCCTGCAAAGAAACTGCGTTTCACAGCCCTTTGTAAGGGATGTTCCCGGTAGGCTGTAAGAGCCCAATGCAGAGCGAGTTGTTTCTTAGCTTCCCAAAGAGCTGGAAGCAAGATGCTTTGGGGACTATCTCTGTCTTTGGAAACAATTCAGCACTTTGTGCCTTGAAGCTCTAGGGCAATGTAGCACACCCACAGCAGACGTTCTACTTCAGCCAGATCAGGCCTGCAAAGAAACTGCGTTTCACAGCCCTTTGTAAGGGATGTTCCCGGTAGGCTGTAAGAGCCCAATGCAGAGCGAGTTGTTTCTTAGCTTCCCAAAGAGCTGGAAGCAAGATGCTTTGGGGACTATCTCTGTCTTTGGAAACAATTCAGCACTTTGTGCCTTGAAGCTCTAGGGCAATGTAGCACACCCACAGCAGAAGTTCTACTTCAGCCAGATCAGGCCTGCAAAGAAACTGCGTTTCACAGCCCTTTGTAAGGGATGTTCCCGGTAGGCTGTAAGAGCCCAATGCAGAACGAGTTGTTTCTTAGCTTCCCAAAGAGCTGGAAGCAAGATGCTTTGGGGACTATCTCTGTCTTTGGAAACAATTCAGCACTTTGTGTCTTGAAGCTCTAGGGCAATGTAGCACACCCACAGCAGAAGTTCTACTTCAGCCAGATCTGGCCTGCAAAGAAACTGCGTTTCACAGCCCTTTGTAAGGGATGTTCCCGGTAGGCTGTAAGAGCCCAATGCAGAACGAGTTGTTTCTTAGCTTCCCAAAGAGCTGGAAGCAAGATGCTTTGGGGACTATCTCTGTCTTTGGAAACAATTCAGCACTTTGTGCCTTGAAGCTCTAGGGCAATGTAGCACACCCACAGCAGAAGTTCTACTTCAGCCAGATCAGGCCTGCAAAGAAACTGCGTTTCACAGCCCTTTGTAAGGGATGTTCCCGGTAGGCTGTAAGAGCCCAATGCAGAACGAGTTGTTTCTTAGCTTCCCAAAGAGCTGGAAGCAAGATGCTTTGGGGACTATCTCTGTCTTTGGAAACAATTCAGCACTTTGTGTCTTGAAGCTCTAGGGCAATGTAGCACACCCACAGCAGAAGTTCTACTTCAGCCAGATCTGGCCTGCAAAGAAACTGCGTTTCACAGCCCTTTGTAAGGGATGTTCCCGGTAGGCTGTAAGAGCCCAATGCAGAACGAGTTGTTTCTTAGCTTCCCAAAGAGCTGGAAGCAAGATGCTTTGGGGACTATCTCTGTCTTTGGAAACAATTCAGCACTTTGTGCCTTGAAGCTCTAGGGCAATGTAGCACACCCACAGCAGAAGTTCTACTTCAGCCAGATCAGGCCGGCAAAGAAACTGCGTTTCACAGCCCTTTGTAAGGGATGTTCCCGGTAGGCTGTAAGAGCCCAATGCAGAACGAGTTGGTTCTTAGCTTCCCAAAGAGCTGGAAGCAAGATGCTTTGGGGACTATCTCTGTCTTTGGAAACAATTCAGCACTTTGTGCCTTGAAGCTCTAGGGCAATGTAGCACACCCACAGCAGAAGTTCTACTTCAGCCAGATCAGGCCTGCCAAGAAACTGCGTTCAACAGGACTTTGTAAGAGATGTTCCCCATAGGCTGTAAGAACACTGTGCAGAGCGAGTTGTTTCATAGCTTCCCATAGAGCTGGAAGCAAGATGCTTTGGGGCCTATCTTTGTCTTTGGAAACAATTCAGCAGTTTGTGCCTTGAAGCTCTAGAGCAATGTAGCACACCCACAGCAGAAGTTCTACTTCAGCCAGATCAGGCCTGCAAAGAAACTGCGTTTCACAGCCCTTTGTAAGGGATGTTCCCGGTAGGCTGTAAGAGCCCAATGCAGAGCGAGTTGTTTCTTAGCTTCCCAAAGAGCTGGAAGCAAGATGCTTTGGGGACTATCTCTGTCTTTGGAAACAATTCAGCACTTTGTGCCTTGAAGCTCTAGGGCAAGGTAGCACACCCAGAGCAGAAGTTCTACTTCAGCCAGATCAGGCCTGCAAAGAAACTGCGTTTCACAGCCCTTTGTAAGGGATGTTCCCGGTAGGCTGTAAGAGCCCAATGCAGAGCGAGTTGTTTCTTAGCTTCCCAAAGAGCTGGAAGCAAGATGCTTTGGGGACTATCTCTGTCTTTGGAAACAATTCAGCACTTTGTGCCTTGAAGCTCTAGGGCAATGTAGCACACCCACAGCAGAAGTTCTACTTCAGCCAGATCAGGCCTGCAAAGAAACTGCGTTTCACAGCCCTTTGTAAGGGATGTTCCCGGTAGGCTGTAAGAGCCCAATGCAGAGCGAGTTGTTTCTTAGCTTCCCAAAGAGCTGGAAGCAAGATGCTTTGGGGACTATCTCTGTCTTTGGAAACAATTCAGCACTTTGTGCCTTGAAGCTCTAGGGCAATGTAGCACACCCACAGCAGACGTTCTACTTCAGCCAGATCAGGCCTGCAAAGAAACTGCGTTTCACAGCCCTTTGTAAGGGATGTTCCCGGTAGGCTGTAAGAGCCCAATGCAGAGCGAGTTGTTTCTTAGCTTCCCAAAGAGCTGGAAGCAAGATGCTTTGGGGACTATCTCTGTCTTTGGAAACAATTCAGCACTTTGTGCCTTGAAGCTCTAGGGCAATGTAGCACACCCACAGCAGAAGTTCTACTTCAGCCAGATCAGGCCTGCAAAGAAACTGCGTTTCACAGCCCTTTGTAAGGGATGTTCCCGGTAGGCTGTAAGAGCCCAATGCAGAACGAGTTGTTTCTTAGCTTCCCAAAGAGCTGGAAGCAAGATGCTTTGGGGACTATCTCTGTCTTTGGAAACAATTCAGCACTTTGTGTCTTGAAGCTCTAGGGCAATGTAGCACACCCACAGCAGAAGTTCTACTTCAGCCAGATCTGGCCTGCAAAGAAACTGCGTTTCACAGCCCTTTGTAAGGGATGTTCCCGGTAGGCTGTAAGAGCCCAATGCAGAACGAGTTGTTTCTTAGCTTCCCAAAGAGCTGGAAGCAAGATGCTTTGGGGACTATCTCTGTCTTTGGAAACAATTCAGCACTTTGTGCCTTGAAGCTCTAGGGCAATGTAGCACACCCACAGCAGAAGTTCTACTTCAGCCAGATCAGGCCTGCAAAGAAACTGCGTTTCACAGCCCTTTGTAAGGGATGTTCCCGGTAGGCTGTAAGAGCCCAATGCAGAACGAGTTGTTTCTTAGCTTCCCAAAGAGCTGGAAGCAAGATGCTTTGGGGACTATCTCTGTCTTTGGAAACAATTCAGCACTTTGTGTCTTGAAGCTCTAGGGCAATGTAGCACACCCACAGCAGAAGTTCTACTTCAGCCAGATCTGGCCTGCAAAGAAACTGCGTTTCACAGCCCTTTGTAAGGGATGTTCCCGGTAGGCTGTAAGAGCCCAATGCAGAACGAGTTGTTTCTTAGCTTCCCAAAGAGCTGGAAGCAAGATGCTTTGGGGACTATCTCTGTCTTTGGAAACAATTCAGCACTTTGTGCCTTGAAGCTCTAGGGCAATGTAGCACACCCACAGCAGAAGTTCTACTTCAGCCAGATCAGGCCGGCAAAGAAACTGCGTTTCACAGCCCTTTGTAAGGGATGTTCCCGGTAGGCTGTAAGAGCCCAATGCAGAACGAGTTGGTTCTTAGCTTCCCAAAGAGCTGGAAGCAAGATGCTTTGGGGACTATCTCTGTCTTTGGAAACAATTCAGCACTTTGTGCCTTGAAGCTCTAGGGCAATGTAGCACACCCACAGCAGAAGTTCTACTTCAGCCAGATCAGGCCTGCCAAGAAACTGCGTTCAACAGGACTTTGTAAGAGATGTTCCCCATAGGCTGTAAGAACACTGTGCAGAGCGAGTTGTTTCATAGCTTCCCATAGAGCTGGAAGCAAGATGCTTTGGGGCCTATCTTTGTCTTTGGAAACAATTCAGCAGTTTGTGCCTTGAAGCTCTAGAGCAATGTAGCACACCCACAGCAGAAGTTCTACTTCAGCCAGATCAGGCCTGCAAAGAAACTGCGTTTCACAGCCCTTTGTAAGGGATGTTCCCGGTAGGCTGTAAGAGCCCAATGCAGAGCGAGTTGTTTCTTAGCTTCCCAAAGAGCTGGAAGCAAGATGCTTTGGGGACTATCTCTGTCTTTGGAAACAATTCAGCACTTTGTGCCTTGAAGCTCTAGGGCAAGGTAGCACACCCAGAGCAGAAGTTCTACTTCAGCCAGATCAGGCCTGCAAAGAAACTGCGTTTCACAGCCCTTTGTAAGGGATGTTCCCGGTAGGCTGTAAGAGCCCAATGCAGAGCGAGTTGTTTCTTAGCTTCCCAAAGAGCTGGAAGCAAGATGCTTTGGGGACTATCTCTGTCTTTGGAAACAATTCAGCACTTTGTGCCTTGAAGCTCTAGGGCAATGTAGCACACCCACAGCAGAAGTTCTACTTCAGCCAGATCAGGCCTGCAAAGAAACTGCGTTTCACAGCCCTTTGTAAGGGATGTTCCCGGTAGGCTGTAAGAGCCCAATGCAGAGCGAGTTGTTTCTTAGCTTCCCAAAGAGCTGGAAGCAAGATGCTTTGGGGACTATCTCTGTCTTTGGAAACAATTCAGCACTTTGTGCCTTGAAGCTCTAGGGCAATGTAGCACACCCACAGCAGACGTTCTACTTCAGCCAGATCAGGCCTGCAAAGAAACTGCGTTTCACAGCCCTTTGTAAGGGATGTTCCCGGTAGGCTGTAAGAGCCCAATGCAGAGCGAGTTGTTTCTTAGCTTCCCAAAGAGCTGGAAGCAAGATGCTTTGGGGACTATCTCTGTCTTTGGAAACAATTCAGCACTTTGTGCCTTGAAGCTCTAGGGCAATGTAGCACACCCACAGCAGAAGTTCTACTTCAGCCAGATCAGGCCTGCAAAGAAACTGCGTTTCACAGCCCTTTGTAAGGGATGTTCCCGGTAGGCTGTAAGAGCCCAATGCAGAGCGAGTTGTTTCTTAGCTTCCCAAAGAGCTGGAAGCAAGATGCTTTGGGGACTATCTCTGTCTTTGGAAACAATTCAGCACTTTGTGCCTTGAAGCTCTAGGGCAATGTAGCACACCCACAGCAGAAGTTCTACTTCAGCCAGATCAGGCCTGCAAAGAAACTGCGTTTCACAGCCCTTTGTAAGGGATGTTCCCGGTAGGCTGTAAGAGCCCAATGCAGAGCGAGTTGTTTCTTAGCTTCCCAAAGAGCTGGAAGCAAGATGCTTTGGGGACTATCTCTGTCTTTGGAAACAATTCAGCACTTTGTGCCTTGAAGCTCTAGGGCAATGTAGCACACCCACAGCAGAAGTTCTACTTCAGCCAGATCAGGCCTGCAAAGAAACTGCGTTTCACAGCCCTTTGTAAGGGATGTTCCCGGTAGGCTGTAAGAGCCCAATGCAGAACGAGTTGTTTCTTAGCTTCCCAAAGAGCTGGAAGCAAGATGCTTTGGGGACTATCTCTGTCTTTGGAAACAATTCAGCACTTTGTGCCTTGAAGCTCTAGGGCAATGTAGCACACCCACAGCAGAAGTTCTACTTCAGCCAGATCAGGCCTGCAAAGAAACTGCGTTTCACAGCCCTTTGTAAGGGATGTTCCCGGTAGGCTGTAAGAGCCCAATGCAGAACGAGTTGTTTCTTAGCTTCCCAAAGAGCTGGAAGCAAGATGCTTTGGGGACTATCTCTGTCTTTGGAAACAATTCAGCACTTTGTGCCTTGAAGCTCTAGGGCAATGTAGCACACCCACAGCAGAAGTTCTACTTCAGCCAGATCAGGCCTGCAAAGAAACTGCGTTTCACAGCCCTTTGTAAGGGATGTTCATGGTAGGCTGTAAGAGCCCAATGCAGAGCGAGTTGTTTCTTAGCTTCCCAAAGAGCTGGAAGCAAGATGCTTTGGGGACTATCTCTGTCTTTGGAAACAATTCAGCACTTTGTGCCTTGAAGCTCTAGGGCAATGTAGCACACCCACAGCAGAAGTTCTACTTCAGCCAGATCAGGCCTGCAAAGAAACTGCGTTTCACAGCCCTTTGTAAGGGATGTTCCCGGTAGGCTGTAAGAGCCCAATGCAGAACGAGTTGTTTCTTAGCTTCCCAAAGAGCTGGAAGCAAGATGCTTTGGGGACTATCTCTGTCTTTGGAAACAATTCAGCACTTTGTGCCTTGAAGCTCTAGGGCAATGTAGCACACCCACAGCTGAAGTTCTACTTCAGCCAGATCAGGCCTGCAAAGAAACTGCGTTTCACAGCCCTTTGTAAGGGATGTTCCCGGTAGGCTGTAAGAGCCCAATGCAGAACGAGTTGTTTCTTAGCTTCCCAAAGAGCTGGAAGCAAGATGCTTTGGGGACTATCTCTGTCTTTGGAAACAATTCAGCACTTTGTGCCTTGAAGCTCTAGGGCAATGTAGCACACCCACAGCAGAAGTTCTACTTCAGCCAGATCAGGCCTGCCAAGAAACTGCGTTCAACAGGACTTTGTAAGAGATGTTCCCCATAGGCTGTAAGAACACTGTGCAGAGCGAGTTGTTTCATAGCTTCACATAGAGCTGGAAGCAAGATTCTTTGGGGCCTATCTCTGTCTTTGGAAACAATTCAGCAGTTTGTGCCTTGAAGCTCTAGAGCAATGTAGCACACCCAGAGCAGAAGTTCTACTTCAGCCAGATCAGGCCTGCAAAGAAACTGCGTTTCACAGCCCTTTGTAAGGGATGTTCCCGGTAGGCTGTAAGAGCCCAATGCAGAGCGAGTTGTTTCTTAGCTTCCCAAAGAGCTGGAAGCAAGATGCTTTGGGGACTATCTCTGTCTTTGGAAACAATTCAGCACTTTGTGCCTTGAAGCTCTAGGGCAATGTAGCACACCCACAGCAGAAGTTCTACTTCAGCCAGATCAGGCCTGCAAAGAAACTGCGTTTCACAGCCCTTTGTAAGGGATGTTCCCGGTAGGCTGTAAGAGCCCAATGCAGAGCGAGTTGTTTCTTAGCTTCCCAAAGAGCTGGAAGCAAGATGCTTTGGGGACTATCTCTGTCTTTGGAAACAATTCAGCACTTTGTGCCTTGAAGCTCTAGGGCAATGTAGCACATCCAGAGCAGAAGTTCTACTTCAGCCAATCAGGCCTGCAAAGAAACTGCGTTTCACAGCCCTTTGTAAGGGATGTTCCCGGTAGGCTGTAAGAGCCCAATGCAGAGCGAGTTGTTTCTTAGCTTCCCAAAGAGCTGGAAGCAAGATGCTTTGGGGACTATCTCTGTCTTTGGAAACAATTCAGCACTTTGTGCCTTGAAGCTCTAGGGCAATGTAGCACACCCACAGCAGAAGTTCTACTTCAGCCAGATCAGGCCGGCAAAGAAACTGCGTTTCACAGCCCTTTGTAAGGGATGTTCCCGGTAGGCTGTAAGAGCCCAATGCAGAACGAGTTGTTTCTTAGCTTCCCAAAGAGCTGGAAGCAAGATGCTTTGGGGACTATCTCTGTCTTTGGAAACAATTCAGCACTTTGTGCCTTGAAGCTCTAGGGCAATGTAGCACACCCACAGCAGAAGTTCTACTTCAGCCAGATCAGGCCTGCAAAGAAACTGCATTTCACAGCCCTTTGTAAGGGATGTTCCCGGTAGGCTGTAAGAGCCCAATGCAGAACGAGTTGTTTCTTAGCTTCCCAAAGAGCTGGAAGCAAGATGCTTTGGGGACTATCTCTGTCTTTGGAAACAATTCAGCACTTTGTGCCTTGAAGCTCTAGGGCAATGTAGCACACCCACAGCAGAAGTTCTACTTCAGCCAGATCAGGCCGGCAAAGAAACTGCGTTTCACAGCCCTTTGTAAGGGATGTTCCCGGTAGGCTGTAAGAGCCCAATGCAGAACGAGTTGGTTCTTAGCTTCCCAAAGAGCTGGAAGCAAGATGCTTTGGGGACTATCTCTGTCTTTGGAAACAATTCAGCACTTTGTGCCTTGAAGCTCTAGGGCAATGTAGCACACCCACAGCAGAAGTTCTACTTCAGCCAGATCAGGCCTGCCAAGAAACTGCGTTCAACAGGACTTTGTAAGAGATGTTCCCCATAGGCTGTAAGAACACTGTGCAGAGCGAGTTGTTTCATAGCTTCCCATAGAGCTGGAAGCAAGATGCTTTGGGGCCTATCTTTGTCTTTGGAAACAATTCAGCAGTTTGTGCCTTGAAGCTCTAGAGCAATGTAGCACACCCAGAGCAGAAGTTCTACTTCAGCCAGATCAGGCCTGCAAAGAAACTGCGTTTCACAGCCCTTTGTAAGGGATGTTCCCGGTAGGCTGTAAGAGCCCAATGCAGAGCGAGTTGTTTCTTAGCTTCCCAAAGAGCTGGAAGCAAGATGCTTTGGGGACTATCTCTGTCTTTGGAAACAATTCAGCACTTTGTGCCTTGAAGCTCTAGGGCAATGTAGCACACCCAGAGCAGAAGTTCTACTTCAGCCAGATCAGGCCTGCAAAGAAACTGCGTTTCACAGCCCTTTGTAAGGGATGTTCCCGGTAGGCTGTAAGAGCCCAATGCAGAGCGAGTTGTTTCTTAGCTTCCCAAAGAGCTGGAAGCAAGATGCTTTGGGGACTATCTCTGTCTTTGGAAACAATTCAGCACTTTGTGCCTTGAAGCTCTAGGGCAATGTAGCACACCCACAGCAGAAGTTCTACTTCAGCCAGATCAGGCCTGCAAAGAAACTGCGTTTCACAGCCCTTTGTAAGGGATGTTCCCGGTAGGCTGTAAGAGCCCAATGCAGAGCGAGTTGTTTCTTAGCTTCCCAAAGAGCTGGAAGCAAGATGCTTTGGGGACTATCTCTGTCTTTGGAAACAATTCAGCACTTTGTGCCTTGAAGCTCTAGGGCAATGTAGCACACCCACAGCAGACGTTCTACTTCAGCCAGATCAGGCCTGCAAAGAAACTGCGTTTCACAGCCCTTTGTAAGGGATGTTCCCGGTAGGCTGTAAGAGCCCAATGCAGAGCGAGTTGTTTCTTAGCTTCCCAAAGAGCTGGAAGCAAGATGCTTTGGGGACTATCTCTGTCTTTGGAAACAATTCAGCACTTTGTGCCTTGAAGCTCTAGGGCAATGTAGCACACCCACAGCAGAAGTTCTACTTCAGCCAGATCAGGCCTGCAAAGAAACTGCGTTTCACAGCCCTTTGTAAGGGATGTTCCCGGTAGGCTGTAAGAGCCCAATGCAGAACGAGTTGTTTCTTAGCTTCCCAAAGAGCTGGAAGCAAGATGCTTTGGGGACTATCTCTGTCTTTGGAAACAATTCAGCACTTTGTGCCTTGAAGCTCTAGGGCAATGTAGCACACCCACAGCAGAAGTTCTACTTCAGCCAGATCAGGCCTGCAAAGAAACTGCGTTTCACAGCCCTTTGTAAGGGATGTTCCCGGTAGGCTGTAAGAGCCCAATGCAGAGCGAGTTGTTTCTTAGCTTCCCAAAGAGCTGGAAGCAAGATGCTTTGGGGACTATCTCTGTCTTTGGAAACAATTCAGCACTTTGTGCCTTGAAGCTCTAGGGCAATGTAGCACACCCACAGCAGAAGTTCTACTTCAGCCAGATCAGGCCTGCAAAGAAACTGCGTTTCACAGCCCTTTGTAAGGGATGTTCCCGGTAGGCTGTAAGAGCCCAATGCAGAGCGAGTTGTTTCTTAGCTTCCCAAAGAGCTGGAAGCAAGATGCTTTGGGGACTATCTCTGTCTTTGGAAACAATTCAGCACTTTGTGCCTTGAAGCTCTAGGGCAATGTAGCACACCCACAGCAGAAGTTCTACTTAAGCCAGATCAGGCCTGCAAAGAAACTGCGTTTCACAGCCCTTTGTAAGGGATGTTCCCGGTAGGCTGTAAGAGCCCAATGCAGAACGAGTTGTTTCTTAGCTTCCCAAAGAGCTGGAAGCAAGATGCTTTGGGGACTATCTCTGTCTTTGGAAACAATTCAGCACTTTGTGCCTTGAAGCTCTAGGGCAATGTAGCACACCCACAGCAGAAGTTCTACTTCAGCCAGATCAGGCCTGCAAAGAAACTGCGTTTCACAGCCCTTTGTAAGGGATGTTCCCGGTAGGCTGTAAGAGCCCAATGCAGAACGAGTTGTTTCTTAGCTTCCCAAAGAGCTGGAAGCAAGATGCTTTGGGGACTATCTCTGTCTTTGGAAACAATTCAGCACTTTGTGCCTTGAAGCTCTAGGGCAATGTAGCACACCCACAGCAGAAGTTCTACTTCAGCCAGATCAGGCCTGCAAAGAAACTGCGTTTCACAGCCCTTTGTAAGGGATGTTCCCGGTAGGCTGTAAGAGCCCAATGCAGAGCGAGTTGTTTCTTAGCTTCCCAAAGAGCTGGAAGCAAGATGCTTTGGGGACTATCTCTGTCTTTGGAAACAATTCAGCACTTTGTGCCTTGAAGCTCTAGGGCAATGTAGCACACCCACAGCAGAAGTTCTACTTCAGCCAGATCAGGCCTGCAAAGAAACTGCGTTTCACAGCCCTTTGTAAGGGATGTTCCCGGTAGGCTGTAAGAGCCCAATGCAGAACGAGTTGTTTCTTAGCTTCCCAAAGAGCTGGAAGCAAGATGCTTTGGGGACTATCTCTGTCTTTGGAAACAATTCAGCACTTTGTGCCTTGAAGCTCTAGGGCAATGTAGCACACCCACAGCTGAAGTTCTACTTCAGCCAGATCAGGCCTGCAAAGAAACTGCGTTTCACAGCCCTTTGTAAGGGATGTTCCCGGTAGGCTGTAAGAGCCCAATGCAGAACGAGTTGTTTCTTAGCTTCCCAAAGAGCTGGAAGCAAGATGCTTTGGGGACTATCTCTGTCTTTGGAAACAATTCAGCACTTTGTGCCTTGAAGCTCTAGGGCAATGTAGCACACCCACAGCAGAAGTTCTACTTCAGCCAGATCAGGCCTGCAAAGAAACTGCGTTTCACAGCCCTTTGTAAGGGATGTTCCCGGTAGGCTGTAAGAGCCCAATGCAGAGCGAGTTGTTTCTTAGCTTCCCAAAGAGCTGGAAGCAAGATGCTTTGGGGACTATCTCTGTCTTTGGAAACAATTCAGCACTTTGTGCCTTGAAGCTCTAGGGCAATGTAGCACACCCACAGCAGAAGTTCTACTTCAGCCAGATCAGGCCTGCAAAGAAACTGCGTTTCACAGCCCTTTGTAAGGGATGTTCCCGGTAGGCTGTAAGAGCCCAATGCAGAACGAGTTGTTTCTTAGCTTCCCAAAGAGCTGGAAGCAAGATGCTTTGGGGACTATCTCTGTCTTTGGAAACAATTCAGCACTTTGTGTCTTGAAGCTCTAGGGCAATGTAGCACACCCACAGCAGAAGTTCTACTTCAGCCAGATCTGGCCTGCAAAGAAACTGCGTTTCACAGCCCTTTGTAAGGGATGTTCCCGGTAGGCTGTAAGAGCCCAATGCAGAACGAGTTGTTTCTTAGCTTCCCAAAGAGCTGGAAGCAAGATGCTTTGGGGACTATCTCTGTCTTTGGAAACAATTCAGCACTTTGTGCCTTGAAGCTCTAGGGCAATGTAGCACACCCACAGCAGAAGTTCTACTTCAGCCAGATCAGGCCGGCAAAGAAACTGCGTTTCACAGCCCTTTGTAAGGGATGTTCCCGGTAGGCTGTAAGAGCCCAATGCAGAACGAGTTGGTTCTTAGCTTCCCAAAGAGCTGGAAGCAAGATGCTTTGGGGACTATCTCTGTCTTTGGAAACAATTCAGCACTTTGTGCCTTGAAGCTCTAGGGCAATGTAGCACACCCACAGCAGAAGTTCTACTTCAGCCAGATCAGGCCTGCCAAGAAACTGCGTTCAACAGGACTTTGTAAGAGATGTTCCCCATAGGCTGTAAGAACACTGTGCAGAGCGAGTTGTTTCATAGCTTCCCATAGAGCTGGAAGCAAGATGCTTTGGGGCCTATCTTTGTCTTTGGAAACAATTCAGCAGTTTGTGCCTTGAAGCTCTAGAGCAATGTAGCACACCCACAGCAGAAGTTCTACTTCAGCCAGATCAGGCCTGCAAAGAAACTGCGTTTCACAGCCCTTTGTAAGGGATGTTCCCGGTAGGCTGTAAGAGCCCAATGCAGAGCGAGTTGTTTCTTAGCTTCCCAAAGAGCTGGAAGCAAGATGCTTTGGGGACTATCTCTGTCTTTGGAAACAATTCAGCACTTTGTGCCTTGAAGCTCTAGTTCAATGTAGCACACCCAGAGCAGAAGTTCTACTTCAGCCAGATCAGGCCTGCAAAGAAACTGCGTTTCACAGCCCTTTGTAAGGGATGTTCCCGGTAGGCTGTAAGAGCCCAATGCAGAGCGAGTTGTTTCTTAGCTTCCCAAAGAGCTGGAAGCAAGATGCTTTGGGGACTATCTCTGTCTTTGGAAACAATTCAGCACTTTGTGCCTTGAAGCTCTAGGGCAATGTAGCACACCCACAGCAGAAGTTCTACTTCAGCCAGATCAGGCCTGCAAAGAAACTGCGTTTCACAGCCCTTTGTAAGGGATGTTCCCGGTAGGCTGTAAGAGCCCAATGCAGAGCGAGTTGTTTCTTAGCTTCCCAAAGAGCTGGAAGCAAGATGCTTTGGGGACTATCTCTGTCTTTGGAAACAATTCAGCACTTTGTGCCTTGAAGCTCTAGGGCAATGTAGCACACCCACAGCAGACGTTCTACTTCAGCCAGATCAGGCCTGCAAAGAAACTGCGTTTCACAGCCCTTTGTAAGGGATGTTCCCGGTAGGCTGTAAGAGCCCAATGCAGAGCGAGTTGTTTCTTAGCTTCCCAAAGAGCTGGAAGCAAGATGCTTTGGGGACTATCTCTGTCTTTGGAAACAATTCAGCACTTTGTGCCTTGAAGCTCTAGGGCAATGTAGCACACCCACAGCAGAAGTTCTACTTCAGCCAGATCAGGCCTGCAAAGAAACTGCGTTTCACAGCCCTTTGTAAGGGATGTTCCCGGTAGGCTGTAAGAGCCCAATGCAGAACGAGTTGTTTCTTAGCTTCCCAAAGAGCTGGAAGCAAGATGCTTTGGGGACTATCTCTGTCTTTGGAAACAATTCAGCACTTTGTGCCTTGAAGCTCTAGGGCAATGTAGCACACCCACAGCAGAAGTTCTACTTCAGCCAGATCAGGCCTGCAAAGAAACTGCGTTTCACAGCCCTTTGTAAGGGATGTTCCCGGTAGGCTGTAAGAGCCCAATGCAGAGCGAGTTGTTTCTTAGCTTCCCAAAGAGCTGGAAGCAAGATGCTTTGGGGACTATCTCTGTCTTTGGAAACAATTCAGCACTTTGTGCCTTGAAGCTCTAGGGCAATGTAGCACACCCACAGCAGAAGTTCTACTTCAGCCAGATCAGGCCTGCAAAGAAACTGCGTTTCACAGCCCTTTGTAAGGGATGTTCCCGGTAGGCTGTAAGAGCCCAATGCAGAGCGAGTTGTTTCTTAGCTTCCCAAAGAGCTGGAAGCAAGATGCTTTGGGGACTATCTCTGTCTTTGGAAACAATTCAGCACTTTGTGCCTTGAAGCTCTAGGGCAATGTAGCACACCCACAGCAGAAGTTCTACTTCAGCCAGATCAGGCCTGCAAAGAAACTGCGTTTCACAGCCCTTTGTAAGGGATGTTCCCGGTAGGCTGTAAGAGCCCAATGCAGAGCGAGTTGTTTCTTAGCTTCCCAAAGAGCTGGAAGCAAGATGCTTTGGGGACTATCTCTGTCTTTGGAAACAATTCAGCACTTTGTGCCTTGAAGCTCTAGGGCAATGTAGCACACCCACAGCAGAAGTTCTACTTCAGCCAGATCAGGCCTGCAAAGAAACTGCGTTTCACAGCCCTTTGTAAGGGATGTTCCCGGTAGGCTGTAAGAGCCCAATGCAGAGCGAGTTGTTTCTTAGCTTCCCAAAGAGCTGGAAGCAAGATGCTTTGGGGACTATCTCTGTCTTTGGAAACAATTCAGCACTTTGTGCCTTGAAGCTCTAGGGCAATGTAGCACACCCACAGCAGAAGTTCTACTTCAGCCAGATCAGGCCTGCAAAGAAACTGCGTTTCACAGCCCTTTGTAAGGGATGTTCCCGGTAGGCTGTAAGAGCCCAATGCAGAGCGAGTTGTTTCTTAGCTTCCCAAAGAGCTGGAAGCAAGATGCTTTGGGGACTATCTCTGTCTTTGGAAACAATTCAGCACTTTGTGCCTTGAAGCTCTAGGGCAATGTAGCACACCCACAGCTGAAGTTCTACTTCAGCCAGATCAGGCCTGCAAAGAAACTGCGTTTCACAGCCCTTTGTAAGGGATGTTCCCGGTAGGCTGTAAGAGCCCAATGCAGAACGAGTTGTTTCTTAGCTTCCCAAAGAGCTGGAAGCAAGATGCTTTGGGGACTATCTCTGTCTTTGGAAACAATTCAGCACTTTGTGCCTTGAAGCTCTAGGGCAATGTAGCACACCCAGAGCAGAAGTTCTACTTCAGCCAGATCAGGCCTGCAAAGAAACTGCGTTTCACAGCCCTTTGTAAGGGATGTTCCCGGTAGGCTGTAAGAGCCCAATGCAGAGCGAGTTGTTTCTTAGCTTCCCAAAGAGCTGGAAGCAAGATGCTTTGGGGACTATCTCTGTCTTTGGAAACAATTCAGCACTTTGTGCCTTGAAGCTCTAGGGCAATGTAGCACACCCACAGCAGAAGTTCTACTTCAGCCAGATCAGGCCTGCAAAGAAACTGCGTTTCACAGCCCTTTGTAAGGGATGTTCCCGGTAGGCTGTAAGAGCCCAATGCAGAACGAGTTGTTTCTTAGCTTCCCAAAGAGCTGGAAGCAAGATGCTTTGGGGACTATCTCTGTCTTTGGAAACAATTCAGCACTTTGTGCCTTGAAGCTCTAGGGCAATGTAGCACACCCACAGCTGAAGTTCTACTTCAGCCAGATCAGGCCTGCAAAGAAACTGCGTTTCACAGCCCTTTGTAAGGGATGTTCCCGGTAGGCTGTAAGAGCCCAATGCAGAACGAGTTGTTTCTTAGCTTCCCAAAGAGCTGGAAGCAAGATGCTTTGGGGACTATCTCTGTCTTTGGAAACAATTCAGCACTTTGTGCCTTGAAGCTCTAGGGCAATGTAGCACACCCACAGCAGAAGTTCTACTTCAGCCAGATCAGGCCTGCAAAGAAACTGCGTTTCACAGCCCTTTGTAAGGGATGTTCCCGGTAGGCTGTAAGAGCCCAATGCAGAGCGAGTTGTTTCTTAGCTTCCCAAAGAGCTGGAAGCAAGATGCTTTGGGGACTATCTCTGTCTTTGGAAACAATTCAGCACTTTGTGCCTTGAAGCTCTAGGGCAATGTAGCACACCCACAGCAGAAGTTCTACTTCAGCCAGATCAGGCCGGCAAAGAAACTGCGTTTCACAGCCCTTTGTAAGGGATGTTCCCGGTAGGCTGTAAGAGCCCAATGCAGAACGAGTTGTTTCTTAGCTTCCCAAAGAGCTGGAAGCAAGATGCTTTGGGGACTATCTCTGTCTTTGGAAACAATTCAGCACTTTGTGCCTTGAAGCTCTAGGGCAATGTAGCACACCCACAGCAGAAGTTCTACTTCAGCCAGATCAGGTTGCAAAGAAACTGCGTTTCACAGCCCTTTGTAAGGGATGTTCCCGGTAGGCTGTAAGAGCCCAATGCAGAGCGAGTTGTTTCTTAGCTTCCCAAAGAGCTGGAAGCAAGATGCTTTGGGGACTATCTCTGTCTTTGGAAACAATTCAGCACTTTGTGCCTTGAAGCTCTAGGGCAATGTAGCACACCCACAGCAGAAGTTCTACTTCAGCCAGATCAGGCCGGCAAAGAAACTGCGTTTCACAGCCCTTTGTAAGGGATGTTCCCGGTAGGCTGTAAGAGCCCAATGCAGAACGAGTTGTTTCTTAGCTTCCCAAAGAGCTGGAAGCAAGATGCTTTGGGGACTATCTCTGTCTTTGGAAACAATTCAGCACTTTGTGCCTTGAAGCTCTAGGGCAATGTAGCACACCCACAGCAGAAGTTCTACTTCAGCCAGATCAGGCCTGCAAAGAAACTGCGTTTCACAGCCCTTTGTAAGGGATGTTCCCGGTAGGCTGTAAGAGCCCAATGCAGAACGAGTTGTTTCTTAGCTTCCCAAAGAGCTGGAAGCAAGATGCTTTGGGGACTATCTCTGTCTTTGGAAACAATTCAGCACTTTGTGCCTTGAAGCTCTAGGGCAATGTAGCACACCCAGAGCAGAAGTTCTACTTCAGCCAGATCAGGCCTGCAAAGAAACTGCGTTTCACAGCCCTTTGTAAGGGATGTTCCCGGTAGGCTGTAAGAGCCCAATGCAGAGCGAGTTGTTTCTTAGCTTCCCAAAGAGCTGGAAGCAAGATGCTTTGGGGACTATCTCTGTCTTTGGAAACAATTCAGCACTTTGTGCCTTGAAGCTCTAGGGCAATGTAGCACACCCACAGCAGAAGTTCTACTTCAGCCAGATCAGGCCTGCAAAGAAACTGCGTTTCACAGCCCTTTGTAAGGGATGTTCCCGGTAGGCTGTAAGAGCCCAATGCAGAACGAGTTGTTTCTTAGCTTCCCAAAGAGCTGGAAGCAAGATGCTTTGGGGACTATCTCTGTCTTTGGAAACAATTCAGCACTTTGTGCCTTGAAGCTCTAGGGCAATGTAGCACACCCACAGCAGAAGTTCTACTTCAGCCAGATCAGGCCTGCAAAGAAACTGCGTTTCACAGCCCTTTGTAAGGGATGTTCCCGGTAGGCTGTAAGAGCCCAATGCAGAGCGAGTTGTTTCTTAGCTTCCCAAAGAGCTGGAAGCAAGATGCTTTGGGGACTATCTCTGTCTTTGGAAACAATTCAGCACTTTGTGCCTTGAAGCTCTAGGGCAATGTAGCACACCCACAGCAGAAGTTCTACTTCAGCCAGATCAGGCCGGCAAAGAAACTGCGTTTCACAGCCCTTTGTAAGGGATGTTCCCGGTAGGCTGTAAGAGCCCAATGCAGAACGAGTTGTTTCTTAGCTTCCCAAAGAGCTGGAAGCAAGATGCTTTGGGGACTATCTCTGTCTTTGGAAACAATTCAGCACTTTGTGCCTTGAAGCTCTAGGGCAATGTAGCACACCCACAGCAGAAGTTCTACTTCAGCCAGATCAGGCCGGCAAAGAAACTGCGTTTCACAGCCCTTTGTAAGGGATGTTCCCGGTAGGCTGTAAGAGCCCAATGCAGAACGAGTTGTTTCTTAGCTTCCCAAAGAGCTGGAAGCAAGATGCTTTGGGGACTATCTCTGTCTTTGGAAACAATTCAGCACTTTGTGCCTTGAAGCTCTAGGGCAATGTAGCACACCCAGAGCAGAAGTTCTACTTCAGCCAGATCAGGCCTGCAAAGAAACTGCGTTTCACAGCCCTTTGTAAGCTATGTTCCCGGTAGGCTGTAAGAGCCCAATGCAGAGCGAGTTGTTTCTTAGCTTCCCAAAGAGCTGGAAGCAAGATGCTTTGGGGACTATCTCTGTCTTTGGAAACAATTCAGCACTTTGTGCCTTGAAGCTCTAGGGCAATGTAGCACACCCACAGCAGAAGTTCTACTTCAGCCAGATCAGGCCTGCAAAGAAACTGCGTTTCACAGCCCTTTGTAAGGGATGTTCCCGGTAGGCTGTAAGAGCCCAATGCAGAACGAGTTGTTTCTTAGCTTCCCAAAGAGCTGGAAGCAAGATGCTTTGGGGACTATCTCTGTCTTTGGAAACAATTCAGCACTTTGTGCCTAGAAGCTCTAGGGCAATGTAGCACACCCACAGCAGAAGTTCTACTTCAGCCAGATCAGGCCTGCAAAGAAACTGCGTTTCACAGCCCTTTGTAAGGGATGTTCCCGGTAGGCTGTAAGAGCCCAATGCAGAACGAGTTGTTTCTTAGCTTCCCAAAGAGCTGGAAGCAAGATGCTTTGGGGACTATCTCTGTCTTTGGAAACAATTCAGCACTTTGTGCCTTGAAGCTCCAGGGCAATGTAGCACACCCACAGCAGACGTTCTACTTCAGCCAGATCAGGCCTGCCAAGAAACTGCGTTCAACAGGACTTTGTAAGAGATGTTCCCCATAGGCTGTAAGAACACTGTGCAGAGCGAGTTGTTTCATAGCTTCCCATAGAGCTGGAAGCAAGATGCTTTGGGGCCTATCTCTGTCTTTGGAAACAATTCAGCACTTTGTGCCTTGAAGCTCTAGGGCAATGTAGCACACCCAGAGCAGAAGTTCTACTTCAGCCAGATCAGGCCTGCAAAGAAACTGCGTTTCACAGCCCTTTGTAAGGGATGTTCCCGGTAGGCTGTAAGAGCCCAATGCAGAGCGAGTTGTTTCTTAGCTTCCCAAAGAGCTGGAAGCAAGATGCTTTGGGGACTATCTCTGTCTTTGGAAACAATTCAGCACTTTGTGCCTTGAAGCTCTAGGGCAATGTAGCACACCCAGAGCAGAAGTTCTACTTCAGCCAGATCAGGCCTGCAAAGAAACTGCGTTTCACAGCCCTTTGTAAGGGATGTTCCCGGTAGGCTGTAAGAGCCCAATGCAGAACGAGTTGTTTCTTAGCTTCCCAAAGAGCTGGAAGCAAGATGCTTTGGGGACTATCTCTGTCTTTGGAAACAATTCAGCACTTTGTGCCTTGAAGCTCTAGGGCAATGTAGCACACCCACAGCAGAAGTTCTACTTCAGCCAGATCAGGCCTGCAAAGAAACTGCGTTTCACAGCCCTTTGTAAGGGATGTTCCCGGTAGGCTGTAAGAGCCCAATGCAGAACGAGTTGTTTCTTAGCTTCCCAAAGAGCTGGAAGCAAGATGCTTTGGGGACTATCTCTGTCTTTGGAAACAATTCAGCACTTTGTGCCTTGAAGCTCTAGGGCAATGTAGCACACCCACAGCAGAAGTTCTACTTCAGCCAGATCAGGCCTGCCAAGAAACTGCGTTCAACAGGACTTTGTAAGAGATGTTCCCCATAGGCTGTAAGAACACTGTGCAGAGCGAGTTGTTTCATAGCTTCACATAGAGCTGGAAGCAAGATTCTTTGGGGCCTATCTCTGTCTTTGGAAACAATTCAGCAGTTTGTGCCTTGAAGCTCTAGAGCAATGTAGCACACCCAGAGCAGAAGTTCTACTTCAGCCAGATCAGGCCTGCAAAGAAACTGCGTTTCACAGCCCTTTGTAAGGGATGTTCCCGGTAGGCTGTAAGAGCCCAATGCAGAGCGAGTTGTTTCTTAGCTTCCCAAAGAGCTGGAAGCAAGATGCTTTGGGGACTATCTCTGTCTTTGGAAACAATTCAGCACTTTGTGCCTTGAAGCTCTAGGGCAATGTAGCACACCCAGAGCAGCAGTTCTACTTCAGCCAGATCAGGCCTGCAAAGAAACTGCGTTTCACAGCCCTTTGTAAGGGATGTTCCCGGTAGGCTGTAAGAGCCCAATGCAGAGCGAGTTGTTTCTTAGCTTCCCAAAGAGCTGGAAGCAAGATGCTTTGGGGACTATCTCTGTCTTTGGAAACAATTCAGCACTTTGTGCCTTGAAGCTCTAGGGCAATGTAGCACATCCAGAGCAGAAGTTCTACTTCAGCCAATCAGGCCTGCAAAGAAACTGTGTTTCACAGCCCTTTGTAAGGGATGTTCCCGGTAGGCTGTAAGAGCCCAATGCAGAGCGAGTTGTTTCTTAGCTTCCCAAAGAGCTGGAAGCAAGATGCTTTGGGGACTATCTCTGTCTTTGGAAACAATTCAGCACTTTGTGCCTTGAAGCTCTAGGGCAATGTAGCACACCCACAGCAGAAGTTCTACTTCAGCCAGATCAGGCCGGCAAAGAAACTGCGTTTCACAGCCCTTTGTAAGGGATGTTCCCGGTAGGCTGTAAGAGCCCAATGCAGAACGAGTTGTTTCTTAGCTTCCCAAAGAGCTGGAAGCAAGATGCTTTGGGGACTATCTCTGTCTTTGGAAACAATTCAGCACTTTGTGCCTTGAAGCTCTAGGGCAATGTAGCACACCCACAGCAGAAGTTCTACTTCAGCCAGATCAGGCCTGCAAAGAAACTGCATTTCACAGCCCTTTGTAAGGGATGTTCCCGGTAGGCTGTAAGAGCCCAATGCAGAACGAGTTGTTTCTTAGCTTCCCAAAGAGCTGGAAGCAAGATGCTTTGGGGACTATCTCTGTCTTTGGAAACAATTCAGCACTTTGTGCCTTGAAGCTCTAGGGCAATGTAGCACACCCACAGCAGAAGTTCTACTTCAGCCAGATCAGGCCGGCAAAGAAACTGCGTTTCACAGCCCTTTGTAAGGGATGTTCCCGGTAGGCTGTAAGAGCCCAATGCAGAACGAGTTGTTTCTTAGCTTCCCAAAGAGCTGGAAGCAAGATGCTTTGGGGCCTATCTCTGTCTTTGGAAACAATTCAGCACTTTGTGCCTTGAAGCTCAAGGGCAATGTAGCACACCCACAGCAGAAGTTCTACTTCAGCCAGATCAGGCCTGCCAAGAAACTGCGTTCAACAGGACTTTGTAAGAGATGTTCCCCATAGGCTGTAAGAACACTGTGCAGAGCGAGTTGTTTCATAGCTTCCCATAGAGCTGGAAGCAAGATGCTTTGGGGCCTATCTTTGTCTTTGGAAACAATTCAGCAGTTTGTGCCTTGAAGCTCTAGAGCAATGTAGCACACCCACAGCAGAAGTTCTACTTCAGCCAGATCAGGCCTGCAAAGAAACTGCGTTTCACAGCCCTTTGTAAGGGATGTTCCCGGTAGGCTGTAAGAGCCCAATGCAGAGCGAGTTGTTTCTTAGCTTCCCAAAGAGCTGGAAGCAAGATGCTTTGGGGACTATCTCTGTCTTTGGAAACAATTCAGCACTTTGTGCCTTGAAGCTCTAGGGCAATGTAGCACACCCACAGCAGAAGTTCTACTTCAGCCAGATCAGGCCTGCAAAGAAACTGCGTTTCACAGCCCTTTGTAAGGGATGTTCCCGGTAGGCTGTAAGAGCCCAATGCAGAGCGAGTTGTTTCTTAGCTTCCCAAAGAGCTGGAAGCAAGATGCTTTGGGGACTATCTCTGTCTTTGGAAACAATTCAGCCCTTTGTGCCTTGAAGCTCTAGGGCAATGTAGCACACCCACAGCAGAAGTTCTACTTCAGCCAGATCAGGCCTGCAAAGAAACTGCGTTTCACAGCCCTTTGTAAGGGATGTTCCCGGTAGGCTGTAAGAGCCCAATGCAGAACGAGTTGTTTCTTAGCTTCCCAAAGAGCTGGAAGCAAGATGCTTTGGGGACTATCTCTGTCTTTGGAAACAATTCAGCACTTTGTGCCTTGAAGCTCTAGGGCAATGTAGCACACCCACAGCAGAAGTTCTACTTCAGCCAGATCAGGCCGGCAAAGAAACTGCGTTTCACAGCCCTTTGTAAGGGATGTTCCCGGTAGGCTGTAAGAGCCCAATGCAGAACGAGTTGTTTCTTAGCTTCCCAAAGAGCTGGAAGCAAGATGCTTTGGGGACTATCTCTGTCTTTGGAAACAATTCAGCACTTTGTGCCTTGAAGCTCTAGGGCAATGTAGCACACCCACAGCAGAAGTTCTACTTCAGCCAGATCAGGCCTGCCAAGAAACTGCGTTCAACAGGACTTTGTAAGAGATGTTCCCCATAGGCTGTAAGAACACTGTGCAGAGCGAGTTGTTTCATAGCTTCCCATAGAGCTGGAAGCAAGATGCTTTGGGGCCTATCTTTGTCTTTGGAAACAATTCAGCAGTTTGTGCCTTGTAGCTCTAGAGCAATGTAGCACACCCACAGCAGAAGTTCTACTTCAGCCAGATCAGGCCTGCAAAGAAACTGCGTTTCACAGCCCTTTGTAAGGGATGTTCCCGGTAGGCTGTAAGAGCCCAATGCAGAGCGAGTTGTTTCTTAGCTTCACAAAGAGCTGGAAGCAAGATGCTTTGGGGACTATCTCTGTCTTTGGAAACAATTCAGCACTTTGTGCCTTGAAGCTCTAGGGCAATGTAGCACACCCAGAGCAGAAGTTCTACTTCAGCCAGATCAGGCCTGCAAAGAAACTGCGTTTCACAGCCCTTTGTAAGGGATGTTCCCGGTAGGCTGTAAGAGCCCAATGCAGAGCGAGTTGTTTCTCAGCTTCCCAAAGAGCTGGAAGCAAGATGCTTTGGGGACTATCTCTGTCTTTGGAAACAATTCAGCACTTTGTGCCTTGAAGCTCTAGGGCAATGTAGCACACCCACAGCAGAAGTTCTACTTCAGCCAGATCAGGCCTGCAAAGAAACTGCGTTTCACAGCCCTTTGTAAGGGATGTTCCCGGTAGGCTGTAAGAGCCCAATGCAGAGCGAGTTGTTTCTTAGCTTCCCAAAGAGCTGGAAGCAAGATGCTTTGGGGACTATCTCTGTCTTTGGAAACAATTCAGCACTTTGTGCCTTGAAGCTCTAGGGCAATGTAGCACACCCACAGCAGAAGTTCTACTTCAGCCAGATCAGGCCTGCAAAGAAACTGCGTTTCACAGCCCTTTGTAAGGGATGTTCCCGGTAGGCTGTAAGAGCCCAATGCAGAACGAGTTGTTTCTTAGCTTCCCAAAGAGCTGGAAGCAAGATGCTTTGGGGACTATCTCTGTCTTTGGAAACAATTCAGCACTTTGTGCCTTGAAGCTCTAGGGCAATGTAGCACACCCACAGCAGAAGTTCTACTTCAGCCAGATCAGGCCTGCAAAGAAACTGCGTTTCACAGCCCTTTGTAAGGGATGTTCCCGGTAGGCTGTAAGAGCCCAATGCAGAACGAGTTGTTTCTTAGCTTCCCAAAGAGCTGGAAGCAAGATGCTTTGGGGACTATCTCTGTCTTTGGAAACAATTCAGCACTTTGTGCCTTGAAGCTCTAGGGCAATGTAGCACACCCAGAGCAGAAGTTCTACTTCAGCCAGATCAGGCCTGCAAAGAAACTGCGTTTCACAGCCCTTTGTAAGGGATGTTCCCGGTAGGCTGTAAGAGCCCAATGCAGAGCGAGTTGTTTCTTAGCTTCCCAAAGAGCTGGAAGCAAGATGCTTTGGGGACTATCTCTGTCTTTGGAAACAATTCAGCACTTTGTGCCTTGAAGCTCTAGGGCAATGTAGCACACCCACAGCAGAAGTTCTACTTCAGCCAGATCAGGTCTGCAAAGAAACTGCGTTTCACAGCCCTTTATAAGGGATGTTCCCGGTAGGCTGTAAGAGCCCAATGCAGAACGAGTTGTTTCTTAGCTTCCCAAAGAGCTGGAAGCAAGATGCTTTGGGGACTATCTCTGTCTTTGGAAACAATTCAGCACTTTGTGCCTTGAAGCTGTAGGGCAATGTAGCACACCCAGAGCAGAAGTTCTACTTCAGCCAGATCAGGCCTGCAAAGAAACTGCGTTTCACAGCCCTTTGTAAGGGATGTTCCCGGTAGGCTGTAAGAGCCCAATGCAGAACGAGTTGTTTCTTAGCTTCCCAAAGAGCTGGAAGCAAGATGCTTTGGGGACTATCTCTGTCTTTGGAAACAATTCAGCACTTTGTGCCTTGAAGCTCTAGGGCAATGTAGCACACCCAGAGCAGAAGTTCTACTTCAGCCAGATCAGGCCTGCAAAGAAACTGCGTTTCACAGCCCTTTGTAAGGGATGTTCCCGGTAGGCTGTAAGAGCCCAATGCAGAGCGAGTTGTTTCTTAGCTTCCCAAAGAGCTGGAAGCAAGATGCTTTGGGGACTATCTCTGTCTTTGGAAACAATTCAGCACTTTGTGCCTTGAAGCTCTAGGGCAATGTAGCACACCCACAGCAGAAGTTCTACTTCAGCCAGATCAGGCCTGCAAAGAAACTGCGTTTCACAGCCCTTTGTAAGGGATGTTCCCGGTAGGCTGTAAGAGCCCAATGCAGAACGAGTTGTTTCTTAGCTTCCCAAAGAGCTGGAAGCAAGATGCTTTGGGGACTATCTCTGTCTTTGGAAACAATTCAGCACTTTGTGCCTTGAAGCTCTAGGGCAATGTAGCACACCCACAGCAGAAGTTCTACTTCAGCCAGATCAGGCCTGCAAAGAAACTGCGTTTCACAGCCCTTTGTAAGGGATGTTCCCGGTAGGCTGTAAGAGCCCAATGCAGAACGAGTTGTTTCTTAGCTTCCCAAAGAGCTGGAAGCAAGATGCTTTGGGGACTATCTCTGTCTTTGGAAACAATTCAGCACTTTGTGCCTTGAAGCTCTAGGGCAATGTAGCACACCCAGAGCAGAAGTTCTACTTCAGCCAGATCAGGCCTGCAAAGAAACTGCGTTTCACAGCCCTTTGTAAGGGATGTTCCCGGTAGGCTGTAAGAGCCCAATGCAGAGCGAGTTGTTTCTTAGCTTCCCAAAGAGCTGGAAGCAAGATGCTTTGGGGACTATCTCTGTCTTTGGAAACAATTCAGCACTTTGTGCCTTGAAGCTCTAGGGCAATGTAGCACACCCACAGCAGAAGTTCTACTTCAGCCAGATCAGGCCTGCAAAGAAACTGCGTTTCACAGCCCTTTGTAAGGGATGTTTCCGGTAGGCTGTAAGAGCCCAATGCAGAACGAGTTGTTTCTTAGCTTCCCAAAGAGCTGGAAGCAAGATGCTTTGGGGACTATCTCTGTCTTTGGAAACAATTCAGCACTTTGTGCCTTGAAGCTCTAGGGCAATGTAGCACACCCACAGCAGAAGTTCTACTTCAGCCAGATCAGGTTGCAAAGAAACTGCGTTTCACAGCCCTTTGTAAGGGATGTTCCCGGTAGGCTGTAAGAGCCCAATGCAGAGCGAGTTGTTTCTTAGCTTCCCAAAGAGCTGGAAGCAAGATGCTTTGGGGACTATCTCTGTCTTTGGAAACAATTCAGCACTTTGTGCCTTGAAGCTCTAGGGCAATGTAGCACACCCACAGCAGAAGTTCTACTTCAGCCAGATCAGGCCTGCAAAGAAACTGCGTTTCACAGCCCTTTGTAAGGGATGTTCCCGGTAGGCTGTAAGAGCCCAATGCAGAACGAGTTGTTTCTTAGCTTCCCAAAGAGCTGGAAGCAAGATGCTTTGGGGACTATCTCTGTCTTTGGAAACAATTCAGCACTTTGTGCCTTGAAGCTCTAGGGCAATGTAGCACACCCACAGCAGAAGTTCTACTTCAGCCAGATCAGGCCTGCAAAGAAACTGCGTTTCACAGCCCTTTGTAAGGGATGTTCCCGGTAGGCTGTAAGAGCCCAATGCAGAACGAGTTGTTTCTTAGCTTCCCAAAGAGCTGGAAGCAAGATGCTTTGGGGACTATCTCTGTCTTTGGAAACAATTCAGCACTTTGTGCCTTGAAGCTCTAGGGCAATGTAGCACACCCACAGCAGAAGTTCTACTTCAGCCAGATCAGGCCTGCAAAGAAACTGCGTTTCACAGCCCTTTGTAAGGGATGTTCCCGGTAGGCTGTAAGAGCCCAATGCAGAACGAGTTGTTTCTTAGCTTCCCAAAGAGCTGGAAGCAAGATGCTTTGGGGACTATCTCTGTCTTTGGAAACAATTCAGCACTTTGTGCCTTGAAGCTCTAGGGCAATGTAGCACACCCAGAGCAGAAGTTCTACTTCAGCCAGATCAGGCCTGCAAAGAAACTGCGTTTCACAGCCCTTTGTAAGGGATGTTCCCGGTAGGCTGTAAGAGCCCAATGCAGAGCGAGTTGTTTCTTAGCTTCCCAAAGAGCTGGAAGCAAGATGCTTTGGGGACTATCTCTGTCTTTGGAAACAATTCAGCACTTTGTGCCTTGAAGCTCTAGGGCAATGTAGCACACCCACAGCAGAAGTTCTACTTCAGCCAGATCAGGCCTGCAAAGAAACTGCGTTTCACAGCCCTTTGTAAGGGATGTTCCCGGTAGGCTGTAAGAGCCCAATGCAGAACGAGTTGTTTCTTAGCTTCCCAAAGAGCTGGAAGCAAGATGCTTTGGGGACTATCTCTGTCTTTGGAAACAATTCAGCACTTTGTGCCTTGAAGCTCTAGGGCAATGTAGCACACCCACAGCAGAAGTTCTACTTCAGCCAGATCAGGCCTGCAAAGAAACTGCGTTTCACAGCCCTTTGTAAGGGATGTTCCCGGTAGGCTGTAAGAGCCCAATGCAGAGCGAGTTGTTTCTTAGCTTCCCAAAGAGCTGGAAGCAAGATGCTTTGGGGACTATCTCTGTCTTTGGAAACAATTCAGCACTTTGTGCCTTGAAGCTCTAGGGCAATGTAGCACACCCACAGCAGAAGTTCTACTTCAGCCAGATCAGGCCTGCAAAGAAACTGCGTTTCACAGCCCTTTGTAAGGGATGTTCCCGGTAGGCTGTAAGAGCCCAATGCAGAACGAGTTGTTTCTTAGCTTCCCAAAGAGCTGGAAGCAAGATGCTTTGGGGACTATCTCTGTCTTTGGAAACAATTCAGCACTTTGTGCCTTGAAGCTCTAGGGCAATGTAGCACACCCAGAGCAGAAGTTCTACTTCACCCAGATCAGGCCTGCAAAGAAACTGCGTTTCAAAGCCCTTTGTAAGGGATGTTCCCGGTAGGCTGTAAGAGCCCAATGCAGAGCGAGTTGTTTCTTAGCTTCCCAAAGAGCTGGAAGCAAGATGCTTTGGGGACTATCTCTGTCTTTGGAAACAATTCAGCACTTTGTGCCTTGAAGCTCTAGGGCAATGTAGCACACCCACAGCAGAAGTTCTACTTCAGCCAGATCAGGCCTGCAAAGAAACTGCGTTTCACAGCCCTTTGTAAGGGATGTTCCCGGTAGGCTGTAAGAGCCCAATGCAGAACGAGTTGTTTCTTAGCTTCCCAAAGAGCTGGAAGCAAGATGCTTTGGGGACTATCTCTGTCTTTGGAAACAATTCAGCACTTTGTGCCTTGAAGCTCTAGGGCAATGTAGCACACCCACAGCAGAAGTTCTACTTCAGCCAGATCAGGCCTGCAAAGAAACTGCGTTTCACAGCCCTTTGTAAGGGATGTTCCCGGTAGGCTGTAAGAGCCCAATGCAGAACGAGTTGTTTCTTAGCTTCCCAAAGACCTGGAAGCAAGATGCTTTGGGGACTATCTCTGTCTTCGGAAACAATTCAGCACTTTGTGCCTTGAAGCTCTAGGGCAATGTAGCACACCCACAGCAGAAGTTCTACTTCAGCCAGATCAGGCCTGCAAAGAAACTGCGTTTCACAGCCCTTTGTAAGGGATGTTCCCGGTAGGCTGTAAGAGCCCAATGCAGAACGAGTTGTTTCTTAGCTTCCCAAAGAGCTGGAAGCAAGATGCTTTGGGGACTATCTCTGTCTTTGGAAACAATTCAGCACTTTGTGCCTTGAAGCTCTAGGGCAATGTAGCACACCCACAGCAGAAGTTCTACTTCAGCCAGATCAGGCCTGCAAAGAAACTGCGTTTCACAGCCCTTTGTAAGGGATGTTCCCGGTAGGCTGTAAGAGCCCAATGCAGAGCGAGTTGTTTCTTAGCTTCCCAAAGAGCTGGAAGCAAGATGCTTTGGGGCCTATCTCTGTCTTAGGAAACAATTCAGCACTTTGTGCCTTGAAGCTCTAGGGCAATGTAGCACACCCACAGCAGAAGTTCTACTTCAGCCAGATCAGGCCTGCAAAGAAACTGCGTTTCACAGCCCTTTGTAAGGGATGTTCCCGGTAGGCTGTAAGAGCCCAATGCAGAACGAGTTGTTTCTTAGCTTCCCAAAGAGCTGGAAGCAAGATGCTTTGGGGACTATCTCTGTCTTTGGAAACAATTCAGCACTTTGTGCCATGAAGCTCTAGGGCAATGGAGCACACCCACAGCAGAAGTTCTACTTCAGCCAGATCAGGCCTGCAAAGAAACTGCGTTTCACAGCCCTTTGTAAGGGATGTTCCCGGTAGGCTGTATGAGCCCAATGCAGAGCGAGTTGTTTCTTAGCTTCCCAAAGAGCTGGAAGCAAGATGCTTTGGGGACTATCTCTGTCTTTGGAAACAATTCAGCAGTTTGTGCCTTGAAGCTCTAGGGCAATGTAGCACACCCACAGCAGAAGTTCTACTTCAGCCAGATCAGGCCTGCAAAGAAACTGCGTTTCACAGCCCTTTGTAAGGGATGTTCCCGGTAGGCTGTAAGAGCCCAATGCAGAACGAGTTGTTTCTTAGCTTACCAAAGAGCTGGAAGCAAGATGCTTTGGGGACTATCTCTGTCTTTGGAAACAATTCAGCACTTTGTGCCTTGAAGCTCTAGGGCAATGTAGCACACCCACAGCAGAAGTTCTACTTTAGCCAGATCAGGCCTGCCAAGAAATTGCGTTCAACAGGACTTTGTAAGAGATGTTCCCCATAGGCTGTAAGAACACTGTGCAGAGCGAGTTGTTTCATAGCTTCCCATAGAGCTGGAAGCAAGATGCTTTGGGGCCTATCTCTGTCTTTGGAAACAATTCAGCAGTTTGTGCCTTGAAGCTCTAGAGCAATGTAGCACACCCAGAGCAGAAGTTCTACTTCAGCCAGATCAGGCCTGCAAAGAAACTGCGTTTCAATCCCTTTGTAAGGGATGTTCCCGGTAGGCTGTAAGAGCCCAATGCAGAACGAGTTGTTTCTTAGCTTCCCAAAGAGCTGGAAGCAAGATGCTTTGGGGACTATCTCTGTCTTTGGAAACAATTCAGCACTTTGTGCCTTGAAGCTCTAGGGCAATGTAGCACACCCACAGCAGAAGTTCTACTTCAGCCAGATCAGGCCTGCAAAGAAACTGCGTTTCACAGCCCTTTGTAAGGGATGTTCCCGGTAGGCTGTAAGAGCCCAATGCAGAACGAGTTGTTTCTTAGCTTCCCAAAGAGCTGGAAGCAAGATGCTTTGGGGACTATCTCTGTCTTTGGAAACAATTCAGCACTTTGTGCCTTGAAGCTCTAGGGCAATGTAGCACACCCACAGCAGAAGTTCTACTTCAGCCAGATCAGGCCTGCAAAGAAACTGCGTTTCACAGCCCTTTGTAAGGGATGTTCCCGGTAGGCTGTAAGAGCCCAATGCAGAACGAGTTGTTTCTTAGCTTCCCAAAGAGCTGGAAGCAAGATGCTTTGGGGACTATCTCTGTCTTTGAAAACAATTCAGCACTTTGTGCCTTGAAGCTCTAGGGCAATGTAGCACACCCAGAGCAGAAGTTCTACTTCAGCCAGATCAGGCCTGCAAAGAAACTGCGTTTCACAGCCCTTTGTAAGGGATGTTCCCGGTAGGCTGTAAGAGCCCAATGCAGAGCGAGTTGTTTCTTAGCTTCCCAAAGAGCTGGAAGCAAGATGCTTTGGGGACTATCTCAGTCTTTGGAAACAATTCAGCACTTTGTGCCTTGAACCTCTAGGGCACTGTAGCACACCCAGAGCAGAAGTTCTACTTCAGCCAGATCATGCCTGCCAAGAAACTGCGTTCAACAGGACTTTGTAAGAGATGTTCCCCATAGGCTGTAAGAGCACTGTGCCGAGCGAGTTAGTTCTTAGCTTCCCAAAGAGCTGGAAGCAGGATGAATTGGGGCCTATCTCGGTCTTTGGAAACAAGACAGGGCTTTGAGGCTTGGAGCTCTAGGGCAATGTAGCACACCCAGAGCAGAAATTCTACTTCAGCCAAATCGAACCTGCAAAGAAACTGCGTTTCACATTCCTTTGGAATAGATGTTCCCGGTAGGCTGTCAGAGCACTGTGCAGAGCGAGTTGTTTCTTAGCTTCCCAAAGAGCTGGAAGCAAGATGCTTTGGGGCCTATCTATGTCTTTGGAAACAATTCAGCACTTTGTGCCTTGAAGCTCTAGAGCAATGTAGCACACCCTGAGCAGAAATTCTACTTCAGCCAGATCAGGCCCGCAAAGAAACTGCGTTTCACAGCCCTTTGTAAGGGATGTTCCCGGTAGGCTGTAAGAGCCCAATGCAGAGCGAGTTGTTTCTTAGCTTCCCAAAGAGCTGGAAGCAAGATGCTTTGGGGACTATCTCTGTCTTTTGAAACAATTCAGCACTTTGTGCCTTGAAGCTCTAGGGCAATGTAGCACACCCACAGCAGAAGTTCTACTTCAGCCAGATCAGGCCTGCCAAGGAAGTGCGTTTCACAGGCCTTTGGAAGAGATGTTCCCGGTAGGCTGTCAGAGCACTGTGCACAGCGATTTGATTCTTAGCTTCGCAAAGAGCTGGAAGCAAGATGCTTTGGGGCCTATCTCCGGCTTTGGAAACAATTCAGCACTTTGTGCCTTGAAGCTCTAGGGCAATGTAGCACACCCACAGCAGAAGTTCTACTTCAGCCAGATCAGGCCTGCCAAGAAACTGCGTTCAACAGGACTTTGTAAGAGATTTTCCCCATAGGCTGTAGGAACACTGTGCAGAGCGAGTTGTTTCATAGCTTCCCATAGAGCTGGAAGCAAGATGCTTTGGGGCCTATCTATGTCTTTGGAAACAATTCAGCACTTTGTGCCTTGAAGCTCTAGAGCAATGTAGCACACCCAGAGCAGAAGTTCTACTTCAGCCAGATCAGGCCTGCAAAGAAACTGCGTTTCACAGCCCTTTGTAAGGGATGTTCCCGGTAGGCTGTAAGAGCCCAATGCAGAGCGAGTTGTTTCTTAGCTTCCCAAAGAGCTGGAAGCAAGATGCTTTGGGGACTATCTCTGTCTTTGGAAACAATTCAGCACTTTGTGCCTTGAAGCTCTAGGGCAATGTAGCACACCCACAGCAGAAGTTCTACTTCAGCCAGATCAGGCCTGCCAAGAAACTGCGTTCAACAGGACTTTGTAAGAGATGTTCCCCGTAGGCTCTAAGAACACGGTGCAGAGCGAGTTGTTTCCTAGCTTCCCATAGAGCTGGAAGCAAGATGCTTCGTGGCCTATCAAAGAACTTCCTAAAATAATCAGCACGTTGTGCCTTGACGTTCTAGGGCAATGTAGCAGACCCAGAGCAGGAGCTGTACTTCAGCCAGATCAGGCCTGCAAAGAAACTGCGTTTCACAGCCCTTTGTAAGGGATGTTCCCGGTAGGCTGTAAGAGCCCAATGCAGAGCGAGTTGTTTCTTAGCTTCGCAAAGAGCTGGAAGCAAGATGCTTTGGGGCTTATCTTCCCCTTTGGAAACAAGGCAGGGCTTTGAGCCTTGGAGCTCTAGGGCAATGTAGCACAACAAAAGCAGAAGTTCTACTTCATCCAGATTGGGCCTGCAAAGAAAGTGTGTTTCACAGGCCTTTGGAAGAGATGTTCCCGGTAGGCTGTAAGAGCACTGTGCACAGCGAGTTGTTTCATAGCTTCCCATAGAGCTGGAAGCAAGATGCTTTGGGGCCTATCTCCGGCTTGGGAAACAAGGCAGGGCTTTGAGACTTAGAGCTCTAGGGCAATGTAGCACACCCACAGCAGAAGTTCTACTTCATCCAGATCGGCCTTCAAAAAAGTGCGTTTCACAGGCCTTTGGAAGAGATGTTCCCGGTAGGCTGTAAGAGCACTGTGCAGAGCGAGTTGTTTCTTAGCTACCCAAAGAGCTGGAAGCAAGATGCTTTGGTGCCTATCTCCGTCTTTGGAAATAATTCAGCACTTTGTGCCTTGAAGCTCTAGGGCAATGTATAACACCCAGAGCATAAGTTCTATTTCAGCCAGATCAAGCCTGCAAAGAAAGGGCGTTTCACAGGCCTTTGGAAGACATGTTCCCGGTAGGCTGTAAGAGCACTGTGCAGAGCGACTTGGTTCTTAGCTTCCCAAGGAGCTGGAAGCAAGATTCTTTGGGGCCTATCTCCGTCTTTGGAAACAAGGCAGGGCTTTGAGCCTTGGAGCTCCACAGCAATGTAGCACACCCAGAGCAGAAGTTCTACTTCAGCCAGATCAGGCCATCAAAGAAAGTGCGTTTCACAGACCTCTGTAAGAGATGTTCCCGGCAGGCTGTAAGAGCACTGTGCAGAGCTAGTCCGGAACCACTTGGAGGTATCTCCGGAATCACCTGCCAAGAATGCCGGTACCACCTCTCAGATGTGCCACAACCACGTGGCAGACAGTCTGGAATCACCTGCTGGGCATGCCAGAACCACCTGTCAGACGTGCCGGAACCACATGCCAGACACGCCGGAACCACATCCCGGACAGACCAGAACCACCTACCGGACCTGCCTGAACCACCAGCCGAGCATGCCGGAACCACCTGCCGGACACGCCAAAATCACCAGCGGGCTAGGCCAGAACCAGTTGGAGAACTCTCCGGGATCACCTGCTGGGCATGCTGGTACCACCTCTCAGACGTACCAGAACCACGTGTGGCACACGCCGGAACCCACTACCGGACAGACCGGAACCACCTGCCGGACACACTGGAATCACCTGCTGAGAACGCCGGAACCACCTGAACAGCTCGCCAGAAACACCTGCCGGACACGTCAAAATCACCTGCCGGACATGCCCAAATCACCTGCCGGCCACACGAAAATCACCTGCTGGCTATGCCAGAACCACTTGCCGGACACTCCGGAATCAGCTGTCGGGCATGCCAAAACCACCTCTCAGACGTGCAAGAACCATATGCTGGACGTGCCAGAACCACATCCAGGACAAACCAGAACCACCTCATGGACCCACCTGAACCAGCTGCCGAGCATGCTGGAACCACCTGCTCGAGTCGCCAAAACCACATGCCGGACACGGCAAAATCACCTGCCGGCTATGCCAGAACCACTTGGCGGACACTCTGGAATCACCCGCCAGGCATGCTGTAACCACCTCTCAGATGTCCCAGAACCACGTGCCAGAGACACCGGATTCACCTGCCGAGCACGCCGGAACCTCCTGCTCGACTCGCCAGAACCACCTGCCAGAGATGCCATAATCACGTGCCGGCTAGGCCAGAACCACGTGGCGGACTCTATGGAATCACCGCCGGGCATGCTGGAACCACCTCTCAGACGTGCAGGAAGCACGTGCAGGACACGCCGGAACCACCTGCCGGACTCGCCTGAACTACCTATTGAGCACGCCGGAACAAACTGCTCGAATTGCTATAGCCACCTGCTGGACACGCCAAAATCAACAGCCAGCTATGCCAGAACCACTTGCCGGACACTCCGGGATCACCTGCAGGGCATGCCGGAACCACGTCTCAGATGTGCCAGAACCACTTGCCGGACACTCCGGGATCACCTGCAGGGCATGCCAGAACCACGTCTCAGATGTGCCAGAACCACATGCCGGAGACTCCAGAATCAGCTGCCACGCATGCCGGAACCACCTCTCAGACGTGCCACAACCACATGCCGGAGAGACCGGAAGCACCTGCCGAGCACGCCGGAACAACCTGCTCGACTCGCTGGAGCCACCTGATGTACACACCAAAATCACCTGCCGGTTATGCCAGAACCACTTGCCAGACACTCCAGAATCACCTGCAGGGCATGCCGGAACCACCTCTCAGATGTGCCAGAACCACAAGCCGCAGACTCCGGAATCACCTGCCAGGCATGCCGGAACCACCTGCTGTACACGCCGGAAACACCTGCCTGACACGCCAAAATCACGTGCCGGCTATGCCAAAACCACTTGGTGGACACTCCAGAATCACCTTCCAGGCATGCCGGAGCCACGTCATGGACAGACTACAAACACCTGCTGGACCTGCCTGAACCACATGCTGAGCACGCCGGAACCACCTGCTCGACTCGCAAGAACCACTTGTCAGACACACCAAAAACACCTGTGGGCTACACCAGAACCACTTGGAGGACTCTCCGGGATCACCTGCCGGGCATGCCGTAACCACCTCTCAGACGTGCCAGACCACGTGCCAGAGACACCGGATGCACCTGCCGAGATCGCCCAAACCACATGCTCGACTCGCCGGAGCCACCTGCTGGACATGCCAAAATGAACTGCCGGCTACGCCTGAACCACTTGGTGGACAATCCGGAATCACCTGCTGGGCATGACAGAACCACATCTGAGACGTGCCAGAAGCACGTGCCACACACTCCAGAACCAGCTCCCCGACAGAACGGCACCACCTGCCGGACACGCCGGAACCACCTGCTCGACTCGCCGGTTCCACCGCTAGACACGCAAAATCACCTACTGGCTATGCCAGAACCACTTGCCGGACACACCGGAATCACCTGCCCGGCATGCCGGAACCAAGTGTCAGACATGCCAGAGCCATGTGCAAAAGACACCGGGAGCACCAGCCGAGCACTCTGGAAGCACCTGCTCGACTCGCTGGAAGCACCTGCCGGACATGCCGAAATCACATGCCGGCTACGCCAGTACCACTTGGCGGACTCTCTGGAATCACCTGCCGGGCATGCCAGGAACACCTCTCAGACGTGCCGGAACCACATGCTGGACACGCTGGAACCTCCTCCTGGACAGATCAGAACCACATGCCGGACCCGCCTGAACCACCTGGCGAGCATACCGGAACCCCCTGCTAGACTCACAGGACCCACCTGCTGCACATGTCAAAATCACCTGCCGGCTATGTGAGAACCACTTGCCAGACCCTCTGGAATCACCTGTCGGGCATGCCAGAATCACCTAAAAAACCTGCCAGAACCACGTGCCAGAGACGACGGAAGCACCTGCTGAGATCGCATGAATCACCTGCTTGACATGCTGGAATCACCTGCCGGACACGCCAAAATGACCTGCTGGCTACACCAGAACCACTTAGTGGACAATCCGGAATCACGTGGCGGGCTTGTCAGAACCACCTCTCAGACGTGCCAGAACCACGTGCCGGAGACGCCGGAAGCAGCAGCCGAGCTCGCTCACACCACATGCTCGACTCCCCGGAGCCACCTGCTGGACACACCAAAGTGACCTGCCGGCTACACCAGAACCACTTGGAGGACAATCTGGAATCACCTGCCGGTCATGCCAGAACCGCCTCTCAGAAGTGCCAGAACCATGTACCGTACACGCTGGAACCACCTACCGGACAGACTGGAACCACCTGCCAGACTCGCCAGAAGCACCTGCCGGCTACGGGAGAACCACTTTGCATACAAGCTGGAATAACGTTTAGGGCATGACGGCACAACCTCTCAGATGTGCCAGAAGCACGTGCCGGACACGCGGGAACCACCTCCAGGACAGACCGGACCACCTGCTGGACACGCCGGGACCACCTGCTTGACTCTCCAGAACCACCTGCCAGACACGCCAAAATCACCAGCCAGCTATGCCACAACCACTTGTCGGACACTCTGGAATCACCTGCTGGGCATGCTGGAAGCCCCTCTCAGAGGTGCCACAACCACATGACGGAGACAGCGGAAGCACCTGCCGAGAATGCTGGAAGTTCCTGATCCACTCCACAGAACCACCTGCCGGACACGCCAAAATCACCTGCCGGCTATGCCAGAACCACTTGGCGGATACTCCAGAATCACCTCCCGGCCATGCCAGAACCACCTCTCACACGTGCCAGAACCACGTGCCGGAGACACCAGAACCAACTACTGAACAGAAAGGAACCACCTGCCAGACGCGCCAAAATCAAATGCCGGCTATGCCAGAGCCACTGTGCGGACTCTCTGGAATCACCTGCCGGGCATGCCAGAACCAGATCTCAGACGTGCCGGAACGATGTGCCAGACACGCCGGAACCACCTCCTGGACAGACCGGAACCACCTGCCGGACCTGCCTGAACCAACTGCCGAACACGCCGGAACCACATGCCGGACACAGCAAAATCATCTGCTGGCTACACCAGAACCACTTGGCGGACACTCCGGATTCACCTGCCAGGCATGCCAGCACAACCTCTCAGAAGTGCCAGAAGCACGTGCCGGACAGGCCAGAACCATCTCCCGGACAGACCGGAACCACAGGAAAGACTCGCCGGAACCACCTGCTTGACTCACAGGTCCCACCTGCCGGACACGCCAAAATCGCCTGCCCGCTACAACAGAACCACTTGGCGGACAAGGGGGAATCACGTGAAGGGCATGCCGGCACAACCTATCAGACATGCCAGAACCTTGTGCTGGACACCCCAGAACCAACTGCCGGACAGACCAGAAAGACCGGAACCACCGTCTCGACTCGACGGAAGCACCACCAGACATGCAAAATCACCTGCCGGCTACACCAGAACGATTTGGTGGATACTCTGGAAACTCCTGTCGGGCCGGCAGGAACCACCTCTGAGACGTGCCAGAACCATGTGCATGAGAAACCGGAACCACACCCCGAAAAGACCGAAACCACCGGCCAGACCCACCTGAATCACCTGCCGATCACACCGGAACCACCTGCTCGACTCGCCAGAACCACCTACCTGACACGCCAAAATCACCTGCCAGGTATGCCAGAACCACTTGGCGGACACTCCGGAATCATCTGCCGGACATGCCGGAACCAGCTCTCAGACACTCCCGACTCACGTGCCGGAGACCCCAGAAGCACCTGCTGAGACACGCCGGAACCACCTGGTCAACTCGCCGGAAACACCCACGGGACATACCGGAACAACCTGCCAGACATGCCAGAACCACCTGTCGAGCCCGCTGGAGCCACCTGCTCGACTTGCCAGAAACACCTGCCGCACACGCCAAAATCAATAGCTGACTATGCGAGAACCACCTGACGGACAGTCTGGAATCACCTGCCGGGCATGCAGGAACCACCTGTCAGAAGTACCAGAACCACGTGCCGGACACGCTGGAACCACGTCCTGGACAGACTGGAACCACCTGCCGGACACGCTTGGACCACCTGCCAAGCACGCCGGAACCACCTGCTCGATTCGCAGGACCCACCTGCCGGACACGCCAAAATGAACTGCCGGCTATACCAGAACCACTTAGCAGACACTCTGGAATCACTTGACAGGCATGCCAGAACCAACTCTCAAACGTGCCAGAAGCACGTGCCGGACATGCCAGAACGACCTACCGGACAGAACGGAACCACCTGCCAGACACGCTGGAACCACCTGCCGAACACGCCGAAGCCACCTACTCGACTCGCCGGAACCACCTGCCGGACAGGCCAAAATCAACAGCCGGCTATGCCAGACCCACCTGGGGTACAGTCTGGAATCACCTGCCAGCCATGGCAGAACCACCTCTCAGACGTACCAGAACCACATGCTGGACAAGCTGGAAACACGTACTGGACAGACTGGAACCACCTGCCGGCCACGACTGAACCACCTGCGGAGCACACCAGAACCACCTGCCGGAGATGCCAAAATCACCTGCAGGTTACAACAGAACCACTTGGAGGACTCCCCAGGATGACCTGCCGGCATGCCAGAAGCACCACTCAGACATGCCAGAACCATGTGGCGGACAGTCCGGAATAATCTGTTGGACATGGGCAACCACCTCTGACACGTACCAGAACCACGTGCTGTACAAGCCGGAACCACCTACCGGACAGACTGGAACCACCTGCCAGACACGCGGGAACCAGCTGCCGAGCACACCGGAGCCACCTGCTCGCCTCGCCGGAACCACCTGCTGGACACGCCAAAATCACTTGCCGGACACGCCAAAATCACCTGCCGGCTACACCAGAACCACTTGCCGGACACTCCGGAATCAGCTGTCGGGCATGCCGAACCACCTCTCAGACGTGCCAGAAGCATGTGCCAGACACGCAGGAACCACCTGCCGAGTATGCCGGAACCACCTGATCCACTACCCAGAACCACCTGTTGGACACGCCAAAATCACCTGCCAGCTACGCCAGAACCACTCGGCAGACACTCAGGAATCACCTGCCGGGCATGCCGGAACCACCTCTCAGATGTGCCAGAACCACGTGCCAGACAACCCAGAACCACCTACGGGTCACAACGGAACCACCTGCCGGACACGCCTGAACCACCTGCCGAGCATGCCAGAACCACCTGCTTGACTCGCAGGACTCACATGCCGGACATGCAAAAATCACCTGCTGGTTATGCCAGAAACACTTGCCGGACTTTCCGGAATCACCTGCCGGGAATGCTGGACCCACCTCTCAAATGTGCCAAAATCAAGTGCCGGAGACCCCAGAAGCACCTGCCGAGCTAGCCGGAAGCACCTACTCGAATCATCGGAACCACCTGTGGGAGATGCCAAAATCACCTGCCGGCTATGCCAGAACCACTTGGCGGACACTCTAGAATCACCTGCGAGCATGCAGGAACCACCTCTCAAACGTGTCACAACCACATGCCTGACATGCTGGAACCACCTCCCAAACACAGCGGAAGCACATGCCGAGCACGCCGGAATAACCTGCTCAACTCAGTGGAACCACGTGCTGGACACACCATAATCACCTGCCGGCTATGCCAGAACAACATGGCGGACACTCCAGAATCACCTGAAGGGAATGCCGGAACAATGTCTTAGACATGCCAGAACCACATGCCGGAAACGTCGGCACCACCTCCCAGACAGACCGGAACCACCTGCCGAGCAGTCCGGAACCACCTGCTTGACTCGCTGGAACCACTTGCTGGACAAGCCAAAATTACCTGTCGGCTATGCCAGAACCACTTGTCGGACACTTCGGAACCACCTGCTGGGCATGCCGCAACCACCTCACAGACACGCCACAACCACGTGCCGGACACACCGGAACCACCTACCGGACACACTGGAACCACATGCCAAAAAGTCCGGAACCACCTGCTCGAATCTCCAGAAGCACCTCCCAGACAGCCATGAACCACCTGCCAGAAACGCCTGAATCACCAGCCGAGCACGCTGGAACCACCTGCTTGACTCGCTGGAACCACCAGCTTCACACGTCAAAATCACGTGCCAGCTACACCAGAACCACTTGAAGCACACTGTGGAATAACCCACCGGGCATGCCGGAGCCACCTCTCAGACGTGCAAGAACCACGTGCCAGACACGCCGGAACCACCGGATCGACGCACCGGAACCACCACAGGACACACCAAAATCACCTGCTGGCTATGCCAGAACCACTTGGAGGACTCTCCGGGATCACCTGCCGGGCATGCCGGAGCCACCTCTCAGACGTGCCAGAACCATGTGCCGGACACACCGGAACCACCTACAGGACGGGATGCACCACATGCCGGACACGCTTAAACCACCTGGCGAGCATGCCGGAAACACCTGCTCGACTCGCAGGAACCACCTGCTGGTCATGCCAAAATCACCTGCCGGCTATGCCAGAACCACTTGCAGGACACTCCGGAATTACCTGCCAGGCATGCCGGAACCACATCTCAAATGTGCCAGAACCACGTGCCGGAGACGCAGGAAGCACCTGCCGGGGTTGGCAGAAGCATCTGCTCGAATCGCCAGAACCACCTGCTGGACATGCCAAAATCACCTGCCGGCTAAGCCAGAACCACTTGTCGGACTTTCAGGGATCACCTGCCAGGCATGCTGGAACCACCTCTCAGATGTGCTAGAACCACGTGGCGGACAGTCCGGAATCAGCTACCGACTGGCAGGAACCACCTCTGAGACGTACCAGAACCAAGTGATGGACACGCCGGAACCACGTCCTGGACAGACTGGAACCACCTGCCGGACACGCCTGAGCCACCTGCCGAGCACGCAGAAAACACCTGCTCAACTCACAGGACCCAGTTACCGGACATGCCAAAATCACATGCCGGCTGCACCAGAACCACTTGGCGGACACTATGGAATAACCTGCCGGGCATGCCAGAACCACCTCTCAGACGTGCCAGAAACACGTGCTGGAGTCGCTGGAAGCACCTGCCAAGTACGCTGGAACCACCTTCTCGACTCCCAGGACCCACCTGCCGGACACTCCAAAATCACCTGATGGCTACGCCTGAACCATTTGCCCGACGTTCCAGAATAACCTGCCGGGCATGCCAGAACCACCCCTAGACGTGCCAGAACCATGAACCGGAGACACCGGAAGCAACTGCCGAGAATGCCGGAAGTACCTGATGCACTCCACAAAACCACCTGCCGGACACACCAAAATCACCTGCCGGCTACGCCAGAACCACTTGGGGGACACACTGGAATCACCTGCTGGGCTAGCCGGAACCACCTGTCAGACATGCCAGAACCACCTGTCAAAGACACCGGGAGCACCAGCCGAGCACGCCAGAACCACCGGCTCGACTCGCTGGAAGCACCTTCTGGACACGCCCAAATCACATGCCGGCTACGCCAGTACCACTTGGTGTACTCTCTAGAATCACCTGCCGGGCATGCCAGAACCACCTCTGAGACGTGCCGGAACCACGTGCCAGACACACCAGAACCACAACCCGGACAGACCGGAACCACCTGCCGGACCCACCGGAACCATGTGCTCGACTCGCCAGAAGCACCTACCGGACGCGCCAAAATCACCTGATGGCTACGCCAAAACCACTTGTAGTAATCTCCCGGATCACCTGGCTGGCATGCCAGAACCACCTCTCAGATGTGCAGGAACCAAGTGCCGGACACGCTGGAGCCACCTCCAGGACATACCGGAACCACCTGCCAGACCTGCCTGAACCACCTGTCCAGCACGCCGGAAACACCAGCCGGACACCCCAAAATCAAATTTCGGCTATGCCAGAATGACTTGGAGGACTCTCTGGGATCACCAGCCAGGCATGCCAAACTACCTCTGAGACGTACCAGAATCACATGCCAGACACGCCGGAACCACGTCCTGGACAGACTGGAATCACCTGCCGAGAATGCCGGAACCACCTGCTCGACTCACAGGACCCACCTGCCACACACATCAAAATCACCTGCCGGCTATGTCAAAACCACTTGCCGGACACTCCGGAATCACCTGTCGGGCATGCCGGAACCACCTCTCAAACCTGCCAGAACCACGTGCCGGAAATGCCAGAAGCACCTGCCTAACTAGCCGTAACCACCTTACCATCATGCCGGAACCGCCTGTAGGACATGCCAAAATCACCTGCCCGCCATGCCAGAACCACTTAGTGGACAATCCGGAATCACGTGCCGGGCATGTCAGAACGACCTCTCAGACGTGCCAGAACTACATGCCGGAGATTCAGGAAGCACCTGCCGAGCTCGCTCAAACCACATGCTTGACTCGCCGGAGCCACCTGCCGGACAAGCCAAAGTGACCTGCCGGCTACACCAGAACCACTTGGTGGACACTCCGGAACCACCTGCCGGGCATGCCGCAACCACCTCTCAGACGTGCCAGAACCACATGTCGGACACTCCGGAATCAGCAGCTGAGCATGCTGGAACCACCTGATCCACTCCCGAGAACTACCTGCCGGACACACCAAAATCACCTGCCGGATATGCCAGAACCACTTGCCGGACACTCCGGAATCATCTGCCGGGCATGCCGGAACCACCTCTCAGACATGCCAGAAACACGTGCTGGAGTTGCTGGAAGCACCTGCCGAGCACACCGGAACCACCTTCTCGACTCCCAGGACCCAGCTGCAGGAGACACCAAAATCACCTGCCGGCTATGCCAGAACCACTTGCTGGACATTCCGGAATCACCGGCCGGGCATGCTAGAACCATCTCTCAGACGTGCCAGAACCATGACAAGGAGACGCCGGAAGCACCTGCCAAGAATGCCAGAAGTACCTGATCCACTCCACAAAACCACCTGCCGGACACCCCAAAATCACCTGCCGGCTACGTCAGAGCCACTTAGGGGACAATCCAGAATCACGTGCCGGGCATGCCAGAACCACCTCTCAGATGTGCCAGAACCATGAGCCAGAGATGCCAGAAGCACCTACCGAGAATGCCAGAAGTAACTTATGCACTCCAGAGAACCAGCTCCCGGACACCCCAAAATCACCTGCCGGCTATGACAGAACCACTTAGTGGGCAATCAGGAATCACTTGCTGGGCATGCCAGAACCACCTCTCAGACATGCCAGAACCACGTGCCGGACACGCCGGAACCACCTCCCGGACACGACAGAACCACCTGCTTGACAAACAGGACCCACCTGCCAGACACGCAAAAATCACCTGCTGCCTACGCCAGAACCACTTGCCGGACATTCTGGAATCATCTGCCGGCCATCCAGAAACACCTCTCAGACGTGGCAGAACCACGTGTCTTGCACGCTGGAACCACCTACCTGACAGAATGGAACCACCTGCCGGAAGCACCTGAACCACCTGCCGAGCATGCCGGAACCAACGGCTCGACTCACAGGACCCACCTGCCAGACACGCCAAACACACCTGCCGGCTATGCCAGTACCACTTGTCAGACACTCCGGAATCATCTGCCAGGCATGCCGGAACCACCTCTCAAACGTGTCAGAACCATGTGCCGGAGACGCCGGGAGCACCTGCCAAGCTTGCCGGAAGCAGCTGCTCGAAACGCTGGAGCCACCTGCCAGACGCGCCAAAATCACCTGCCGGCTAGCCAGAACCACTTGGTGGACAATCCTGAATCACGTGCCAGGCATGCCAGAAGCACCTCTCAGACGTGCCAGAACCACGTGCCGGACATGCAGGAACCACGTCCTGGACAGACTGGAACCACCTGCCGGACACACCTGAACCACCTGCCGAGCACCCCGGAACCACCTGCTCGACTCGCCGGAACAACCTGCCGGACACACCAAAATCACCTGCTGTCTATGCCAGAACCACTTGGCGGACACTCCGGAATCACCTGCCGGGCATGCCCGAACCAGTTCTCAGACGTGACAGAACCACATGTCAGAAACGCCGGAAACACCTTCCGGACAGAATGGAACCACCTGCCGGATGCGCCTGAACCACCTGCTGAGCATGCCGGAACGACCTGCTCGACTCACAGGACCCACCTGCCGGACACGCCAAAATCAGCCACCGGCTATGCCAGAACCACTTGCCGGACACTCCGCAATCACCTGCCGGGCATGCCAGAACCACCTCTCAAACCTGCAAGAACCACGTGCCGGAGATGCCGGAAGCACCTGCCGAGATTGACGGAACCACCTGCTCGACATGCCGGAACCACCTGCCGGACAGGCCAAAATCACCTGCCGGCTACGCCACAACCAACTAGTGGAGAATCAGGAATCACGTGCCGGGCATGCCAGAACCACCTCTCAGACGTGCTTGAACCACGTGCCGTAGACGCCAGAATCACCTGCTGAGCTCGTCGAAACCACATGTTCCACTCGGCGGAACCACCTGACGAACAAGCCAAAATCACCTGCCAGCTCCCCCAGAACCACTTGGTGGACAATCCAGAATCACCTGCTGGGCATGCCGGACCCACCTCTCAGACCTGCCAGAACCACATCCCAGACACGCCGGAACCACCTCCTGGACAGACCAGAACCAGCTGCCGGACATGCCAGAACCACCTGGCGACTCGCTGGAACCACCGCTGGACACGCAAAATCACCTGCCAGCTATGCCAGAACCACTTGGCAGACACACCGGAATCACCTGCTGTGCATGCCGGAACCACCTGTCAGACATGTCAGAACCACGTGCCAAAGACACCAGGAGCAAAAGCCGAGCACTCCGGAACCACCTGCTCGACTCGCTGGAAGCACCTGCCAGACACGCCCAAATCACATGCCGGTTATGCCAGTACCTCTTGGCGGACTCTCTGGAATCATCTGCCGGTCATGCCAGAAACACCTCTCAGGCGTGCTGGAACCATGTGCCGGACATGCTGGAACCTCCTCCCTGACAGACCGAAACCACCTACCAGATCCGCCTGAAACACATGCTGAGCACGCCGGAACCACTTGTGAGCTATGTCAGAACCACTTGGCGGACACTATGGAATCACTTGCCTGGCATGCCAGCACAATGTCTCAGACGTGCCAGAAGCACGTGCCGGACATGCCGGAACAACCTCCAGGACAGACCGGAAACACCTGCCAGACTCGCCAGAACCACCTCCATGACTCTCCGGACCCACCTGCCGGTCACGCCAAAATCACCAGCCGGCTACGCCAGAACAAACTTGGCGGACAAGCTGGAATAATGTTCTGGGCATGCTGGCACAACCTCTCAGACATGCCAGCTGCACGTGCCGGACACGCCGGAAAGACTTCCTGGACAGGCCAGAACCACCTGGAAGACTCACCGGAACCACCTACTTGAATTTATGGACACACCTGCCTGACACGCCAAAATCACCCACCTGCTACACAAGAACGACTTGGCGAACAAGAGGGAATAACGTTCCGGGCATGCCGGCACAACCTCTCAGATGTGCCAGAAGCACATGCCGGACACGCCATAACCACCTCCAGGACAGACTGGAACCACATGCCGAGCACGCCAGAGCCACCTGCTCGAATGGCCGGAACCACCTGCCGGACACGCCAAAATCACGTGCTGGCTATGCCAGAACCACGTGGCAGACAGTCCGGAATCAATGTCCAGGCATGCCGGAACCAGGTCATGGACAGACTGCAAACACCTGCCGGACCTGCCTGAACCACCTGCCGAGCACGCCGGAAGCACCTGCTCGACTCGCCACAACCACCTGCCTGACACACCAAAAACACCTGCAGGCTATGCCAGAAGCACTTTGAGGACTCTCCGGGATCACCTACCGGGCATGCCGGAACCACGGCTCAGAGGTGCCAGAACCATGTGTCAGACATGCCAGAACCACCTGCTGAGTATGCCAGAACCAACTGATCCACTCCCCAGAACCACCTGCTGGACACGCCAAAATCACCTGCAGGCTACGCCACAACTACTCAGCAGACACTCCAGAATCACCTGCTGGACATGCCGGAACCACCTACCGGACACAAAGGAACCACCTGCCGGACATGCCTGAAACACCTGCCCAGCATGCAAGAACCACCTTCTCGACTCACAGGACCCACCTGTGGGACACGCCAAAATCACCTGCCGGCTACGCCAGAACCACTTGGTGGACAATCCGCAATCACCTGCCGGACATGCCAGAACCACCTATTCGATGTGCCGGAACCACGTGCCTTACACGCCGGAACCGCCTCCCGTACAGACCGGAACCAACTACCGCACCTGCCTGAACCACCTGCCGAGCATGCCAGAACCACCTGCCGGACATGCCAAAATCAACTGCAGGCTAGGCCAGAACCACTTGGAGGACTCTCCGGGATCACCTGCCGGGCATGCCGGTACCACCTCTCAGAAGTGCCAGAACCACGTGGGGAACAGTCCAGAATAACCTGCTGGGCATGGGGGAACCACCTCTCATACGTACCAGAACCACGTGCGGCACACGCTGGAACCCACTACCAGACAGACTGGAACCACCTGCCGGACACGCCAGAATCACCTGCCGAGAACTCTGGAACCACCTGAACAGCTCGCCAGTAACACCTGCCGGACACACCAAAATCACCTGCCAGACACGCCAAAATCACCTCCCGGACACGCCAAAATCACATGCCGGCTACACCAGAACCACTTGCCGGACACTCCAGAATCACCTGTCGGGCATGCCGGAACCACCTCTCAGACGTGCCAGAACCACGTGCTGGACATACCGGAACCACCTCCAGGACAGACCAGAACCACCTGCCGGACCCACCTAAACCACTTGCCGCGCACGCTGGAGCCACCTGCTCGAGTGGCCGCAACCACATGCCGGACACGGCAAAATCACCTGCCAGCTATGCCAGAACCACTTGGTGGACACTCTGGAATCACCTGCCAGGCATGCTGGAACCACCTGTCAGACGTGCCGGAACTACAATGTGGACAGTATGGAATCACCTGCCGGCCATGCTGGAACCACCTCCCAGATGTGCTAGAAGCACGTGCCGGAGACGCCAGACGCACCTGCTGAGCATGCCACAACCACCTCCCAGAGAGACAGGAACCACCTGCCGGACCCGCCGGAACCACCTCACGGACAGACAGGAACAACCTGCTGGACACGTCTGAACCACCAGCCCAGCTTGCTGGAACCACCTGCTCGTATCACCGGAACCACCTGCCAGACATGCCAAATCACCTTCCAGCTACACCAGAACCACGTCGGGGACAGTCTGAGATCACCTGCCAGGCACACCGGAACCAACTCTCAGACATGCCAGAACCATGTGTGGGACACGCCGAAAGTACCTATAGGACAGACTGGAACCACCTGCCAGAAATGCCTGAACCACCTGCTGAGCCAGCCGGAACCACCAGCTCAACTCGCCGGAACCACCTGCCGAGCACGCCGGAGCCACCTGCTCGACTCGCCGGAACCAAATGCCGGACATGCCAAAATCACCAGCCGGCTATGCCAGAACCACCTGGCGGACACTTGGGAATAACCTGCCGGCCATGTCACCACAACCTCTCATACGTGCCAGAAGCATGTGCCGGACACGCCGGAACCACCTCCAGGGCAGACTCGAACCAAATGCCAAACTCACCGGAACCACCTGCTTGACTTGCCGGACCCACCTGCTGGACACGCCAAAATCACCTGCTGGCCACACGAGAACCACTTGTCAGACAAGCCGGAATCACGTCCCGGGCATGCCAGCACAACCTGTTAGATGTGCAAGAACCACGTGCTGGACACGGTGGAACCACCTCCCAGACAGTCCGGAACCACCTGGCAGACACGCCGGAATCACCTGTTCGACTCACCGGAACCACTGCCGGACATGCAAAATCACCTGCCAGCTACTCCAGAACCGCTTGCTGGACACTCCGTAATCATCTGCTAGACATGCCGGCACCAGCTCTCAGACACACCAGAACCACGTGCCGGAGACGCCGGAAGCACCTGCCAAGCATGCCGGAACCACCTGCTCGACTCGCCAGAAACACCTGCCGGACACGCCAAAATCACCCACCAGGTACGCCAGAACCACTTGGCAGACATTTCGGAATCACCTGCTGCGCATGCGGGAACCACTTCTCAGACGTACCTGAACCACGTGCCGGACACGCTGGAACCACCTCCCAGACAGACCGGAACCTCGTGCTGGACATGCCTGAACCACTTGGTGTACACTCTGGAATCACCTGCCGGACACTCTGAAACCACCTACAGGACAGACCAGAACCACCGGCCGAGCATGCTGAAGCCACCTGCTCGACTCACCAGAACCACCTGCCAGACACACCCAAATCACCAGCCAGCCACGCCAGAACCACTGGGCAGATACTCCGGAACCACCTTCTTGAGAGACCGGAACCACCTGCTGGACCCACCTGAACCACCTTCTGAGAAAGCCGGAACTACCTGCTCGACTTGCCGGAACCACCTCCCGGACATGCCAAAATCACCTGCCGGCTATGCCAAACTACTTGGCGGACACTCGGGAATCACTTGCTGGGCATGACGGAACCACCTCTCAGATGTGCCAAAACCATGTGCCAGACACACTGGAACCACACGGCTGAGCATGCCAGAGTCACCTAATCGACTCGTCGGAACCACCTGATGGACACGCCAAAATCACCAGCTGGCTACGCCAGAACCATGTGGCAGACAGTCTAGAATCACATGCCGGGCATGCCGGAACCACCTCTCAGATGTACCAGAACCATGTGCCAGACACGCCGGAACCACGTCCTGGATGGATGGGAACCACATGCCGGACAGGCATGAACCACCTGCCGAGAATGACAGAACCACCTGCTCGACTCACAGGACCCAGGTGCCGGACATGCCAAAATCACCTGCCGCCGATGCCAGAACCACTTGCCGGACACTCCGGAATCACCTGCCAGGCATGCCAGAACCACCTCTCAGATTTACTGAAACCACGTGCCGGACACGCCGGAACCACGTCCTGGACCGACTGGAACCACCTGCCGGACATGCCTGAACCACCTGTCGAGCAAGCCGGAACCACCTGCTCGACGCCCAGGACCAACCTGCCGGACATGCCAAAATCACCTGCTGGCTTCACCAGAACCACTTATTGGAGACTCCAGAATCATCAGCCAGGCATGCCAGCACAACCTCTCAGACGTGCCTGAAGCACGTGCCGGACACGCCGGAACCAGCTCCAGGACAGACCGGAACCAAGAGTCAAACTCACTGGAACCATCTTCTTGACTCACTGGACCAACGTGCCGGACACACCAAAATCACCTGTTGGCTACGCCAGAACCACTTGGCGGACACTCAGAATCACCTGCTGGGCATGCCAGAACCACCTCTTAGATGTACCACAACCATGTGCCGGACACGCTGAAACCACGTCCTGGAGAGACTGGAACCACCTGTCGGCCCCGCCTGAACCACCTGCTGAGCAAGCCGGAACCACCTGCTCGACTCACAGGACCAACTGCCAGACACGCAAAAAAAACCTGCCGACTATGCCAGAACCACTTGCCGGAGACTCCGGAATCACCTGCCGGGCATGCCAGAACCACCTGGCGGACAGTCCAGAAACACCTGCCGGGCATGCTGGAATCACCTCTCAGACGTTCCAGAACCGCATGCCTAAATGCTGGAAGCACCTGCCGAGCACGCCGCAGCTGCCTGCTCGACTCGCCGGAACCACCTGCCGGACACGGAAAAATGAACTGCCGGCTACACCAGAACCACTTGCCAGACACTCTGGAATCACCTGCCGGCCATGCCAGAACCACCTCTCACACGTGCCAGAAGCACGTGCCGGACACGCTGGAACCACCTACCGCAAAGAAGGGAACCACCTGGCAGACACGCAAGAACCACTTGCCGAACATGCTGGAGCCACCTGCTCAACTCGCCGGAACCACCTGCCAGACAGGCCAAAATCAACTGCCGGCTATGCCAGAACCACCTGGGGGACAGTCCGGAGTCACCTGCTGGCCATGCCAGAACCACCTCTCAGACGTACCAGAACCACATGCCAGACAAGCTGGAACAACGTACGGGACAGACTGGAACCACCTGCCGGCCACGCCAGAACCACCTGCCGAGCACGCCGGAACCACCAGCTCCACTCGCAGGACCCACCTGCTGGACATGCCAAAATCACCTGCCTGCTACACCAGAACCACTTGCTGAACACTCCGAAATCACCTGCCGGACATGCCGGAACCACGTCTCAGACGTGCCACAACCGTGTGCCGCAGAGACCGGAAGCACCTGCCGAGCTCGCCGGAACCACCTGCTGGACACGACGGAACCACCTGCCGGACACGCCAAAATCATGTGCCGGCTATGCCAAAACTACTTGGTGGACACTCCAGAATCACCTGCCGGGCATGCCGGAACCACGTCATGGACAGACTGCAAACACCTGCCGGACCTGCCTGAACCACCTGCCGAGCACGCCGGAACCACCTGCTCGACTCGCCAGAACCACCTGCCGGACACACCAAAAACACCTGCGGGCTACGCCAGAACCACTTGGAGGACTCTTGGGATCACCTGCCGGGCATGCCGGAACCACCTCTCAGACGAGCCAGAAGCATGTGCCGGACACGCCAGAACAACCTACCGAGTATGCCGGCACCACCTGATCCACTCCCCAGAACCACCTGCTGGAGACGCCAAAATCACCTGCCGGCTACTCCAGAACCACTGGGCAGACACCCCGGAATCACCTGCCGGGCATGCCAGAACCACCTCTGAGACATGCCAGAACCACGTGCTGGACACGCCGGAACCACCTACCGGACACAACAGAACCACCTGCCGGACACGCCTGAACCACCTGCCGAGCATGCAGGAACCAACTGCTCGACTCGCAGGACCCACCTGCCAGACACGCCAAAACAACCTGCCAGCTATGCCAGAACGACTCGGCAGACACTCTGGAATCACCTGCCGGGCATGCCGGAACCACCCCTCAGACATGCCACAACCACGTGCCGGAGAGACCGGAAGCTCCTGCCGAGCTCGCCGGAACTACCTTCTGGACATGCCGGAATCACCTGCCTGACATGCCAAAATCACGTGCCAGCTATGCCAAAACCACTTGGTGGACACTCCAGAATCACCTTCTGGGCATGCCGGAACCACATCATGGACAGACTGCAAACACATGCCAGACTTTCCTGAACCACATGCCGAGCATGCCGGAACCACATGCTCGACTTGCCAGAACCACCTGCCGGACACACCAAAAACTCCTGGAGGGTATGCAAAAACCACTTTGAGGACTCTCTGGGGTCACCTGCTGGGCATGCCGGAACCACCTCTCAGACGTGCCGGAGAGACCGGAAGCACCTGCTGAGCTCACCGGAACCACCTGCTGGACATGACAAAATCACGTGCCAGCTAAGCCAAAAGCACTTGGTGGACACTCCAAAATCACCTTCCGGGCATGCCGGCACCACGTCATGGACAGACTGCAAACACCTGCTGGACCTGCCTGAACCACCTGCCAAGCACGCTGGAACCACCTGCTCGACTCACCAGAACCTCTTGGAGGACTCTCTGGGATCACCTGGTGGGCATGCCGGAACCACCTCTCAGACGTGCCAGAACCATGTAGCGGACACGCCGGAACCACCTGCCAAGTATGCCAGAACCACCTGATCCACTCCAAGGAACCACCTGCTGCACACGCCCAAATCACCTGCCGGCTACGACAGAACCACTCGGCAGACACTCCGGAATCACCTGCCGGGCATGCCGGTACCACCTCTCAGATGTGCCACAACCATGTGCCGGATAGACCGGAAGCACCTGCCGAGATAGCTGGAACCACCTTCAGGACAAGCCGGAACCACCTGCCTGACACACCAAAATCACGTGCCGGCTATGCCAAAACCACTTGGTGTACACTCCAGAATCACCTGCAGGGCATGCCGGAACCATCTCTCAGCTGTGTCAGAACCACATGTCGGAGACTCCGGAATCACCTGCCGGGCATGACGGAACCACCTCTCAGACGTGCCAAAACCATGTGCCAGACATGCTGGAACCACCTCCCGGACAGACCGGAACCACCTACCGGACCTGCCTGAAACACCTGCCAAGCATGCCAGAAGCGCCTGCCGGACACATCAAAATCACCTGCTGGACACGCCAAAATCACCTGCCGGACATGCCAAAATCACCTGCTGGCTACGCCAGAACCACTCGGCAGACACTCCGGAATCACCTGCCGGGCATGCCGGTACCACCTCTCAGATGTGCCACAACCATGTGCCGGATAGACCGGAAGCACCTGCCGAGATCGCTGGAACCACCTTCAGGACAAGCCGGAGCCACCTGCCTGACATGCCAAAACCACGTGCCGGCTACACCAAAAACACTTGGTGGACACACCAGAATCAACTTCCGGGCATGCCGGAACCACATCATGGACAGACTGCAAACACCTGCCGGACCTGCCTGAACCACCTGCCGAGCACGCCGGAACCACCTGCTCCACTCGCCAGAACCACATGACGGACACACCAAAAACACCTGCGGGCTACGCCGGAACCACTTGAAGGACTCTCTGGGATCACCTGCCGGGCATGCCGGAACGAACTCTCAGATGTGCCAGAACCATGTGCTGGACACGGCAGAACCACCTGCCGAGTATGCCGGAACCACCTGATCCACTCCCCAGAACCACCTGCTGGACACCTCAAAAGCATCTGCCGGACACGCCAAAATCACCTGCCGGATACGCTGGAACCACTCGGCAGACACTCCGGAATCACCTGCAGGGCATGCCGGAACCACCTCTCAGACGTGCCACAACCATGTGCCGGAGAGACCAGAAGCATCTGCCGAGCTCGCCGGAACCACATGCTGGACACGCCAGAACCACCTGCCTGACATGCCAAAATCACATGCCGGCTACGCCAAAACCACTTGGTGGACACTCCAGAATCACCTTCCAGGAATGCCAGAACCACGTCATGGACAGACTGCAAACACCTGCCGGCAACGCCGGAACCACCTGCTTGACTCGCCAGAACCGCCCTCCAGACACACCAAAAACACCTGCGGGCTACGCCAGAACCACTTGGGGGACTCTCCGGGATTGCCTGCCGTGCATGCTGAAACCACCTCTCAGACGTGCCAGAACCATGTGCCAGACACACCGGAACCACCTGCTGAGTATGCCGGATCCACCTGATCCACTCCCCAGAACCACCTGCTGGACATGCCAAAATCACCTGCCGGCTACGCCAGAAACACTCGGCAGACACGACGGAATCACCTGCGGGGCATGCGGGAATCACCTCTCAGACGTACCAGAACCACGTGTGGCACATGCTGGAACCCACTACCGGACAGACCGGAACCACCTGCCGGACACGCCGGAATCACCTGCCGAGAACGCCGGAACCACCTGAACAGCTCGCCAGAAACACCTGCCGGACACGTCAAAAACACCTGCAGGACACGCCAAAATCACCAGCCAGCTACACCAGAGGCACTTGCCGGAAACTTCGGAATCACCTGTCGGGCATGCCGGAACCACCTCTCAGACATGCCAGAGACACCGGATGCACCTGCCGAGTACGCTGGAACCTCCTGCTCGACTCGCCGGAACAACCTGCCGGAGACGCAAAAATCACCTGAAGGCTAGGCCACAACCACGTGGCGGACTCTATGGAATCACCTGCCGGGCATGCTGGAACCACCTCTCAGATGCTCCAGAAGCACGTGCCGGACACGCCGAAACCACCTAGTGGACAGACCGGAACCACCTGCTGGACCCGCCTGAACCACCTGCTGAGCACGCCGGAACAACCTGCTTGACTCGCTGGAGCCACCTGCTTGACACACCAAAATCACAAGCCAGCTATGCCAGAACCACTTGACGGACACTCCGGACTCACCTGCAGGGCATGCTGGAACCACCTCTCAGACGTGCCACAACCACGTGCCGGAGACACCGGATGCACCTGCCGAGCACGCCGGAACCTCCTGCTCGACTCGCCGGAACTACCTGCCAGAGATGCCAAAATCACCTGCTGGCTAGGCCAGAACCACGTGGCGAACTCTATTGAACCACCCACCAGGCATGTCGGAGCCACCTCTCAAACATGCCGGAAGCACATGCCGGACATGCTGGAACCACCTACTGGACAGACCGGAACCACCTGCCGGACCCGCCTGAAAAACCTGCTGAGCACGCCGGAACAACCTGCTCGACTAGCTGGAGCCACCTGCTGGACATGCCAAAATCACCCGCCGGCTATGCCAGAACCACTTGCCGGACACTCCAGAATCACCTGCAGGGCTTGCCGGAACCACCTCTCAGATGTGCCAGAACCACATGCCAGAGACTCCGGAATCACCTGCCGGGCATGCCGGCACAACCTCTCAGACATGCCGGAAGCATGTGCCAGATATGCCGGAACCACCTCCTGCACAGATGGCAACCACCTTCTGCACACGCCTTAACCACCTGTCCTGCATGCCGGAACCACCTGTTCGACTCGCCAGACCCACCTGCCGAACACGCAAAAGTCACATGCCGCCTACGCCAGAACCACTTGGCAGACGCTACGGAATCACCTGCCTGGCATGCCAGTATCACGTCTCAGACGTGCCAGAACCATGTGCTGGACATGCCAGAACCACCTCCCGTGCAGACTGGAACCACCTGCTGGACAAGCCTGAACCATCTCCTGAGAATGCAAGAACCACCTACTCCACTCGCAAAAACCACCTGCCATACACGCCAAAATAACCAGCCGGCTATGCCAGAACCACTTGTCAGAGACTCCGGAATCACCTGCCGGGCATGCCGACACAACATCTCGGACGTGCCAGAACCACGTGCTGGACACGCCGGAACCAACTCCCGTACAGACCAGAACTACATGCTGGACACGCCGGAACCACCTGCTTGAATCACCAGACACACCTGCTGGACAGGGCAAAATCACCTGCTGGCTATGCCAGAACCTCTTGCAGGACACTCCGGAATCACCTGCCTGGCATGCTGGAACCACCTCTAAGACATGCCAGAACCACGTGCCAGAGACACCGGATGCACCTGCCGAGCACACCAGAACCACCTGCTCGTCTCGCCGGGACCACCTGCTGGACACGGCAAAATCACCTGCCAGCTAGGCCAGAACCACGTGGTGGTCTCTATGGAATCACCCACCGGGCATGCCGGAACCACCTCTCAGAAGTGCCAGAACCACATGCTGGAGACTCCGGAAGCACCTGCCGAGCATGCCGGAACCACCTGATCCACTCCCCTGAACCACCTGCTGGACACGCCAAAATCACCTGCCAGAGATGCCAGAACAACTTGCCGGACACTATGGAATCACCTGCGGGGCATGCCGGCACAACCTCTCTGACGTGCCAGAACCAAGTTCCAGACATTCCGGAACCACCTCTGGGACAGAACGGAACCACCTGCCAGACCCACCTGAACCACCTGCCGAGCACCCCGGAACCACCTGCTTGACTCGCCGGAACCACCTGCCGGAAAGAGCAAAATCACCTCCCGGCTACACCAGAACCACTTGCAGGACACTCCGGAATCACCTCCGTGGCAGACCAGAAACACCTGCCAGACACGCCAGAACCCCCTGCTCGACTCGCCGGACACACCTGCCAGACACGCCAAAATCACCTGCTGGCTATGCCAGAACCACTTGGCAGACACTCCGGAATCACGTGCCGGGCATGTTGGAACCAGCTCTCAGACATGCCAGCACCACATGACAAAGATACCGCGAGCACCAGCACAGCACGCCAGAGCCACCTGCTCGACTCGCTGGAAGCAGCTGCCGGACACGTCCAAATCACCTGCCGGCTACACCAGAACCACTTGGCGGACTATCTGGAATCACCTGCCGTTCATGCCGGAACCGCCCTCAGATGTTCCAGAACCACGTGCTGGAAGCCCTGGACCACATCCATGAAAGACCGGAACCACCTGCTGAGCATGCCGGAAACACCTGCTCAACTCCCGGGAACCGGCTCCGGGGAAACTGTCATAGAAATGCAGGTCAAACGGCCTTTCTTGCCAGCCCTTATCTCGCCACTTTAGAACTTCTGCTTCTGCCACAATTGCACCTTGCCAACCCTGCTCAGACGAAATGCCTACATCTTCCCCTTAAGCAACTGGGATGACTCCCAAATGATTGAGCGTCCACATGCTTAGGAGGCGATAGACTGCACGCCTTTTTCCAACCAACAGTGTGCACTGCTGGAGAGAGTGTCGGAAAGCAGCTATGTCCGAAAGACCCCTTTGCTCTCAGCCGTGCCCTCCATTGCTCTAGACGTGGAATGCACAATGCACTGGCTCCACCCCTCAAGGGGCGACAAGCCACAGACCACCTTGCTTCCATCTCTTTAGGAAGCTGAGAAGGAACTCTCTTTCAACAGTGATCTTACGGCGTCCAGGGAACATCTCATACAAAGGCAGCTGAAACGCCGTTTCTTTTCAGCCCTTAACTCGCCAATTTGGAACTTCTGTTTCTGCCACATTTCCACCTTGCCAACCGGGCTCTGACGAAATGCCTACATCTTCCCCTTCAGCAACGGGGATGAGGCCCATATGACTTTGCTTCCACATGCTTAAGAGGAGAGAGACAATAGGCTTTTTACACATCACGATTGTGCACTGGTGGAGAAAGTGTCAGAAAGCACCTGCGTCAGAAAGGTCCCTTTGATCTCAGCCGTGCCCTGAATTGCTCTAGAGGAGGAAGGCACAATGCACTGGCTCTGGCTCCACCCCTCAAAGGCAGACGAACCACAAATCTTCTTGTGTCCAGCTCTTTAGGACGCTGAGAAAGAGCTCGCATTCCAGAGTGCTCTTAGAGTGTCCAGGGAAGATCTCATACAAAGGCAGCTGAACGCCGTTTCTTCCAGCACTTCACTCGCTGATCTGGAACATCTGCATGTGCCACATTTACACCTTGTCAACCCGGCTCAGAGGAAATACCTACAACTTCCCCTTAAGCAATGGTGACGAGTCCCGAAAGATTATGGTTCCACCTGCTTAGTAGGAGAGAGACAATAGGCTTTTAACCAAGTGCCCTTGAGCAATGGTTGGGTGAGTGTCAGAAAGCACCAATGTCAGAAAGGGCCCTTTGCTCTCAGCCGTGCCCTCCGTTGCTCTAGAGGTGGAAGGCACAAGGCAATGCCTCCATCCTTCAATTGGAGACAAGCCAGAAACTGTCCTGCTTCCAGCTCTTAAGGAAGCTGGGAAAGCACGCACATTCCACAGTGCTCTTACAGCGCCATGGGAACACCTCATACAAAGGCAGCTGAACACCGTGTCCTTTCAGCCCTTAACTCGCCAATCTGCAGCATCCACTTCTGCTGCATTTCCAGCTGGCCAACCTGGCTCAGACGAAATGCCTCCATCTTCCCCTTGAGCAATGGTGATGAGGCCCGGATGATTGTGGTTCCACATGCTGAGGAGGAGACAGACAGCAGGCTTCGAACCAACCGCCCTTGAGCAATGGTTGGGGGAGTGTCGGAAAGCACCAATGTCAGAAAGGCCCTTTACTCTCGGCCGTGCCCTCCATTCCTCTGGAGGTAGGAGGCACAAGGCCCTGGCACCACCCCTGAAGGGGATCAGAAAACACCTATGGCAGAAAGCCCCCTTTGCTCTCAGCCGTGCCCTCCATTGCCCTGCAGGTGGAAGGCACAAAGCACTGCCTCCATCCTTCAATGGGAGACAAGCCATAAACTGTCTTGCCTCCAGCTCTTTAGGAAGCTGACAAACAACTCGCTTTCCACAGTCCTGTTACAGCATACCAGGAACCTCTCATACAAAGGCAGCTGAAATGCCATTTTTTCCCAGCCCTTAACTCGCAGCTTTAGGACTTCTGCTCCTGCCGCAATTCCACCTTGTCAACCCGGCTCAGACGAAATGCCTACACCTTCCCCTTAAGCAACTGGGCTGGGTCCCAAAGCATTGAGCGTCCACGTGCTTAGGAGACGATAGACTGCACGCCTTTTTCCAACCACCATTGTGCACTGGTGGAGAGAGTGTCCAAAAGCAGCTATGTCTGAAATACCCCTTTGCTCTCAGCCATGCCCTCCATTGCTCTAGACGTGGAATGCACAATGCACTGGCTCCACCCCTCAAGGGGCGACAAGCCACAGACCATCTTCCTTCCATCTCTTTAGGAAGCTGAGAAAGAACTCGCTTTCAACAGTGCTCTTTCTGTGTCCTGGCAACATCTCTTCCAAAGGCAGCTGATATGCCGCTTCTTTTCAGTGCTTAATTCGCTGATTTGGAACTTCTGCTTCTGCCGGATTTCCACCTGGCCGACCCGGCTCAGAGGAAATGCCTACATCTTCCCCTTCAGCAAGGGGGATGAGGATCAGATGATTGTGCCTCCACATGCTTAGCAGGAGCACACAATATCCTTTCTACAAACCACCATTGTGCACTGGGGCAGAGAGTGTCAGAATGCACCTATGTCAGAAAGGGCCCTTTGCTCTCAGCCGTGCCCTCCGTTGCTCTAGAGGTGGAAGGCACAAAGCACTGCCTCCATCCTTCAATTGGAGACAAGCCAGAAACTGTCCTGCTTCCAGCTCTTTAGCAAGCTGGGAAAGCACTCGCATTCCACAGAGCTCTTACAGCGTCCTGGGAACATCTCATACAATGGCAGCTGAACGCCGTGTCCCTTCAGCCCTCAACTCGCTAATCTGCAACATCCCCTTCTGCCGCATTTCCAGCTTGCCAACCCGGCTCACACGAAATGCCTCCATCTTCCCCTTGAGCAATGGTGATGAGGCCCGGATGATTGTGGTTCCACATGCTGAGGAGGAGACAGTCAGTAGGCTTCGAACCAACCGCCCTTGAGCAATGGTTGGGGGAGTGTCGGAAAGCACCAATTTCAGAAAGGCCCTTTACTCTAGGCCGTGCCCTCCATTCCTCTGGGGGTAGGAGGCACAAGGCACTGGCACCACCTGAACCCCTGAAGGGGATCAGAAAGCACCTATGGCAGAAAGCCCCCTTTGCTCTCAGCCGTGCCCTCCATTGCCCTGCAGGTGGAAGGCACAAAGCACTGCCTCCATCCTTCAATGGGAGACAAGCCATAAACTGTCTGGCCTCCAGCTCTTTAGGAAGCTGACAAACAACTCGCTTTCCACAGTCCTGTTACAGCATACCAGGAACCTCTCCTACAAAGGCAGCTGAAACGCCATTTTTTCCCAGCCCTTAACTCGCAGCTTTAGGACTTCTGCTCCTGCTGCAATTCCACCTTGCCAGCCCAGCTCAGACGAAATGCCTAGACCTTCCTGTTAAGCAACAGGGCTGAGTCCCAAAGGATTGAGCGTCCACGTGCTTAGGAGGCGATAGACTGCACGCCTTTTTCCAACCACCATTGTGCACTGGTGGAGAGAGTGTTGGAAAGCAGCTATGTCCAAAAGACCCCTTTGCTCTCAGCCGTGCCCTCCATTGCTCTAGACGTGGAATGCACAATGCACTGGCTCCACCCCTCAAGGGGCGACAAGCCACAGACCATCTTCCTTCCATCTCTTTAGGAAGCTGAGAAAGAACTCGCTTTCAACAGTGCTCTTTCTGTGTCCTGGCAACATCTCTTCCAAAGGCAGCTGATATTTCGCTTCTTTTCAGCGCTTAACTCGCCGATTTGGAACTTCTGCTTCTGCCCGGTTTCCACCTGGCCGACCCGGCTCAGAGGAAATGCCTACATCTTCCCCTTTAGCAAGCGGGACGAGGCCCAGATGATTGTGCCTCCACATGCTTAGCAGGAGCACACAATATGCTTTCTACAAACCGCCATTGTGCACTGGGGCAGAGAGTGTCAGAATGCACCTATGTCAGAAAGGGCCCTTTGCTCTCAGCCGTGCCCTCCGTTGCTCTAGAGGTGGAAGGCACAAAGCACTGCCTCCATCCTTCAATTGGAGACAAGCCAGAAACTGTCCTGCTTCCAGCTCTTTAGCAAGCTGGGAAAGCACTCGCATTCCACAGAGCTCTTACAGCGTCCTGGGAACATCTCATACAATGGCAGCTGAACACCGTGTCCCTTCAGCCCTCAACTCGCTAATCTGCAACATCCCCTTCTGCCGCATTTCCAGCTTGCCAACCCGGCTCACACGAAATGCCTCCATCTTCCCCTTGAGCAATGGTGATGAGGCCCGGATGATTGTGGTTCCACATGCTGAGGAGGAGACAGTCAGTAGGCTTCGAACCAACCGCCCTTGAGCAATGGTTGGGGGAGTGTCGGAAAGCACCAATTTCAGAAAGGCCCTTTACTCTAGGCCGTGCCCTCCATTCCTCTGGGGGTAGGAGGCACAAGGCACTGGCACCACCTGAACCCCTGAAGGGGATCAGAAAGCACCTATGGCAGAAAGCCCCCTTTGCTCTCAGCCGTGCCCTCCATTGCTCTGCAGGTGGAAGGCACAAAGCACTGCCTCCATCCTTCAATGGGAGACAAGCCATAAACTGTCTGGCCTCCAGCTCTTTAGGAAGCTGACAAACAACTCGCTTTCCACAGTCCTGTTACAGCATACCAGGAACCTCTCCTACAAAGGCAGCTGAAACGCCATTTTTTCCCAGCCCTTAACTCGCAGCTTTAGGACTTCTGCTTCTGCCGCAATTCCACCTTGCCAGCCCGGCTCAGACGAAATGCCAACACCTTCCCGTTAAGGAACTGGGCTGAGTCCCAAAGGATTGAGCGTCCACGTGCTTAGGAGGCGATAGCCTTTTTCCAACCACCATTGTGCACTGGTGGAGAGAGTGTCGCAAAGCAGCTATGTCCGAAAGACCCCTTTGCTCTCATCCGTGCCCTCCATTGCTCTAGACGTGGAATGCACAATGCACTTGCTCCACCCCTCAAGGTGCGACAAGCCACAGACCATCTTCCTTCCATCTCTTTAGGAAGCTGAGAACAAACTCACCTGACGTATAGAAAGGTATCATGCCCCTTAGATGCCATATAACCCTGACAGACATGCCAAAATCACCCTCTGCACACTCTCAAAGAACCACACATCCATGCCATCATGACTCAAGAGGCACACCAGAAGCACCAATATTGCATCCAAGAACGACCTGTAACCACCTGCTGGACACAGTGGAACAATGATTCTGACAGTGCAGAACCATCTCTTCAACCTGCCAGCTGCACACAACAGACACCACGGAACCAGATTCCAAACGTAGCACAACCACATGCCAGACACATTGGAAACACCTGTTGGATATCCCGCAAATAGTTGCCAGAAGCACTGAAACCACCTGCGGAGTATGTCAGAACCAGGGGCCAGACATGCCACAAACACCTGTCTTACAAGCCAAAACCACGAACCCAAAAAGCAGGAAAGACCTGCCAGACATGCAAAATCACCTGCTGGCTATGCCAGAACCACTTGGCTGACACTCTGGAAGCACCTGCCGGGCATCCCCGCACAACCTCTCATATATGCCAGAAGCACATTCCGGACACACCAGAACCACCTACCGGACAGACTGGAACCACCTCCCAGACTCACTGGAACCACCCGCTTGACTCGCCGGACCCACCTGCCAGACACACGAAAATCACCTGCCAGCTACACCAGAACCACTTGGCGGACAAGCCAGAAAAAAGTTCCGGGCATGCCGGCACAATCTCTCAGACATGCCAGAAGCATGTGCCGGACATGCCGGAACCACCTCGAAGACAGACCGGAACCACCTGCCGGACACGCCGGCACCTCCTGCTCGACTCGCCGGAACCACCGCCGGACACGCAAAATCACCTGCCGGCTACGCCAGAACCACTTGGCAGACACTCCAGCATGACCTGCCGGGCATGCCAGAACCACCTCTCAGACATGCCTGAACCACGTGCGAAAGACACCGGAAGCACCTACCAAGCACGCCGGAAACACCTGCTCAACTCACCGGAACCACCTGTTGGACATGCCAAAATCACCTGCCCGCTACACCAGAACCACTTGGTGCACTCTCTGGAATCACATGCCGGGCATGCCAGAACCACCTCTCATATGTGCAGGAACCACATGCCTTACACGTCGGAACCACCTCCCGGACAGAGGAAAACCACCTGCTGGACCTGTCTGAACCACCTGCCGAGCACAGCAGAACCACCTGCCGGACATGCAAAGATCACCTGCGGGCTTCGCCAGAACCACTTGGCAGACACTCCGGAATTACCTGTCAGGCATGCCGGAACCACCTCTCAGACGTGCCAGAACCACGTGCCAGACATGCCAGAACCACCTACTGGACACAGCAGAACCACCTGCCGGACACGCCTGAAGCACCTGCCTAGTATACAGGAACCACCAGTTCGACTTTCAAAACCTACCTGCTGGACACGCCAAAATCACCTGCCGGCTATGCCAGAACCACTTGCTGGACACTCCGGAATGACCTGCCGGGCATGCTGGAACCACCTCTCAAACGTGCCAAAATCAAGTGATGGAGAAGCCGGAAGCACCAGCCGAGTTCGCTGGAAGCACATGCTCAAATTGTTGGAACCACCTGTGGAACACGCCAAAGTCACCTGCCGGCTATGCCAGAACCCCTTTGTGGACAATCCGGAATCACTTGCCAGACATGCCAGAACCACCTGTCAGACGTGCTGGAACCACATGCCGGACATGCCGAAACCACCTCCCGGACACACCGGAACCACCTACTGGACTTGGCTGAACCACCTGCCGAGCACACTGGAACCACCTGCCAGACGCCAAAACCACCTGCCGGCTAGGCCAGAACCACGTGGGTGGACTCTATGGAATCACCCACCGGGCATGCCAGAACCACCTCTCAGAAGTGCCAGAAGCACATGCCGGACACGCTGGAACCGCCTCCCGGACAGACTGGAACCACCTGCCAGACCTGCCTGAACCACCTGCCGAGCACGCCGGAACCTCCTGCTCAACTTGCCGGAACCACCTGCCGGACACGCCAAAATCACCAGCCGGCTACGCCAGAACCACATGCCGGAGACTCTGGAAGCACCTGCCTAGCATGCCGGAACCACCTAATCCACTCCCCAGAACTACATGCAGGACATGCCAAAATCACCTACGGCTATGCCAGAACCACTTGCCGGACTCTCCGGAATCACCTGCCGGGCATAACGGAACCACCTCTCAAACATGCCAGAACTACGTGCCAGAGACGCTGGAAGCACCTGCCAATCTCGCCGGAACCACCTGCCAGACACGCCAAAATCGCCTGATGGCTACGCCAGAACCACTTGCTGGACAATCTGGAATCACCTGCAGGTCATGCCGGAACGACCTCTCAAACGTGCCAGAACCACCTGCCGGAGACGCCGGACGCACCTGCCGAGCACGCCGTAACCACCTGCTAGAGTCGCCGGAACCACCTGCCGGACACAGGAAAATCACCTGCCGGCTACGCCAGAACCTCTCGCCGGACACTCCGGAATCACCTGCCGGGCATGCCAGCACAACCTCTCAGACGTGCCTGAAGCACCCTCTGGACACGCCGGAACCACCTCCCAGACAGACTGGAACGACCTGCCAGACTCGCCAGAACCACCTGCTTGACTCGCAGAACCCACCGGCCGGACATGCCAAAATCACATGCAGGGTATGCCAGAACCACTGGGCAGACACGGTGGAATAACGTGCCGGGCATGCCGGCAAAACCTCTCAGACGTGCGAGAACCACGTGCCAGACACGCCGGGACCACCTCCTGGACAGACCACAACCACCTGCCAGACACGCCTGAACCACCTGCGGAGCACTGCGGAACCTCCTCCTCAACTCAAAGGAACCACCTTCCAGACATGCCAAAATCACCTGCTGGCTATGCCAGAACCACCTGGCGGACACTCCGGAATTCCCTGCCGGACATGCCAGGACCCCCTTCACATGTCCCAGAACCACGTGAGGGACACGCCAGAACCACCTCCTGGACAGTCTGGAACCACCTGCTGGACATGCCAAAATCAACTGCCGGCTACGCCAGAACCACTTGGCAGACATTCCGGAATCACTGGCCGGGCATGCCGGAACCAGCTCTCAGAAGTGTCAGAAGCACGTGCCGGACATGGCGGAACCCCCTCCAGGACAGACCAGAACCACTTGCCAGACACGCCAAAATCACCTGCCGGCTATGCCAGAACCACTTGCCGGACATTCCGGAATCACCTGCCTGGCATGCCAGAACCACGTCTCGGGCATGCCTGAACCACGTCTCAGACATGCCAGAACCACGTTCCAGAGACACCTGATGCACCTGCCGAGCACGCTGGAGCGACCTGCTCGAATCGCCGGAACCAGCTGCTGGACACGGCAAAATCACCTGCCGGCTAGGCCAGAACCACGTGGTGGACTCTATGGAATCACCCGCTGGGCATGCCAGAACCACCTCTCAGACTGCCAGAAGCATGTGCCGGACACACCGGAACCACCTCCGAGACAGACCGGAACCACCTGCCAGACCCTCCTGAACCACTTGCCGAGCACACCTGAACCACCTGCTTGACTTGCCGGAACCACCTGCCGGACATGCCAAAATCACCTGCCGGCTATGCCAGAACCACTTGTCGGACCCTCTGGAACCACCTGCTGGGCATGCCACAACCACCTCTCAGAAGTGCCGGACCATGTGCCGGACCCGCCGGAACCACCTCCAGGACAGACCGGAACCACATGCCAGACACGCCGGAACCTGCTGCTCAACTCACAGTACTCACCTGTCGGTCACGCCAAAATCACCTGCCAGGTATGCCAGAACCACGTGCCGGAGACACTGGAAGCACCTGCTGAGCTCGCCAGAACCACCTGCTTGATATGCTGGAACCACCTGCTGGACACGCCAAGATCAACTGCCGGCTAAGCCAGAACCACTTGGAGGACTCTCCGGGATCACCTGCCGTGCATGCCGGAACCACCTCTCAGACGTGCCAGAAACACATGCCAGAGACGCTGGAAGCAACTGGCGAGCAGGCCAGAACCACCTGCTTGACTCGCTGGAACCACCTGCCAGACATGCCAAAATCACCTGCTGGCTATGCCAGAACCACTTGGTGGACACTCTGGAATCACCTGCCAGGCGTGTCAGAACTACATCTAAGACATGCCAGAACCATGTGCCAGACACACAGGAACCACCTCCCAGAGAGTCCGGAACCATCTGCCGAGCACTCCAGAACCACCTGCTTGACTCGCCGGAACCGTCTGCCGGACACGCCTGAACCACCTGCCGAGCACGCCGTAACCACCTCCTCGACTCTCTGTAACCACCTGCCGGACATGCCAAAATCACCTGCTGGCTATGCCAGAACCACTTGGCGGACACTCTAGAATCAACTGCTGGGAATGCCGGAACCACTTCTCAGAAATGCCAAAACCACCTGCCGGACATGCCTGAACCACCTGCTGAGCATGCCAGAACCACAGGCAGGCTATGTCAGAACCACTTGATGGACACTCTCGAATCACCTGCCAGCCACGCCAGAACCACTTGGCAGACACTCCGGAATCACCTGTCGGGCCTGCTGGAAACCCCTTTAGATGTGCCAGAACCATGTGCCGGACACGCCGGAACCACCTTCAGTACAGACCGGAACCAACTGTTGGACACGTCTGAACCACCTGCTGAGCACTCCAGAACCGCCTGCTCGACTCGCCGGAACCATCTGCTGGACACGCCAAAATCACCAGCCGGCTAAGCCAGAACCACTCGGTGGACAGTCTGGAATCACCTGCCACGCATGCTGGAACCACCTCTCAGACGCACCAGAACCACGTGCCAGACACCCTGGAAGCACCTCCAGGAGAGACTGCAACCACCCACCGGACATGTCTGAACCACCTGCCAAGCACGCCAGAACCACCTGCCAGACACGCCAAAATCACCTGCCGGCTACATGAGAACCACGTGGCGGACATTCTGGAATCACCTGCCGGGCACGCCGGAACCACTTCTCAGAAGTGCCAGAAACATGTGCCGGACACTCCGGAACCACCTCCTGGACAGACCAGAACCACCTGCCAGACACGACTGAACCACATGCCGAGCACACCAGAACCACCTGCGGGCTATGTCAGAACCACTTGGCGGACACTCTGGAATCACGTGCCGGGCATGCCAGCACAACCTCTCAGATGTGCCAGAACCATGTGCCGGACACACCGGAACCACCTGCCGAGTATGCTGGAACCACCTCATCCACTCCCCAGTACCACTTGCCGGACACTCCGAAAGCACCTGCCGAGCAAGCCAGAACAACCTGCTCAACTCGCCGGAAACAGCTGCCGGACATGCCAAAATCAACTGCTGGCTACACCAAAACCACTTGGCGGACTCTCTGGAATCACCTGCCAGGCATGATAGAACCACGTGTCAGACGTGCCGGAACCATGTGCCGGACACGCCGGAAGCACCTCCCGGGCAGACCAGAACCACCTGCCGGACCTGCCTGAACCACCTGCCGAGCACGCCAGGACCAATTGCCGGACACGGCTAAATCACCTGTCGGCTACACCAGAATCACTTGGAGGATGCTCCAGGATCACCTGCCGGGCATGCTGGAACAACCTCTCAGACGTGCTAGAACCACGTGGGGGACAGTCCGGAATCACCTGCCGGTAATGCCGGAACCACCTCTGAGATGTACCAGAACCACGTGCTGGTGACGCCGGAACCACGTCTTGGACAAACTGGAACCACCTGACGGACATGCCTGAACCACCTTCCGAGCACACCAAAACCACCTGCTCGACTCGCAGGACCCATCTGCTGGACATGCCAAAATCACCTGCTGGCTATGCCAGAAGCACTTGCCGGACACTCCGGAATCACCTGCCAGGCATGCCGGAACCACCTCTCAAACGTGCCAGAACCACGTGCCGGAGACGCCAGAAGCAACTGCCGAGCTCGCTGGAGCCACCTGCTCGACATGCCGGAACCACCTGCCGGGCACGCCAAAATCACCTGCCGGCTACGCCAGAACAACATAGTGGACACTCCGGAATCACCTGCCAGGCATGCCAGAACCACCTCTAAGACGTGCCAGAACCATGTGCCGGAGACGCCGGAAGCACCTGCCGAGATCGCCGGAACCACCTGCTCGACATGCCGGAACCACCTGCCATACACGCCAAAATCACCTGCCGGCTACGCCAGAACAACTTAGTGGACAATCCGGAATCACCTGCCAGGCATGCCAGAACCATCTCTCAGACGTGCCAGAACCACGTGTCGGAGACGCCAGAAGGCCTGCTGATCTCGCCAAGACCACCTGCTCGACTCGCTGGAACCACCTGTTCGACTCTCTGGAACCACCACTGGACACTCAAAATCATCTGTCAGCTATGCCAGAACCACTTGACGGACACACCGGAATAACCTGCCAGGCATGCCGGAACCACCTGTCAGACATGCCAGAACCACGTGCCAAAGACACTGGGAGCACCAGCCGAGCACGCCGGAACCACCTGCTCAACTCGCTGGAACCACCTGCTGGACATGTCAAGATCACCGCTGGCATGCCAGAAGCACTTGTTGGACATTACGGAATCACTTGCCGGGCATGCCAGAACCTCCTCTCAAAGTGCCACAACCACATGCTGGAGACACCGGAAGCACCTGCTGAGCATGCCAGAACGACCTGATCCACTCCCCTGAACCATCTGCCGGACACGCCAAAATCACCTGCCGGCTACACCAGAACCACTTGGCTGAGACTCCAGAATCACCTGCTGGGCATGCTGGACCCACCTCTCAGACGTACCAGCACCACGTGCCAGACACACCAGAACCACGTCCTGGATAGACTGGAACCACCTGCCGGACACAAGTGAACCACCTGCCGAGCTTGCTGGAACCACTTGCTCGACTGGCTGGAAGCACCTGCCGGACGCGAAAATCACCTGCTGGTTACCCCAGAACCACTAGGTGAACAATCCGGAATCACCTGCCGTGCATGCCGGAAACACCTCTCAGAGGTGCCAGAAAAACGTGCCAGAGACGCCAGAAGCACCTGCCGAGCATGCCAGAACCACCAGGTCGACTCACTGGAACCACCTGCTGGACATGCCAAAATCACCTGCCGGCTATGCCAGAACCACATGGCGGACACTCTGGAATCACCTGCCGGGCGCATTGGAACCGCATCTAAGACGTGCCAGAACCATGTGCCAGACTCGTCGGAATCACCTGCCGGACATGCCTGAAGCACACGCCGAGCACGCCGGAAACACCTCCCAGACAGACCGGAACCACCTGCCAGACACGCCAGAGACACCTGCGGGACACGCCAAAAGCACCTGTCGGCTATGCCAGACCCACGTGGGGGACAGTCTGGGATCACCTGCCGGGCATGCCGGAACCACCTCTCAGACGTGCCAGAACCATGTGCGGGAGATGCCAAAAGCACCTACAGGACAGACTGCACAGACCTGCCCAAAACGCCTGAACCACCTGCCGAGCAAGCTGGAACCACTTGCTCGACCTGCCGAAACACCTGCCAGACATGCCCAAATCACCAGCCGGCTAGGCCAGAACCACTTGTTGGACACTCCAGAATCACCTGCCGGGCATGCCGGAACCACCTCTCAGACGTGCCAGAAGCACATGCTGGAGATGCTGGAAGCACCTGACGATCACGCCGGAACCACCTGATCCACTCCCCAGAACCACCTGCCGGACATGCCAAAATCACCTGCAGGATACGCAAGAACCACTTGGTGGACAATCAGGAATCACCTGACGGGCATGCCGGAACCACCTCTCAGACGTGCCAGAAACACGTGCTGGAGTCGCTGGAAGCCCCTGCCGAGCACGCTGGAACCACCTGCTCGACTCGCAGGACCCACTTGCCGGACATGCCCAAATCACCTGCTGGCTACGCCAACACCACTAGGCGGACACTCCGGAATCACCTGCTGGGCATGCCAGAAACACCTCTCAGACGTGCCAGAACCATGTGGTGGACACGCTGAAACCACCTACAGGACAGACAGGAAACAAATGCCGAGCATGCCGGACCCACCTGCTTGACTCGCCGGAACCACCTGCCAAACACACCAAGATCACCCGCCGGCACACCAGAACCAATTGGTAGCCATTCCGGAATCACTTCCCTGGCATGCTAGAACCACCTCTCAGACGTGCCAGGACCACGTGCCGGACACGCCGGAGCCACCTCCCGGAGAGACTGGAACCACTTGCAGGAGCTGCCTGAACCACCTATCGAGGACGCCAGAACCACCTGCTCGACTTGCAGGACCCACCTATGGGACACGTCAAAATCACCTGCCGGCTGCGCCAGAACCACTTGTCGGACACTCTGGAATCACCTGTCAGGCATGCCAAACCACCTCTCAAACCTGCCAGAACCACGTGTTGCACACGCTGGAAGCACCTGCCGAGCTCGCCGGAACCACCTTCCCGACATGCCGGAACAACCTGTCAGACACGCCAGAATCACTTGCCGGCTACGCCAGAACCACTTAGTGGACAATCCAGAATCACGTGCCGGGCATGTCAGAACGACCTCTCAGACGTGCCAGAACCATGTGCCGGACAGCCCAGAAGCACCTGCCGAGCTCGCACAAATCACATACTCGACTCGCCGGAGCCACCTGCCAGACACGCCAAAGTGACCTGCCGGCTATGCCAGAACCACTTGGTGGACAATCAGGAAGCATGTGCCAGGCATGCCAGAACCACCTCTCACACGTGCCAGAACCACGTGCCGGAGAAGCCGGAAGCACCTGCCGAGCTCACCCAAACAACATGCTCGACTCACCAGAGCCACCTGCCAGACATGCCAAAATCACATGCCGGCCACACGAGAACGACTTGCCGGACAAGCCGGAATCACCTGCAGGGCATGCCAGAACCAACTCTCAGATGTGCGAGAACCATGAGCTGGAGATGCCGGAAGCACCTGCCGCGAATGCCGGAAGTACCTGATGCACTCCACAGAACCACCTGCCGCACACCCCAAAATCACTGCAGGCTACGCCAGAACCACTTGGCGGACACTCCAGTATCACCTGTCGGGCATGTCGGAACCACCTCTCAGACATGCCAGAACCACGTGCTGGACACGCCGGAACCACCTACTGGACAGAATGGAACCACCTGCCGGACTCACCTGAACGACCAGCTGAGCATGCTGAAACCACCTGCACCACTTGCAGGACCCACCTGCCTTACACGCCAAAATACCTGCCTGCTACGCCAGAATCACTTAGTGTACAATCCAGAATCACATGTCGGGCATGTCAGAACCACCTCACACACGTGCCAGTACCACGTGCCAGAGATGCCGGAAGCTCCTGCCGAGCTCGCCCAAACAACATGTGCGACTTGCTGGATCCACCTGCCGGACACGCCAAAATCACCTGCCGGCTATGCCAAAACTACTTGGCAGACACTCCAGAATCACCTTCCAGGCATGCCTGAACCACATCTCAGACGTGCCAGAACCACGTGACAGTGACACCGGAAGCACATGCCAAGCACGTTGGAACCACCTGCTCGACTTGCTGGAACCACCTGCTTGACTCGCCGTAACCACCTAACGGAAATGTCAAAATCACCTGCCGGGTATGCCAGAAACACGTGGCGGACTGTCCAGGGTCACCTGCCGGGCATGCCGGAACCAGCTCTAAGACGTACAAGAACCACGTGCTGGACACGCCTGAACCACCTGCCGAGCAAGCCAGAAACACCTGCATGAATTGCAGGACCCACCTACCGGAAACGCCAAAATCACCTGCCGGCTGCACCAGAACCACTTGTTGGACACTCCAGAATCACCTGCCGGGCATGCCGGAACCACCTCTCAGATGTGCCAGAACCACGTGATGGAGACACCGGAAGCACCTGCCGAGCTCGCCGGAACCACCTGCTCGACTCGCCGGACATGCGAAAATCACCTGCCTGCTACGCCAGAACCACTTGCCGGACACTCCGGAAGCACCTGCTGGACATGCAGGAACCACCTCTCAGAGGTTCCAGAACCACATGTCGGACACTCCGGAATCAACTGCTGAGCATGCCGGAACCACCTGATCCACTCCCCAGAACTACCTGCCGGACACGCCAAAATCACCTGCTGGCTATGCGAGAACCACTTGCCAGACACTCCGGCATCACCTGCCTGGCATGCTGGAAGCACCTCTAAGACATGACAGAACCACGTGCCAGAGACACTGGATGCACCTGCCGAACACTCCAGAACCACCTTCTCGACTCGCTGGAACCACCTGCCAGACACGCCAAAATCACATGCCAGCCACACCAGAATAACTTGCCGGACAAGCCGGAATCACATGCTGGGCATGCCAGAACCACATCTCAGACGTGTCACAACCACGTGCCGGAGACTCTGGAAGCACCTGCCGAGCTCACCAGAACCACCTTCTCGACTCGCCGGAACCACCTACCAGACACACCAAAATCACCTGCCGGCTACGCCAGAACCGCTTTCCGGACACTCCGGAATCACCTGCCGGGTATGCCGGAACCACCTCTCAGATGTGCCAGAAACACGTGCTGGAGTCGCTGGAAGCACCTGCCGAAAACGCCAGAACCAACTTCTCGACTACCAGGACGCACCTGCCAGACACATCAAAATCACCTGCCGGCTATGCCAGAACCACTTGCCGGACATTCCGGAATCACCTGCCGGGCATGCTGAAACCACCTCTCAGACGTGCCAGAACCATGAGCCGGAGACGCCGGAAGCACCTGCCGAGAATGCCAGAAGTACCTGATCCACTCCACAGAACCACCTGCCGGACACCCCAAAATCACCTGCCGGCTACACCTGAACCACTTGGCGGACACTCCGGAATCACCTGTCGGCCATGCCGGAACCACCTCTCAGACGTGCCAGAACCATGGGCTGGACACGCCGGAACCACCTACCGGACAGAATGGAACCAAAGCCAGTTGTGCCTGAACCACCTGCCGAGCATGCCGGAGCCACCTGCTCGACTCGCAGGACCCAACTGCCGGACATGCCAAACACACCTGCCGGCTATGCCAGAACTACTTGCCGGACACTCCGGAATCACCTGCCGGGCATGCCAGAAACACCTATCAGACGTACCAGAACCACGTGCCAGAGACGCAGGAACCACGTCCTGGACAGACTGGAACCACCTGCTGGACACGACTGAACGAAATGCCAGCACGCTGGGGCCACCTGCACGAGTCACAGGACCCACCTACCAGATACGCCAATATGAACTGCCAGCTGCGCCAGAACCACTTGCTGGACACTCCGGAATCACTTGTCGGCCATGCCGGAATGACCTCTCAAATGTTTGAGAATCACATGCCGGAGATGCCGGAAGCACCTGCCGAGCTAGCCAGAACCACCTGCTGGACTCCCTGGAACCACCGCCGGACATGCAAAATCACCTGTCAGCTACGCCAGAACCACCTAGTGGAGAATGCGGAATCACGTGCCGGACATGCCAGAACCACATCTCAGACGTGCTAGAACCACGTGCTGTAGACGCCGGAATCACCTGCCGAGCTCGTCAAAACCACATGTTCGACTCGGCGAAACCACCTGCCGGACAAGAGAAAATCACCTGCCGGCTACGCCAGAACCACTTGGTGGACAATCCGGAATGACCTGCTGGGCATGCCGGAACCACCTCTCAGATGTGCCAGAACCATGTGCGGAAGACGCCAAAAGCACCTACTGGACAGACTGGAAAGACCTGCCCAAAACACCTGAACCACCAGCCGAGCATGCTGGAACCACTTGCTCTACCTGCCGAAACACCTGCCAGACATGACCAAATCACCAGCCAGCTACGCCAGAACCACTTGTTGGACACTCCAGAATCACCTGCCAGGCATGCCAGAACCACCTCTCAGACGTGCCAGAAGCTCATGCCGGAGATGCCAGAAGCACCTGACGATCACACCGGAACCACCTGATCCACTCCCCAGAACCACCTGCCGGACATGCCAAAATCACCTGCCGGATATGCAAGAACCACTTGGTGGACAATCAGGAATCACCTGACGGGCATGCCGAAACCACCTCTCAGACGTGCCAGAAACACGTGCTGGAGTCGCTGGAAGCACCTGCCGAGCACGCTGGAACCACCTGCTCGACTCGCAGGACCCACTTGCCGGACACAGCCAAATCACCTGCTGGGTACGCCAACACCACTAGGCGGACACTCCGGAATCACCTGCCGGGCATGCCGGAAACACCTCTCAGACGTGCCAGGACCACGTGCCGGACACGCCGAAACCACCTACAGGACAGACAGGAAACAAATGCCGAGCATGCCAGACCCACCTGCTCGACTTGCCAGAACCACCTGCCAGACACACCAAGATCACCCGCCGACACACCAGAACCACTTGGTAGCTATTCTGGAATCACTTTCCTGGCATGCTGGAACCACTTCTCAGACGTGCCAGGACCACGTGCCGGAAATACCGGAGCCACCTTCCGGACAGACTGGAATCACTTGCCGGACCTGCCTGAACCACCTACCGAGGACGCCAGAACCACCTGCTTGACTTGCAGGACCCACCCACGGGACACACCAAAATCACCTGCCGGCTGCAACAGAACCACTTGTCGGACACTCCAGAATCACCTGTCTGGCATGCCAAACCACCTCTCAAACCTGCCAGAACCACGTGTCGGAGACGCCAGAAGCACCTGCCAAGCTCGCCGGAACCACCTTCCCGACATGCCGGAACCACCTGCCAGACATGCTAAAATCACCTGCCGGCCACGCCAGAACCACTTAGTGGACAATCCAGAATCACGTGCCGGGCATGTCAGACCCACCTCTCAGACGTGCCAGAACCACATGCCGGACAGGCCGGAAGCACCTGCCGAGATTGCACAAACCACATGCTCGACTCGCCAGAGCCACCTGCCGGACACGCCAAAGTGACCTGCCGGCTACACCAGAACCACTTGGTGGACAATACGGAATCACCTGGCGGGCATGCTGAAACCATCTCTCAGACGTGCCAGATGCACGTGCCGGACACACCGGAACCACGTCCCGGACCGACCGGAACCACCTGCCAGAAACGCTGGAACCACCTGCTCGACTCGACGGAACCACAGCTGGACACGCAAAATCTCCTGCCGGCTATGCCAGAACCACTTGGCAGACACACTGGAATCACCTGCTGGGCGTACCGGAACCACCTGTCAGACATGCCAGCACCACCTGCCAAAGACACCAGGAGCACCAGCCGAGCACGCCGGACCCACCTGCTCAACTCGCTGCAAGCACCTTCCGGACATGTCCAAATCACATGCCGGCTACGCCAGAATCACTTGGAGGACTCTTCAGGATCAGCTGCGGGCATGCCAGAACCACCTCTCAGACGTGGTAGAACCACGTGGGGGACAGTCCGGAATCACCTGCTGGGCATGCCGGAACCACATCTGAGATGTACCAGAACCATGTGCCAGACACGCCTGAACCATGTCCTGGAAAGACTGGAACCACCTGCCAGACATGCCAGAACCACCTGCCGAGCACGCAGGTACCACCTGCTCGACTCACAGGACCCACTTACCGGACATGCCAGAATCACATGCCAGCGGCACCAGAACCACTTCTCGGACATTCCGGAATCACCTGCCAGGCATGCCGGAACCACATCTCAGACGTGCCACAACCACGTGACGGAGACTCCGGAAGCACCTGCCGAGCTCAGGGAACCACCTTCTCGACTCGGCGGAACGACCTCTCAGATGTGCGAGAAACACATGCTGATGTCGCAGGAAGCACCTGCCGTGCAGGCCGCAACCACTTGCTCGACTCCCAGGACCCACCTGCCGGACACGCCAAAATCACCTGCTGGCTACGCCAGAACCACTTGCTGGACATTCTGGAATCACCTACCGGGCATGCCGGAACCACCTCTCAGATGTTCCAGAACCACGAGCCAGAGACACCGGAAGCACCTGCCAAGAATGCCGGGAGTATCTGACCCACTCCACAGAACCACCTGCAGGACACGCCAAAATCACCTGCTGGCTATGTCAGAACCAGTTGCCGAACACTCTGGAATCACCTGTCGGGCATGCCAGAACCACATCTCAAACCTGCCAGAGCCACGTGCCGGAGACGCCGGAAGCACATGCCGAGCTCGCCGGAACCACCTTCCTGACATGCCAGAACCACCTGCCGGACACGCCAAAATCACCTGCCGCCAGAACCACTTAGTGGACAATCCAGAATCACGTGCCGGGCATGTCAGACCCACCTCTCAGACGTGCCAGAACCACGAGGCAGAGACGCCGGAAGCACCTGCTGAGCTCGCTCAAACCACATGCTCGGATCGCCGGAGCCACCTGCCGGACACGCCAAAGTGACCTGACGGCTACGCCAGAACCACTTGGTGGACAATCTGGAATCACCTGGCGGGCAAGCTGGAACCACCTCTCAGACGTGCCGGAACCAAGTGCCGGAAACGCTGGAACCACATCCCGGAGAGACCGGAACCACATGCTGGACCTGCCTGAACCACCTGAAGAGCACGCCGTGACCTCATACCGGACATGCCAAAATTACCTGCCGGCTACGCCAGAATCACTTAGAGGAATCTCCTGGATCACCTGCTGGGCATACCGGAACCACCTCTGAGACGTACCAGAACCACGTGCCGGACACGCCAGAACTACCTACCGGACAGAACAGAACCACCTGCCGGACGCACCTGAACCAACTGCCAAGCATGCCGAAAACACCTGCTCGACTCGCAGGACGCACCTGCCTTACACGACAAAATACCTGCCGGCTACACCAGAACCACTTAGTGGACAACCCAGAATCACGTGCCGGGCATGCCAGAACCACCTCTCACACGTGCCAGAACCACGTTACGGAGACGCCGGAAGCACCTGCCGAGCTCGCCCAAACAACATGCTCGACTCACCAGAGCCACCTGCCGGACACACCAAAATCACCTGCCGGCTATGCCAAAACTACTTGGCAGACACTCCAAAATCAGCCGCTGGGCACGCAGGAACCACCTCTCAGATGTGCCAGAACCACATGTCTGACACTCCGGAATCACATGCTGAGCATGCCGGAACCAACTGATCCACTCCCCAGAACTACCTTCCGGACATGCCAAAATCACCTGCCGGCAACGCCAGAACCACTGGCCGGACACTCCAGCATTACCTGCCTGGCATGCTGGAACCACGTGCCAGAGACACCGGATGCACCTGCCGAAAATGCCAGAACCACCTGCTCGACTCGTGGGAACCACCTGCCAGACAAACCAAAATCACATGCCGGCTACACCAGAACGACTTGCCGGACAAGCTGGAATAATGTGCCGGGCATGCCAGAACCACATCTCAGACATGCCACAACCACATGCCGGAGACTCTGGAAGCACCTGCCAAGCTCACCGGAACCACCTTCTCGACTCGCCGGAACCACCTACCAGAGATGCCAAAATCACCTGCCGGATATGCCAGAACCACTTGCCGGACACTCCGGAATCACCTGCCGGGCATGCTGAAACCACCTCTCAGACGTGCCAGAACCACATGCCTGACAGGCCGGAACCACCTCCCCGACAGACCGGAACCACCTGCCGGACCCGCCGGAACCAACTGCCGAGCATGCCGGAACCACTTGCTCGACTCATAGGATCCACCTGCCAGAAACGACAAACTCAGCTGCCGTCTATGTCAGAACCACTTGCTGGACACTCCGGAATCACCTGTCGGGCATGCCAGAACCAACTCTCATACCTCCCAGAACCACATGCCGGAGACACCGGAAGCACCTACCGAGCTCGCCGGAACCACCTTCTCAACATGCTGGAACCACCGGCGGGCACACCAAAATCACCTGCCGGCTTATGCCAGAACCACTTGGTGGACCATCTGGAATCACCTGCCGGGCATGCCAGATCCACCTCTCAGACGCGCTAGAACCACCTGGGGGACAGGACAGAATCACCTGCCAGGCATGCCGGAACCACCTCTGAGACGTACCATGACCACGTGCCGGACACGCCGGAACCACGTCCTGGACAGACTGGAACCACCTGACAGACACGCCTGAACCACCTGCTGAGCACGCAGGAACCACCTGCTCGACTCGCAGCACCCACTTACCGTACATGCCAAAATCACATGCCAGCTGTGCCAGAACCACTTGCCGGACACTCCGGAAACACTTGCTGGGCATGCCAGAATCACCTCTCAGACGTGTCTGAAGCACATGCCGGACACACCGGAACCACCTCCCGGACAGACCGGAACCACATGCCGGACACGCCAGAACCACCTGCTTGACTTGCCGGAACCACCGCTGGAGATGCAAAATCACCTGCCGGCTACGCCAGAACCACTTGCCAGACACACCGGAATCACCTGCCCGGCATGCCGGAGCCACCTGTCCGACATGCCAGAACCACATGACAAAGACACCAGGAGCACAAGCCGAGCACTCCGCAACCACCTACTCAACTCGCTGGAAGCACCTTCCAGACACGCCCAAATCACATGCCAGCTACGCCAGTACCACTTGGCGGACTCTCTGGAATCACCTGCCGGGCATGCCAGAAACACCTCTCAGACATGCCGGAACCACATGCCGGACAGGCCAGAACTTCCTCCTGGACAGACCGGAACCATCTGCCGGACCCGCCTGAACCACTTGCCGAGCATGCTGGAACCATCTGCTCGACTCACAGGACCCACCTGCCAGACACGTCAAAATCACCTGCCGGCTATGTCAGAACCAGTTGCCGGACACTCCGGAATCACCTATCGTGCATGCCGGAACCACCTCTCAAACCTGCCAGAGTCACATGCCGGAGACGTGGGAAGCACCTGCCGAGCTCTCCGGAACCACTGTCCCGACATGCCGGAACCACCTGCCGGACATGCCAAAATCACCTGTCGGCTACGCCAGAACCACTTAGTGGACAATCCAGAATCACGTGCCGGGCATGTCAGAACCACCTCTCAGACGTGCCAGAAGAACATGCTGGAGACGCCGGAAGCACCTGCCGACTTCACGCCAACCACGTGATCGACTCGCCAGAGCCACCTGCCGAACACGCAAAAGTGACGTTCTGGCTACACCAGAACCACTTGGTGGACAAGCAGGAATCACTTGGAGGGCATGCCGGAACCACCTCACAGACGTGCCAGAACCAAGTGACGGACACGCCAGAACCACCTCCCGGACAGACCGGAACCACCTGCCGGACCTGCCTGAACCACCTGCCGAGCATGCCGCATCCTCCTACCGGACATGCCAAAATTACCTGCCGGCTATGCCAGAATCACTTAGAGGAGTCTCCTGGATCACCTGCTGGGCATGCCGGAAACACCTCTGAGACTTACCAGAACCATGTGCCAGACACCCCAGAACTACGTCCTGGAGAGACTAGAACCACCTGCCGGACATGCCTGAACCACCTGCCGAGCACGCAGGAACCACCTGCTCAACTTGCAGGACCCAATTACCGGACATGCCAAAATCACATGCCTGCTGCGTCAGAACCACTTGCCGGACACTCCTGAATCACTTGCCGGGCATGCTGGAACCAACTCTCAGACGTGCTAGAAACACATGCTGGAGTCACTGGAAGCAAATGCCGAGCACGCCAGAACCACCTTCTCAACTCCCAGGACCACCTGCCGGACACGCCAAAATCACCTGCCGGCTACGCCAGAACCACTAAGTGGACCATCCAGAATCACGTGCCGGGCATGTCAGAACCACGTCTCAGACGTGCCAGAAGCACGTGCCGGACACGTCGGAACCACCTCCCGGACAGACCGGAACCACCTGCCGGACACGCCGGAACCACCTGCACGACTCACAGGACCCACCTGCCAGACACGTCAAAATCACCTGCCAGCTATGTCAGAACCACTTGCCAGACACTCCGGAATCACCTGTCAGGCATCCTGGAGCCACCTCTCAGACGTGCCAGAACCATGAGCCGGAGATGCCGGAAGCACCTGCCGAGAATGCCAGAAGTACCTGATCCACTCCACAGAACCACCTGCCGGACACCCCAAAATCACCTGCCGGCTATGCCAGAACCACTTGGCAGACACTCCGGAATCACCTGTCGGCCATGCCGGAACCACCTATCAGACGTGCCAGAACCACATGTCGGACATTCTGGAATCACCTGCTGAACATGCCAGAACCACCTGATCCACTCCCCAGAACTACCTGCCGGACATGCCAAAATCACCTGCCGGCTACACCAGAACCACTAGCCGGACACTCCAGCATCACCTGCCTAGCATGCTGGAACCACCTCTAAGACATGCCAGAACCACGTGCCAGAGACACCGGATGCACCTGCCGAACACGCCAGAACCACCTGCTCGACTCGCTGGAAACACCTGCCGGACACACCCAAATCACATGCCAGCTACGCCAGTACCACTTGGCGGACTCTCGGGGATCACCTGGTGAGCATGCCAGAACCACCTCTCAAACGTGCCAGAACCAAGTGCCGGACACGCCAGAACCACCTCCTGGACAGACCGGAACCACCTGCCGGACCTGCCTGAACCACCTGCCGAGCCCACCACGACTTCCTACCGGACACGCCAAAATTACCTGCCAGCTATGCCAGAATCACTTAGATGAGTCTCCTGGATCACCTGCCGGGCATGCCGGAAACACCTCTGAGACTTACCAGAACCACGTGCCAGACACCCCAGAACTACGTCCTGGAGAGACTAGAACCACCTGCCGGACACGCCTGAACCACATGCCGAGCACGCAGGAGCCACTTGCTCAACTCGCAGGACCCACTTACCGGACATGCCAAAATCACATGCCGGCTGTGCCATAACCACTTGCCAGACACTCCGGAATCACCTGCCGGGCATGCTGGAACCAACTCTCAGACGTGCTAGAAACACATGCTGGAGTCGCTGGAAGCAAATGCCGAGAACGCCGGAACCACCTTCTCGACTCCCAGGACCCACCTGCCGGACACACCAAAATCACCTGCTGGCTATGCCAGAACCACTTGCTGGACATTCCAGAATCACCTGCCTGGCATGCCGGAACCACCTCTCAGACGTGCCAGAACCATGAGCCGGAGATGCCGGAAGCACCTGCCGAGAATGCCAGAAGTACCTGATCGACTCCACAGAACCACCTTCCGGACACCCCAAAATCACCTGCCGGCTATGCCAGAACCACTTGGCAGACACTCCAGATTCACCTGTCTGCCATGCCGGAACCACCTCTCAGACGTGCCAGAACCATGGGCCGGACACGCCAGAACCACCTACCGGGCAGAACGGAACCACCTGCCGGACGCGCCTGAACCAGCTGCCGAGCATGCCGAAACCACCTGTCGACTCGCAGGACCCACCTGCCTTACACGCCAAAATACCTGCCGGCTACGTCAGAACCACTTAATGGACAATCCGGAATCACGTGCCGGGCATGCCAGAACCACCTCTCACACGTGCCAGAACCACGTGCCCGAGACGCCGGAAGCACCTGCCAAGCTCGCCCAAACAACATGCTCGACTTGCCGGAGCCACCTGCTGGACACACCAAAATCAACTGTCGGCTATGCCAAAACTACTTGGCAGACACTCCAGGATCACCTGCCGGACATGCAAGAACCACCTCTCAGACGTGCCAGAACCACATGTCGGACACTCCGGAATCACCTGCTGAACATGCCAGAACCAACTGATCCACTCCCCAGAACTACCTGCCGGACACGCCAAAATCACCTGCCAGCTACACCAGAACCACTTGCCGGACACTCCAGCATCACCTGCCTGGCATGCTGGAACCACCTCTAAGACATGCCAGAACCACGTGCCAGAGACACCGGATGCACCGGCCGAACATGCTGGAACCACCTGCTCGACTCGCTGGAAGCCCCTGCCGGACACACCCAAATCACATGCCGGCTACGCCAGTACCACTTGGCGGACTCTCGGGGATCACCTGGTGGGAATGCCAGAACCACCTCTCAGACGTGCCGGAACCACCTGTCGGTGACGCCGGAAGCACCTGCTGATCTCGCCGAGACCACCTGCTCTACTCGCTGGAACCGCCTGTTTGACTCGCTGGAACCACTACTGGACACTCAAAATCATCTGCCAGCATTGCCAGAACCACTTGACGGACACACCGGAATCACCTGCTGGGCATGCCGGACCCACCTGTCAGACATGCCAGAACCACGTGCCCAAGACACTGGGAGCACCAGCTGAGCACGCCGGAACCACCTGCTCAACTCATTGGAACAACCTGCCGGACATGTCAAGATCACCGCTGGCATGCCAGAAGCACTTGCCGGACATTACGGCATCACTTGCCGGGCATGCCAGAACCTCCTCTCAGAAGTGCCACAACCACATGCCGGACACGCCGGAAGCACCTGCCGAGCATGCCAGAACGACCTGATCCACTCCCCTGAAACACGTGCCGGACATGCCAAAATCACCTGCCGGCTACGCCAGAACCACTTGGCGGACACTCCGGAATCACCTGCTGGGCATGCTGGACCCACCTCTCAGACGTACCAGCACCACGTGCCGGACACGCCAGAACCACGTCCTGGATAGACTGGAACCACCTGCCAGACACAAGTGAACCACCTGCCGAGCTTGCTGGAACCACTTGCTCAACTCGCTGGAAGCACTTGCCAGAAATGCCAAAATCACCTGCTGGCTACGCCAGAACCACTAGGTGGACAATCCGGAATCACCTGCTGTGCATGCCGGAACCACCTCTCAGACGTGCCAGAAACACGTGCCAGAGACGCCGGAAGCACCTGCCAAGCATGCCAGAACCACCAGCTCGACTCGCCGGAACCACCTGCCAGACATGCCAAAATCACCTTCCAGCTATGCCAGAACCACTTGGCGGACACTCCGGAATCACATGCCGGGTGCGTCGGAACCGCATCTAAGACGTGCCAGAACCATGTGCCAGACACGCAGGAACCACCTCCCGGACACACCGGAACCACCTGCCGAGCACGCCGAACCACCTGCTCGACTCGCCGGAACCACCAGCCGGACACGCCTAAACCACCTGCCGAGCACGCTGGAACCACATGCTCGACCTGCCGAAACACCTGCCAGACATGCCCAAATCACCAGCCGGCTACGCCAGAACCACTTGTTGGACACTCCAGAATCACCTGCTGGGCATGCCGGAACCACCTCTCAGACGTGCCAGAAGCACATGCCGGAGACGCCAGAAGCACCTGCCGATCATGCCGGAACCACCTGCTCCCCAGAACCACCTGCCGGACACGCCAAAATCACCTGCCGGCTACGCAAGAACCACTTGGTGGACAATCAGGAATCACCTGACGGGAATGCCAGAACCACCTCTCACACGTGCCAGAAACACGTGCTGGAGTTGCTGGAAGCACCTGCCGAGTACGCTGGAACCACCTGCTCGACTCGCAGGACCCACTTGCCGGACACGCCCAAATCACCTGCTGGCTATGCCAACACCACTTGGCGGACACTCCGGAATCACCTGCCTGGCATGCCGGAACAACCTCTCAGACGTGCCAGGACCATGTGCTGGACACGCGGAAACCACCTACAGGACAGTCAGGACACAATTGCCGAGCATGCCAGACCCACCTGCTCGACTCACGGGAACCACCTTCCAGACACACCAAGATCACCCGCCGGCGCACCAGAACCACTTGGTAGCCATTCCAGAATAACTTTCCTGGCATGCTGGAACCACCTCTCAGACGTGCCAGGACCACGTGCTGGACACGCCGGAGCCACCTCCCGGACAGACTGGAACCACTTGCCGGACCTGCCTGAACCACCTACCGAGGACGCCGGAACGACCTGCTCGACTTGCAGGACCCATCTACGGGACATGCCAAAATCACCTTCCGGCTGCGCCAGAACCACTAGTTGGACACTCCAGAATCACCTGTCGGGCATGCCAGAACCACCTCTCAAACCTGCCAGAACCACGTGTCGGAGACGCCAGAAGCACCTGCTGTGCTCGCCGGAACCACCTTCCCGACATGCCGGAACCACCTGCCAGACATGCTAAAATCACCTGCCGGCTACGCCAGAACCACTTAGTGGACAATCCAGAATCACGTGCCGGGCATGTCAGACCCACCTCTCAGACATGCCAGAACCACGTGCAGGATAGGCCGGAAGCACCAGCCGAGGTCGCACAAACCACATGCTCGACTCGCTGGAGCCACCTGCCGGACATGCCAAAGTGACCTGCCGGCTATGCCAGAACCACTTGGTGGACAATACGGAATCACCTGGCGGTCATGCTGGAACCACCTCTCAGACGTGCCGGAACCCAGTGCCGGACACGCTGGAACCACCTCCCGGACAGACCGGAACCACCGGCCGGACCTGCCTGAACCACCTGCAGAGCCCGCCGCAACCTCATACCGGACACGCCAAAATTACCTGCCGGCTATGCCAGAATCACTTACAGGAGTCTCCTGGATCACCTGCCAGGCATGCCGGAACCACCTCTGAGACTTACCAGAACCACGTGCCAGACACACCGGAACTACATCCTGGACAGACTGGAAGCACCTGCCGGACACGCCTGAACCACCTGTCGAGCATGCAGGCACCACCTGCTCAACTCGCAGGACCCACTTACCGGACATGCCAAAATCACATGCCGGCTGTGCCAGAACCACTTGCCGGACACTCCGGAATCACCTGGCGGCCATGCCGGAACCATCCCTCAGATGTGCTAGAAACACGTGCTGGAGTCGCTGGAAGCACCTGCTGAGAATGCTGGAAGTACCTGATGCACTCCACAGAACCACCTGCCGGACACCCCAAAATCACCTGTCGGCTATGCCAGAACCACTTGACAGACACTCCGGAATCACGTGCCAGGCATGCCGGAACCACCTCTCTGACGTGCGACAACCACAAGCCGGAGACTCTGGAAGCGCCTGCCGAGCTCACCGGAACCACCTTCTCAACTCGCCAGAACCACCTGCCGGACATGCCAAAATCACTTGCCAGCTATGCCAGAAGCACTTGCCGGACACTCCGGACTCACCTGCCGGGCATGCCTGAAGATCTCTCACATGTGCCAGAGCCATGAGCTGGAGACACCAGAAACACCTGGCGAGAATACTGGAAGTACCTGATCCACTCCACAGAACCACCTGCCGGACACGCCAAAATCACCTGCCGTCTATGCCAGAACCACTTGGCGGACACTCCGGAATCACCTGTTGGGCATGCCCGAACCACCTCTCAGACGTGCCAAAACCACATGCCAGACATGCCGGAACCACCTACCAGACAGAATGGAACCACATGACGGATGTGCCTGAACCACCTGCCGAGCATGCCAGAACCAACTGCTCGACTCACAGGACCCACCTGCCGGACATGCCAAAATCACCTGCCGGCTATGCCAGAACCACCTGCCGGACACTCCGGACTCACCTGCCGTGCATGCCGGAACCACCTCTCAAACCTGCAAGAACCACGTGCCAGAGATGCCGGAAGCACCTGCCGTCTCACCGGAGCCACGTGCTCGACTGACTGGAATCACCTGCCGGACATGCCCAAATCACATGACGGCTACGCCAGTACCACTTGGCGGACTCTCTGGAATCACCTGCTGGGCATGCCAGAACCACCTCTCAGACATAGCGGAACAAAGTGCCGGAATGGCCGGAACTATCTCCCGGACAGACTGGAACCACCTGCCAGACCCGCATGAACCAGCAGCCGTGCATGCCAGAACCACCTGTTCGACTCGCCAGAACCACCTACCGGACACACCAAAATCACCTGCCGGCTATGCCAGAACCACTTGTCAGACTCTCTGGTATCACCTGGAGGGCATGCCACAACCACCTCTCAGACGGGCTGGAACCAAGTGCCAGACACGCGAGAACCACCTCCCTGACAGACCAGAACCACCTGCCGGACCTGCCTGAACCACCTGCCGAGCATGCAGGGACCACCTGCCAGACAAGGCAAAATCACCTGCCAGCTATGCCAGAATCACTTGGAGGACTCTCCGGGATCACCTGCCAGGCATGCTGGAGCCAACTCTCAGAAGTGATAGAACCACGTAGGGGACAGTCCGGAATCACCTGCCAGGCATGCCGGAACCACCTCTGAGACGTGCCGGAAGCACGTCCCGGACACGCCGGAACAACCTCCCAGACAGAGCGGAACCACCTGCCGAGCACTCCGGAACCACCTGCTTGACTCGCTGGAACCACCTGCCGAACAAGCCAAAATCACCTGTCGCCTATGCCAGAACCCCTTGTTGGACACTCCGGAATCCCCTGCCGGGCATGCCGCAACCACTTCTCAGACATGCCAGAACCACCTGCCAAAGATACCGGGAGCACCAGCCAAGCACGCCAGAACCACCTGCTCGACTCGCTGGAAGCACCTTCCAGGCAGGCCCAAGTCACATGCTGGCTACACCAGTACCACTTGGTGGACTCTCTGGAATCACCTGCCGGGCATGCCAGAACCACCTCTGAGACGTGCCGAAATCACGTGACGGACATGCCAAAATCACCTGCCGGCTACGCCAGAACCACTTGGTGGACACTCCGGAATGACCTGCCGGGCACGTCGGAACCACATCTAAGACGTGCCGGAACCATGTGCCAGACACGCAGGAACCACCTCCCGGACAGACCGGAACCATCTGCCGAGCACGCCGGAACCACCTGCTCGACTCGCCGGACACGCCAAAATCACCTGCCGGCTACGCCAGAACCACTGGCCAGACACTCCGGCATCACCTGCCTGGCAAGCTGGAACCACCTCTAAGACATGCCAGAACCACGTGCCAGAGACACTGGATGCACCTGCCGAACACGCCGGAACCACCTTCTCGACTCGCCGGAACCACCTACCAGACACCCAAAATCACATGCCGGCTACACCAGAACCACTTGCCGGACAAGCCGGAATCACGTGCCTGACATGCTGACACAACCTCTCAGACGTGCCAGAACCACATGCCGGACATGCTGGAAGCACCTCCAGGACAGACCAAAACCACCTGCCGGACCTACCTGAACCACCTGCTGAGAAAGCTGGAACTAACTGCTCGACTCGCCCGAACCACATGCCGGACATGGCAAAATCACCTGCCGGCTACACCAGAACCACTTGGCAGACACTCTGGAATCACCTGCCAGGCATGCTGGAACCACCTCAGAGACATGCCACAACCACATGCCAGGGACACCAGATGCACCTGCTGAGCACGCTGGAACCAGCTGCTCGACTCGCCGGAACCACCTACCGGAGATGCCACAATCACCGGCCTGCTAAGCCAGAACCACGTGGTGGACTCTATGCAATTACCCACCGGGCATGCCGGAACCAACTCACAGACGTGCCAGAAGCACGTGCCGGACATGCCGGAACCACCCCTGGGCAGACCGGAACCACCTGCCAGACCCACCTGAACCTCCTGCTGAGCACACCAGAACCACCTGCTTGACACGCTGGAGCCACCTGCTGGAAATGACAAAATCACCAGCCGGCTACGCCAGAACCACTTGCCAGACACTCCAGAATCACCTGCAGTGCATGCTGGAACCACCTCTCAGATGTGCCAGAACCATGCCGGAGACTCCGGAAGCACCTGCCGAGCATGCCGGAACCACCTGATCCACTCCACAGAACCACCTGCCGGACACGCCAAAATCATCTGATGGCTACGCCAGAACCACTTGCTGGACACTCTGGAATCAACTGCTGGGCATGCCAGCACAACCTCTCAGACATGCCAGAACCACGTGCAGGACACGCTGGAACCATCTCCCGGACAGACCAGAACCACCTGCCGGACACGCCTGAACAACCTGCCTAGCATGCCGGGACCACCTGCGCGACTTGCAGGACCCAGCTGCCAGACACTCCAGAATCACATGCCGGCTATGCCAGAACCACTTGGCGGACACTCTGGAATCTCATGCCGGGCATGCCGGAACCACCTCTCAGACATACAGAACCACGTGCCAAAGACACCGGATGCACCTGCCCAGCACGCCAGAAACACCTGCTCGACATGCATGAACCACCTGCCGGACACACCAAAATCACCTGCCGGCTACGCCAGAACCACTTAGTGTACAATACGGAATCACGTGCCTGGCATGCCAGAACCACCTCTCAGACATACCCGAACCACGTGCCGGAGACGCCAGAAGCACGTGCCGAGCTCGCCCAAAACACTTGCTTGACTCTCCAGCACCACCTGCCGGACATGGCAAAATCACTTGCCGGCTACGCCAGAACCACTTTGTGGACAAGCCGGAATCACCTGGCGGGCATGTCGGAACCACCTCTCAGACATGCCAGGAGCACGTGCCGGACATGCTGTAACCACCTCCCGGACCGACCGGAACCACCTGCCGGAAACGCCTGAATCACCTGCTAGACTAGCCGGAACCACCGCTGGACATGCAAAATCACCGGCCGGCTATGCCAGAACCACTTGGCAGACACACCGGAATCACCTGCTGGGCGTGCCAGAACCACCTGTCAGACATGCCAAAAGCACCGGCCAAAAACACCAGGAGCACCAGCTGAGCAAGCCAGAACCACCTGCTCGACTTGCTGGAAGCACCTTCCAGACACACCGAAATCACATGCCGGCTACGCCAGTACCACTTGCTGGACTCTCTGGAATCACCTGCCGGGCATGCCAGAACCACGGTTGAGATGCGCCAGAACCACATGCCGGACACGCCGGAACTACCAACCGGACAGACGGGAACCACCTGCCGGACCCACCTGAACCACCAGCCGAGCACGCCGGAACCACCTGCTCGACTCACCAGAACCACCTTCCAGACTCGCCAAAATCACCTGCCGGCTACGCCAGAACCAATTGTCGGACTCTCCAGGATCACCAGCCGGGCATGCCGGAACCACCTCTCAGACATGCCAGAAGCACGTGCCGGACACGCCGGAACCACCTCCCGGACAGACCAGAACCACCTGCCAGACACGTGGTAACCACCTGTTGGACTTGCCAGAACCACCTGGCGGAAACGCCAAAATCACCTGCCGGCCATGCCAGAACCACTTGGAGGACTCTCTGGGATCACCATCCTGGCATGCCGGAACCACCTCTGAGACGTAGCAGAACCACATGCCAGACATGCCAGAACCACATCCTGGACAGACTGGAACCACCTGCCGGACACACCTGAACCACCTGTCGGGCACGCCGGAACCACCTGCTCGACTCGCAGGACCCACCTACCAGACATGCCAAAATCACATGCCGGCTGTGCCAGAACCACTTGTCGCACACTCCGGAATCACCTGCCGGGCATGCTGAAACCAACTCTCAGATGTGCTAGAAACACGTGCTGGAGTCGCTGGAAGCACCTGCCGAGCACGCCGGAACCAACTTCTTCACTCCCAGGACCCACCTGCCGGACACGCCAAAATCACCTGCCGGCTACCTCAGAACCACTTGGCGGACACTCCGGAATCAATTTCCGGGAATGCCAATACCACCTCTCAGACGTGCCAGAACCACATGCTGGAAACGCTGGAACCACCACCCGGACAGACCACAACCACCTGCCGGACATGCCTGAACAACCTGCGGAGCACTGCGGAACCTCCTGCTCAACTCAACGGAACGACCTTCCAGACATGCCAAAATCACCTGGCGGCTATGCCAGAACCACTTGGCGGACACTCTGGAATTCCCTGCAGGACATTCCAGGACCCCCTTCACATGTCCCAGAACCACGTGAGGGACACGCCAGAACCACCTCCTGTACAGTCTGGAACCACCTGCCGAACACGCCAAAATCAACTGCCGGCTACGCCAGAACCACTTGGCAGACATTCTGGAATCACCTGCCGGGTATGCCGGAACCAGCTCTCAGATGTGCCAGAATCACGTGCCAGACCCACCGGAACCACCTCCAGGACAGACTGAAACCACATGCCGGACACGCCAGAACCACCTGCTCGGCTCCCAGGACCCACCTGCCAGAAACGCCAAAATCACCTGCCGGCTATGCCAGAACCACTTGCTGGACATTCCGGAATCACCTGGTGGGCATGCCTGAACCACCTCTAGGGCGTGCCAGAACCACGTGCCTGACACGCCGGAAGCACCTGTTGAGCTAGCTGAAACCACCTGCTCGACTTGCCGGAACCAGCTGCCGGACATGCCAAAATCACCCGCCGGCTGTGCCAGAACCACTTGCTGCACACTCGGGAATCACCTGTCGGGCATGCCGGAACCACCTCTCAAACGTGCCAGAACCACATGCCAGAGATGCCAGAAGCACCTGCCGAGCATGCTGGAAGTACCTGATCTACTACCCAGAACCACCTGCCGGACATGCCAAAATCACCTGCTGGCTATGCCAGAACCACTTGTTGGACACTCCGGAGCCACCTGCTGGGCATGCCGCAACCACCTCTCAGAAGTGCCGGAACCATGTGCCGGACCCGCCGGAACCACCTCCAGGACAGACCGGAACCACATGCTGGACACGCCGGAACCACCTGCTCGACTCCCAGGACCCACCTGTCGGACACACCAAAATCACCTGCCGGCTATGCCAGAACCACGTGCCGGAGACACTGGAAGCACATGCTGAGCTCGCCGGAACCACCTGCTTGACATGACGGAACCACCTGCCGGACACACCAAAATCACCTGCCGGCTAAGCCAGAACCACTTGGAGGACTCTCCGGGATCACCTGCTGGGCATGACGGAACCACCTCTCAGATGTGCCAGAACCACGTGGCGGACACTCTGGGATCACCTGCTGGGCATGCCGGAAACACCTCTCAGACGTACCAGAACCACGTGCCGGAGACGCAAGAAGCACCTGCCGAGCATGCCTGAACCAACTGCTCGACTTGCCGGAACCAGCTGCCAGACACACCAAAATCACCTGCCGGCTATGCCAGAACCAGTTGGTGGACAATCCGGTATCACCTGCCGGGCATGCCGGAACCACCTCTCATACATGCCATAATCACGTGCCGGACACGCCGCACCACCTCCCGGACAGACCGTCACCATCTGCCGGACATGCCTGAACCAGCTGTCAGGCATGCCAGAACCCCCTGCTTGACTTGCCACAACCACCTGCCAGACACACCAAAATCACCTGCCGGCTACCTCAGAACCACTTGGCGGACACTCCGGAATCAATTTCTGGGAATGGCAGAACCACCTCTCAGACGTGCCAGAACCACGTGCTGGAAACGCCGGAACCACCACCCGGACAGACCACAACCACCTGCCGGACACGCCTGAACCACCTGCGGAGCACTGCGTTACCTCCTGCTCAACTCAACGGAACGACCTTCCGGACATGCCAAAATCACCTGGCGGCTATGCCAGAACCACTTGGCGTACACTCCGGAATTCCCTGCCAGACATGCCAGGACCCCCTTCACATGTCCCAGAACCACGTGAGGGACACACCAGAGCCACCTCCTGGACAGTGTGGAACCACCTGCTGGACATGCCAAAATCAACTGCCGGCTATGCCAGAACCACTTGGCAGACATTCCGGAATAACCGGCCGGGCATGCCGGAACCAGCTCTCAGAAGTGCCAGAAGCACATGCCGGACATGGCGGAACACCCTCCAGGACAGACCGGAACCACCTGCCAGACATGCCAAAATCACCTGCTGGCTATGCCAGAACCACTTGCCGGACATTCCGGAATCACCTGCCTCGCATGCCAGAACCACGTCTCAGGCATGCCTGAACCACGTCTCAGACATGCCAGAACCACGTTCCAGAGACACCGGATGCACCTGCTGAGCACGCCGGAACCACTTGCTCGACTCGCCAGAACCAGCTCTCGGATGCCAAAATCACCTGCCGGCTAGGCCAGAACCACGTGGTGGACTCTATGGAATCACCCACCGGGCATGCTGGAACCACCTCTCAGACTGCCGGAAGCATGTGCCGGACACACCGGAACCACCTCTGAAACAGGCTGGAGCCACCTGTCAGACCCTCCTGAACCACCTGCCGAGCATGCCTGAACCACCGGCTTGACTTGCCGGAACCACCTGCTGGACACGCCAAAATCACCAGCTGGCTACGCCAGAACCACATGCTGGAGACTCCGGAAGCACCAGCCGAGCATTCTGGAACCACCTGATACACTCCGCAGAACTACCTGCCGGACACGCCAAAATCACCTACGGCTACGCCAGAACCACTTGCCGGACACTCCGGAATCACCTGCCGGACATACTGGAACCACCTCTCAAACGTGCCAGAACTACGTGCTGGAGACGCCGGAAGCACCTGCCGATCTCGCCGGAACCACCTGCTCGACTCTCCGGAACCACCTGCCGGACACACCAAAATCACCTGATGGCTACGCCACAACCACTTGCTGGACAATCGAGCATCACCTGCAGGGCATGCCAGAACGACCTCTCAAACGTGCCAGAACCACATGCCAGAGACGCCCGAAGCACCTGCCGAGCACGCCGGAACCACTTGCTAGACTCGCCGGAACCACCGCCGGACACCCAAAATCACCTGCCAGCTATGCCAGGACCACGTGGTGGACAGTCCAGAATCACCTGCCAGGCATGCCGGAACCACCTCTCAGAGGTGCCACAACCATGTGCCAGACACGCCAGAACCACCTGCCAAGCACACTGGAACCACCTGCTCAACTCGCAGGACCCAACTACCGGACATGCCAAAATCACCTGCCAGCTGCGCGAGAAACACTTGTCGGACACTCCTGTATCACCTGACGGGCATGCCGGAACCACGTCTCAGACGTGCCAGAACCACGTGCTGGAGATGCAGGGAGCACCTGCTGAGCTCACCGGAACCACCTGCCGGACATGCCAAAATCACCATCTGGCTACGCCAGAACCACTTGGAGGACTGTCCGGGATCACCTGTCGGGTAAGCCAGAACCACTTGGTGGACAATCTGGAATCACTTTCTGGGCATGCCAGAACCACATCTCAGATGTGCCAGAAACATGTGCCAGAGACGCTGGAAGCTCCTGCTGAGCACGCCAGAACCACCTGCTCGACTTGCCCGAACCATATGCCGGACACGGCAAAATGACCTGCCCGCTTTGCGGAAAAGCCGGAATCCCGTGAAGGGCATGCCGGCACAACATCTCAGACGTGCCAGAACCACGTGCCGGACACCCCAGAACCACCTCCCGGACAGACCGGAAGCACCTGCCTAGCACGGCGGAACCACCTGCTCAACACACCGGAACCACCTGCCGGACACCCCAAAATCACCCGCCGGCTACATCAAAACCACTTGCCGGACACTCCAGAATCACCTGTCGGGCATGCCGGAACGACCTCTCAAACGTGCCAGAACCACGTGCCGGAGACGCTGGAAGCACCTGCCGAGCACGCCGGACCGACCTGCTAGACTCGCCGTCACCACCTGCCAGACATGGGAAAATCACCTGCCGGCTACACCAGAACCTCTTGACGGACACTCCGGAATCATCTGCCGGGCATGCCAGCACAACCTCTCAGATGTGCCTGAAGCACCCTCCGGACACACCGGAACCACCTCCCAGACAGACTGGAACGACCTGCCAGACACGTCTGAACCACCTGCTGGGCGTGCCGGAACCACAACTCAGACGTGCCACAACCACGTGCCGGAGACACCAGAAGCACCTGCCGAGCTCACCCGTACCACCTGCTCGACTCGCCGGAACCACCTCCCGGACGCCAAAATCACCTGCCGGCTACGCCAGAACCACTTGATGGACAATCCGGAATCACCTGCTGTGCATGCCGGAACCAACTCTCAGATGTGCCAGAAGCACATTCCGGACACGCCGGAACCACTTCCAGGACAGACCGGAACAACTTGCAACTCTCGTCGGAACCACCTGCTTTACTCGCCAGACCCACCTGCCGGACACGCCAAAATCACGTGCCGGCTACGCCAGTACCACTTGGCGGGCTCTCCCGAATCACCTGCCTGGCATGCCAGGAACACCTCTCAGACGTGCCAGAACCACGTGCCGGACATGCCGTAACCTCCACCCGGACAGACTGGAACCACATGCTGGACCCGCATGAACCAACTGCCGAGCATGCCGGAACCATCTGCTTGACTCACAGGACCCAACTGCCGGACACGTCAAAATCACCTGCCGGCTATGTCAGAACCAGTTGCCGGACACTCCGGAATCACCTGTCGGGCATGCCAGAACCACATCTCAAACCTGCCAGAGCCATGTGCCGGAGACGCCAGAAGCACATGCCGAGCTCGCCGGAAACACCTTCCTGACATGCCGGAACCACCTGCTGGACATGCCAAAATCACCTGCCGCCTACGCCAGAACCACTTGCTGGACACTCCGGAATCACCTGTCAGGCATGCCAGAACCACCTCTCATACCTGCCAGAACCACGGGCCGGAGACGCCGGAAGCACCTGCCAAGCTCGCTGGAACCACCTTCTCTACATGCTGGAACCACCGGCCAGACACACCAAAATCACCTGCCTGCTTATGCCAGAACCACTTGGTGGACCATCTGGAATCACCTGCTGGGCATGCCAGATCCACCTCTCAGACGTGCTAGAACCACGTGGGGGACAGGCTGGATTCACCTGACGGGCATGCCGGAAACACGTCTCAGACGTACCAGAACCACGTGCCGGAGACACAGGAACCACATCCTGGACAGACTGGAACCACCTGCTGGACACGACTGAACCACCTGCCGAGCATGCTGGAGCCACCTGCTCGACTCACAGGACCCACCTACCGGATATGCCAATATGACCTGCCGGCTGCACCAGACCCACTTGTCGGACAGTCCAGAATCACCTGCCGGGCATGCTGGAACCACCTCTCAGACGTGCCAGAACCACGTACCAGAGATGCTGGAAGCAACTAACGAGCTCACCGGAACCACCTGCTCAACTCGCCAGAACCACCTGCCGGAAATGCCAAAATCACCTGCCGGCTGCGCCAGAACCACTTGGCGTACAAGCCGGAATAACGTTCCGAGCATGCCGGCACAACCTCTCAGACATGCCAGAAGCACGTGCCGGACACGCCCGAACCACCTGCTCGACTCACGGGAACCACCGCCGGACACACAATATCACCTGCCGGCTATGCCAGAACCACTTGGCGGACACACCGGAATCACCTGCCAGGCATGCCGGAACCACCTCTCAGACTTGCCAGAACCATGTGCCGGAGATGCCAGAAGCACCTACCGAGCTCACTGGAATCACCTGCTCGACTTGCCGGAACCACCTGCAGGAAACGCCAATATCACCTGCCGGCTATGCCAGAACCACTTGCCAGACACTCCGGAATCACTTGTCGGCCATGCCGGAACCACCTCTCAAATGTGTGAGAATCATGTTCCGGAGACGTCGGAAGCACCTGCCAAGCTCACCGGAACCACCTGCAGGACTTCCCGGAACCACCTGCCGGATGCACCAAAATCACCTGCCGGCTATGCCAGAACCACTTGGTGTACAAGCCGGAATAACGTTCCGGGCATGCCAGCACAACCTCTCAGACGTGCCAGAAGCACGTGCTGGACACACCCGAACCACCTACTCGACACGCCGGAACCACCGCCGGACACGGCATATCACCTGCCGGCTACGCCAGAACCACTTGGTGGACACTCCGGAATCACCTGCCGGGCATGCCAGAACCACCTCTCAGATGTGCCAGCACCACGTGCCAAAGATACCGGGAGCACCTGCCCAGAACGCCAGAGCCACCTGCTCGACTCACTGGAAGCACCTGCCAGACACACCCAAATCACATGCCGGCTACACCAGAATCAGTTGGCGGACTCCTTGGAATCACCTGCCGGGCATGCCCGAACCACCTATCAGACGTACCAGAACCATGTGCCGGACACTCCGGAACCATGTCCTGGACAGACTCGAACCAACTGCCGGACACTTCTGAACCACCTGCCGAGCACGCTGGAACCACCTGCTCGACTCCCAAGGCCCACCTGCTGGACATGCCCAAATCACATGCCGGCTGTGCCAGAACCACTTGTCGGACACTCCGGACTCACCAGCTGGGCATGCTGGAACCACCTCTCAAACGTTCCAGAACCATGTGCCGGACATGCCAGAACCACATCCCTGGCAGACCGGAACCACCTGCTGGACCCGCCTGAAGCACCTGTGGAGCACGCTGGACCACCTGCTAGACATGCCAGAAACACCTGCTGGACACACCAAATTCACCTGCCAGCTACGCCTCAACCATGTGGAGGAATCTCCGGGATCACCTGCCGGGCATGCCGGAACCACCTCTCAGATGTGGCAGAACCATGTGCCAGACACACTGGAACCACCTCCCAGACAGACTGGAACCACCTGCTGGACCCGTCTGAATCACCTGCCGAGCATGTCAGAACCACCTGCTCAACTCGCTGGAACCACCTGTCGGACACACCAAAATCACCAGCCAGCTATGCCAGAAACACTTGTCGGACACTCCAGAATCACGTGCCGGGCATGCCGGAACCACCACTCAGACGTGTCAGAGCACATGCCGGAGACGCCGGAAGCACCTGCCAAGCATGCCTGAACCACCTGATCCACTCACCAGAACCACCTGCCGGACACACCAAAAGCACCTGCTGGCTACGCCAGAACCACTTTTCGGACACTCTGGAATCATCTGCCGGGCATGCTGGAACCACCTCTCAGACCTGCCAGAACCACGTGGCGGACAGTCCGGAATCACCGGCCGGGCATGCCGGAAACACCTCTCAGACGTACCAGAACCACGTACCGGACACGCAGGAACCACGTCCTGGACAGACTGGAACCACCTGCTGGACATGACTGAACCACCTGCCCAGCACGAAGGAGCCACCAGCTCGACTCGCAGGACCCACCTACCGGATATGCCAATATGACCTGCCGGCTGCACCAGACCCACTTGTCGGACAGTCCGGAATCACCTGCAGGGCATGCCGGAACCACCTCTCAGACGTGCCAGAACCACGTGCCGGAGATGCCGGAAGCACCTGCCGAGCTCGCCGGAACCACCTGCTGGACTCCCCGGAACCACCTGCCAGACACACAAAAATCACCTGCCAGCTACGCCAGAACCACTTGGCGTACAAGCCAGAATAACGTTCCGGACATGCTGGCACAACCTCTCAGATGTGCCAGAAGCACGTGCCGGACACGCCCGAACCACCTGCTCGACTCGCCGGAACCACTGCCGGACACACAATATCACCTGCCAGCTACACCAGAACCTCTTGGCGGACACTCTGGAATCACCTGCCGGGCATGCCGGAACCACCTCTTAGATGTACCAGCACCACGTGCCAAAGATACCGGGAGCACCTGCCCAGAACGCCAGAGCCACCTGCTCGACTCACTGGAAGCACCTGCCGGACACGCCCAAGTCACATGCTGGCTATGCCAGAACCAGTTGGCGGACTCTCTGGAATCACCTGCCAGGCATGCCCGAACCACCTCTCAGACTTACAGAACCATGTCTCGGACACTCCAGAACCATGTCCTGGACAGACTCGAACCAACTGCCGGACACGTCTGAACCACCTGCCGAGCACGCCAGATCCGCCTGCTCTACTCCCAAGGCCCACCTGCGGGACATGCCAAAATCACATGCCGGCTGTGCCAGAACCACTTGTCGGACACTCCGGAAGCACCTGCCGACCTCACTGAAACCACCTGCTTGACTCACCGGAACCACCTGCCTGACACGCCAAAATCACCTGCTGGCTACGCCAGAACCACTTGGTGGACACTCTGGAATTCTCTGCCGGACATGCCAGAAACGCCTTCACATGTCCCCGAACTACGTGAGGGACACCCAGAACCACCTCCTGCACAGACCGGGACCACCTGCCAGACACGCCAAAATCAACTGCCAGCTACGCCAGAACCACTTGGCGGACAGTCCGGAATCGCCTGCCGAGCATGCAGGAACCATGTCACAGATGTGCCAGAATCATGTGCCAGACACACTGGAACCACCTCCCGGACAGACCGGAACCACCTGAGGGACCCTCCTGAACCACCTGCCAGGCACGCCGGAAGCACCTGGTCTACTCGCCGGAAACACCTGCCTGATATGGAAAAATCACCTGACAGCTATGCAAGAACCACATGCCGGACAAGCTGGAACCACCTGCAGAGCATGCCGGAATCATGTGCTCAACTCACAGGAACCACCTGCCAAACACGCCAAAATAACCTGCTGGCTACGCCACAATGATGTGGCAGACAGTCTGGAATCACCTGAAGGGCAAGCCGGAACTACCTCTCAGATGTCTCAGAATGACATGCTGGACACGCCGGAACCACCTCCCGGACAGACCGGAACCACCGGCCGGACACACCTGGACCACCAGCCAAGCACGCTCGAACCACCTGCTCGACTCACCGGAACCACCTGCTGGACATGCCTGAACCACTTGGCGGTCACTCTGGAATCACCTGCCGGGCATGCCAGCACCACCTGTCAGACGTGCCAGAACCACGTGCCAAAGATACCAGGATCACCTGCCCAGCACGCCGGAGCCACTTGTTCGACTCGCTGCAAGCAGCTGCCAGACATGTCCAAATCACATGCCGGCTACGCCAGAACAACTTGAGGGACTCTCTGGAATCACCTGCCGGACAGGTTGGAACTACCTCTCAGACGTGTCGGAACCACGTGCCGGACACGCCGGAACCACCTCCCGGACAGACTGGAACCACCTGCCGGACCTGCCTGAACCACCTACCAGACATGCCAAATTACTTGCTGGCTATGCCAGAACCACTTGTCGGACTCTCCGGGATCACCTGCCAGGCATGCTGGAACCACCTCTCAAACCTGCCAGAACCACGTGCCAGAGACGCCAGAAGCACCTGCCGAGCTCGCCTGAACCACCTGCTCGACATGCCGGAACCACCTGCCGGACACGTCAAAATCACCTGCCGGCTACGCCAGAACCACTTAGTGGACAATCCAGAATCACCTGCCGGGCATGCCAGAACCACCTCTCAGACGTGACAGAACCATGTGCCAGACATGCCAAAATCACCTGCTGGCTACGCCATAACCACTTGGAGGACTCTCTGGGATTACCTGCCAGGCATGCCGGAACTACCTCTCAGACGTGCCAGAACTACGTGGTGGAGACACAGGAACCACGTCTTGGAAAGACTGGAACCACCTGCTGGACACAACTGTACCACCTGCAGAGCATGCTGGAAACACCTGCTCGACTCGCAGGACCCACCTACCAGATACGCCAATATGACATGCCGGCTTCGCCAGAACCACTTGTCGGACAGTCCAGAATCACCTGCCGGGCATGCCGGAACCACCTCTCAGACGTGCCAGAAACACGTGGCGGAGATGCCGGAAGCACCTACCGAGCTCACCGGAACCACCTGCTCGACTCGCTGGAACCACCAGCCGGAAACGCCAAAATCACCTGCCGGCTACGCCAGAACCACTTGGAGGACACTCTGGAATCACCTCACCTGCCGGCTATGCCAGAACCACTTGGAGGACACTCCAGAATCACCTGCCGGGCATGACAGAACTCCCTTCAGATGTGTCAGAACCACGTGAAGTACACGCCAGAACCACCTCACGGACTGAACTGAACAACATGAGAGACACGCTAAAATCACCTGAAGGCCACGCCAGAACCACTTGGCGGAATCTCCGGAATCACCTGTCGGGCATGCCAAACCCACCTCTCAGACGTGCCAGAAACATGTGCAGGACACTCCAGAACCACCTGCCGAGTATACCGGAACCACCTGATCCACTCCCCAGAACCAACTGCCGGACACGCCAGAATCACCTGCCAGCTATGCCAGAACCACTTGGCAGACACTCCAGAATGACTTGCCGGGCATGCTGGAACAACCTCTCAGATGTGCCAGAACCACGTGCCGGACACGCCGGAACCACCTACCGGAAAGACCAGAACCACCTGCTGGACACCCCGGAACCACCTGCCGAGCATGCCGGAGCCACGTGCTCGACTCTCCGGAACCACCTGCTGGACACGTCAAAATCACCTGCCAGCTATGCCAGAATCACGTGGCGGACAGTCCGGAATCACCTGCTGGGCATGCCGGAACCACATCCTGGACAGACTGGAAACACCTGCCAGACATGCCTGAACCACCTGCCGGGCATGCCGGAACCACCTCTCAGATGTCGCAGAAGCACATGTCAGAGACGCCGGAAGCACCTGCCGAGCATGCTGGAAGTACCTGATCCACTCCCCAGAACCACCTACCGGAAACGCCAAAATCACCTGCTGGCTACGCCAGAACCACGTGCCGGAGATGCTGGAATCACCTGCTGAGCTCGCCGGAACCACCTGCTCGACATGCCAGAACCACCTGCCAGACACACCAAAATCACCTGCTGGCTACGCCAGAACCACTTGGCGGACACTCCAGAATCACCTGTCGGGCATGCCAGAACCACCTCTCAGACGTGACTGAAAAACGTGCCGGACACGCCAGAACCACCTCCCGGACAGACTGGAACCACCTTCCGGACACGCCTGAACCACCTTACGAGCATGCCGGAACCACTTGCTTGACTTGCTGGAACCACCTGCTGGATACGCCAAAATCATCTGCCGGCTACCCCAGAACCACTTGGCCGACACCCCAGAATAACCTGTCGGGCATGCCGGAACTGCCCCTCGGATGTGCCAGAACCACGTGCTGGACGCCCCGGACCACTTCCGTGAAAGACCGGAACCACCTGCTGGAGGCGCCTTCTGCACCTGTCGAGCATACCAGAAACACCTGCTCGACTCCCGGGAAACACCTACAGGGAAACTGTCATAGAAATGCAGGTCAAATGCCCTTTCTTGCCAGCCCTTAACACGCCACTTTAGAAATTCTGCTTCTGCCACAATTCCACCGTGCCAACCCGGCTCAGACGAAATGCCTACATCTTCCACTGAAGAAACTGGGCTGAGTCACAAAGGACTGAGCATTCAGCTGCTTAGGAGGAGATAGACAATACGCTTTTTACAAGCCACAGTTGTGCACTGGTGGAGAGAGTGTCAGAAAGCAGTGATGTCAGAAAGGCCCATTTGCTCTCAGCCAAGCCCTCCAATGCTCTAGAGGTGGAAGGCACAAGGCACTGGCTCTGGATCCACCCCTCAATGGGAGACAAACCACATCTTGTCCTGCTTCCAGCTCTTTGGGAAGCTGAGAAAAAACTCCCTTTCCACAGTGCTCTTATAGCGTCCTGGGAACATCTCATACAAAGGAGGCTGAACGCCGTTTCTTTTCAGTACTTCACTCGCCAGTCTGAAACATCTGCATCCTGAACATTTCCACCTCGCCAACCCAGGTCAGAAGAAATGCCAACATCTTCCCCATGAGCAATGGGGACGAGGCCCGGATGATTGTGGTTCCACATGCTGAGGAGGAGACAGACAGTAGGTTTTGAACCAACCGCCCTTGAGCAATGGTTGGGGGAGTGTCAGAAAGCACCAGTGTCAGAAAGGTCCTTTACTCTCGGCCGTGCCCTCCATTCCTCTAGAGGTAGGAGGCACAAGGCACTGGCACCACCCCTGAAGGGTATCAGAAAGCACCTATGGCAGAAAGCCCTCTTTGCTCTCAGCCGTGCCCTGCATTGCTCTGCAGGTGGAAGGCACAAAGCACTGCCTCTATCCTTCAATGGGAGACAAGCCGTCAACTGTCTGGCCTCCAGCTCTTTAGGAAGCTGTCAAACAACTCGTTTTCCATAGTCCTGTTACAGCATACCAGGAACCTCTCGTACAAAGGCAGCTCAAACGCCATTTTTTCCCAGCCCTTAACTCGCAGCTCTAGGACTTCTGCTTCTGCGGCAATTCCACCTTGCCAACCCGGCTCACACGAAATGCCTACATCTTCCCCTGAAGCAACTGGGCTGAGTCCCAAATGATTGAGCATCCACGTGCTTAGGAGGCGATAGACTGCACGCCTTTTTCCAACCACCATTGTGCACTGGTGGAGAGAGGGTCGGAAAGCAGCTATGTCCGAAAGACCCCTTTGCTCTCAGCCGTGCCCTCCATTGCTCTAGACGTGGAATGCACAATGCACTTGCTCCACCCCTCAAGGGGCGACAAGCCACAGACCATCTTCCTTCCATCTCTTTAGGAAGCTGAGAAGTAACTCGCTTTCAACAGTGCTCTCTCTGTGTCCTGGCAGCATCTCATCCAAAGGCAGCTGATATGCCATTTCTTTTCAGCGCTTAACATGCCGATTTGGAACTGCTGCTTCTGCCAGATTTCCACCTGGCCAACCCGGCTCAGACGAAATACCTACATCTTCCCCTTCAGCAATGGGGACAAGGCCCAGATGATTGTGCCTCCACATGCTTAGCAGGAGCAGACAATAGGCTTTTCACAAACCGCTTTTGTGCACTGGGGCAGAGAGTGTCAGAATGCACCTATGTCATAAAGGGCCCTTTGCTCTCAGCCATGCCCTCCGTTGCTCTAGAGGTGGAATGCACAAAGCACTGCCTCCATCCTTCTATTGGAGACAAGCCAGAAACTGTCCTGCTTCCAGCTCTTTAGGAAGCTGGGAAAGCACTCACATTCCACTGTGCTCTTACAGCCTCCTGGGAACATCTCAGACAAAGGCAGCTGAATGCCGTGTCCTTTCAGCCCTTAACTCGCCAATCTGCAACATCCGCTTCTGCCGCATTTCCACCTCGCCAACCCGGCTCAGACGAAATGCCTCCATCTTCCCCTTGAGCAGTGGGGACGAGGCCTGGATGATTGTGGTTCCACATGCTGAGGAGGAGACAGACAATAGGCTTTTAACCAACCACCCTTGAGCAATGGTTGGGGGAGTGTCAGAAAGCACCAGTGTCAGAAAGCCCTTTACTCTCGGCCGTGCCCTCCATTCCTCTAGAGGTAGGAGGCACAAGGCACTGGCACCACCCCTGAAGGGTATCAGAAAGCACCTATGGCAGAAAGCCCCCTTTGCTCTCAGCCATGCCCTCCATTGCTCTGCAGGTGGAAGGCACAAAGCACTGCCTCCCTCCTTCAATGTGGCGGACGCAATATCCAGGTGTTTGTCACGCATGGCTCACACACGGCTGAGGTGTGGCTCATGTTGGCTGTGGTGCTGCTCATGTGTGGCTCACACTTGATTGTGGCATGGTTGGCACGTTGTTCAGTCATGGCAGGCAGGTGGCTCCAGTGTGGCTGACACGTGCTTTAAGTGAGGCGGATGTGTTTTTAAATGGGGACTGGCACATGGTTCAGTCGTGGCTGGCATGTGACTTCGGCATGGCTGAGATGAGACTCTGGCGTGGCTCACAAGTTTTTCAGGCATGGCTGTTCATGACTCAGTTGAGGCAGCCACGGGACAAATGCATGATGTGACATCACGCAGGTGTGGCTCGCACCTGGTTCATGCACGGCCTTCACGTGTCTCAGGGCTGGCTGGTGGGTGCTTCACGCAGGGGTGCCAGGTGTTTCAGATTTGGCTGACACATGACACAGGCATTGCTGACTCGTGACTCAGGCCTTCATTACACATTATCCATGCCTGGCAGACATGTGTTTCATTCATGGGTTACATGTCATTCTTTTGTGGCACACACATGACTCACTCACTACTGACACATGGCTCCCACCTACTCAGACATGGCAGGCACGTGGCTCACACATGGACCAGCCATGATTCATGAGTGGCTCCCTTATGCTTCACACCTTGAACATGTGTGATTCACAGTTGCTTCCCCATCTGGTCCCAGTGTGTCTCATGTGGTTCAGTCATGGTTCAGGTGTGGCTCCCAAACTGTTCAGGTGTAACCCAGGTGTCGCTCACACATGACTCATGTGCGTGTCACCTATGGTTGAGGATTGTTTCACCTGTGATTCAGGGGTGGCTCATACGTGGTGCAGGCATGGCTCAGCCATGGCTCACATGTAGTTCAGGTGAGCCTCAGACTGGGGTAAAGTGTGGCTGACACATGAATCAGGAGTTTGTCACACATGGGTAAAACATGTCTCAGGTGAGGCTCACGCCATGCTGGGGCGTGGCTCTGGTATGGTTGCCACATGGCTCAGGCATGTCTGACACGAGATTCAGGTGTTGCTGGCATGTGTTTCAGGCATGGGATTAAAGCGTGTTGCACACAGATTCCAGTGTTATGTGATGCTTCGTTCAGGCCGCAGTGACACATGATTGCTGTGTGCCTGACACTTGGTGTGTCACAGTTGACACACGGCTCATGGGTGGCTGACATGTGGTTCGGATGTGGGTGACAGGTGATTCAGGTGTGGCTGGCAATTTTCTGATGGGGAGATGACGCATGATGCAGGCATGGACCACACGTGACTCAGGCATTCATCGCCCATTATCCATGCATGGCAGGCATGTGGTCACACGTGGGACATGTTGTACAGGTTTGGTTCCCTCTTTGCTGAAACCTGGCCCCCACATACTCAGTCATGGCTGGCACGTGGCTCATGCAAGCCTCAGCTGTGTTTCATGTGTGGCTCACCTGAGGTTCATGTGTGGTTCAAGCATTGAACATGGGTGCTTCACATGTGCTTCAGATGTGGTTCAAAGGTGCCTCTCATGTGGTTCAGGTATGGTTCAGTTGTGGCTCACACACAGTTCAGATGTAATTCAGGCATGGTTCTCACATGACTTGTGTGGGTCACAAATGCTGCAGGAGACTTTCACACAGGATTTAGGCATGGCCCACACATGGTGCAGGTGCAGCTCAGCCAAGCTCACACGTGATGCAGGCATGCCACAGAACTGGGTCACATGTGGCTGATGCAAGATTCAGGCATTTGTCATGCATGGCTCACACACGGCTGAGGTGTGGCTCATGCATGGCTGTGGTGCTGCTCCTGCGTGGCTCACACTGGATTGTGGCATGGTTGGCACATGGTCGAGGCATGGCAGGCAGGTGGCTCCAGCGTGGCTGACACGTGCTTCAGGTGAGGCGAATGTGTGGTTAAATTTGGACTGGCACATGTTTCAGTCGTGGCTGGCACGTGACTTCAGCATGGCTGACATGGGACTCAGGCGTGGCTCACACGTTTTTCAGGCATCGCTGACACAACTCAGGTGAGGCAGCCATGGGACACAGGCGTGACCGTCACATCATGCAGGTGTGGCTTGCACCTGGTTCATGCATGGCCTTCACGTGGCTCAGGGCTGGCTGGTGCGTGGTTCACGCAGGGGTGCCAGGTGTTTCAGGTGTGGCTGACACATGACACTGCCATGGCTGACACGTGACTCAGGCATTCATCACACATTATCCATACCTGGCAGACATGTGTTTCATGCATGGGTTACATGCTGTTCATCTGTGGCACACACGTGACTCACATGCTGCTGACACATGGCTCCCACCTACTCAGACCTGGCGGGCAAGTGGCTCATGCATGGCCAAGCCATGTTTCACGAGTGACTCCCTTGTGGGTCTCGTGTGGTTCAAACCTTCAACATGTGTGCTTCACACGTGTTTCCCATGTGGTTCAGTGTGTCTCATGTGGTTCAGTCATGGTTCAAGTGTGGCTCCCAAATGGTTCAGGTGTAACGCAGGTGTGGCTAACACACGGCTCATGTGCATGTCACCTATGGTTCAGGAGCGTTCCACCCGTGATTCAGGCGTGGCTCACACGTGGTTCAGGCATGGCTCAGCCATTGCTCACATGGAGTTCAGGCTAGCCTCAGACCGGGGAAAGGTGTGGCTGACACATGATTCAGGAGTATGTCACACATGGCTAACACATGTCTCAGGTGAGACTCACGCCTGGCTTGGGTGTGGATCTGGCATGGTTGGCACGTGGCTCAGGCATGTCTGACACGAGACTCAGGCATTGCTGACATGTGTTTTAGGCATGAGATTCAGGTGTGTCGGACATGGTTTCCAGTGGTGTGTGAGGCTTCGTTCAGGCCGCAGTGACACGTGATTGTGGTGTGGCTGACACTTGGTGTGTCACAGGTGACACATGGCTCAGGTTTGCCTGATGTGATTCTGATCGGGGGGACAGGTGATTCAGGTGTGTCTGGCACTTTTCTGATGCAGGGAGGACACATGATGCAGACATGGCTGACACGTGACTCAGGCATTCATCGCACAGTATCCATGGGTGGTAGGAATGTGGTCACAAGTGGGACATGTCGTACAGGTGTGGCTCCCACGTTGCTGAAACGTGACCCCCACATACTCAGTCATGTCTGGGATGTGGCTCATGCATGCCTCAGCTGTGTTTCATGTGTGGCTCCCCTGTGGTTCACGTGTGGTTCAAGCATCAAACATGTGTGTTTCAGATGTGGTTCAAGGGTGTCTCGCATGTGGTTCATGCATGGCTCACACATGGATTGGGCGTGATTCAGGCGTGGCTCACACACGACTAGTGTGTGTCCCAGATGGTAGAGGACACTTTCACACGTGGTTCCAGCCTAGCTCAGCCATGGCTCACAAGTGATGCAGGCGTGCCACTGAACTGGCTCACCTGTGGCTGACACGATTCAGGCTTTTGTCACGCATGGCTCCCACATGGCTAAGGTGTGGCTCATGCATGGCTGAGGTGTTGGTGAGGTGTGGCTCACATATGTTTGTCTCATGGTGGGCACGTGGGACAGGCATGGTGGGCACATTGTGCCAGTGTGGCAACACGTGCTTCAAGTGAGGCTGACCTGTGGTTCAAGTGTGACTGGCACTTGGTTCAGGCCTGGATGGCATGTGACTTTGGCACAGCTGAGAAGTGACTCAGGCGTGGCTCACACGTTATTCAGGCGAGGCTGACACTACACAGTTGAGGTGGCCGAAGGACACTATAGTGCCTGACACATCACGCAGGTGTGGTTCACACACGGTTCATGCATGGCCTTCCTGTGTTTCAGGCGTGGCTGGTGCACGGTTCATGCATGGGTGGCTGGTGGTTCAGGCGAGGCTGACATGTGACCCAGGCATGTGAGAAACATGACTCTGGTGTGGCTGACACATGTCTCATGCGTGGCTGACACCCTACTCAGGACTTCATTGCACAGTATCCATGCGTGGCGTATGCTTGCTTCACCCATGGGGGACATGTCGTTCTCTTGTGGCTCCCACGTGACTCACATGTTGCTGACACAAGGCTCCCACATACTCAGGTGTGTCTGGCAAGTGGCCCACGCATGGCTCAGCCATGTTTCACGTGTAGATCGCATGTGCCTCATGTGTGGTTCAAGCATTGAACATGTGTGCTTCACACGTGCTTCACATGTGGTTCGAGTGTGTCACATGAGGTTCAGTCATGGGTCAGGGAGGCTCACCAGTGGTTCAGGTGGAACTCAAGTGTGGCTCACACTTGACTCAAGTGGACGTCTCATATGGTTCAGGGAGCTTTCATCCGTGATTCAGGTATGGCTCGCAGGTCGTTCAGCCGTGGCTGAGCCATGGCTCACACGTAGTTCAGGCGTTCCTCTGCCCAGGGTCAGGTGTGGCTGACACACGATTCAGGAGTGTGTCACACATGGCTAACACATTTCTCTAGTGAGGCTCACGCATGGGTGGGGCGTTGATCCGACCTTGCTCACATGTGGCTCTGGCATTTCTGACACGTGTCTCAGGCATGGCATGCATTTTGTTCAGGTGTGGCTGAGGCGTGGTTCAGGCATGGGTGACTGGTGGTTCAGGCGTGGCTGACATGTGACTCAGACGTGTGAAACATGTCGGGTGTTGGTGACACGTGACTCAGGCATTCATCGCACAGTATCCATGTGTGGCAGATGTGAGGGCACACGTGTGTGACGTACCGTACAGGTGTGGCTCCCACGGGTCTCATGTGTTGCTGAAATGGGGCTCCCACATACTCAGTCATGGCTGGCACATGGCTCACGAATGGCTCAGCTGTGTTTCATGTGTGGCTCCCCTGTGGTTCACGTGTGGTTCAAGCATCGATCATGTGTGTTTCAGATGTGGTTCAAGGGTGTCTCACATGTTATTCATGCATGGCTCACACACGGATCGGGTGTGATTCAGGGATGGCTCACACAAGATTAGTGTGGGTCACATATGATAGTGGACACTTTCACACGTGGTTCCAGCCTAACTCAGCCATGGCTCACAAGTGATGCAGGCGTGCCACAGAACTGGCTCACATGTGGCTGACACATGATTCAGGCTTTTGTCACGCATGGCTCCCACACGGCTAAGGTGTGGCTCATGCATGACTGAGGTTTTGCTCAGGCGTGGCTCACATGTGTTTGTCTCATGGTGGGCATGTGGGACAGGCATGGTGGGCACGTTGTGCCAGTGTGGCAATGCATGCTTCAAGTGAGGCTGACATGTGGTTCAAGTGAGACTGGCATTTAGTTCAGGCCTGGATGGCATGTGACTTCGGCATGGCTGAGAACTGACTCAGGCGTGGCTCACACGTTATTCAGGCGAGGCTGACACATGACACAGGTGAGGTGGCTGAAGGACACAGGAGTGCCTGACACGTCACACAGGTGTGGTTCACACACGGTTCATGCATGGCCTTCGTGTGTTTCAGGCATTGCTGGTGCACGGTTCACGCATGGGTGGCCAGTGGTTCAGGCGAGGCTGACATGTGACTCAGGCATGTGTGAAACATGCCGGGTGTTGGTGACACGTGACTCAGGCATTCCTCACACATTATCCATGTGTGGCAGACGTGTGGGGATGCGTGTGTGACATGCCATACAGGTGTGGCTCCCATGGGTCTCATGTGTTGCTGAAACGGTGCTCCCATGTACTCAGTCATGGCTGGCGCGTGGCTCACGCATGGCTCGGCTGTGTTTCATGTGTGGCTCCCCTGTGGTTCATGAGTGGTTCAAGCATGGAACATGTGTGTTTCCCAGGTTCTTCAGATGTGGTTCAAGGGTGTCTCCCATGTGGTTCCTGCATGGCTCACACATGGTTCGGGTGTAATTCAGGCGTGGATCTCACACGACTTGTCTGGGTCACATATGGTTGAGGGCACTCTCACACGTGCTTCAGGGATTGTTCAGCCATAGCTCACACTTGATGCAGGCGTGCCACAGAACTGGCTCCCATGTGGCTAACACATGATACAGGCTTTGGAGATGCATGACTCACACATGGTTCAGGTGTGTCATATGCATGTCAGTTGTGTTGGTCAGGCGTGGCTCACACGTGTTTTTCGCATGAGTGGCACGTGGTTCAGGCATGGCAGGCAAGTTGTGCCAGTGTGGCTGACACGTGCTTCAAGTGAGGCTGACCTGTGGTTCAAGTGTGACTGGCTCTTGGTTCAGGCCTGGCTGGCACGTGACTTGGTGTGGCTGAGCCTGGACACAGGCGTGGTTCACACATTGTTCAGGCGTGGCTGACACATGACTCAGGTGAGGTGGAAGCATGACACAGGCGTGCCTGACACGACACGCAGTTGTGGTTCACACATGGTTCATGCATGGTCTTCGTGTGGTTCAGGGGGGCTGGTGCATGGTGCACGCATGGGTGGCAGGTGGTTCAGGCGTGGCTGAAATATGACTCCGGCATGTGTGAAACAGGACTCCGGGGTGGCAGACACAAGTGTCAGTCTTGGCTGACACGTGACTCAGGCATTCGTCGCCCAGTATCCATGTGTGACGGAAACGTGATCACGCAAGGAGTTACATGCCATACATGGGTGGCTCCCATGGTTTCACAGGTGGTTCAGATGTGCTTCAAGGGTGTCTCACATGTGGTTCACGCATGGCTCACACATGGTTTGGGTGTAATTCAGGCGTGGCTTACACATGACTCGTTTGTGTGACATATGGTATGGGACACGTTCACACGTGGTTCAGGCAGAGCTCAGCCATGGCTCACACATGATGCAGGGGTGCCACAGGACTGGCTCACATTTGGCTGACACATGATTCAGGCATATGTCATGCATGGCTGACGCATGGCTCACACATGGCTCAGGTGTGGCACATGCATGCCTGTGGTGTTGCTCAAGCCTGACTCACATGTGTTTGTGGCATATTTATCACGTGGTTCAGGCATGGCAGGCAAGTTGTGCCAGTGTGGCTGACACGTGCTTCAGTGAGGCTCACCTGTGGTTCAAGTGTGACTGGCACTTGGTTGAGACCCGGCTGGCACGTGACTTTGGCATGGCTGAGCCATGACTCAGGTGTGGCTCAAAAGTTATGCAGGCGTGGCTGACACGTGACTCAGGTGAGGGGGCCATGTGACACAGGCTTGCATCATGCATCACACAGGTGTGGTTCACACATGGTTCCTGCATGACCTTCATGTGGTTCAGCGGTGGCTGCTGCAGGGTTGAGGCATGTGTGGCAGGTGGTTCCGGCGTGGCTGACATGTGACTCAGGCATGTGTGAAACATGACTTTGGTGTGGCTCACACATGTCTCAGGCATGGCTGACACGTGACTCAGGGATGCATCACACAGGATACATGCATGGCAAACTTGTGGTCACACGTGTGTGACATGCCGTAGAAGTGTGGCTGCCACGTGACTCACAGGTTGCTGAAACATGGCTTCCGCACGGTTGCAAGCGTGGTTGGCACGTGGCTCATGCATGGCTCAGCAGTGTTTCATGTGTGGCTCCCTTGTGGGTCATGTGCGATTCAAGCATCGATCATGTGTGTTTCACAGGTGGTTCAGATGTGCTTCAAGGGTGTCTCACATGTGGTTCACACATGGCTCACACATGGTTCGGGTGTAATTCAGCTGTGGCTCACACAGTACTCGTGTGGGTCACATATCGTAGAGGAAACTTTCATCCGTGGTTCAGGCATAGCTCAGCCATGGCTTTCACATGATGCAGGCATGCCACAGCACTGGCTCCCTTGTGGTTGACACGTGATTCATGATTATGTGATGCTTGGCTCACACATGGCTTCGGTGTGGCTCATGCACGGCTGTGGTGTTGCTCAGGCATGGATCACATGTGTTTGTGGCATGGTTGGCACATGGTTCAGGCATGCCAGGCAAGTTGTGCCAGTGTGGCTGACACGTGCTTCAAGTATGACTGGCACTTGGTTCAGGCGTGGCTGGCATGTGACTTTGGCATGGGTGAGATGTGACTCAGGCGTGGCTCACACGCTATTCAGGCGTGGCTGACTCGTGACTCTGGTGAGGGGGCAACGAGAAACAGGCTTGCCAGACACGTCTTGGAGGTGTGGTTCACACATGGCTCATGCCTGCCTGTAGTTCAGGGGTGGCTGGTGCAGGGTTCACGCATGGGTGGTAAGTGGTTCAGGCGTAGCTGATGTGTGACACAGGCATGAGTGAAACATGGCTCGGGAGTGGCTCACACATGTCTCAGGCATGGCTGACACGTGACTCAGACATTCATGACCCAGTATCCATGTGTGAGGGAAATGTGATCATGCAGGTGTCACATGCCATACATGGGTGGCTACAACGCGACTACAGGTTGCTGAAACGTGGCTCCTGCATACTCAGTCATGCCTGGGACATGGCTCACGCATGGCTCAGCTGTGTTTCATGGGTGGTTCCCCTGTGATTCATGCGTCATTCAATCATGGAACATGTGTGTTTCACAGGTTCTTCACATGTGGTTCAAGGGTGTCTACCATGTGGGTCCTGCATGGCTCACGCATGGTTTGGGTGTAATTCAGCCGTGGATCTCACATGACTCATCTGGGTCACATATGATTGAGGACACTCTCACACATGGTTCAGGCATAGCTCAGCCATGGCTCACCCATGATGCGGACATGCCACAGAACTGGCTCCCATGTAGCTGAGACATGATACAGGCTTTGGTCACACATGGCTCACGCATGGTTCAGGTGTGGCTCATGCATGTCTGTGGTGTTGGTCAAGTGTGGCTCACATGTGTTTGTGGCATGGGAGGCATGAGGTTCAGGCATGGCACGCAAGTTGTGCCAGAGTGGCTGACACGTGCTTCAAGTGAGGCTGACCTGTGGTTCAAGTGTGACTTGCACTTGGTTCACGCATGGCTGGCACGTGACTTGGTGCAGCTGAGCCTTGACACAGGGGTGGTTGACACGTTGTTCAGGCGTGGCTGACACATGACTCAGGTGAGGTGGAAACGTGACACAGTCATGCCTGACATGTCACTCAGGTGTGGTTCACACGTGGTTCATGAATGGCCTTCGTGTGGTTCAGGGGTGGCTGGTGCATGGTGCACACATGGGTGGCAGGTGGTTCAGGCGTGGCTGAAATGTGACTCCGGCATGTGTGAAACAGGACTTCAGTGTGGCTGACACATGTGTCAGGCATGGCTGACACGTGACTCAGGCATTCATCGCCCAGTATTCATATGTGACGGAAATGTGATCATGCAGGAGTCACATGCCGTACATGGGTGGCTCCCACGTGACTCCATGTTGCTGAAACGTGGCACCCACATACTCAGTCATGGCTGCCAAGTGGCTCACGCATGGCTCAGCTGTGTTTCATGGGTGGCTCCCCTTTGGTTCATGCGCTGTTCAAGCATGGAACATGTGTGTTTCACAGGTTCTTCAAATGTGGTTCAAGGGTGTCTCCCATGTGGTTCCTGCATGGCTCACACATGGTTTGGGTGTAATTCAGGCGTCAATCTCACACGACTCGTCTGGGTCACTTATGGTTGAGGACACTCGCACCCACGGTTCAGGCATAGCTCAGCCATGGCTCACACATGATGCAGGCTTGCCACAGAACTGGCTCCCATGTGGCTGACACATGATACAGGCTTTGGTCACACATGGCTCACACATGGTTCAGGTGTGGTGCATGCATGTGTGTGGTGTTGGTGAGGCATGGCTGACATGTGTTTATGGCATGGGTGGCACGTGGTTCAGGCATGGCAGGCATGTTGTGCCAGTGTGGCTGACACGTGCTTCAAGTGAGGCTGACCAGTGGTTCAAGTGGGACTGGCACTTGGTTCAGGCCTGGCTGGCACGTGACTTGGTGCGGCTTAACCTTAACACAGGCGTGGTTCCCACGTTGTTCAGGCGTGGCTGACACATGACTCAGGTGAGGTGGAAAGGTGACACAGGCATGCCTGACACATCAGGTAGGTGTGATTCACACATGGTTCATGCATGGCCTTCATGTGGTTCAGGGTTGGCTGGTGCATGGTGCAAATACGGTTGGCAGGTGATTCATGCATGGGTGAAGTGTGACTCTGGCATGTGTGAAAAACGATTCTGATGTGGCTGACACATGTGTCAGACATGACTGACACGTGACTGAGGCATTCATCACCCAGTATCCATGTGTGACGGAAATGTGATCACGCAGGAGTCACATGCCGTACATGGGTGGCTCCCACGTGACTACAGGTTGCTGAAACTTGTCTCCCACATACTCAGTCATGGCTGCCACGTGGCTCACGCATGGCTCAGCTGTGTTTCATGTTTGGCTCCCATATGGTTCATGCGTGGTTCAAGCATGGAACATGTGTGTTTCACAGGTTTTTCAGATGTGGTTCAAGGGTGTCTCCCATGTGGTTCCTGCATGGCTCACACATGGTTCGGGTGTAATTCAGGTGTGGATCTCACACGACTCGTCTGGGTCACATATGCTTGAGGACACTCTAACACGTGCTTCAGGGATAGTTGCGCCATGGCTCACACGTGACTCAGACGTTCCACAGAACTGGCTCCCATGTGGCTGACACATGATACAGGCTTTGGTCATGCATGGCTCACACATGGTTCAGTTGTGGTTCCTGCATGTCTGTGGTGTCGGTCAGGCATGGCTCACATGTTTTCTTGGCATGGGTGGCACGTGGTTCAGGCATGGCAGGCAAGTTGTGCCAGTGTGGCTAACACGTGCTTCAAGTGAGGCTGACCTGCGGTTCAAGTGTGACTGGACTTGGTTCAGGTTGGCTGTCATGTGACTTGGTGCGGCTGAGCCTTGACACAGGCATGGTTCACACGCTATTCAGGCATGGCTGAACGTGACTCGGGTGAGGTCGAAAAGTGACACAGGCAGGCCTGACACGTCACGCAGATGTGGTTCACACAGGGTTCATGCATGGACTTCATGTGGCTCAGGGGTGGTTGGTTTATGGGGCACGCATGGGTGGCAGGTGGTTCATGCGTGGCTGAAATGAGACTCCGGCATCTGTGAAACAGTACTCCGGTTTGGCTGACACATGTGTCAGGCATGGCTGACACGTGAATCAGGCATTCATCACGCAGTAGCCATGTGTGACGGAAAGGTGATCACGCAGGAGTCACATGCTGTACATGGGTTGCTCCCACGGGACTACAGGTTGCTGAAACGTGGCTCACACATACTCAGTCATCACTGCCACCTGGCTCACGCATGGCACAGCTGTGTCTCATGGGTGGCTCCCCTGTGGTTCATGCGTGCTTCACGCATGGAACATGTGTGTTTCACAGGTTCTTCAGATGTGCGTCAAAGGTGTCTCCCATGTGGTTCCTGCATGGCTCACACATGGTTCGGGTGTAATTCAGGTGTGGATCTCACATGACTCGTCTGGGTCACATATGGTTGAGGACACTCTCACACGTGGTTAAGGCAAAGCTCAGCCCTGGCTCACACGTGATGCAGGCGTGACACAGAACTGGCTCCCATGTGGCTGACACATGATACAGGCTTTGGTCACACATGGCTCACACATGGTTCATGTGTGGCTCATGCTTGTCTGTGGTGTTGGTCTGGCCGGGCTCACATGTGTTTGTGGCATGGGTGGCACGTGGTTCAAGCATGGCAGGCAAGTTGTGCCAGTGTGGCTGACACTTGCGTTAAGTGAGGCTGACCTGTGCTTCAAGTGTGACTGGCACTTGGTTCAGGCCTGGCTGGCACGTGACTTGGCGCGGCTGAGCCTTGACACAGGTGTGGTTCAGACATTGTTCAGGCGTGGCTGACACATGACTCAGGTGAGCTGGAAACGTGACAAAGGTGTGCCTGAAACGTCACACAGGTGTGGTTCACACATGGTACATGCATGGCCTTCGTGTGGTTCAGGTGTGGCTGGTGCATGGTGCACGCATGGGTGGCAGGTGGTTCAAGAGTGGCTGAAATGTGATTCCGGCATGTGTGAAACAGGACTCTGGTGTGGCTATGTGACTCAGGCATTCATCGCCCAGTGGCCATGTGTGACGGAAAGTTGATCACGCAAGAGTCACATGCCGTACATGGGTGGCTCCCACGTGACTACAGGTTGCTGAACCCTGGCTCCCACATACTCAGTCATGGCTGCCACGTGGCTCACGCATGGCTAAGCTATATCTCATGGGTGGCTCCCCTGTGGTTCATGCGTGCTTCCAGCATGGAACATGTGTGTTTCACAGGTTCTTCAGATGTGGTTCAAGGTTGTCTACCATGTGGTTGCTGCATGACTCACACATGGTTCAGGTGTAATTCAGGCGTGGATCTCACACGACTCATCTGGGTCAACTATGGTTGAGGACACTCTCACACTTGGTTCAAGCATAGCTCAGCCATGGCTCACACGTGATGCAGGCGTGCCACAGAACTGTCTCCCATGTGGCTGACACATGATACAGGCTTTGGTCACGCATGGGTCACACATGGTTCAGGTGTGGCTCATGCATGTCTGTCGTGTTGGTCAGGTGTGGCTCACATGTGTTTTTGGCATGGGTGGCACGTGGTTCAGGCATGGCTGGCAAGTTGTGCCAGTGTGGCTGACACATGCTTCAAATGAGGCTGACCTGCGGTTCAAGAGTGAGTGGCACTTGGTTCAGGCCTGGCTGGCATGTGACTTGGCACGGCTGAGCCTTGACACAGGTGTGGTTCACACATTGTTCAGTCGTGGCTGACACACGACTCAGGTGAGATGGAAATGTGACACAGGCGTGCCTGACACATCACGCAGGTGTGGTTCACACATGGTTCATGCATGGCCTTCGTGTGATTCAGGCGAGGCTGGTGCATGGTGCACGCATGGGTGGCAGGTGGTTCAGGCGTGGCTGAAATGTGACTCCAGCATGTATGAAAGATGACTTCGGTGTTGTTGACACATGTGTCAGTCATGGCTGACACGTGACTCAGGCCTTCATCGCCCAGTATCCATGTGTGACGGAAATGTGATCAGGCAGGAGTCACATGCCATACATGGGTGGCTCCCACGTGACTACAGGTTGCTGAAACTTGGCTCCCACATACTCAGACATGGCTGCCACATGGATCACACATGGATCAGCTGTGTTTCATGTGTGACTCCCCTGTAGTTCATGCGTGGTTCCAGCATGGAACATGTGTGTTTCACAGGTTCTTCAGATGTGTGTCAAAGGCGTCTCCCATGTGCTTCCTGCATGGCTCACTCATGGTTCGGGTGTAATTCAGGTGTGGATCTCACACGACTCATCTGGGTCAACTATGGTTGAGGACACTCTTGCAGAGGGTTCAGGCATAGTTCAGCCCTGGCTCACACGTGATGCAGGTGTGCCACAGAACTGGCTCCCATGAGGCTGATACATGATACAGGCTTTAGTCACACATGGCTCACACATGGTTCAGGTGTGGCTCATGCATATATGTGGTGTTGGACAGGCGTGGCTCACATGTGATTTTTGGATGTGTGGCACATGGTTCAGGCATGGCAGGCAAGTTGTGCCAGTGTGGCTGACACGTTCTTCAAGTGAGCCTGACCTGCGGTTCAAGAGTGACTAGCACTTGGTTCCGGCCTGACTGGCATGTGACTTGGTGCGGCTGAGGCTTGACACAGGTGTGGTTCACACGTTGTTCAGGTGTGGCTGACACGCAACTCAGGTGAGGTGGAAATGTGACACAGGCGTGCCTGACACGTCATGCAGGTGTGGTTCACACATGGTTCATGCATGGCCTTCGTGTGATTCAGTTGTGGCTGGTGCATGGTGCATGCATGGGTGGCAGGTGGTTTCGGTGTGGCTGAAATGTGACTCCAGCATGTATGAAACAGGACTCCGGTGTGGCAGATACGTGTGTCAGGCATGGCTGACACGTGACTCAGGCATTCATCGCCCAGTATCCATGTGTGGCAGAAAGGTGATCATGCAGGTGTCACATGCCATACATGAGGGGGCTCCCATGTGGCTACAGGTTGCTGAAACGTGGCTCCCACATACTCAGTAATGACTGCCACGTGGCTCACGCATGGCTCAGCTGTGTCTCATGGGTGGCTCCCCTCTGGTTCATGTGTGGTTCAAGCATGGAACATGTGTGTTTCACAGGTTCTTCAGATGTGGTTCAAGGGTGTCTCCTAAGTGATTCCTGCATGGCTCACACATGGTTTGGGTGAACTTCTGCCGTGGATCACACTCAACTCGTTTGGCTCACATATGGTTGGGGACACTCTCACACGTGGTTCAGGGATAGCTCAGCCATGGCTCACACTTGATACAGGCGTGCCACAGAACTGTCTCCCCTGTGGCTGACACATGATACAGGCTTTGATCATGCATGGCTGACACATGGTTCAGGTGTGGCTCATGCATGTCTGTGGTGTTGGACTGGTGTGGCTCACATGTGTTTTTGGTATGGGTGGCACGTGGTTCAGGCATGGCAGGCAAGTTGTGCCAGTGTGGCTGACACGTGCTTCAGTGAGGCTCACCTGTGGTTCAAGTGTGACTGGCACTTGGTTGAGACCCGGCTGGCACGTGACTTTGGCAGGGCTGAGCCATGACTCAGGTGTGGCTCAAAAGTTATGCAGGCGTGGCTGACACGTGACTCAGGTGAGGGGGCCATGTGACACAGGCTTGCATCATGCATCACACAGGTGTGGTTCACACATGGTTCCTGCATGACCTTCATGTGGTTCAGCGGTGGCTGCTGCAGGGTTGAGGCATGTGTGGCAGGTGGTTCCGGCGTGGCTGACATGTGACTCAGGCATGTGTGAAACATGACTTTGGTGTGGCTCACACATGTCTCAGGCATGGCTGACACGTGACTCAGGGATGCATCACACAGGATACATGCATGGCAAACTTGTGGTCACACGTGTGTGACATGCCGTAGAAGTGTGGCTGCCACGTGACTCACAGGTTGCTGAAACATGGCTTCCGCACGGTTGCAAGCGTGGTTGGCACGTGGCTCATGCATGGCTCAGCAGTGTTTCATGTGTGGCTCCCTTGTGGGTCATGTGCGATTCAAGCATCGATCATGTGTGTTTCACAGGTGGTTCAGATGTGCTTCAAGGGTGTCTCACATGTGGTTCACACATGGCTCACACATGGTTCGGGTGTAATTCAGCTGTGGCTCACACAGTACTCGTGTGGGTCACATATCGTAGAGGAAACTTTCATCCGTGGTTCAGGCATAGCTCAGCCATGGCTTTCACATGATGCAGGCATGCCACAGCACTGGCTCCCTTGTGGTTGACACGTGATTCATGATTATGTGATGCTTGGCTCACACATGGCTTCGGTGTGGCTCATGCACGGCTGTGGTGTTGCTCAGGCATGGATCACATGTGTTTGTGGCATGGTTGGCACATGGTTCAGGCATGCCAGGCAAGTTGTGCCAGTGTGGCTGACACGTGCTTCAAGTATGACTGGCACTTGGTTCAGGCGTGGCTGGCATGTGACTTTGGCATGGGTGAGATGTGACTCAGGCGTGGCTCACACGCTATTCAGGCGTGGCTGACTCGTGACTCTGGTGAGGGGGCAACGAGAAACAGGCTTGCCAGACACGTCTTGGAGGTGTGGTTCACACATGGCTCATGCCTGCCTGTAGTTCAGGGGTGGCTGGTGCAGGGTTCACGCATGGGTGGTAAGTGGTTCAGGCGTAGCTGATGTGTGACACAGGCATGAGTGAAACATGGCTCGGGAGTGGCTCACACATGTCTCAGGCATGGCTGACACGTGACTCAGACATTCATGACCCAGTATCCATGTGTGAGGGAAATGTGATCATGCAGGTGTCACATGCCATACATGGGTGGCTACAACGCGACTACAGGTTGCTGAAACGTGGCTCCTGCATACTCAGTCATGCCTGGGACATGGCTCACGCATGGCTCAGCTGTGTTTCATGGGTGGTTCCCCTGTGATTCATGCGTCATTCAATCATGGAACATGTGTGTTTCACAGGTTCTTCACATGTGGTTCAAGGGTGTCTACCATGTGGGTCCTGCATGGCTCACGCATGGTTTGGGTGTAATTCAGCCGTGGATCTCACATGACTCATCTGGGTCACATATGATTGAGGACACTCTCACACATGGTTCAGGCATAGCTCAGCCATGGCTCACCCATGATGCGGACATGCCACAGAACTGGCTCCCATGTAGCTGAGACATGATACAGGCTTTGGTCACACATGGCTCACGCATGGTTCAGGTGTGGCTCATGCATGTCTGTGGTGTTGGTCAAGTGTGGCTCACATGTGTTTGTGGCATGGGAGGCATGAGGTTCAGGCATGGCACGCAAGTTGTGCCAGAGTGGCTGACACGTGCTTCAAGTGAGGCTGACCTGTGGTTCAAGTGTGACTTGCACTTGGTTCACGCATGGCTGGCACGTGACTTGGTGCAGCTGAGCCTTGACACAGGGGTGGTTGACACGTTGTTCAGGCGTGGCTGACACATGACTCAGGTGAGGTGGAAACGTGACACAGTCATGCCTGACATGTCACTCAGGTGTGGTTCACACGTGGTTCATGAATGGCCTTCGTGTGGTTCAGGGGTGGCTGGTGCATGGTGCACACATGGGTGGCAGGTGGTTCAGGCGTGGCTGAAATGTGACTCCGGCATGTGTGAAACAGGACTTCAGTGTGGCTGACACATGTGTCAGGCATGGCTGACACGTGACTCAGGCATTCATCGCCCAGTATTCATATGTGACGGAAATGTGATCATGCAGGAGTCACATGCCGTACATGGGTGGCTCCCACGTGACTCCATGTTGCTGAAACGTGGCACCCACATACTCAGTCATGGCTGCCAAGTGGCTCACGCATGGCTCAGCTGTGTTTCATGGGTGGCTCCCCTTTGGTTCATGCGCTGTTCAAGCATGGAACATGTGTGTTTCACAGGTTCTTCAAATGTGGTTCAAGGGTGTCTCCCATGTGGTTCCTGCATGGCTCACACATGGTTTGGGTGTAATTCAGGCGTCAATCTCACACGACTCGTCTGGGTCACTTATGGTTGAGGACACTCGCACCCACGGTTCAGGCATAGCTCAGCCATGGCTCACACATGATGCAGGCTTGCCACAGAACTGGCTCCCATGTGGCTGACACATGATACAGGCTTTGGTCACACATGGCTCACACATGGTTCAGGTGTGGTGCATGCATGTGTGTGGTGTTGGTGAGGCATGGCTGACATGTGTTTATGGCATGGGTGGCACGTGGTTCAGGCATGGCAGGCATGTTGTGCCAGTGTGGCTGACACGTGCTTCAAGTGAGGCTGACCAGTGGTTCAAGTGGGACTGGCACTTGGTTCAGGCCTGGCTGGCACGTGACTTGGTGCGGCTTAACCTTAACACAGGCGTGGTTCCCACGTTGTTCAGGCGTGGCTGACACATGACTCAGGTGAGGTGGAAAGGTGACACAGGCATGCCTGACACATCAGGTAGGTGTGATTCACACATGGTTCATGCATGGCCTTCATGTGGTTCAGGGTTGGCTGGTGCATGGTGCAAATACGGTTGGCAGGTGATTCATGCATGGCTGAAGTGTGACTCTGGCATGTGTGAAAAACGATTCTGATGTGGCTGACACATGTGTCAGACATGACTGACACGTGACTGAGGCATTCATCACCCAGTATCCATGTGTGACGGAAATGTGATCACGCAGGAGTCACATGCCGTACATGGGTGGCTCCCACGTGACTACAGGTTGCTGAAACTTGTCTCCCACATACTCAGTCATGGCTGCCACGTGGCTCACGCATGGCTCAGCTGTGTTTCATGTTTGGCTCCCATATGGTTCATGCGTGGTTCAAGCATGGAACATGTGTGTTTCACAGGTTTTTCAGATGTGGTTCAAGGGTGTCTCCCATGTGGTTCCTGCATGGCTCACACATGGTTCGGGTGTAATTCAGGTGTGGATCTCACACGACTCGTCTGGGTCACATATGCTTGAGGACACTCTAACACGTGCTTCAGGGATAGTTGCGCCATGGCTCACACGTGACTCAGACGTTCCACAGAACTGGCTCCCATGTGGCTGACACATGATACAGGCTTTGGTCATGCATGGCTCACACATGGTTCAGTTGTGGTTCCTGCATGTCTGTGGTGTCGGTCAGGCATGGCTCACATGTTTTCTTGGCATGGGTGGCACGTGGTTCAGGCATGGCAGGCAAGTTGTGCCAGTGTGGCTAACACGTGCTTCAAGTGAGGCTGACCTGCGGTTCAAGTGTGACTGGACTTGGTTCAGGTTGGCTGTCATGTGACTTGGTGCGGCTGAGCCTTGACACAGGCATGGTTCACACGCTATTCAGGCATGGCTGAACGTGACTCGGGTGAGGTCGAAAAGTGACACAGGCAGGCCTGACACGTCACGCAGATGTGGTTCACACAGGGTTCATGCATGGACTTCATGTGGCTCAGGGGTGGTTGGTTTATGGGGCACGCATGGGTGGCAGGTGGTTCATGCGTGGCTGAAATGAGACTCCGGCATCTGTGAAACAGTACTCCGGTTTGGCTGACACATGTGTCAGGCATGGCTGACACGTGAATCAGGCATTCATCACCCAGTAGCCATGTGTGACGGAAAGGTGATCACGCAGGAGTCACATGCTGTACATGGGTTGCTCCCACGGGACTACAGGTTGCTGAAACGTGGCTCACACATACTCAGTCATCACTGCCACCTGGCTCACGCATGGCACAGCTGTGTCTCATGGGTGGCTCCCCTGTGGTTCATGCGTGCTTCACGCATGGAACATGTGTGTTTCACAGGTTCTTCAGATGTGCGTCAAAGGTGTCTCCCATGTGGTTCCTGCATGGCTCACACATGGTTCGGGTGTAATTCAGGTGTGGATCTCACATGACTCGTCTGGGTCACATATGGTTGAGGACACTCTCACACGTGGTTAAGGCAAAGCTCAGCCCTGGCTCACACGTGATGCAGGCGTGACACAGAACTGGCTCCCATGTGGCTGACACATGATACAGGCTTTGGTCACACATGGCTCACACATGGTTCATGTGTGGCTCATGCTTGTCTGTGGTGTTGGTCTGGCCGGGCTCACATGTGTTTGTGGCATGGGTGGCACGTGGTTCAAGCATGGCAGGCAAGTTGTGCCAGTGTGGCTGACACTTGCGTTAAGTGAGGCTGACCTGTGCTTCAAGTGTGACTGGCACTTGGTTCAGGCCTGGCTGGCACGTGACTTGGCGCGGCTGAGCCTTGACACAGGTGTGGTTCAGACATTGTTCAGGCGTGGCTGACACATGACTCAGGTGAGCTGGAAACGTGACAAAGGTGTGCCTGAAACGTCACACAGGTGTGGTTCACACATGGTACATGCATGGCCTTCGTGTGGTTCAGGTGTGGCTGGTGCATGGTGCACGCATGGGTGGCAGGTGGTTCAAGAGTGGCTGAAATGTGATTCCGGCATGTGTGAAACAGGACTCTGGTGTGGCTATGTGACTCAGGCATTCATCGCCCAGTGGCCATGTGTGACGGAAAGTTGATCACGCAAGAGTCACATGCCGTACATGGGTGGCTCCCACGTGACTACAGGTTGCTGAACCCTGGCTCCCACATACTCAGTCATGGCTGCCACGTGGCTCACGCATGGCTAAGCTATATCTCATGGGTGGCTCCCCTGTGGTTCATGCGTGCTTCCAGCATGGAACATGTGTGTTTCACAGGTTCTTCAGATGTGGTTCAAGGTTGTCTACCATGTGGTTGCTGCATGACTCACACATGGTTCAGGTGTAATTCAGGCGTGGATCTCACACGACTCATCTGGGTCAACTATGGTTGAGGACACTCTCACACTTGGTTCAAGCATAGCTCAGCCATGGCTCACACGTGATGCAGGCGTGCCACAGAACTGTCTCCCATGTGGCTGACACATGATACAGGCTTTGGTCACGCATGGGTCACACATGGTTCAGGTGTGGCTCATGCATGTCTGTCGTGTTGGTCAGGTGTGGCTCACATGTGTTTTTGGCATGGGTGGCACGTGGTTCAGGCATGGCTGGCAAGTTGTGCCAGTGTGGCTGACACATGCTTCAAATGAGGCTGACCTGCGGTTCAAGAGTGAGTGGCACTTGGTTCAGGCCTGGCTGGCATGTGACTTGGCACGGCTGAGCCTTGACACAGGTGTGGTTCACACATTGTTCAGTCGTGGCTGACACACGACTCAGGTGAGATGGAAATGTGACACAGGCGTGCCTGACACATCACGCAGGTGTGGTTCACACATGGTTCATGCATGGCCTTCGTGTGATTCAGGCGAGGCTGGTGCATGGTGCACGCATGGGTGGCAGGTGGTTCAGGCGTGGCTGAAATGTGACTCCAGCATGTATGAAAGATGACTTCGGTGTTGTTGACACATGTGTCAGTCATGGCTGACACGTGACTCAGGCCTTCATCGCCCAGTATCCATGTGTGACGGAAATGTGATCAGGCAGGAGTCACATGCCATACATGGGTGGCTCCCACGTGACTACAGGTTGCTGAAACTTGGCTCCCACATACTCAGACATGGCTGCCACATGGATCACACATGGATCAGCTGTGTTTCATGTGTGACTCCCCTGTAGTTCATGCGTGGTTCCAGCATGGAACATGTGTGTTTCACAGGTTCTTCAGATGTGTGTCAAAGGCGTCTCCCATGTGCTTCCTGCATGGCTCACTCATGGTTCGGGTGTAATTCAGGTGTGGATCTCACACGACTCATCTGGGTCAACTATGGTTGAGGACACTCTTGCAGAGGGTTCAGGCATAGTTCAGCCCTGGCTCACACGTGATGCAGGTGTGCCACAGAACTGGCTCCCATGAGGCTGATACATGATACAGGCTTTAGTCACACATGGCTCACACATGGTTCAGGTGTGGCTCATGCATATATGTGGTGTTGGACAGGCGTGGCTCACATGTGATTTTTGGATGTGTGGCACATGGTTCAGGCATGGCAGGCAAGTTGTGCCAGTGTGGCTGACACGTTCTTCAAGTGAGCCTGACCTGCGGTTCAAGAGTGACTAGCACTTGGTTCCGGCCTGACTGGCATGTGACTTGGTGCGGCTGAGGCTTGACACAGGTGTGGTTCACACGTTGTTCAGGTGTGGCTGACACGCAACTCAGGTGAGGTGGAAATGTGACACAGGCGTGCCTGACACGTCATGCAGGTGTGGTTCACACATGGTTCATGCATGGCCTTCGTGTGATTCAGTTGTGGCTGGTGCATGGTGCATGCATGGGTGGCAGGTGGTTTCGGTGTGGCTGAAATGTGACTCCAGCATGTATGAAACAGGACTCCGGTGTGGCAGATACGTGTGTCAGGCATGGCTGACACGTGACTCAGGCATTCATCGCCCAGTATCCATGTGTGGCAGAAAGGTGATCATGCAGGTGTCACATGCCATACATGAGGGGGCTCCCATGTGGCTACAGGTTGCTGAAACGTGGCTCCCACATACTCAGTAATGACTGCCACGTGGCTCACGCATGGCTCAGCTGTGTCTCATGGGTGGCTCCCCTCTGGTTCATGTGTGGTTCAAGCATGGAACATGTGTGTTTCACAGGTTCTTCAGATGTGGTTCAAGGGTGTCTCCTAAGTGATTCCTGCATGGCTCACACATGGTTTGGGTGAACTTCTGCCGTGGATCACACTCAACTCGTTTGGCTCACATATGGTTGGGGACACTCTCACACGTGGTTCAGGGATAGCTCAGCCATGGCTCACACTTGATACAGGCGTGCCACAGAACTGTCTCCCCTGTGGCTGACACATGATACAGGCTTTGATCATGCATGGCTGACACATGGTTCAGGTGTGGCTCATGCATGTCTGTGGTGTTGGACTGGTGTGGCTCACATGTGTTTTTGGTATGGGTGGCACGTGGTTCAGGCATGGCAGGCAGGTCGTGCCAGTGTGGCTGACACGTGCTTCAAGTGAGGCTGACCTGTGCTTCAAGTGTGACTGGCACTTGGTTCAGGCCTGGCTGGCACGTGACTTGGCCCGGCTGAGCCTTGACACAGGTGTGGTTCACACGTTGTTCAGGCGTGGCTGACACGTGACTCAGGTAAGGTGGAAACGTGACACAGGCGTGCCTGACACCTCACGCAGGTGTGGTTCACACATAGTTCATGCATGGAGTTCGTGTGGTTCAGAGGTGGCTGGTGCATGGTGCACACATGGGGGGCAGGTGGTTCTGTGGTGGCTGAAATGTGACTCCGGCATGTGTGAAACAGGACTCTGGTGTGGCTGACACATGTGTCAGGCATGGCTGACACGTGACTCAGGCATTCATCACCCAGTATCCATGGGTGACGGAAAAGTGATCACGCAGGAGTCACATGCCATACATAGGTGGCTCCCAAGTGACTACAGGTTGCTGAAACGTGGCTCCCACATACTCAGTCATGACTGCCAAGTGGCTCACGCATGGCTCAGCTGTGTTTCATGTGAACCACAAGGTAGCCACTCGTGAATCATGGCTGGGCCATGCTAGAGCCACTTGACAGCCACGTTTGAGTAGGTGGGAGCCATTTGTCAGCAGCGAGTGAGTCACAAGTGTGCCACAAATGAACGACATGTAACCCATGCATGAAAAACATGTCTGTCAGGCACGGATAATGTGGGATGAATGCCTGAGTCACGTGTCAGCCATGCCTGACACATGTGCCAGACACACCTGAAACACCTGGAAGCCATGCGGGAACTGCGCACCAGCTACACCTGAGCCATGTGAAGGCCGTGCATGAGACAGGTGCAAGCCACAGCTGCCTGATATGACAGGCACGCCTGTGTCACATGGCTGCCTCATGTGAGTCATGTGTCAGCCATGCCTGAAATACATGTGAGCCACGCCTGAGTCTCATCTCAGCCATGCCGAAGTCACAAGCCAGCCACAACTGAAGCACGTGCCAGTCCCAATTTAAACACACACCACATCACTTGAAGCACATGTCCACCGAGATGGAGCCACCTGCCTGCCATGCCTGAACCATGTGCCAACCATGCCACAATCAATTGTGAGCCACGCCGGAGCAGCACCACAGCTATGCATGAGCCACACCTCAGCCATGTGGGAGCCATGCATGACAAACACCTGAATCTTGTGTCAGCCACATGTGACCCAGTTCTGTGGCGTGCCTGCATCACGTGTGAGCCTTGGCTGAGCTGCACCTGAACCATGTGTGGGCCATGCCTAAATCATGTGTGAAATTCCTCTTCAGCATTTGTGACGCACACAAGGCATGTATGAGCCATGCCTGAATTACATCTGAACTGTGTGTGAGCCACCACTGAACCATGCCTGAACCAGATGTGAGGCATGCTTGAACCACATCAGAACTGCATGAGAAGAGCCCATGTTCAATGCTTGAGCCACACATGAACCTTAGGTGAGCCACACATGAAGCACAGCTGAGGCATGCATGAGCCAAGTGCCAGCCATGACAATGTGGCGGCCACGTTTCAGCAACCTGGGAGCCACAGTTTTACGAGCTGTCCCACGTGTGACCACATTCCTGCCACACATGGATAAAGTGCGATGAATGCCTGAGTCCTGTGTGGGCCATGCCTGTGTCAGGTGTCCATCGCACCTGAAACACCTGGCACCCATGCTGGAACCACGCACCAGCCACCGTGAGCCAAGTCAAGACCGTGCATGAACCGGGTGCGACCCACACCTGCGTGTTGTTTCAGTCATGCCTGTGTCACGAGGCTGCCTCACGTGTGTCATGAGTCAGCCATGAATGAAAAACGTGTGAGCCACGCCTGAGTCTCATCTCAGCCATGCCAAAGTCACATGCCAGCCACGACTGAACCATGTGCCAGTCCCAATTTAACCACATGCCCGCCTCACTTGAAGCACGTGGCAGCCACGCTGGAGCCACCTGCCTGCCATGCCTGAACCACGTGCCAACCATGTCACAATCCATTGTGAGCCATGCTGGAGCAGCACCACAGCCATGCATGAGCCACACCTCAGCCCTGTGTGAGCCATGCATGAGAAACGCCTGAATCTTGCATGAGCCACATGTGACCCAGTTCTGCTTCATGCCTGCATCACGTGTGAGCCTTGGCTGAGCTGCTCCTGAACCATGTGTGGGCCATGCCTACATCATGTGTGAAAGTCTCCTGCACCATTTGTGACCCACACAAGTCACGTGTGAGCCATGCCTGAATTCCATCTGAACGTTGTGTGAGCCACAACTCAACCATGCCTGAACCACATGTGAGGGCCCCTTGAACTGCATCTGAACCTCATGGGATGCATGCATGTTCAATGCTTGAATCACACATGAACCTCAGGTGAGCCAAACATGAAACACAGCTGAGGCATGCATGAGCCACGTGCCAGCCATGACAGAGTATGTGGGGGCCATGTTTCAGCAACAAGGGGGCCACACCTGTATGCCATGTCCCACATGTGACCACATGCCTGCCACACATGGATAATGTGCGATTAATGCCTGAGTCACGTGTGGGCCATGACTGCGTCATGTGTCAGCCCTGCATCAGAAAATTGCCAGCCACATCTGAATCACCTGTCATACACATCTGAACCACATGTCAACCACGCCTGAGCCATGTGTCAACAGAAACACACCAAGTGTCAGCCACACAGCAATCACTTGTGACTGGAGACTGAATGAAGCATCACATACCACTGGAACCTGTGTGCAACACGCCTTAATCCCATGCCTGAAACACATGACCACAACGTCTGAATCTCATGTCAGACATGCCCGAGCCACGTGGCAACCATGCCAGAGCCACACCCCAGCATGGCGGGAGCCTCACCTGAGACATGTGTTAGCCATGAGTGACATACTCCTGAAGCATGTGTCAGCCACACCTGGCCCCAGTCTGAGGCTCGCCTGAACTACAGGTGAGCCATGGCTGAGCCATACCTGCACCACGTGTGAGCCACGCCTGAATCAAGGGTGAAACACTCCTCAACCATAGGTGACATGCACATGAACTGTGTGTGAACCACACCTGGGTTACACCCAAACCATTTGGGAGCCACACCTGAACCATGACTGAACCACATGAGACACACTTGAACCACATGGGAAACACGTGTGAAGCACACATGTTCAAGGTGTGAACAACAGGTGAACCACAAGGGAGCCACTCGTGAATCATGCCAGGGCCATGCGTGAGCCACATGCCAGCCACGTCTGAGTAGGTGGGAGCCATGGGTCAGCAGCAAATGAGTCACATGTGTGCCACACATGAACGCCAGGTAAGACATGCATGAAACACATGTGTGCCAGGCATGGATAATGTGCAATGAATGCCTGAGTCACGTGTCAGCCATGCCTGCGTCATGTGTCAGCCACACCTGAAACACCTGGGACCCCTGCGTGAACCATTCACCAGCCAGCCCTGAGCCACGTGAAGGCCGTGCATGAACCAGGTGTGAGCCACACTTGCATGATGTGACAGGCACGCCTGTGTCACATGGCTGCCTCACCTGAGTCATGTGCCACCCATGCCTGAGAAACGTGTGAGCCACGGCTCACCAACACCAAAGTCATTCATGAGCCACACCTGAACCATGTGTGACACATGTGTGACCAAAGGCTGTAACATGTGTCAGCCACATGGGAGCCAGTTCTGTGGCATGCCTGCGTCACGTGTGTGCCATGGCTGAGCTATGCCTGTACCACGTGTGAGAGTGTCCTCAACCATATGTGACCTAGATGAGTCGTGTAAGATCCACGCCTGTATTACACCTGAACCATGTGTGAGCCATGCAGGAACCACATGGGAGACACCCTTGAACCACATCTGAAGAACCTGGGAAACACACATGTTCCATGCTTGAAGCACGCATGAACCACAGGGGAGCCACACATGAGACACAGCTAAGCCATGCGTGAGCCATGTGGCAGGCATGACTGAGTATGTGGGAGCCACGTTTCAGCAACCTGTAGTCAGGTGGGACCCACCCATGTACGGCATGTGACTCCTGCGTGATCAGATTTCAGTCACACATGGATACTGGGCGATGAAGGCCTGAGTCACCTGTCAGCCATGCCTGACACATGTGTCAGCCACACCAGAGTCCTGTTTCACATATGCCAGAGTCACATTTCAGCCACGCCTGAACCATCTGCCACCCATGGGTGAACCATGCTCCAGCCACCCCTGAAGCACACAAAGGTCATGCATCAACCATGTGTGAACCTCACCTGCGTGACCTGTTATGCAGGCATGTGTCACGTTTACACCTCACCTGAGTCATGCATCAGCCTTGCCTGAACAACGTGTGAACCACGCCTTTGTCAAGGCTCATCCACGCCAAGTCACATGCCAGGCCGGCCTGAACCAAGTGCCAGTCACACTTGAACCACAGGTCAGCCTCACTTGAAGCACGTGTCAGCCACACTGGCACAACTTGCCTGCCATGCCTGAACCACGTGCCACCCATGCCACAAACACTTGTGAGCCACGCCTGAGCAACACAACAGACATGCATGAGCAACAACTGAACCATGTGTGAGCCATGCATGACCAAAGCCTGTGTCATGTGTCAGCCACATGGGATCCAGTTCTGTGGCACACATGTGTCACGTGTGAGCCATGGCTGAGCTATGCCTGAATGTGGATGCTGTGAACCTGCTGTAAACACAGTGATCCTGCAGTGATTGCAGTGCACCTGCATTTCCTCATCAGCTGGAAGCAGTGTTGCTGCAGTTGTCGCAGTGCCGCCTTCTGTGTCCCTGAAGGTGAATGAAGTGCCCATGCAGTGGAGGTAGTGTACCTAAAGGTTTATGCAGTATGTTGTTATGGAGGATGCAGGGCACATGAAGGTGGAAGCAACATCCCTGCAGTGATTGCAGGGCTCCATGCATTGTGCTGGAATATGGATGCAGTGGTCATGCAGTGGATGCAGTGTCCCACAATGTGCATGCAGTATGTTGTCATGGAGGATGCAGTGCCCATAAAGGTGGATGCATTGATCCTGCAGTGGTTGCAGTGCCCCCTACAGTTCCCTGAATATGGATGCAGTGCCCATGGAGTGCATGCAGTGTCCCACGAGCTGGATGCAGTATGTTGTGATGGAAGATGCAGTGTCCACGAAGGTGGATACAGTGAACCTGCATTGATTGAAGTGCACCTGCAGTGCCACTTCAGCTGGATGCAGTGTTGCTGCTGTGGTGGCAGAGCCAACAGCAGTGTCACTGAACGTGGATGCAGTGCCCATGCAGTGGATGCAGTGTCCCACAATGTGCATGCAGTATGTTGTGACGGAGGATGCAGTGCCAATGAAGGTGGATGCAGGGATCCTGCAGTAGTTGAATACCCCCTGCAGTTTACCTGAATGTGGATGCAGTGATCATGCAGAGGATGCAGTGTCCTTCAAGGTGGCTGGCTTATTTGGTGATGGAGGATTCAGTAATCATGAAGGAGCATGCAGTGATCCTGCAGTCATTGCAGTGCACCTGCAGTGCCACTTTAGCTGGATGCAGTGTCCCTGCAGTGGTTGCAGTGCACCCTGCTGTGTCCCTGAATGTGGATGCTGTGAACATGCAGTGGATGCAGTGATCCTGCAGTATTTGCAATGCGCCTGCATTTCCTCATCAGCTGGAAGCAGTGTCCCTGCTGTGGTTGCAGTGCTGCCTTCTGTATCCCTGAAGGTAAATGCAGTGCCCATGCAGTGGATGCAGTGTACCTAAAGGTGTATGCAGTATGTTATGATGGAGGATGTAGTGCCCATGAAGGTGGATGCAGTGTCCCTGCAGTGGTTGCAGTGCCCCCGGAATTGTGCTGCAATGTGGATGCAAGGGTCATGCAGTGGATGCAGTGTCTCACAAGGCGGATGCAGTATGTTTTGTAGGAGGATGCAGTGCCCATGAGGGTGGATGCGGTGAACCTGCAGTTGTGGCAGTGCCCCCTACAGTTTCCCTGAATGTGGATGCAATGCCCATGCAGTGCCTGCAGTGTCACACAAGGTGGATGCAGTATGTTGTTCCGGAGGATGCAGTGCCCACGACGGTGGATGCAGTGAGCCTGCAGTGATTGCTGTGCGCCTGCAGTTCCACATCTGCTGGATGCAGTGTTGCTGCAGTGGTGGCAGAGCAGACTGCAGTGTCCCTGAACGTGGATGCAGTGCTCCTGAAGTGGATGCAGTGTCTCACAATGTGCATGCAGCATTTTGTGATGGAGTATTCAGTAATCATGAACGAGGATGCAGTGATCCTGCAGTCATTGCAGTGCACCTGCAGTGCCACTTCAGCTGGTACCGTGTCCCTGCTGTGGTTTCAGAGCCCCACTCTGTGTCCCTGAATGTGGATTCAGTGCCCATGCGGTGGATGCAGAGTACCAAATGTTGGTGTCCGTATGTTGTGACAGAGGATGCAGTGCCCACGAGGTGGATGCTATGAACCGGCAGTGATTGCAGTATGCCTTCAGTGCCACTTCAGGTGGATTTAGTGTCCCTGCAGTGGTTGCAATGCCCCCTGCATTGTCCCTGAATGTGGATGCAGTGCCCAGGCAGTGGATGCAGAGTCCTACAAGGTGGATGCAGTATGTTATGACGGATGATACAGTTCTCATGAATGTGGATTCAGTGTCCCTGCCATGCTGGCAGTGCCCCCCGCATTGTCCAGGAATGTGGATGCAGTAGTCATGCAGTGGATGCAGTTTCCAACAAGGTGGATGCAGTATGTTGTGATGGAGGATGCACGGCCCATGATGCTGGATGCAGTGATGCTGCAATGGTTGCAGTGACACCTACAGTTCCCTGAATGTGGATGCAGTGCCCATGCAGTAGTTGCAGTGTCCCAAAAGGTGGATGTCATATGTTGTGATGGAAGATGCAGTGCCCACGAAGGTGGATGCAGTGAACCTGTGCTGAATGCTGTATGCAGTGTCCCTGCAGTGGTTGCAGTGCCCACTGCATTGTCTGAGAACATGGATGCATTGCCCAGGCATTGGATGCTTTGTCCCACAAGGTGCATGCAGTATGTTGTGACAGAGGATCGAGTGCCCATGAAGGTGGATGCAGTGATCCGGCAGTGGTTGCTGTGAACCCTGCTGTGTCCCTGAATGTGCATGCTGTGAACATGCAGTGGATGCAGTGATCCAGCAGTGATTGCAGTGCGCCTGCATTTCCACATCAGCTGGAATCAGTGTCCCTGCAGGTGTTGCAATGCCTCCTTCTGTGACCCTGAAGGTGAATGCAGTGCCCATGCAGTGGATGCAGTGTCACTCCTGTGGTTGCAGTGCCCCTGGCATTGTCCTGGAATATGGATGCAGGGGTCATGCAGTGGATGCAGTGTCTCACAAGGCGGATGCAGGATGTAGTGACGGAGGATGCAGTGCCCATAAAGGTAGATGCAGTGATCCTGCAGTATTTGCAGTGCCCCCTGCAGTTTACCTGCTTTTGGATGCAGTGCTCATGCAGTGGATTCAGTGTCCCACAATGTGGAGGCATTGCGGTGTGTTGTAGTATGCAGTGCTGATGAAGGTGAATGCACTGATCCTCCAGTGATGGCAGTGTGACTGCAGTGCCACTTCAGCTGGATGCAGTGTTGATGCAGTGGTTGCAGTGCCCCCTGCATTGTCCGGGAATGTTTATGCAGTGCCCAGGCAGTGGATGCAGTGTCACAGGGTGGGTGCAGTATGTTACGACAGATGATGCAGTTCTCATGAACGTGAATACAGTGTCCCTGCAGTGCTTGCAGTGCCCCCCGCATTGTCCGGGAATGTGGATGCAGTAGTCATGCAGTTGTTGATGAAAATAATCCATATCCAATATATAAATGAAATTTTGGGTGAGTTTATTCTGAGCTTAAATCTGAGGATTATAACCCGGGAGAGTCTTTCCACAAAGGAACAGAGCACTCCAATTAGGTGGGGGGGTATACAGGGTCGTTATATACCCTCAAAGAGGATGTTTCACATATGATTGGAATGTCCCTTTTACAAAAGTCGTGAGACTACTCTGTAGGCACACCGATTGATGGAAATAGCAGGTAGGTTTTCTGTCTCAGTGAACACAGCAGGGTGGCAGTGTGTTGTCTCCAGTTGGGTGGTCACAGGTGAGGTGGGAGGTGAGTGCAGCAATCAGTTCCTAGCCTAAGGAAAAACGCTAATGTCGGGGGGAAGTTGCATCTTTATCTCAAGGGCCTTTGTTCTGGCCATAGGAAATGTCTAAGCAGATATGCAATGCGTGCACAAAAGCCAGTCAGGCCCTTATGGAGGAAAATAAGAAGTCAGGCCGAATTAGGTTTATACAAAATGGCTTCCTCATATACTCCAATATATCCTATTGCTTGCTATTTTTATTTGTCACAGTGGATGCAGTGTCCCACAAGGTGGATGCAGTATGTTGTGATGGAGGATGCAGGGCACATGAAGGTGGATGCAGTGATGTTGCCATGGTTGCAGTGGCCCCTACAGTTCCCTAAATGTGGATGCAGTGCCCATGCAGTAGTTGAAGTGTCCCACAAGGTGGATGTCGTATGTTGTGATGGAAGATGCAGTGTACACGAAGGTAGATGCAGTGAGCCTGTGCTGAATGCAGAGTGCCTGCAGTGTGACATCAGCTGTATGCAGTGTCCCTGCAGTGATTGCAGTGCCCACTGCATTGTCCCAGAACGTGGATGCAGTGCCCAGGCATTGGATGCAGTGTCCCACAAGGTGGATGCAGTATGTTGTGACAGAGGATGCAGTGCCTATGAAGGTGGATCCAGTGATCCGGCAGTGGTTGCAGTGCACCTTGCTGTGTCCCTGAATGTGCACACTGTGAACATGCAGTGGATGCAGTGATCCTGCAGTGGATGCAGTCCCCCCTGCAGTTTACCTGACTGTTTATGCAATGGTCATGCAGTGGATGCAGTATCCCTCAAGGTGGATGACTTATGCTTTGAGAAGGATTAAGTAATCATGAAGGAGGATGCAGTGATCCTGCAGTCATTGCAGTGCACCAGTAGTGTCACTTCCACTGGCTGCAGTATCCCTGCCGTCATTGCAGTGCCCTGCTCTGTGTCCCTGAATGTGGATGCAGTGCCCATGCTGTGGATGCAGATTATCAAAAGCTGGTTTCCGTATGTTGTGACAGAGGATGCAGTGCCCACGAGTTGGATGCAGTGAGCTGGCAGTGATTGTAGTATGCCTTCAGTGCCACTTCAGCTGGATACAGTGTCCCTGCAGTGGTTGCAATGCCCCCTGCATTGTCCGGGAATGTGGATGCAGTTGTCATGAGGTGGATGCAGTGTCCCACAATGTGGGTGCATTGTGGGGTGCTGTAGTATGTAATGCTGATGAAGGTGAATGCAGTGACCCTGCAGTGATGGCAGTGCACCCGCAGTGCCACATCAGCTGGATGCAGGGTTCCTGCAGTGGTTGCAGTGCCCCTGTGTTTTCCGGGAATGTGGATGCAGTGCCCAGGCAGTGGATGCAGTGCCCCACAAGGTGGATGCAGTATATTATGATGGATGATGCAGTTCTATGAACGTGGATGCAGTGTCCCTGCAGTGCTTGCAGTGCCCCCGACATTTTCCGGGAATGTGGATGCAGTAGAAATGCAGTGGATGCAGTGTCCCACAAGATGGATGCAGTATGTTGGGATGGAGGCTGCAGGGCACATGTAGGTGGATGCAGTGATGCTGCAGTGGTTGCAGTGTCCCCTACCGTTGGCTGAATGTGGATGCAGTGCCCATACAGTAGTTGCAGTGTCACACAAGGTGGATGTTGTATGTTGTGCTTGAAGATGCAGTGACCACGAAGATGAATGCAGTGAGCCTGTGCTGAATGCAGTGCACCTGCAGTGAAACTTCATCTGTATGCAGTGTCCCTGCTGTGGTTGCAGTGCCCACTGCATTGTCCAAGAATGTAGATACAGTGCCCAGGCATTGGATGCAATGTCCCACATGGTGCATGCAGCATGTTGTGACGGAGGATGCAGTGCCCATGAAGGTGGATGCAGTGAGCCTGCAGTGATTGCAGTGTGATTGCAGTGCCCCTTCAGCTGTATGCAGTGTTGCTGCAGTGGTTGCATTGCCCACTTCATTATCCGAGAACGTGGATGCAGTGCCCAGGCATTGGATGCAGTTTCCCACAAGTTGCATGCAGTATTTTGTGAGCTAGGATGCAGTACCCATGAAGGTGGAGGCAGTGATCCTGCAGTGATTGCAGTGCACCTGCATTTCCAGTTCATCTGGAAGCAGTGTCCCTGCAGGGGTTGCAGTGCCGCCTTCAGTGTCCCTGAATGTGAATGCAGTGCCCATGCATTGGATGCAGCGTACCTAAAGGTTTATGCAGTATGTTGTGACAGAGGATACAGTACCCACGAAGGTGGATGCAGTGAGCCTGCAGTGATTGCAGTGCGCCTGCATTTCCTCATCAGCTGGAAGCAGTGTTGCTGCAGTGGTTGCAGTGCTGCCTTCTCTGTCCCTGAATGTGAATACAGTGCCAATGCAGTGGAGGCAGTGTACCTCAAGTTTTATGCAGTATGTTGTGATGGAGGATGAAGTGCACATGAAGGTGGATGCAGTGTCCCTGCAGTCGTTGCAGGACCCCCAGCATTGTGTTGGAATGTGGATTCAGGGGTCATGCAGTGGATGCAGTGTCTCAAAAGGTGGATGCAGTATGTTTTGTCAGAAGATGCAGTTCCCATGAAAGTGGATGCGGTGAACCTGCAGTGGTTGCAGTGCCCCTACATTTTCCCGGATCGTGAATGCAGTGCCCATGCAGTGCATGCAGTATCCCACAAGGTGGATGCGGTATGCTGTGACGGAGGATGCAGTGGCCACGAAGGTGGATGCAGTGAGCCTAAAGTGATTGCAGTGCGCTTGCAGTGCCAGTTCAGCTGGATGCAGTGTTGCTGAAGTTGTGCAGACCCAGCTTCAGTGTCCTGAATGTGGATGCAGGTCCCATGCTGTGGATGCAGTGTCCCCAAATCTGCATGCAGTATGTTGTGACAGAGGATGCAGTGCCCATGAAGGTGGATGCAGTGATCCTGCCGTGGTTGCAGTGCCCCCTGCAGTTTACCTGAATGTGGATGCAGTGCTCATGAAGCAGATGCAGTGTCCGTTAAGCTGGATGCCTTATGATGTGTTGGAGGATTCAGTGATCATGAAGGAGGATGCAGTGTTCCTGCAGTCATTGCAGTGAACTTGCAGTGCCACTTCATCTGGCTGCAGTGTCCCTGCAGTGGTTGCAATGCACCGTCCTCTGTCCCTGAGTGTGGATGCAGTGACCGTGCAGTGGATGCAGAGTACCAAATGTTGGCTGCCGTATGTTGTGACAGAAGATGCAGAGCCCTGGAGTTGGATGCAGTGAGATGGCAGTGATTGGAGTACGCCTTCAGTGTCACTTCAGCTGGATGCAGACTCCCTGCAGTGGTTGCAATGCCCCCTGCATTGTCCTGGAATGTGGATGCAGTGCTCATGCAGTGGATGCAGTGTCCCAAAATGTGGGGGCATTGTGGTGTGTTGTAGTATGCAGTGCCTATGAAGGTGAATGTAGCAATACTGCAGTGATGGCAGTGTGACTGCTGTGCCACTTCAGCTGGATGGGGTATTGCTGCAGTGGTTGCAGTGCCCCGGGCATTGTCCTGGAATGTGGATGCAGTCGTCAAGCAGTGGATGCGGTGTCTCACAAGGCGGATGCAGTATGTTTTGTCAGAGGATGCAGCGCCCATGAAGGTGGAAGCGGTGAACAAGCAGTGCTTGCAGTGACCCCTAGAGTTTCCTTGAATGTGGATGCAGTGCCCATGCAGTGCATGCAGTGTGCCACAAGGTGAATGGAGAATGTTGTGACGGAGGATGCAGTGCCCATGAGTTGTATGCAGTGAGCCTGCAGTGATTGCAGTGAGCCTGCACTGCCATTTCAGCTGGATGCAGTGTTGCTGCAGTGGTTGCAGAGCCAACTGCACTGTCACTAATCGTGGATGCAGTGCCAATGCAGTGGATGCAGTGTCCCGTAATGTGCATGCAATTTGTTGTGATGGAGGATGCAGTGCTCATGAATGTGGATTCGGTGAATCCTCAGTGGGTGCAGTGCCCACTACACTTTCCCTGAATGTGGATGCAGTGCCCATGCAGTGCATGGAGTGTCCCACAAGGTGCATGCAGTATGTTGTGATGCAGGATGCAGTGCCCACGAAAGTGGATGGAGTGAGCCTGCAGTGATTGCAGTGCACCTGCAGTGCCACTTAATCTGGATGCAGTGTTGCTGCAGTGGTTGCAGAGCCCACTGCAGTGTCCTGAACGTGGATGCAGTGCCCATGCCGTGGATGCAGTGTCCCACAATGTGTATGCAGTATGTTGTGACAGAGGATGCAGTGCCAATGAATGTGGATGCAGTTATCCTGCAGTTGTTGCAGTGACCCTGCAGTTTACCTGAATGTGGATGCAGTGCTCATGCAGTGGATGCAGTGTTCCACAAGGTGGATGACTTATGTTGTGATGGAGGACTCAGTGATCATGAAGGAGGATGCAGTGATCCTGCAGTCATTACAGTGAACCTGCAATGCCACTTCAGTTGGCTGCAGTGTCCCTGCAGTGGTTGCAGAGCCCCGTTGTGTCTCCCTGAATGTGGATGCAGTGCATACAGAGTACCAAAAGTTGCTTGCCGTATGTTGTGACAGAGGATGCAGTGGCCAAGATTAGGATGCAGTGAGCCGGCAGTGATTGCAATATGCCTTCAGTGCCACGTCGGCTGGATGCAGTGTGATTGCAGTGGTTGCAATGCCCCTTCTTTGTCCTGGAATGTGGATGCAGTGCTCATGCAGTGGATGCAGTGTCCCACAATGTGGAGGCATTGTGGTGTGTTGTAGTATGCAGTGCCTATGAAGGTGAATGTAGTAATCCTGCAGTGATGGCAATGCAACTGCTGTGCCACTTCAGCTGGATGTGGTGTTGCTGCAGTGGTTGCAGTGCCCCTGGCATTGTCCTGGAATGTGGATGCAGTGGTCAAGCAGTGGATGCAGTGTCTCACAAGGAGGATGCAGTATGTTTTGTTGGAGGATGCAGTGCCCAAGAGGGTGGTTGCAGTGTTCCAGCAGTAGTTGCACTGCACCCTGCCATGCCCCTGAATGTGGGTGCTGTCAACATGCAGTGGATGCAGGGATCCTGAAGTGAATGCAGTGCGCCTGCATTTCCACATCTGCTGGAGGCAGTGTTGCTGCAGTGGTTGCAGTGCCGCCTTATGTGTCCCTGAAGGGGAATGCAGTGTCCATGCAGTGTATGCAGTGTACCTGAAAGTTTATGCAGTATGTTGTGACGGAGAATGCAGTTCGCATTTAGGTGGATGCAGTGTCCCTGCAGTGGTTGCAGGGCCCACGGCATTGTGCTGAAATGTGGATGCAGTGGTTATTAAGTGGAGGCTGTGTCTCACAAGGCGGATGCAGTATGCTTTGTCCAAGGATGCAGTGGTCATGAAGGTGGATGCGGTGAACCTGCAATGGTTGCAGTGCCCCCTAATGTTTCCCATGCAGTTTCCCACAAGGTGGATGCAGTATGTTGTGATGGAGGATGCAGTGCCCACAAAGGTGGATTCAGTGAGCCTGCAGAGATTGCAGTGACCCTGCAGTATACCTGAATGTGGATGCAGTTGTCATGCAATGGATGCAGTGTTCCTGAAGGTGGATGGCTTATGTAGTGATGGAGGATTCAGTGATCATGAAGGAGGATGCAGTGATGCTCCAGTCATTGCAGTGCACCTGCAGTGCAACTTCTCCTGGCTGCAGTGTCCCTGCAGTGCTCGCAGTGTCCCGTTGTGTGTCCCTGAATGTGGACGCAGTGCCCATGCAGTGGATGAAGAGTACAAAAAGTTGGTTGTTGTATGCTGTGACAGAGGATGCAGTGCCCAAGGGTTGGATGCAGAGAGCCGGCAGTGATTGCAGTACACTCATAGTGCCACTTCAGCTAGATGGAGTGTAGCTGCATTGGGTGCAGAGCCCCCTGCAATGGCCCTGAATGTGGATGCTGTGCCCATGCAGTGTCTGTCAGGTGACTCAAGGTGGATGCAGTATGTTGTAAAGTAGGATTCAGTGCCCATGAAGGATGATGCAGTGATCCTGCAGTCATTGCAGTACAGCTGTAGTGACATTCATCTAGTTCTCCACAGTGCTCTTACAGCCTACCGGCAACATCTCTTACCAAGGCCTGGGAAACGCAGTTGCTTCCCACCCCGGATCTCGCTGAAGGAGAACTTCTGCTCTGCCATGTCCTACATTACCCTAAGCCTGCAAGGCACAAACACTGCCTTGGGTCCTGAAGGGGAGAGAGGCCCTAAAGCGTCTGGCTTCCAGCTCTCTGGGAAGATAAGAAACTCACTCTCCACAGAGCTCTTACAGCCTACCGGGAACATCTCTTACAAAGACCTGTGAAACGCAGTTGCTTCACAGCCCTGATCTAGCTCAAGTAGAACTTCTGCTCTGCCGTGTCATACATTGCCCTAGAGCTGCAATGCACAAAGCCCTGCATTGGTTCCTCAAGGGGAGACAGGCCCCAAAGAGTCTGATTTCCAGCTCTCCGGAAATGTAAGAAACAACTCGCTCTCCACAGTGCTCTTACAACCTACCGGCAACATCTCTTACAAAGGCCTGGGAAACGCAGTTGCTTCCAAGCCCTGATCTCGCTGAAGTAGAACTTCTGCTCTGCCGTGTCCTACATTTCCCTAGAGCTGCAAGTTACAAAGCGCTGCCTTATTTCCTCAATGGGAGACGGGACCCAAAGCGTCTGGCTTTCAGCTCTCTGGGAACCTAAGAATTAACTCGCTCTTCACAGTGCTCTTATAGCCTACCACCAACATCTCTTACAAAGACCTGTGAAAGGCAGATGCTGCCGAGGCCTGATCTCACTCAAGTAGAACTTCTGCTCTTCCCTGTCCTACATTGCCCTAGAGCCGCAAGGCACAAAGCCCTGCCTTGGTTCCTAAAGGGGAGACAGGCCCCAAAGCGTCTGGCTTCCAGCTCTCTGGGAAGCTAAGAGACAAATCACTCTCCACAGTGCTCTTCCAGCCTACCGGCAACATCTCTTACAAAGGGCTGTGAAACGCAGTTGCATCCCAGCCCTGATCTCGCTGAGGTAGAACTTCTGATCTGCCATGTCCTACATGGCCCTAAGCTGCAAGGCACAAAGCCCTGCCTTGGTTCCTCAAGGGGAGACAGGCCCCAAAGCGTCTGGCTTCCAGGTCTCTGGAAAGCTAAGAAACAACTCCCTCTCCACAGTGCTCTTAGAGCCTACCTTCAACATCTCTTACAAAGTCCTGTGAAATGCTGTTGCTTCCTACTGCTGATCTCGCTGAATTTCAACTTCTGCTCTGCCTTGTCCTACATTGCCCTAGTGATTCAAAGCACTAAGTCCTGCCTGTTTCCTCAAGGGGAGACACGACACAAAGCATCTTGCTTCCAACTCTTTCGAAGATAGGAAACAACTCGCTCTCCACAGTGCTCTTACAGCCTACCGGCAACATCTCTTACAAAGGCCTGGGAAACGCAGTTGCTTCCCAGCCCTGATCTCGCTGAAGTAGAACTTCTGCTCTGCCGTGTCCTACATGGCCCTAGAGCTGCAATGCACAAAGACCTGCCTTGGTTCCTCAAGGGGAGACAGGCCACAATGCGTCTTGCTTCCAGCTCTTTCGGAAGCTAGGAAACAACTCACTCTAGAGAGTGCTCTTACAACCTACCGGGAACATGTCTTACAAAGGCCTGTGAAACGTAGTTGCTTCCCAGCCCTGATGTCACTGAAGTAGAACTTCTGCTCTGCCGTGTCCTCCATTGCCCTGGGGGTGCAAGGCACAAAGTCCTACCTTGTTGCCTCAATTGGAGACACGCCACAAAGCATCTTGCTTCCAGCTCTTTCGGAAGATAGGAAACAACACGCTCTCCACAGTGCTGTTACAGCCTACCGGAGAGATTTCTTACAAAGGCATGTGAAACGCAGTTTCTTTCCAGCCCTGATCTCGCTGAAGTAGAACTTCTGTTCTGCCATGTCCTACAATGCCCTGGGGGTGTAAGGCACGAAGTCCTGGCTTGGTTCCTCAAGGTAAGACAGGCCACAAGGCGTCTTGTTTCCAGCTCTTTGGGAACCTAAGAAACAACTCACTATCCACAGTGCTCTTACAGCCTCCTGGGAACATCTCTTACAAAGGCCTGTGAAATGCAGTTTCTTCTCAGCCCTGATCTCTCTGAAGTAGAAATTCTGCTCTGCCATGTCCTACATTGCCCTAGCGGTTGAAGGCACAAAGTCCTGCCTGTTTCCTCAAGGGGAGACATGCCACAAGCGTCTTGCTTCCAACTCTTTCGGAAGATAGGAAACAACTCACTCTCCAAAGTGCTCTTACAGCCTACGGGGAGCATCTCTTACAAAGGCCTGTGAAACGCAGTTTCTTCCCAGCCCTGATCTAGCTAAAGTAGAACTTCTGCTCTGCCGAGTCCTACATTGCTCTAGAGTTGGGAGGCACAAAGCCCTGCCTCCAGCCCTCAAGGGGAAGCAGGCAACAAAGCGTCTGCTCTGCCATGTCCTTCATTGCCCTATAAGTGCAAGGCAAAAGTCCTGCTCTGTTTCCTGAAGGGGAGACAGGCCACAAAGCGTCTTGCTTCCAGCTCTTTTGGAAGATAAAAAACAACTCGCTCTGCACAGTGATGTTACAGCCTACCGGGAACATCTCTTACAATGGCCTGTGAAACTCAGTTTCTTGCCAGCCCTGATCTTGCTGAGGTAGAACTTCTGCTCTGCCTTGTCCTTCGTTGCCCTGGGGGTGCAAGGCACAAAGTCCTGCCTTTTTACTTCAAGGTAGTCAGCCCACAAAGCGTCTTGCTTCCTGCCCTTTGGGAAGCTAAGAAACAACTCGCTCTCCACAGTGCTCTTACAGCCTACTGGGAACATCTCTTACAAAGGCCTGTTAAACACAGTTTCCTCCCAGGCCAGAGTCTCTGAAGGAGAACTTCTGCTCTACTGTGTCCTACACTGCCCAAGATGTGCAAGGCACAAAGTCCTGCCTTGTTGCCTCCAGGGGAGACAGGCCACAAAGCGTCTTGCTTCCAGTTGTTTGGGAAGCTAAGAAACAACTCACTCTCCACAATGCTCTTACAGCCTACTGGGAACATCTCTTACAATGGCATGTGAAACTCAGTTTGTTCCCAGCCCTCATCGCGCTGAAGTAGAACTTCCGCTCTACCGTGTTCTACATTGCCCTGGGGGTGTAATGCACAAAGTCCTGCCTTGATTCCTCAAGGGGAAACAGGCCACAAAGCGTCTTGCTTCCAGGTCCTTGTGAAGCTAAGAAACAACTTGCTCCCCACAGTGCTCTTACAGCCTCCCAGGAACATCTCTTACAAAGGCTTGTGAAATGAAGTTTCTTCACGGCCCTGATCTCGCTGAAGCAGTACTTCTTCTCTGCCGTGTCCTACATTGCCATGGGGGTGGAAGGCACAAAGTCCTGCCTTGTTTCCTTAAGGGGTGACAGGCCGCAAAGCGTCTTGCGTCCAGCTGTTTGGGAAGCTAAGAAACAACTCTCTCTCCACAGTGCTCTTATAGCCTACCGGGAACATCTCTTACAAAGACCTGTGAAACGCAGTTTCTTCCCAGCCCTGATCTCGCTGAAGTAGAACTTCTGCTCTGCCGTGTCCTACATGGCCCTAGACTGCAAGGCACAAAGTCCTGCCTTGTTTCCTCAAGGGGAGACTGGCCCCAATGCGTCTGGCTTCCAGCTCTCTGGGAAGCTAAGAAACAACTGGCTCTCCTCACTGCTCTTACAGCCTACCGGCAACATCTCTTACAAAGGCCTGTGACACGCAGTTGCTTCCCAGCCCTGATCTCGCTGCAGTAGAACTTCTGCTCTGCCGTGTCCTACATTGCCCTAGACCTGCAAGGCACAAAGTCCTGCCTTGTTTCCTCAAGGGGAGACACGCCCCAAGGCGCTGGCTTCCAGCTCTTTGGGAAGCTAAGGAACAACTTGCTCTCCACAGTGCTCTTACAGCCTACCGGGAACATCTCCTGCAAAGGCCTGTGAAACTCCGTTTGTTTCCAAGCCTGATGTTGCCACGTTAGAACTCTTCCTCTCCGCCATGTCCTACATTGCTCTAGAGTTGGGAGGCACAAAGCCCTGCCTCCAGCCCTCAAGGGGAAGCAGGCCACAAAGCGTCTTGCTTCAAGCCCTTTGTGAAGCTGAGAAACAAGTGTCTCTCCACAGTGCTGTTACAGCCTACCGGGAAACTCTCATACAATTGACTGCAATGCATTTGCTTTCCAGCCCTGAGCTCGCCATATTAGAAGTTCTGCTCTCAGCCGTGTCTTACATTGCTCTAGAGATGGAAGGCACCTCGGCGGCCTCCACCCCACAATGGGAGGCAAGCCACAAATAGTCTTTCTTCCAGCTCTCTGGGAAGCTGAGAAACAACTCTCTCTCCACAGTCCTCTTCCATCCTACTGGGAACCTCTCATACAAAGGCCTGTGAAACACAGTTTCTTTCCAGCCCTGCTCTTGCCACATTAGAACTTCTGCTCTCAGCTGAGTCCTACATTGCTGTAGAGGTGGGAGGCAGGAATCACTGCCTCTGTCCCTCAAGGGGAGACAGTCCACAAGCTGTCTTGCTTCCAGCTCTTGGGAAGCTGAGAAAGAACTCGCTCTCCAGAGTGCTCTTACAGCCTACTGGGAACCTGTCATACAAAGGCCTGAAATGCAGTTTGTTTCCAGCCCTGATCTCGCCGCCTTAGAACTTCTGCTCTATTCCATGTCCGCCATTGCTCTAGAGGTTGAAGGCACAAAGCACTGAGTCAGTGCCTCAAGGGAGACAAACCACAAACGGTCTTGCTTCCAGTTCTCTGGGAAGCTAATAAACAACTCGCTCTCCAGAGTGCTCTTACAGCCTCCCGGGAACATCTCTTACAAAGGCCTGTGAAACGCAGTTTCTTCCCAGCCCTGATCTCGCTGAAGTAGAACTTCTGCTCTGTCGTGTCCTACATTGCTGTAGAGGTGAACGGCACAAAGTACTGCCTTGTTTCCTCAAGGGGAGACAGGCCACAAAGCGTCTTGCTTCCAGCTGTTTTGCAAGCTGAGAAAGAACTCGCTTTCAACAGTGCTCTTACAGCCTACAAGGAACATCTGTTACACAGTCCTGTTAAATGCATTTTCTTCCCAGCCCTGATCTCGCTGAATTAGAACTTCTGCTCTGCCATCTCCTACATTGCCCTAGAGGTGCAAGACACAAAGTCCTGCCTTGTTTCCTCAAGGGGAGACAGACCACACACGGTCTCACTTCCAGCTCTTTGGGAAGCTAAGAAACAGCTCGCTCTCCACAGTGCTCGTAAAGCCTACTGGGAATATCTCCTGCAAAGGCTTTTGAAACTCAGTTTCTTTCCAAACCTGATGTTGCCACATTAGAACTTTTTCTCTCCGCCGTGTCCTACATTGCTCTAGAGTTGGGAGGCACCAAGCCCTGCCTCCAGCCCTCAAGGGGAAACAGGCCACAAACCGTCTGCTTCCAGCCCTTTGGGAAGCTGAGAAACAAGTGTCTCTCCACAGTGCTCTTACAGCCTACCGGGAAACTCTCGTACAAAGGCCTGTGAAACGCAGTTTCTTTCCAGCCCTGATCTCGCCACATTAGAACTTCTGCTCTCAGCTGAGTCCTACATTGCTGTAGAGGTGGGAGGCAGGAATCACTGCCTCTGTCCCTCAAGGGGAGACAGTCCACAAGCCGTCTTGCTTCCAGCTCTTGGGAAGCTGAGAAAGAACTCGCTCTCCAGAGTGCTCTTACAGCCTACTGGGAACCTCTCATAAAAAGGCCTGAAATGCAGTTTCTTTCCAGCCCTCCTCCTGCTGCATTAGAACATCTGCTCTCAGCAGTGTCCTCCATTGCTCCAGAATTGAAAGGCAAAATGCACTGCCTCCATCCCTCAAAGGGAGACAAGCCACAAATCATCCTGCTTGCAGCTCTTTGGGAAGCTGAGAAAGAATTCGCTTTCCACAGTGCTCCTACAGCCTCCTTGGCACCTCTCATACAAATGCGTGAATCGCAGTTTCCTTCCAGCCCTAATCTCACTGCATTGGAACTTCTTCTCAGCCGTGTCCTACATTGCTCTAGTGGTACAAGTCACAAAGCACTGCCTTCATCACTGCAGAGGAGACAAACCACAAACCTTCTTGTTTGCAGCTCTTTGGCAAGCTGAGAAAGAACTTGCTTTCCACACTGCTCTTACAGCCACCTTGAACCTCTCCTACAAAGGTGGCTTAAACACCATTTCTTTCTGGCCCTGCTCACGCCGCCTTAGATGTTCTGCTTCTGCCACATTTCCATGTCACCAACCCTGCTCACAGCAAATGCCTACATCTTCCCCTTAAGCACCACAGCCTAGTACTTAAGGATTGTGTTTCCAAATGCTTAGGAGCTGAGACACAAGAGGCTTTTAACCACCCAGCCTTGTTCACTGGTGGAGACAGTGTCAGAAGGCACCTATATCAGAAAGGTCCCTTTGCCCTCACCCGTGCCCTACATTACTCTAGAGATGGAGGGCACAAAGCACTGCTTCTGTCCTTGAAGGGGAGACAAGCCACAAATCATCTTGCTTCCAGCTCTTTAGTAATATGAGAAAGAACTCACTTTCCACAGTGCTCTTTCAGCGGACTGGCAACCTCTCCTACAAAGGTGGCAGAAACACCTTTTCTTTCCAGCCCTGATCTCACTGCTATCGAACTTCTGCTTTGGCCACATTTCCATCTTGCCAAAGCTGCTCAGACCAAATGCCTGCATCCCCCCTTAAGCAACACGGCTGATGCCTGGATCATTGTGCTTCCACATGCTCACCAGGAGAAAGACAAGAGGCTTTTAACCAGCCGGCCTAGTGCACTGGTGGAGAGACTGTCAAAAAGCACCTATGGATGAAAGGCAACTTCGCTCTCAGCCATGCCCTACTTTGCTCCAGAGGTGGAAGGCACAAGGCACTGCCTCCAGCCCTCAAGGGGAGACAAGCCACAAACCGTCTTGCTTCCAGCTCTTTAGTAAAATGAGAAAGAACTCACTTTCCACAGTGCTCTTACAGCCCACCGGGAAGCTCTCCTACAAAGGCGGCTGAAACGCCGTTTCTTTCCATCCCTGATCACGCCACTTTAGAAGTTCTGCTTCTGCCACATTTCCATGTTGCCAACCCTGCTCACAACAAATGTCTACATCTTCCCCTTAAGCAACGTGGCCAAGGCCTGAAGAATTGTGTTTCTAAATGCTTAGGAGGAGAGAGACAAGAGGCTTTTAACCACCCACCCTTGTTCACTGGTGAAGACAGTGTCAGAAAGCACCTAGACCAGAAGGCCCCTTTGCCCTCAGCCGTGCCCTACATTACTCTAGAGCTGGAAGACACAAAGCACTGCTTCCGTCCCTGAAGGGGAGACAAGCCACAAACTGTCTTGCTTCCAGCTCTTTAGGAAGCTGAGAAAGAACTTGCTTTCCACAGTGCTCTTACGGCCCACCGGGAACCTCTCCTACAAAGGCGACTGTAACGCTGTTTCTTTCCAGCCTTCCTCTCACCCCTTTAGAACTTCTGCTTCTGCCACATTTCCATCTTGCCAACCCTGCTCACTCCAAATGCCTCCATCTTCCCCTTAAGCAACGAGGCCCAGGCCGGAATGATTTAGATAAATGCAGTGGTGTTGTCATTCTGGATCGACAGTGGAATTCTGTCCCTTGAATGATCTCCTTTTGGGAAACTTTGGTCACTTGGTGTCCTTCCCTGTTTTGGAAGGGAATGCTTCAACTCACACTATGAAGGTGTCTATGAGTACTCTAGTTACTTGACATTCCCAGAGGCTCAAGGCATCATGTTAGATTCCAGTTGCATGTCCTCACTGGGGACAACTCCTGAATGTTGAACCCCCATATTCAAGGAGAGCAGCCCTGTCCTGGGATTCTTTTTGGCACAGATCACTCATTTTTAGTAACTTTCTGAATGGTTCGTTGCAAGTTAGGACAAATTAACCACCTTGATCCACTGCAAGGTGGCCTCCTTCCCATAGTGAATGCTCTGATGCATTTGATTAACACTTTCTCCCAGAAGGGCTTCAGGTACTAAGATGAGTCTTTCTGACATACATTTATATCCTGGATACTCCACAGATGAGGAGTCAAATCTCCATGCCTTGGCTCTCTCTAAATCTTTCTGTGTGTAGCTTTGCTGGAATTTAGCAAAGTCAATTTGGGGAACTAAGGGACCCAAGAGTGCCCTGAAACTCATAGTCCTAGGAGCAGTCTTCACTGCCTGATCAGCCAGTTGATTATGTCGGGCTTCCAAAGTGTCCCCTTTCTGATGTGGAGGGCAGTACATGATGGCTACTGCCATGGGTCATTAATGGCCTCTAATAAGGTGACTATTTCCTGGGAATATTTTATGTCCCTTTTTCCAGCAGTCAAGTGTCCCCTCTCTTTCCATATGGCCCCAGGGGTGTAGACCACTAAAAAGGCGTATTTTGAGTCTGTGCTCTTGTGTCTTTACCTATTTGAAGAGCTTTAGTTAGGGCTATTAGCTCAGCCTCCTGAGATGAAATACCTGGAGGCAGAACTTTGTTTCCATGGTGTGCTGTAGGGTGACAACTGCATACCCTGTTTGATGTTGCCCTGATCCAAGAAGCTGCTTCCATCAGTGAACAGTCCCAAGTCCAACTGCTGCAACAGTTGGACAGTCAAATCAGGTCAGCTCTAGAACACCTGTTCAATGATCTGAAGTCAATCGTGAAAGGGGTCTTGTTGACTCGATGGGTAGAAGGGTTGCAGGTTTTAAGGTAGAAATAGCCTTTAACTTTACTTCTGAGTTGTCTGATAAAGTAGCCTGATCCTGAGGTTAGCCAAGATCCTCCTTTCTGTTCTTTTCTTAGAGGACTCATAGAGGGAGGACACAATGGGGAGTGTGCACCATTGTGACCTGTGCCAATGTGAATTTTTCAGCTTCTTGTAGTATGTTACAGATGGCGGCAATGGCTCAGAGGCAAGACAGTATCTTTGACCACCTGATCTGACTGCGTAGTAAAATAGGCCACAGGCTTCCTGGTGGGTCCAAGGTTCTGAGTCAGGACTCACAGACTAAGGCCCTGTTTTTCCTTTACAAAGAAATCAAAGGGCTTTCTCAAATCTGGGAGTCCCAAGGCTGGGGCAGTTAATAATTTTTCTTTAACTTGATTGTACTTAATGGGGTTCAGGGAAGGCCGTTCCAAGATGCGTCACTCTGGTATGAGGATTATTTCAAGCTGAAGACAATAAAGGCTCAAACTCAGGAAGAACATTTGACATTTCCCCCCTAACTGACTAAAAGAAATTAAAATGAAGTCCTGTCCCTAGGACAGGCCATCACCATAGTTAACTCTGGGTTTCAGCAGACTGGAAAGATCCTTGCTAGGCCCACTCTTATCAAAGTCCTATTTACCATTTACTTTTCCATTTCCATGTGAGTTGTCTTCCTCCCCTTTGAAGCCCCAAATTACTACCCCAAATATCATCCTTGTCTGTAGCTGAAGATATTTAAACAGGCAGCCTCAGCCTCTTTAACTCAGTTGGCTGAGTTACTCAGTTTCTCCTGAGTTTATCCCATGTATACATGCTATTAAACTTTGATTTTTCTCCTGCTGACCTTCCTTTTTAGTTATTTTACCAGCCATAAGAACCCTAAGGAAAAGTCAGGGGGAATTCTCCCACTTCCCTGACAAACAAATTCTGGCACTCTCATGTCCACATCAAAGGCTCGAGGTCTCCTCTCATTAAGTCCTCAAATAGAGATTTTAACATTAATCTAAAGCTGACTATCCAAATTCGACAGAAGCCTGACATTCCTTTAAAAAATCTCCACAATTATCGATGGGTAGTAGGAGTTCCAACTCAAGTGATTGCTTCTCTCCTGTCTTGGAGCAGGATTCTCTGGGCTTCTGACAGTTCAAAATCTAAGTATTTAACAGTATTTGTCACTATTTGTGACACTATCTACCTAGAGATAGCCATCAGATCCTACAAGATTACCCCTTGCCTTCCATTTTAGATGCCAATTGCAAGTCCAGGTTGTCAGCCATCCTTCTGACCAACCTGCCACAGACCAGAGGTTTCCATGAACACCTTCCTTTGGATTTGATTAAACAATTTTTATAGAGCAGCTCACAGAACTCAGGAAAACATTTTACTTAACAGCCAGACCGAAGAGATGCATAGAGCACAATATGTGAGAGAGGGATGTGGAGTTCCCAAGCTCTCTCTGGGTGTGCCAGTCTCCCTGAGTCTCCCCATGTTTGCAACTCACAAGCTCCCTGAACTCCATATTGTACTCAATCCTCAGCCCCTCTCCCTACCTCAGAGGTATAAGGAGGGGGATGGGGCTGAAATTTCCAACCCTCTAATCACACAATTGCTTCCCATGGCTAACAGACCCCACCATTAAGGGCTTTCCAAAAGTCACCTTATTTACATAAGTTCAGGTGTGGTTGACAGGGACTTCTTGTGGATAACAAAAGACACCCATGTTACCATTATTAACCTGCAGTTATTTCAGGAACTGAGGACAAAAGTAATTGTTATAACAAAAGATGCCCCATGGCTCTTATATCAGAAACTACAAGAGTTTTAGGAGCTCTGTGCCAGAAACGAAATGAGGGTTTTTTTTTTTTTACTATAAATCACAATATCACACCAACCTCAGAATTCCCTGCTGAAGGCAAAGAATGGTGACCAGACATCACTTGGTGGTGGGAGGGGTTGAGGATCCAAAAGCATCTTTTGAATCTGGCACTGTATAGCATTGACAGCCATAATGCCTTCAACAAATCTATATTCCCTTGTTTCCAGCCTTTTAATGGGTGAAATGGGTGTGTTCCATGGGAATCTCCTGATCAATCCCTGTTCTAAAAGTGTATTGATTAAAATAAGGGAGTCCTCTTATGGCTTCTGGCTTCAAGGGGTATTGTTTCACCAAGGCCAATGATAGGGGAACCTCTTCTCTCTCAGGCACTGGTGTATCTTTCAATAAGGCCGTGTGTTCAATTCCCCAACTTTTAGGGGCTTGGATCTCTATCTTGTTCCAGCCTAATAGGACCCCTAACTTAGATAGCATGTCCCTCCCTACAGGGGGAACAGGGCAGTCTGGTACATACAGAAAAGAATGCTTCTGTGTTTAGAACCTATTTCACAGGTCAAGAGCTCCAGAAATCTTTTGGTCTCTCCTTTTCCTGATACCTCTTTTATGTCATCAGGAACTATAGCCAACTTTTGGAGTTTCCCCATGGATATCTGGAGCACCTTAAGATATGACGTAGTGTCAGGACAGGGAAAATCCCTTTTCTTCCCTTCTTAGGTTCCTATGGCCAGACTAATAGTAAAACTGACACAAGACCAGGTTAACAGGAGAAAAATCCAGTTTAATACATACCTTTTGGAGAACATAAAGAAATGTTGCTGAGAGAGTGAACAAAACAGGCAGTATATATATCTTTTAAACCAAGAAACATAAAATTGTTGAAAATAGACAGAGCAAAGAAACTTAGGTGTGGGGCATGTAAATGGTGGGGAATTTAGCATGAAATAGTAAATTAGTAAGGTTTGTTTATGCAGGCTTCTCAGCCCTCAATCCCCTAGCTCTGGTGATAAGGATGCAGGGAGAACACCTTTCTCATGGGAGATTCATTTCCTGCTTTCAGGGGAACAGAGACAGTAGGCTCAGAAAGCCCTTTTTGCTCCACAAGTAACTTTAAATCAAAATAATCAATAAGCCATTGTGGCATATTTTGGGGTGGCCTGTCCTGGACCCCAACAATAGGTATTAACTGCACTTCCCTGGGCCTCAGGGTATATAGTCCAAGGCAGTCCCACAGCCTCTGGGACAGCAGAAGGGTTGTCCTCAGGGCCTTGCTGGACCTCTCCTAATTTAGACCAATTAATAGATGGCTGGCTTACTATATGTGTGGCTTTCAAAAGCAGATTCCCAAAATATTCTAGCTTTTCTTGATCATCAGGGTTATTGTGATTCCACTCAGGGTTAGTCCCCAGCACAGCCTTCGCATCAGGCCCGTGAAATTTTGACCCAGGGACTTATTTTTTCTGTTTCCAGCCATCCCACAGGAAAGTGACTGGGGACCCAGCCTCTCCTGCCACTGCTGCCACTGCCACTGCTCATGACTCCTGGGCCAAGCCAGGCTGGCTTGAGCAAAAAGGAGCCCATCTGCCATCAGGATACCCCTCCCACCACGACCATCACTACTGCTGTTGGGGCCACCGCTGCTGCCATGAAGGAGCAGGGAACATGGGAATGCCCCACTCCATCCTCCTCACTACCTTCCAATGTGTGCTGCCTACCCCTGTGACCACCACCACTACCAATATCTCTGAGGACATGTTCATTTTAGTGAACCCAACAAATACACTTACACACACACAAGACAAACGCATCCACACAAAGACAAATCCTACTCCTGCAGGTCAAAAACAAAAGGTGAAGTCTAACAATGCCCTGGATCTCTTCCAAATGAGGGTCCCTGCTTTCACGCATTCAAAATGCAAATAGAGATACAGGGACTGATGACTGGGAGTGCCGTATTGACTCACTGAGCAAATGGCAAACAGACTCCGGCAGGACAAAACACAAGGTGACGTCCAACACTCCCCTGGATCTCTCCAACATGCGGGGCCCACTTCTCACACAGAATGCAAATATAAAGATGGGGTATTCATGACCACACTTCTCATGGTCACTCACCTGACAGGCAAAACCAATTCCTGCAGGACAAAAACAGATGATGAAGTCCGACAGACATCCCCTGGATCTCTCCCAAATGAGAGACCCTCCTTTCCAATGAATCACTCACACAAAATGCAAATAGAGAGACAGGAGATTCACCACTGCACATGTCACGGCAACTCAACTGACAACAGACTCATATACAAGACAAAAGCACACTCACACACAAAGACTGAAGCCCAACATGTTTCACCACTCCAAGGGAGCATCGTGCCTAGGGCGGCAGACACTGGCAGGAAGGGAGGAACAGCAAGGGAAGCCCCCAGGCAAAGACTTCCCCCCAGCCCATGGGGACAGCCAACCACTGAAACCCTCACAAGGGCCATCCAGCCATGGGCGCAAGACTCCTGACTGGCTTGCCAAAATTGATACCGAACCTCTTAATCTCAAGTTTCTGTGCCCGATGCACAGGAAGCCAACACTGAGACATTGGTGGTTAGAAATGGAGAAATATTACTCAAATTGTCAAAAAGAATCAGGGGGAGCCTGGTTTCCCTCAAATCCACCTCCATAAGAACAGAAACAGGGAGATTTTATGGAACTGAGGGACTTGGCAGGAGGAGCTTCAGGGAAACAATTGGGTCACCCCCAATAGACCCCTGGGGAATCTGACTTCCGGGCTTCCAGGGCTGCTCAGAGCTGGCCATTTGATGATCACAACCTCCCCAAAGATATCCTTTTTTTCCTCAAAGCAAGCTCATAATTCCTTGAGCCCCCTGAATCGCCCCTCAAGTTAAACAGCAAAAAGAGTAAATTGGTTTAATGTCTACAGTACCCGTCAGGTACCTGGATTCTTTTCTCCTCCTTTTCCTCACCACCCCCACCCCCTTCTCCAGGGAGCTCCTTATTAAAAATTCCCATTGTCTGGGAAACCTTCTGGACAGCCCAGGCTGAGAAATTCCCCAGGCTGTAGAGAGTGTGTGTCTGGTGCTCAGAGAAGTTGCACTTGAAGTCTAGGTTTTGACTCATCCACGTAGAGGTATGAACCGAGGCTGTAAGAATCAGTGGGCAAAATAAAGGTGAGAAAGTAGAGATGGAAGAGAGGACATTGGTAACGAGAACCTGAGGTTTGACTGTAGGGTAATGTAGTTCAAAATGCCTCTCCCCAATATTTCTTTTTTTCAATTGTTTAAATTTTTTTAAAGATTGGCACCTGAGCTGACATGTGTTGCCAATCTTCTTTTTTTTCTTCTTCTCCTCAAAGCCCTAGAGTACATAGCTGTATATTCTAGTTGTAGGTCCTTCTCCTTGTGTTATGTGGGATGCCACCTCAGCATGGCTTCATGAGTGGTGCTAGATCCATGCCCCAGATCCAATCCAACAAAGCCCTGGGATGCTGAAGCTGAGCATGTGAACTTAACCACTTGGACATGGGGCCGGCCCCTCCAATATCTCATTTTTTAAATCAAGAGTTGGCTTAGTTTTCCAGGGCAGCCCTCACAGCATGACTTAATATGGTGAATTTATACTATTCAATGCACCGTGGAAACCAAACCCTCACTATTACATTGTTTCTCTTTGTTCTGGGTTCCAGCTGGGGATTCCAGAAGCTCATTTTTCTCACAATCCCAGAAATAAAAGTGCTCCCCTCTGACTCTCACTAACAACCCCACTTACATGGACCTACCTTTCTCTTGTGTCCTGATGACAGTGGTGGAAGATGGAGCACTGATGCTTCCTGGCATGGGCTGGACAGGAAAAGAAAGCACCATCTACGGAGTTGGTGGGAAGGAAGAGACAGCAGGAGCAGTCAGGCAAAGCCAGCCCAGGACTGTGATTCTCTATTTTTCTAGTTAAACAATGGTTTATTGCTTGAGTACATAGATAAATTTATGCAACCAGGGAGAGGCTGTGGATGACTCATATTTCCAATTGAGGGAGAGCACTCGTCTAGTCTTATATCTAGCCAGCTGGTAAATGTGGCTCTCAATCAGAATCAGATGGAATTTAGCATCCTTATCCTTTCTGTTCTTCTCAAGATGGTTTCAAACTGCAACAGCTTTCTTAAGTAAGAATTAAGACTTTGAGTCCTTTGTACTTAAGAATTCTCAAGATTTTATTGCCTCTCACAAAACATACTTGTTCAGTGCCATATGAGTTTCTCAGGACCACATCAATTTGTGAGGGAGTCAGGCCCTTATTGGCCAGTTTGTAGATCTGCTCTTTTGTGTCATCAGACATCATCTTCAGCCAGGTGGGGGTGCTGTGGCAGAGGGGCAGAGCCTACTGGGACAAGTCCTTCCCAGGAACATACATGTGACCCATGATGGCAGTGGTCAGGCAGCAAAAAAAATGCCCCAGGGCTGCAGTTCTCAAGAAAAAGCTGGCTCCCCAGGGGATTGGGCAGAGCACTTCTGTTTTTCCCACAAGTGTTACAAAAACTAGTCTATATTATTAATGATTGTTTCTTTTCTTACTCAATATCATTTCAGACTCTATGTCTCCATTCACATAGACTACCAGATAAAAAGCATCACATCAAGTCCTTTTGGGTTGCTTGTTTCCTCATTTCTCTTATTTAATACAAGATCTATTCTGGGTCTTAAGCAGAGCATTGGAGGTGGGAAGGAGCATGTGGTCCTGGTCTACACTGCCATCTGTGGAGAGAAATACTCACAGCTCCTACTACTTGTCCAATGTTTGGAGACGGGATTTTTTTTCATGAGGCTGCCACTTCTGCCTTCATCAGCTCACACGAGTGTGACCTGTAAGTTGGGATTAACACATAGGTACTGCAGTGGACTGAATGTTTATGTCCCTCCCTCAAATTCGTATGTTGAAATCCTAACTTCCAAATGATGGTATTTGGAGGTAGAGCCTTTGGGAGGTGCTTAAGTCATGAGGGTGGAATGCTTGTGAATGATATTAGTGCCCTTAAAAATGAGGTCTTAGATGGCTCCCTTACCCCTTCAACCATGTGAGGACACAGTGAGAAGATGACTATGAACCAGGAAATGGGACTTCACCAAATACTGAATCTTCTGGTGCCTGACCTTACACTTTCTAGCCTCTAGAACTGTGAGAAATTTTTCTGTTGTTTATAAGCCACCCAGTCTGTGATATTGTGTTATAGTAGCCCAAATGTACTCGGACAGGTACTCTTAGTTTGACCTGCACATTTGAGCCAATTAAAAATTGAGTTTTTAACTTAAACTTTGATGTAAAAAATTGAAAAGGGGGCTGGCCCTGTGGCTGAGAAGTTAAGTTCACATGCTCTCTTTCAGTGCCCTAGGGTTTTGCTGGTTCAGATCCTGACCAAGGGCATGGCACCAGTCACGAGGTCATGCTGAGGCTATGTCCCACAGAGCACAACCAAGAAGGACCTACAACCAGAATATACAACTCTATAGTGGGGGCTCTGGGGAGAATAAGAAGCAAAAATCAAAAAGTCTGGCAATGCTGGGCCCCTGCTCCTGTTGCATAATAGTAGGCAGACCCTGAGTAACAGCTGTTCCAGGATGGCATGGCCCATCACTCCTTCATAGTCCTTTACAACCATTGTGCTTCCCTCCTTTATGTCACCTATGTAGCCCATGTAGGCCTCTGAGTTGTAACTCCTGGCCTAGATACAATTATTTTCTGGAATCTTACCTATTCCTATCCCTCTTCCCTGGCCCACCAACCAGCTACTGAGAACAGTATGTAGGTTATTTCTGTTCTGGGAAATCAAAAGCTCTGGTTCTCCCTCTGATGGCCTCTCAGGCTTTCTCTCCCTCATCACTTCAGTCAGGTGGCATCTTTCCCTAGTCCAAAGGAGACTCTACTTTCCTCTTGCTGCTGAATGAAACATTTTGTTTATGCACATAATAAATTCTCTCCCCCGAGGGCTTATGATTTTGGAACACAAAAGCCAGAAAGCTTGGAAGGTTTTTTAAAAAAATTCTGTTACATTCCTTGAGGAAATGAAGGACAGAAATTTCTCAAATAAAGAGAAGGGAATAGGAGGGGAAAACTCCACTGTAACTTAATATATAATAATATTATACAGCCATGATTACTTATTTAACAAAATAATACATGCTCATTGTGGAAGTTGAAACTTTACAGAGGTGATGCATTGGGAAAGGAATGTACCCAGATATCCTTCCACCCAGAGATGACTAGCATTCACATATTCTTTCAGAGTTGCTGTTTGTAATCTTTTTTCAGAAATAGGTTCATACTCCTATATTTCTCTGTAGCTAGATTTTTTCCACTTAACAATATATTGTGAACACCTTTCCATGTCAGTCCATCTGATTTATCTCATCGTTTTTATTGGCAGCAAGATTCTTTGTGTATGATTGAACTACCAATTTCTCCAATAACTAGTGGTGGATCTTTTTGTTGTTTTAAATTTTTATTATAACTGAAGCGGTGAAGGTTCTTGACATACATCTTTACAAACCTTTTAGAAGTATGTCCTGGAAGAGGATCTGCTGGGTCAAGGAACGTGTACATTTAAAATTGTGGTAGACATTGCCAATAAACCCTCCAAATTTTACAGCATCAGTAACACTGAATTAGAATTTCTATTTTCTCCACCCACTTGCCAACATTCAGCTGTACCAAGTAAAACTGATTTCAATCATACTTTGCAATTAAAAATATGATTAAAATGTATTTTTCTGCCTTAGAATCTGGAAGGTAAATCAGTGACATTAGAAAATTTCCTTTAATAAGATTTTTGATGTGTTTCATTTCATGAAAAATTAGCAGAAAGAAGAAACAGGAATGAAGAAGTTACAGAGATTGAATCTAGCCTGGTTTCTAGATGAGACCATGACCAAACCTAGTGATGGAAACCAAGGGGTTGGGCAATTTGAGAAAACCAGAGGGCAAAGAAGGGCAAGGGAGACATATGTTTAGGGGGACACCAGTCAATGGGGGAGAAGCAAGGTCAATTTTGCACTGATATCGTCTTTACACTTAAGTATCAAATATGTGTCCAAAACGTAGTTTCAGAGAATCTTTATAGATTAGTAGGAAAATGTTAGCATAGCAAGAGAGAATGTATAAAAACATTACGTTGAGTCATATGTATCAGCAGGTGGCAGATGGGGACCCTCTCAGAAATGAAACAAAAGAGAAAAAAAGGAATTTTAGTAAATTCAACTCATTTCTCAGATCTAAGTTTAAAACTACGGCTGTGTTCTGAAACACTGCAGATCAGACCAGGTCCCTGGAATCTATTATGTCTCTCTGTTCTTTATACAATTCATCACAATTTGTGATCATTTTATTAATATTCACCTCTCTATCCAACCATAAATTCTAATATTATGTTCCCATTGCCTGATAGAGTGTCCCACATATAGTAAGTGTCAATAAATATTTGATGAATGAAATAAAGAAGAAAGAGAATAAGAGAGGGGACAGGGGAGATGGAGAAAAGAAAAGGGGAAGGGAGAGGAGAGAGGAAGGGAGAGCAGAGGGGAGGAGAGGAGAGGAAAAACGAGAAGAGAAGAGAAAGAAAAAAGAGATGTGGAGAGTAGTACAAACCAGTGGTGTACTCAGGCTGGTGCACACAGTATGGAATGGAATCTCACTGGCTATCTGTGCCTTGGGGAGATGGAGGAGGCTGGAGTACATTAAAGATCTGGGCATTAGGGATTGGTGGATATCCTAGCTTCTTTTTTGTTGACTTTGTTCAGGTCATATTGGCTCATAACGTGGTGTAAGTTTCTGGTGTACATTACTAAATATCAGTTTCTGTATAAACAGCATCGTGTTCACCACCAATAATGTAGTTTTCATCCATCATGATACATATGTACCCCTTTACCCCTTTTGCCCACCCCACCCCTATCCCTCTGGTAACCATTAATCTGTTCCCCTTATCTAAGTGTTTATCTTTCACAGATGAGTTTTGTCTTTCTCTGACTGATGTATTTTGCTGAGTATAATATCCTCAAGGTCCACCATGTTGTCACAAATGGCACGATATTGTCTTTTTTTTGTGGTAAGTACTATTCCATTTTTTATGGTAAGTAGCATTCCACTATATATATATATATATATATATATATATATATATACCACATCTTCTTTATCCATTCACCCATTATGGGCACTTGAGTTGCTTCCATATCTTGGCAATGGTGAATAATGCTACAATGAACATAGGTGTGCAACAAATCTCTTTGAATTGTTGATTTCATGTTCTTTGGATAAATACACAGTAAAAGAATTTAAAGCAAGTTTTAAAAGAACTAAGTGGAGAAATTGGCAGCAACACAATAATTGAAGGAAGTCTTAGCACCCCACTTATGTTGTTTCTTTTTTGTTTTCTTTAAGGAAGTTTAGCTCTGAGCTAACATCTGTTGCCAATTCTCCTCTTTTTGCTGAGGAAGACTGGCCCTGAGCTAACATGTGTACCCATCTTCCTCTACTTTATATGTGGAACGTCTACCACAGCATGGCTTGCCAAGTGGTGTCACGTCTGCACCTGGGTTCCGAACTGATGAACCTTGGGCCGCCAAAGCAGAACATGTGAACTTAATTGCTGCCCCACTGGGCCGGCCCCTAGATGCATTATTGTGTGTGAGCAAACTGGGGAATAAAAATATGTGAAGTGCAGTATTGTTCTTAATAAAGAAGACACAGAAGCAAACAATGCTCATCTAGTTTAAATTCATGAACCAAATCCATAGCAATCAAAATAATTAAATGTCCAAATCTTATGATTGAGCAAAATATATATGTATGTGCCAATCACAAAATGATTTAAACATCACAAATCTAATTATATAAATTTAAAGATTTTATTTTTTCCTTTTTCTCCCCAAAGCCCTCTGATGCATAGTTGTATATTCTTAGTTGTGGGTCCTTCTAGTTGTGGCATGTGGGATGCCGCCTCAGAATGGCTTGACATGAGGTGCCATGTCCACGCCCAGAATCCAAACCGGCGAACCCCTGGGCCGCTGCAGTGGAGCGCACAAACTCAACCACTCAGTCATGGGGCAGGTCCCTACTTATATAAATTTAAAAATCACATAACTAACAATAGGGAGTATAATTTATTTATCCAAGAACATAATGCTAAATTCATTTTATTTTTTCAGAAGGCAAGATGGATGAACGTTGAGGACATTATACTAAGTGAAATAAGCTAGCCACAGAAGGACAAATACTTCATGATTCCATTTATATGAGGCATATAAAATAGCCAAACACATAGAAGCAGAGAGTAGAATGGTGGTGGCCAGGGGCTGGGGGAAGGGGAAATAGGAGTTGCTATGTAATAGGTAGAAAGTTTCAGTTATGCAAGATGATTAAGTTCTAGAGATCTGTACCACATTGTGCCTATAGTTAGCATTACTGTATTGTATACTTAAAAACTTAAGAGTGTGGATCTCTTGTTAAAGTGTTGTTACCTCAATAAAAATATGAAAAGATTTGGAAAAATAGAAAAAAGATTCTAACACTTGATAGTTGTTGCCTCCAGACAGGGTAGAGGGAATGGGAATGGGGAACACTGTATGAGTGCAAATTTATTTTATAAGTAATTATGTAGTACTTTATTAATCTTATCAGGCAAAACTATTGTTTAATGTAGGTTATGGAAATATGGTCTCTATAATGTCATTTTCTGCATATTTACATATGTGTGTGTATGCATATGTATGTAGGTGTGTGTGGGTGTGTTACCTACAAATATTTAGCAAGGTGAAATTTTGTGATCCACGTGATGGTCGTGTCTTATAATTTTATCTGTTTGACCAAGGTAAGTTTATTAATAGCAAACCAAAACTTAGGAAATGTGAAATGCCTCTTGTACAATAAATGATAAGCTTCAAATGAGACATCAAGCTGTAATATAAAGCATCAATAACAATGGAAAGAGTAAAAGCAATACTTTTTTCAAAAAAGCTTTGCAAAATTATGGAAATGCTAACTAGATGAGGAAATTGACAGAGCTGATGTGGGAATGAAAGTATTGTTAACTGAGCATGGTACAGACTGCCTTTGGTCACACAACAGACAATATACAAAGGAAATGACACAGGAAGGAACATGAACTTCAGGTGGATATTTGGACTCTGGAGCTAACCTCAAGGATATAAATTCATTGTAATGAATAGCTCAAAGTTGGGAGAAATCTTTGTAATTTCCTCTGCATTGTCCACAGGTTGTCTGTTACTTCATTATTTTAGAGCCTAGAATGTGCAACATCCTTATTAGCTATTAGGAACACCAAAATGAAGAAAGAACACTTGTGTCCTCCCCTAAAATAGTAAATATTCTATAGAGTGATACACAAGTTGTCTCTGTTTCTTTATCAAAGTTAAAATCTCATTAAAGGTAGAATCCAGCACTGGGAACGAAAATCATATATTTTATTTCAGAATTTTAGAGTGTATATTGTATTCATTCATTCACTTATTCATCATTCATTCCATCAGTCAGCCAACAAATATCTTTTGAACATTGACTATTTCCTGAATGCTATTTTATAAGCTGTTAATACAAACCATTTAGACATACTCTTTTTTATGAAAAAGCTTATAGACTAGCAAATTCCAGACAAAAAGTAAAATAAAAAATGTTGTCGGTATTTATTACAATGCTTATTTTTGCTTGAAGAGAGATCACAGGTTTATATGAAAAAATATATTTTCTATCCAAATAATTTTTTACAACAAGCTGGAAATTGGGTGAGGTATATGATAGGTGCTTTATGAATTTCAATGAAAAATTGATATTCAGTATCATTACAACAATTCATATTTTGAATTTATGTTTTACATCCTCTGATTTTTATGGCAAATACACGAAGGCTTATAGCTTTTTTGTCTGAGGAAGATTATCCCTGAGGTAACATCTGCCAATCCTCCTCTTTTTTTCCGAGGAAGACTGGCACCGAGCTCACATCTGTGCCCATTTTCCTCTACTTTATATGTGAGACGCCTACCACAGCGTGGCTTGCCATGCAGTGCCATGTCCGCACCTGGGATCCGAACCGGCAAACCCTAGGCCGCTGAAGCAGAACATGCGCACTTAACTGCTGCGCCACCGGGCTGGCCCCTGAAGGCTTATTGTTGACATAAGAATTGAGGTTTTGCAAGCCAACCCTGATGGCCTAGCAGTTCAAGTTCAGCATGCTCCACTTTGCTGGCCTGGGTTCAGTTCCTGGGTATGGAAGAACACCAGCCGTGTGTCAGTAGCCATTCTGTGCTGGTAGTTCACGTAGAACTCTAGTTCTAGGACTTAGAACTACAATATACAACTATGTGCTGAGGCTTCGAGGAGGAAAAAAAAGAGGAGTATTGGCAACAGATGTTACTTGGGGTGAATCTTTCCCAGCAAAAGAAACAAAAGAAAAAAGAATAAAGAAAATAATCTTCTATTATTAAAAAGAAGAATGAAGGTCTGGCATTCAATTTTATTCATAATACTCACATTAAAATTAAACATTGGAGCCAGAATCCTTTGTTTTCCAACTGCTGGATTTGCTTGCATCCCTGGGCCAGAAGCAACATTTCCCAGCAAATGTAGGGTTACCATTCAAAACACACAAACAAAAAGTGGAATCATATCATGTGATGGTTATTCAAAATGATCACCTAAGAGAGTCCTGTGTCTATCTCCACTTTTTCACTCTAGTGGAGACTTTAGTAATGAACATTCGATTTGTCTTTCTTTCTGTGGGTAATGAGACCTTTATTTGGGAATTCTGGCCCTCATTCAGCGAATAGGGTCATAAATAAACATCTTTCAGTGTGAAGGTCTTCAGGACTTCAGACACTTCTGAAACTATTTTGCATGCTTCATGCAGCAAGCTCAGGAGTGGGTCTCAACAGATCTCTGTGTACGATTAGGTTAAATCAAATAATTTACTTATTACTAATTCTAGATGTGAAGACCAAGTACCTTGAAAGTTTTATCAATTCAAGTCAGACTCTGCTCTATTGCTATCTGCTCTAGTCTCTTTCCCTAGACTCAAATCTCTGCTCAGTACTAGGTGGACGTGGAGCTGTTATGACCTAAACAATAGAGTCCAGCATCCCTACTGATAAATTACAGGGCTTAGACATATACGGAATAATGAATAGTCGTTATAGGCAGTATATTTCACCTTAATATCAAGAGGAATGTTATCTGCCTTTGAATTGACAGGATTGATGGATGTTTTAGACAAGATAAGAAACTTCTCAAGTGTCTTTAAAATACAAGACTCTATGTCTCTAAGAAAGACCTATTAAATGACTTAACATCAATAAAAACAAATTTCCATTTTGCTCAGAGTGACAAATCATAAGACAGAATGATTCCTAGTGTCAACAGTCAGTCTCTATGTTGCTGGTGGACACCAAGAGCTCATATCAAGACGCAGTTTGTCTCTAATACAACCTAGGCTTAAATAAGTTTCAAATTCTACTGTTAGAGACCAATGGAACATACTCTTGAAATCATTTCAGAAGCTATTTATAAATTAATTTTCAATATTATTTCTCATCCACAATTGTAACATAAAATTATTAGGATCAGGTAATTTTTACAATTTATTGAGAATTTATTTTGGTAGAACTATAAAATATTTCTTTTCATAACAAACTTGTAAAAAACTATATGTAAAATATTAAAATAACTCTTATCAGGAACAAGTGCAAAATCAAACAAGATTCTAAAGAAACAGGAAAAAACTGGGATTGTTCTACAGAATCTTTGTTTCAGTGACATATACTTACTGAAATAAAAAGTCACCCTAGATTTGCCATCGGTTGTATTTCAGTAGAAGAGGGAATTTTAATAGGTCAGGATTTTTGCAAATAGAGCCAGCCCTGGTGGTCTCCTGGTTAAGATTTGGTGTTTTCACTTGCTGTGGTCTGGGTTCATTTCAGCTCAGGGAAGCATAGAACCTGTCTGTCAGTTTTCACCCTGTGTATGCTAGTGCAGTTCCTTTTAGATGTGGTGGTAGGAGACAAAAGATACAGGATAACTGATGCAACACCATCAGATCAGCTCCAGACACAAGCATTTATGGAAAGCTTCACCTAGAATGTTGTCTAAGCAGAGATGCTGATGCTCAGGTCAGGGATATTGATGCTGTCTGTGCCTCAGATATTAATGGTTTCTGATAGGGCTTCCAGTTATCCAGTACTGCAATATTATCACTATGTCTTATTATCAAGACTCCGTAGAGTGTCATTTGTGCTATAGATAAGTGTGGCCTCATTTTACTAATGGCATGCAAGAGACTAGGATTGTAAGAATGGAAATTGCCCCAAGAGCAGACCCTGAGGCAAGGACTTGGGTATACAATATTTATTTGGTAGGTGGTTTCAGGAAGCAAAAATGAGGGAATAAGGAATGTGCAGCTGAGAAGAGAGAAAGTTACTGAAATGTGCAATAAAGTATAGATTACTGTTGTAAGCAACTAAAGATCCATCACTTGAAATGCTTTGACACATCCTTCAGAACACTTCTACATTTCTAGGAATTGTTCAAAAGAAGACTAGGAAAGCTTCAGTGTTTATCCATTGGTTCCTGTCCCTTACTGGTTGAGTACTGCTCCTTGACACATGAGTCTCAGGCAATACCAAACTGTCTTACGTATGGTCTGAGCAAGCTGTCAAGACAGTCTGTCCTCAGGAAAAAGAAGTGAAATTTTCAAAGTGGGAAGCTTCCAGCAAGCCAGAAACAGTCTACCGTGACTGTAGGCCACGTCAGAGGTGGCTCAACGTGACAAGGGATGGGGAGACACAGTGTCTACTACAGTGATGTTTGCAATAGTGAAATGATGACAAAGCCAAAATAATATAACACAAACTTTTAACTTAGGCTATGTCTATGGCACCACAATAGAGGATGTTTAGAAAACGTCCTGCTTGTGGCTCTTTAATATCATCTTCATAAGTGACTTTTAATTCAATGCCGAGCAGTCTAGACACAGGCTCTCAAGCGCATGTGTGGAAGGAAAATTATGACTGAGATCAGCTTGCCAGAAGCTTCAAGTGACATTTTCCTAGGAGAGTTTTTAAACATTCCACTAGAGCTGGGAAAGAATATATCTCACACACAATCAAGCAAAGTACATTGTGGAGAAAAGCTCTGGAATTTAGCGGTTTAGGATCGTGCTAGTGAGAGCAATGACACACATTGCAGTTCATGCCTTCAGTCAGGCTCTCTCTCCCTTGATGTGAAAGCATGTTCCTGCTGAACTCAGCTGCCTGTAGCTGTGAAGGGATTCATCTAAAGAGATTGAAAACCCTTCACTACCTCTGGGACAGATTATCTGTAACTTTCAGACAATGCGGGTATGCAGTTTAGAAAGACTCCTGCCTGTGGCTCTTTAATATCATCTTCATAAGTGACTATTAATTCAATGCTGAACAGCCTACACACAGGCTCTCCTGTGCATGAGATGAAGAAAGACTATTGGTGACCTCACCATGCCAGGAGCTGCAATAGGAGAGTTATTACAAATTTCACTACAGAGGCCAGCCCACTGGCCAGCTTTTTTAAGTTCACATGTTCCAATTCTCGGCGGCCCAGGGCACACCAGTTCGGATCCCAGGTGTTCACATGGCACCACTTGGCACGCTATGCTGTGGTAGGCGTCCGACGTATAAAGTAGAGGATGATGGACATGGACGTTAGCTCCGGGCTGGGCTTCCTCAACAAAAGGAGGAGGACTGGCAGTAGTTAGCTCAGGGCTAATCTTCCTCAAATAAAAATTTCACTACAGCTGGGAAAGAATATCTATAACACATATTCAAGAAAAGTACTCTATACTGAAAAGCCCTGACTTCTACTTGTTTCAGATCATGTAGGTAAGTGCCTCACACATTGCAGTCCACAGACTTCACTCAAGCTCTCTCTCAAATGTCAGGAAAGCACATTTCTTTCTTATTTTTTTTGAAGAAGATTAGCCCTGAGCTAACATCTGCTGCCAATCCTCCTCTTTTTGCTGAGGAAGACTGGCCCCGAGCTCACATCCGTACCCATCTTCCTCTACTTTATATGTGGGACGACTGGCACAGCATGGCTTGCCAAGCAGTGCCATGTCCGCACCGGGGATCTGAACTGGTGAACTCCGGGCTGCCAAAGCTGAACGTGCGCACTTAACTGCTGTGCCACTGGGCTGGCCCCTAGGAAAGCACATTTTCATTGAACTGAGCTACACGTAGCTGTGAAGGAATGTCTCCCAAGGAGACATTGAAAACCTTTCAGTAGCACTGCAACAGACTGTCTGTAACTTTCAGGCAATGCTGTTATATGGTTTAGAAAATCTTCTGCTTGTGGCACTTTAACACCGTCTTCATAAGTGACTTTTATTTCAATGCTGATCAGTCTACACAAATATCTTACACTCACATCATGAATGCAAATGACTGCCACAAGTTAGTTACTGGAAGGAACTAAATGGTAATTTGGGGTATTTCAACTTTTCCACATTGTTCTTCTTCCTTTTGTTATGTTTAGGAGATACCACCACCAACCATCGTGAACTGGAACAGGTCTGACCATGAAAGCTGTGCCTGTGACCTTTGCATTATTTTTAGTGCTAAGATCTCTCCTGGTGGAGCTTAGGTCTTATTACCATCAGCTGCAGTGTGTGTGAAATCATATTTCCCAACAGAGCCTGTGCAAGAGGATATCCACCTCTCTTTTCAATATTCATTCCCCAGCCCAAATAAATGTCCCTTCTTCCCTTTGTATGGGGACGCCATGACTATGGAAATGATTCCTCATGGTCTCCTATTTACCGCAAATATACTTTAGTTTGTGAGACAGCTACTTCTGGTGTAGAGTCTGATTTAGCTCACCAGGAGGGAACCCACTTCGGTTTCGATGACAAGTGGGCTTCCAATGGGGCACTGGCCCCTTCATGGTGCCTGTGCCACCATCTTCATGTCACTGCCCCCTCAGGAGACCCAAGAGCCACACTGAGCACTTTGCTTGGTGGCTCTCTCAATGGAGGAGGTGGTGGCAAACCCATTGCATGGCTATAAGAGGTCTTTCTTTAAGTTGTCTCACAAAAACATGCCTGTTGGGGCCTGGATTTGGGGTTTGAATCCCCATTTGGGGGTTGACAGGCTTAGGGGAGGGAGAGTCGGCTTTGGTTGGAAGGACCACAGGACTTGTCCACTCTGGAAGGGCTGATGCTTGACTCTGGCAAAATGGGAGCAATCCCTGTTGACTACTCAGGGGTTTGAGTCTTTTACAGAAATAATTTCCCTTGAGTGACGAGGTGGGGATTTGAGCTACCCCTGCAGACACTGATTCTGTCTTTGAATTGGGTCTGTGATGGGAGAAGGGCTCCCCTTCGATGGAGTTAAACTGTCCCTGAAGTCGCTGAGTCTGTCTTTGTGTTGGGCCTGTGACCTGAGGAGAGGTCCCCTAAAATGGGGTCTATGCCCCTCTGGAGTTGCTGAGTCTGTCCTTTTTGGTCATTGGTTTGTTTTTGTCAAGGACGCTAGACATCCATATTGTTTTTTCACAGTCTGGCTTTTCTGGACTCCTAGGTCTCCTTTTTCTGTTCCTTGCCCTCCCTTATGACACGTTCCTGGGTGAAAGCTAGCATCCAACAGTTTTCTTTTCCTTTTAATGTATTAGTGACTTGACCTTTGTCTCATTTTAGACTATTAGGGTGCCAAATGTGTTCTGGGCACAGATTTGTGACATCTGAGTCTCCACTAATCATTACAAACAGCGCCTGGAAAGTTGGAAAGAGACCATGAGAAAAGATGCTATAATAAGAGGGGGAGAAATCTCCATCCCAGAGAAAAGCACATTGTGCTGTGTACTCTAGAACTACAAGGTGTTCAAGTGTTCACCCATTGGCCAGAGAGGAGATGGTCTTTTTATATATACAACCTGACTGCAATATTCACTGGAATATAGGTAAATATGTCAAGAAAGGGGCTCTAAAGTTAATGCCATGCTCTAATGAGATCTAAGTTGCAAAAGAAGCAAGAAAGAGGAAGAAATTCCTTATGTTCACTGTATCGAGGCAGTATGCTTCAAAGAAGGGATAAAGGTTGACTCTAAGATTGATTATTCTGAAGAGGCCAACAAGATTGGAAAAAACAAAAATGTGAAACTGAGGCAAGCCGACGTTACCCACATACACCAGATTCAACCCCACACTTAGACCAGTTGGTGAGCCCTAGCGGACCTCCACCTCATCACCCTACCTTATCCCTGCTTGAGCCAGAGGCCGGCACAGGTCCAAACCCCTTGCTGTTCTTCCCTCGCCATCCCCCTAAGGGAAATTGGACACTGGCACAAGCCGAGACCCTCCCCCATTCTCTTCCAGAGTGCAAAGCCAGATTAGGAACAAGTGACACACCTGGGAAACAGCCCGTAAGACAGGTGCCTGATGGTGAGGGGACACTTGTTGATGTGCACGTCCCCTTTTCCACCTCTGACCTATGTGATTGGAAGGCACACACAAAAGGACTGAGCGCTGCCCCAGAGTTCATAAGCCCGACTGAGGGAATCTTCTGCACTCATGATCCAACCTGGGCAGATATTCCAAGCCTGTTGATTACACTCCTCATGCCTGAGGAAAAGTCATCCGTTCCATTTGAAGCCAGAGAACAAGCGGGTAAGGAAGATGACCCAGGATCAGACATCTGCAGGCCTGGTGGACAGGCTGTGCCAAAGACTGAGCCAGGGTGGGAGCCCAATCATTCTGAGGATCGAGGAAAGGGAGGATATTTTCAGGGTCCGCTTCTGAAAGCCATGAAAAGAGTGAGCCATCCACTCAATAAATGGCCTAAATTAAGACAGGTCCAATAGGGCTCTGAGGAAAGCTGCCACCCCCCACACACACTTTGTTCCAGAGGCCACAGGACTGCCTCAGGCGATACACAAATTGGGATCTGGAGGCCCCGGGCAGTACAGTGATCCTGAATCTGTATTTCAGATCTCAGAAGTGCTCCAGACCCCCTTGGGAAACTCCAAATGTTGGCGATCGATCCTGCTACCAGTCCTGCACAGCTACGAGAGGCTGCATGGAGGGTGCTCTATAACCGGCTTGAAGCTGAGGATGCAAAGGAAGACAAGAAGATGAAAAGGCAGGCCGCCCTGCTTGCTGTGGCTCTCCAGTTTCCTCAAGGTAACCTGAGGGAGAGGAGGCATATGCCATGGGTTGGTAACCCTGGCCCCCACCGAGGGGCCAGGAGGAGACCAACAACGTCAGGGGCTAATCGGTATGCGGGCTGCCAACAGGAAGGGCGTTGGTGGCAGGATTGCCCGAACCGTCCCCAGGGAGGGAAGGGATCAAAGAAGACTGAGCCGTGGCAGTTTCCTTTGACTACAGATGAGACGTGATGGGGCTGAGGGATCCCCCCCCCAGTTGGCTCCAGGAGGCCCTGGCGACCTTGGCAGGAAGGAGGAGAGCAGGCTGAATCTTTGCTCCCTAGTGAAGCCATGTTCTTGTGTTGAATGCCCACAAGGGAAACCTTTCTGAAGGAAAGTGTGAACTGAAGGAGGTCTCAGGAAAGGGAGAGACCAAAAGATTTCTGGAGCCCTGGACTCTGGGGAGTGGAATTTGCTTGCCCCTTGATGAGAGACATTTGCATTTATGAAGGAAGTCTCCATCTATAGGTGTGTCTCCCTCTCTGCACCAGGAGGAAGGGGGGATGACCTTATCTCTAGAAACTCTTAATGGGGATGGCAAGGACTTAAGTCTTGTTTATTGTGCTTGTCTGGTAACCTCACATAGCTGACTCCCCCGACCACCAACATGCTCCGGGAAGCATAGAACATCCTGACTTAATCTGGTCTGATTCTTATCTAAAGTTATAGGACCACCCAATAACCAGACCCCACCTGCACTGATACCATCTTAACAACTTCTTACATATTCTTTCCTTTGTCTTGTAAAGAGATAACTCACACACCTATGCTTTAAATTTAGCCCTACTGTCAACTCATGTTTGCAGCAACAGCTCTTACTGCCCATGGATCCTGTCCCCATAGCAGCAGCTGTGACTGCCCATGGGTTCTGTCCCCATGCAGCAGCAGCTCTGACTGCCCATGGGTCCTGTCCCCATGCTTTTCCACACTATTCTCTAAATAAAAGAGCACTACCGGCAGACCTTGAGAGTCCAAGAAATCTTTCATTCAACTCCTCGGCTCACCGACCCTGCATCAATTCTTATTTAACTCACCCAGAGGCAAACCCACTTGTTTAGGTAACACAGGACCTCCCCATCAGTGCTCCCTGGGTGACACCCAGGATCCACCAGTTTGATTTTCCCTTTAAGTATTTAGTTTAGCCTGAGAAAAACAGCCTGAGGAAACTTGGCCTGACCCTAGTTTCGGGTGATTAAGGTACTAAGCTTCCTCTGGGCACAACCTTGTGGCAACTGTATCACCACTAACCTTAGAAGTTTCCCCTGGGATGTTGGAAACAGACCATCAGAAAAGATGCTAGAAAATGAGGGGACCAACTTCCACACCAGAGGAAAGCTCATTGGGCTGCATCCTCCAGATTTGAAAATCCTTTGTATATTCCCCATTGACTCCAGAGGATAATGATCTTATTATGCAACACAGCTGGTTGCAATATTCACTGGAGGATGGGGGAAAATGGCCAGAAAATGAGACCCTAAGTGTTAACACAATACTAAAATTAGATCTATTTTGAAAAAGAACCAAGAAATTGGAAGAAATCCCTCGTGTCCAGTGCTTCATGGCACTACGTCTAAGTGAAAGGTTAAAGGTTGAATCGAAGACTTATCTTTCTGATGAGGAGGATCTGCTCCTCCAAAGAAGGAAACACGGGACTAAGGAAAGCCCACCTCAGAGTCCACCAGCTTTGGCCCCATCGGTAGACCAGCTGGTGAGCCCCAAGAGACCTCTGGAGGATGTACCAGGGCCAAACTCTTTACTGTCCCCCAACCAAGCAATCCTTCCACAGGGAATTCGACTCTCCAACAACCAAAGACCTTCACCCTTTTCTTCTGGATAGTACAACTAGATTAGGAACCAGTTACAAATCAGGGATATATCCCCTAAGACAGGAGCCTGACGGTGAGGAGAAACTTATTAATGTGCACATCCCCTTTTACCCTCTGATTTGTATAATTGGAAGGCACACACCAAAGGATTGAGAGCTGACTCAGAGGAAATCATAAATCTCCCACTCATAATCCAAACTTCAGATATTCAAAGACTGTTATCTACTCTCCTTATAGCTGAGGAAAAGTCAGCTGTTCTGTTAAAAGCTAGAGAACAAACATATAATGAATATGACCCAGGATCAGCCATTTGCAGGCTTAGTGAACAGACTGTGCCAGGGACCGATGTTGGGTGGAATCCCAATGATCCTGATGATCATGAAGAGGAAGACAAGAAGATGAAAAGGCAAGCCACCCTGTTAGATGTGGCCCTTCAAGTCTGCTCAAGGTAACCTGAGGAAGAGAAGGAGTGAGTGACCTCAGCCCCCAACCAGTGACCAGAAAGCCACCAACAAATTTGGGTGTGTGTACTGCAAACAGGAAGGGCATTAGCAGCAGGACTGTCCCAACCATCGCCAGAGAGGGAAGAGATTGAACAGGACCAAGCCACTACATCTTCTCTTGACCACAGATGAGATGTGACAGGGCCATGGGGCTCCCCAGTTGGCTCTAGGGGTGATCTTGGCAGTAGGAGGAGAACATGTTAAAATTTTTGCTCAATACTGGAGCCACATTCTCAGTGCTGAATACCAAAAAGAAAAAGATGTAGCATCAAAGGAGTATCAGGCAAAGGAGAGACCAAAAGTTTTCTGGAGCCCCTTGACCTACGAAACAGGATAAAAAATACTTAAGCGTTTCTTTCTGTATGTACCAGAATGCCCTGTTCCCCCTCTAGGGAGGGACAGACTATCTAAGTTAGGGGCCTCAATAAGCTGGGAAACAGATAAAGTAGAGATCCAAGATCCAAAAAGTTGGGGAGTTGAGCTTATGGCCCTATTACAGGATACACCAGCACCTGAGAAGGAAGAGATTCCTCTAAATGTTTTAAGTTGAGCTAACTCAGAATTATAGGCACAAGAACAGGTGGAGTGAGCAGCCAGTGCCATGTGAGTAAAGGTAAAACTGAAGCAGGTAGATTGCTGGCCCTGGGTAAAAAAATACCCCTCGAAGCCAGAAGCCATAAAGGTGAATCTTTCTTATAATCAATATGTTTTTAGAACCGGGGAATGTAGATTTGTTCAAGACCGTAGTGCTGTCAATGCTGTACAGTACTGGATTTATAATAGTAAATATCTTCATTTTGTTTCTGGCACAGAGATCCAAAAACTCTTGTAATTTCCCATATAAGAGCCATAGAGCCATATTTTGTTATAATAATTACTTTAGTCCTCAGTTCCTGAAATCAATCCAGAGCAATAAAGGGGAAAGAGGTGTCTTTTGTTATTCCTAACAAGACCCTTTCAACCACACCTGCATTTATGTTAATAAGGTGACATTTGGAAAGCCCCTAAGGGTGGGGGCTGGTGTGAGGGAAAATAGGGAAACCTATTGTGAGATTCAGGGTTGGAATTTTCAGCCCCATCCCCCTGAGGAGAGGGGCTGAAGATTGAGTTCAATTGTCAAAGGCCAATGACGTAATCAACTGTGCCTATGTAGGTGAGTCTCCATTAAAATCCAAAGAGGTGGGCTTCAGAGAGCTTCTGGGTTGGTAAACACCCAGGGAGATTTGGGGAGAGTGGCATGCATGCCCAGAGAGGGTCTGGGAGCTTCACATCCTTGCCCCACATATTTTACTCTATGCATCTCTTCCATCTAGCTGCTAAGTAAAATGTTTTCCTGAGTTCTGTGAGCCACTCTATCAAAATAATCAAACACAATGACGGGGCTGTGGGAACATCTGCTCTGTGGCTGGTTGGTCAGAAGCACAGGTTGCAACCTGAACTTGCAATTGGCATCTAAAATGGGAGGCAAAGGGTAATCCTGTGGGACTGAACTCTTAACATGTGGGATCTGATTCTATCCCCAGGTAGTGTCAAAATGTTAAACTTCTTAGCCAGTAAGGGATATAAAGTGTCTAAAGGGAAGGCACAAATATCTAAAGAGACTGTAAAGTACTTGGGGTTCATCATTTCAAGGGGACAACACAGCCTTCCCCTAGAGAGGAAAATGGTAATATGTCAACTTGCTTCACCAAAAATTTGTAGGCAGCTCTGAGGATTCTTGGGGATGGCTGGCTTTTGCTGCATTTAGATCCCTAACTTTGGATTAATTGCTAAGCCTCTCTAGGATAAACTACCAGGGCCAGAAAAAGACTCCTTTGAATGGGATAAGCTATGTCACCAAACTTTCAATAAGCTTAAAACTTGCTAATGGAAGCACCTACACTGGCCTTACCAGACCTGAGCAAAACATTTGACCTATGTGTCTGTGACAGACAGGGAGTAGCTACAGGAGTGCTAACCCAAATGCTGAGGCCCCCTAAAAGCGTGATAGCCTATTATTGTGGCAAAATGATGACTCCCATGCTTGAGAATATCAAGCTATGGTGTTAGGGTCCCCTCAGATTTCTTTAAAACCTTGTCATACCTTAAACCAAGCTACCCTGCTCCCTGATTCCAAGGGGCCTATTACCCATGCTTGCCCAGAAGTGATTGATCAGGTTTACTCTAGCCACAGAGATCTCCAGGGTGAACTATCGCCTAATGTAGAGGAGGTGTGATTTGTAGATGGGAGCACCTTCGTGAGTAACAGACAAGGAAGAGCAGATTATGCAGTAGTGTCTCTGCATGAAACTATAGACGCCAAGGGGCTGACACCAGTCACCTTGACCCAAAAGGCAGAAATAATTGCATCAATCAGAGCTTTGGAATTGGGACTAGAAAAAATACTAACAATATACACAGACCCTAAATATGCTTTCTCTGTAATTCATGCTCATGGAGCCATTTGGAAAGAAAAAGGACTTTGTAACAGCAGCAGTAAGAGAAATCAAACTTGAGCCAGAGATGCTCTGGTGCACGGACCCAAGGATGTAGCTATGGCCATTGTAAAGGCCATCAAAGTGGGTAATCAGAGCATATAAAGGGGAATGATTTGGCAGATGCAGCTGCACAAAGGGCTGCTATATCAGGAGAGCTTCTCCAATTATCATTCATTCACATTCTACCCTTCTATGAATTTACACCAGTGTAAATTCCCCTGATGAAGTCAGGGAAACCACTACACAGGGTTATCAGTGGTCCCCAATAGTCAAGGGCTGGATGATAAACCCATGAGGGAAGATTTGGGTCCCCAAACAGCTTGGGGGCTCCTTAAGAGTGCTCATGATTCTATCCATCATGGAAAAGAAACCTTATATACCTATGGCTGACAAAGGTCATAAGCACCCCAGGTATAAAAGAACTTATTGAAAACAATAACTGGGCAGTGCATTTATCGCCAGAAGAATAATGCATAAACCAGGCCTCCTGTACCTCCCCTGGCCAAAGCAATTCAAATTCGGGGAACTTTAGTGGGGGAAGACTGGCAAGCTGATTTTACTGTTATGTCCATGGTCCCTGGAGGGTACAAATTCTTCTTGGTGTTTGTGGATAAATTTACTGGATGCGTTGAAGCCCTTCCTTGTAGGTCAGAAAGGGTGAATGTGTTAACAAAAGTGTTAAAAGAAATAATTGCCCATTTGGGGTTGCCTAGATCAATTCAGAGTGACAACAGGCCAACTTTTATATCAAAAACAACCTCCAAAGTAGCCAGAGTTTTAAAAATTAAATGGAGGGCTACATGCTGCAAACAGACCACAACTTCTCGAAAAACTGAGTGGGCCAATAAAACTTTAAAGAAAACATAGCAAAATTGTGCCAAGAGATGCAGGAAAATTGGCTAATTTACTGCCAATAGCCCTCACTCAGATAAGGGTAGTTTCAAAAAGCAAACTGAAGCTTAGCCCCTTGGAAATCACCCATCGGAGGCTGTTCCCTAAGGACTCAGATTCGCTACAAACCCAGACAAAGAGGTTTCCATGGCAATCAAACACATAATCAATCTGAAGCAGGTGGTAGAAGAACTCAATAAATATGGAAACTCCTGACTTCCCTTGTCCATGGAGGTCAAACTCCACCCATATGAGCCAGGAGATTGGGTCTTCCTTAAAACTTGGAAAAGTGGTTTGTCCCAAGATCTGCTATGTCCTATTTGGGTAGGGCCTCGCTTGGTGTTACTAATCACACACTCTTCCCTAAACTAAGGAGTCGCCCCTTGGATCCACCACACAGGAGTTAAAAAGGCGCCCAAGCCTGAACATCAAGAGAGGTCATCACAGACACTTGATGACTCGGAGTTTTCCTGCAAACCACTCTCTGTTTTGAAACTCTCGCTTTGGTGACACTATACAGATTAGTAATGACTCCCTATTCACCCCAGGCTCATCCCTGGATCCTAACCAACCCCACAGCAATTAGGGATGGTGTGCTTCTAAGGGGGTGGCATGTTCCTGGGCAGCAAGACTAGGTCCATCAGAGAAGGATAGACAACTCAGTTTCTAGACTATAAAGAGCCGGTGGAATGGGGGGCAAGTATGCCCAGATCCTAAACATATACTAAACACATTGAGGGTATAAAATTACAGGTGGTTGTTATGAACAATTTGGGGCTATGCCTATGGTGAGCCACAAACCTATTTGAGAGTAGCTGGAAATTCAGCTCCTCTTCTGGTCCCTATGACAATGCCCATGCTCAGCAGTCACAGAACATGGACCTTCGACCTGTGCCCCTCAAGAACAAGGCGTAGGATAAAACCAGAGGAGGGATTTGTGTCACCGACTAGTTACCCCGAGAAACTCAAGGGTGGGTATGGATATTTTAACTGTTTTTCCAAGTGGTTATTGTTCCTTATGTTAAGGAGATGCAATCACCAAGCTCTCTGAATCAGACCAAGCCTCATCACAAGAGCAATGCCTATGACCTTTGCCTTATTTTTAACACTAAGATCTCTCCAGGAGGAGCTTAGGCCTTATTACCATAACCTACAGTGTATGTGGAAGCATGTTTTCAAACTGAGCCTGTGCAAGGAAATACCCACATCACCCTTTTGAATATTCATTTCTTATCTGAAATAAACGTCCCTTCTTCCCTTTGTTCAGGGAGGCCATGACTTGGGAGATGATTCCTCATAGTCTCCTATTTGCTGCAAATATGCCTTACTTTGTGAGATAGCTACTTCTGATCGAGAGCCTGATTTAACTCACCAGGAGCAAACCCACATTGGTTTGGTAAAAAAGGGAATCCTGAGAATAAAATAACAAAGTTGGAGGTACCACACTCCCTGATTTCAAAATATACTACAAAGCTATAGTAATCAAAACAGCACTGGAGTGGCACAAAAACAGACACACAGATCAATGGAACAGAATTGAGAGCAAGGTAAATAAACCCACATATCTATGGACAGCCAATTTTTGACTAGGGAGCAAAGAACATACAATGGACAAAGGAAAGTCTCTTCAATCAATGGTATGGGGAAAACTGGACAGCTACCTGCAAAAGGATGAAAGACCATTATCTTAAATCATACACAAAAATTAACTCAAAACGGATTAAAGGACTTGAATGTAAGACCTGAACCATAACACTTCTAGAGGAAAACATAGGCACTGTTCTCTTCAACATCGGTCTTAGCAGTGTATTTTCAAGTACCATGTCTGACCAGGCAAGGGAAACAAAACAAAAAATAAACAAATGAGAGTACATCAAACGAAAAAGCTTCTGTACAGCAAAGGAAACCATCAACAAAACGAAAAGTCAACCTGAAAATTGGGAGAAGATATTTTCAAACTCGTGTTCATCACATATACGGTATGAGTAGTTAATATCCAAAATATATAAAGAACTCATACATCTCAACAACAAATAAACTAAAAACCCAACTCAAAAATGGGCAAAAGACATTTCTCCAATGAAGATATACAGATGGCCAGCAAGCACAGGAAAAGATGTTCAACATCACTAATTATCAGGGAAATGCAAATGAAAACTATCAAGAAATACCAACTTACGCCCATCAGAATGGCTATAATTAACAAAAAAGGAAATAAGAAGTATTGGGGAGGATCTGGAGAAACGGGATCTCTCATACCCAGCTGGTGGGAGTACAGCCACTATGGAAAACACTATATCGATTCCTCAAAAAATTAAGTATAGTACTTCAGTATGATCCAGCTAGTCTACTGCTGGGTATTTTTGCAAAGAACATGAATAGCTAAAGACATATTCACCCTTATGTTCATGGCAGCTTCATTCAGAGTAGCCAAAACTTGGAAGCATTTAGGTGCCCATTAAGAGATGAATGGGGGCCAGCAGTTAAGTTCACACATTCTGCTTTGGTGGCCTGGGGTTCCGCAGTTAGGATCCCAGGTGCAGACATGGCACTGCTTGGGAAGCCATGCTGTAGTAGGCATCCCACATATAAAGTAGAGGAAGATGGGCATGGATGTTAGCTTAGGGCCAGTCTTTCTTAGCAAAAAGAGGAAGATTGGTGGTAGATGTTAGCTCAGGGTTAATCTTCCTCAAACAAACAAAAAAAAAGAGATGAATGGATAAAGAAGATGTGGTATATATACACAATGGAATACTACTCCACAATGGAATACTACTCAGCCATGAAAGAGAATGAAATCTGGCAATTTGTGACAACATGGATGGAACTTGAGGGTATTATGCTAAGTGAAATAAGTCACAGTGAGAAAGTCAAATACTGTATGATCTCATTCCTGTATAGAAGATAAAAATGAGAACAAAGACATAGAGACAGAGATTGGATTGGTCGTTACCAGAGGTTAGGAGGGAGGCAGGAGGCTAAATGGGGTAATTACAAACTTGGATATGGTGACTCATTGTAATTAGCCTTTGGGTGGTGAATATGATGTAACTTACACCAAAATTGAAGGATAATCATGTACACTTCAAATTTATATAATGTTATAAACCAATGTTACTGCAACAAATAAATAAAAAAGGAATGAATATGATAAAGTTGCAAGATACAAATCAACATGAAGACATATGTTGAGTTTCTATACAATAACAAGGAATTTGCTGAAAGAGAAATTGCAAGTGCAATCCCATTTACAATTGCAGCAAAAGGAATAAGCCACCTGGGAAGAAACTTCTCCAATGAGGTGAAAGAACTTTGCACTCAAAAAGTTAAAACACTGTTGAAAGAAATGGAAGACGCAAAGAAATGGAATGATATTCCATGCTCTTGGATTGGAAGAATTAACATAGTTAAAATGTCCATACTTCTTAAAGCAATCTACAGGCTCAATGCAATCCCTACCAAAGTTCCAATGACATTTGTCACAGAAATAGAACAAAGAATCCTAAAATTTATATGGCACAACAAGAGACCCCAAAGAGCCAAAGGAATCCTGAGAAAAATGAACAAAGCTGGAGATATCATACTCCCTGATTACAAAATATACTACAGAGCTATAGTAATCAAAACAACACGGTCCTGGCACAAAAACAGACACACAGATCAATGGAGCAGAATCACGAGGGCAGAAATAAACCCACACATCTATGGACAGCTGGTTTTTGACAAGGGAGCAAAGAACATACAATGGACAAAGGAAAGCCTCTTCAATAAATGGTGTTGGGAAAACTGGAGAGCCACTTGCAGAAGAATGAAAGTAGACCATTGTCTCACACCGTACACAAAAATTAACTCAAAATGGATTATAGACTTGAATGTAAGACCTGAAACCATGAAATTCTAGAAGAAAATAAAAGTAGTACCATCTTTGACATCGGTCTTAGCAGTATATTTTCAAGTACTATGTCTGACAGGGCAAGGGAAACAATAAAAAAAAATAAACAGATGGGACTACATCAAACTAAAAAGCTTCTGCACAGCAAAGGAAACCACCAACAAAACAGAAAGACAACCTAACAATCGCTAGAATATGTTGGCAAACCATATATCCGATAAGAGGTTAATATCCAAAATCTATAAAGAACTCATACATATCAGCTAGAAAAAATTGAAAAGCCCAGTAAAAGAATGGGCAAAAGACATTTCTCCAAAGAAGATATACACATGGCCAACAGGCACATGAAAAGATGTTCAACGTGACTAATTATCGGGGAAATGCAAATGAAAACTATGATGAGATATCACCTCATGCCCGTCAGAATGGCTATAATTAGCAAGACAGGAAATAAGTGTTGGAGAAGATGTGGAGAAAAGAGAACTCTCATACACAGCTGGTGGGAGTGCAAACTGGTGCAGCCACTATGGAAAACAGTTTGGAGATTCCTCAAAATAATTACGAGTAGAACTACCATACGATCCAGCTATTACAATGAAGGGTATTTACCCAAAGAAGATGAAAACATGAACATGTAAATATATATGCACCCCTATGTTCATGGCAGCATCATTCACAATAGCCAAGACTTTGAAGCAAACAAGGTTCCCATCAAGGGCCAATTGGTAAAGAAGATGTGGTATACAACTAGAAGGACACACAACTAAAAATGCACAACTATGGACCAGGGGGCTTTGGGGCGAAAAAGAAAAAATAAAATCTTTAAAATAAAGAAAAGGAGATGTGGTATATATACACAATGGAATACTGTTCACCATAAAAAAGGATGAAATCTGGCCATTTGTGACAACATGGATGGAACTTGAGGGTCCACTGTGCTAAGTGAAATAAGTCATAGTATGGAAGTCAAATATTGTATGTTCTCATTCATAAATAAAAAACAATAAACAAACACATAGAGACAGAGATTGGATTGGTGGTCACCAGAGGTTAAGGAGGGAGGAAGGATGGTGAGAGAAGTGATGAGGCACATGTGTATGGTGATGGGTTGTAATTGGCCTTTGGGTGGTGAGCATGATATACTCTACACAGAAATCGAAATATACTGATTTACACCCCAAATTTACATAATGGTGTAAACCAATGTTACCACAATAATGAATGAATGAATAAATAAAATAAATAAATAAATAAGAAATGAATATGGTAAAGTTGTACGATATAAAATTAACATGCAGAAATCAGTTGCTTTTTTATACACTAACAAGAAAGTAGCAGAAAGAGAAATTAAGAAATAAATCCCATTTACATTTGAAGCAGAAAGAATAAAATAACTGGGAAGAAACTGAACCAAAGAGGTAAAAGACTTTTATACTGAAAATGATAAAACATTGTTCAGAGAAATAGAAGAAGACACAATGAAATGGAATGGTATTCCATGCTCTTGGATTGGGATAATTAACATAGCTAGAATGTCCATAGTCCCTAAAGCAATCTACAGATTCAATTCCATCTCCATCATAGTTCCAATGACACTTGTCACAGAAATAGAACAAACAATCCTAAAATTTATATGGCACAACAAGACTCCAAACAGCCAAGGGAATCCTGAAAACAAAAAACAAAGCTGGAAGTATCACACTCCCTGACTTGATGTAAGTTGACGGGATTGGAAACATTGGCTGAGCCAGTGGCTGGTGTCTCTGATGAGCTCCTGTGGCTCATCCTTGATCTGGAAGTCACTGACATGCTTCCCATTCTCCCCTACATCCCTAATCCTGCCGTCTCCTTCCATAGGTCTCAGGGGTGGGAAAAGCATTAAGCCCCAACATCCACCTCCTTCAACTCTTCCTGGCACTTTTGGCAAATATCAGCCCAATAATGACATTGACCATGGCCAAGCTCCCTGCTGAGCACTTTCATTCATGATCACCTCATTTAAATCCCGTAGAAGCCTCCATGAGGTGGATAAAATGAACATTCCTGTTGTTCAGATGGGGCAACTGAGGCTCAGAGAAGTGAAGCAAACAGGCCAAGAAGTGCACATGGGTTTGAATCCAGGTCTCTGAGGGATGGGTGGAGAAACTAGGACATCCACACAGGGGAAGAGGGGGATCATGGGACACAGTGCTATCTTTGAATCTTTCTAAACTTCAGTTCCTTTGTCTTTAACATGGGGATAATTATAATAATACTTTCCACCACAGTAATGGTGAGGGAATGTGTAAGTCACTTCTCAGAAGTGCTCGATAGATGTTCATTATTGTCACTGTTATTGCTTCTATTCCCAACTCCAGGAAGCCTTTTCTTTCTGGTCAGGGTCTCTTTCCTAGCCTGGGAGAAGAGACAGCCAGATAACTCCCCACTGCTTGTCCCTAGGTCTCTGGCTGTATAAAGCAGGATCTCAGGAGTTCCCTTGGTCTCTGTCTCTAGTTTGGACTACATGTTGGCCACCATCCAGATACTGTTCTCCTCCAATCTGGTGGTGAAGCAAGTGCTTTTAGACAACATCCTGAATGCCTCATCCCACTGCCTGGGTGCAACTTAACTGGTGGTTGATGTGCATGTGACAGGTGCAAGATGGGATTTGGTTTCATGGCTCAAAGAGATGGGGCTGTGAGGAAGGATGGGTTTTCTCAGTAGCAATGTAATGGATGGAGGCTCTGGAGGTGAAAGGGGGTCTATCTAGATACCCATGGAAGTGTGTCATCCAACAGGAGGCAGGAAGAAGACATCAAGCAACTGCACCCAAGGGAATGGCTATTATCACACATAAATTTTTCCAAGTCAAAACATGAAGGATCCTGAGTTGACCTTAGTTATGAGTCATGCATTGTTTCATTCTCATTCATTTATTCAACAAACATTTAAGGGAAGTAAATAGGCACTTATGGTACATTGTGATGATTGCTATAATCAGAGAATTTCAAGAGCCTGTGGGAACCTCAAGGAGGGACACACAGCCATGTCTTGAAAAGTTTTCTGAGGAAGTAATGAGGAAACAGAGATGTGATGGGGAACAGGACCTAGAAAGGGGGAGGAGACGGGGAGTGGTCCTGAATGTGTCTATAACCTAGAGAGAAAGATCAGGGCATATTTGGGGAAGCTGTTAGAAGTTTGGTGAGGCTGAACCATACAGTTTGACACAGGAGAGGTGACAGTTGAGGCTAAAGATGTGGGCAGGGTCTTTGGGCACTGGAATGGTTCATGGGGGGACACTACATATTCAGAGTCCTGCTTTAGAAAGCTCATCTTCTAGGTGGTGTTTGGAGAATGGATTGGGAGGGGGAAGACGACCAGAGGCAGAAAGCCCCATTAGGAACCTAGGTCAGAAAAGGTATGTGACAGATGCCCACTGGGGTGACCAGCACCTGCACTTGCTGACTATGCCCCCCAAGAGGCCCAATCTCCTCTTCCCCCTCCTAGTGAACTCTCATAATTCTTGGTTGGGAGTTGGACAGGTAGACATATGAATGGATTCAATGTGGACAGGGAGATGAAGGGTCTTCTGCAGCCCACCTTTAAAAACCCAGCTCAGGGGCTGGCCCCGTGGCTGAGTGGCTGGGTTCACATACTCTGATTCAGCGGCCAGGGATTTCACCAGTTCGGGTCCTGGGCGCAGGCATGGCACTGCTCGTTGGGCCATGCTGGGGAGGCATCCCACTTGCCACAGCTAGAAGAACCCACAACTAAAAATACACAACTATGTACTGGGGGGCTTTGGGAGAAAAAGGAAAAATAAAATCTTTTTTTTTTAAAAAAAAAAAACCAAGCTCAGGTCATGTTGCCAGGAATAAGTGGACCTGGCTGGAATGACTTCTTTGTCAAAATCTTCTCCTGATTGAGGAATTTTATACTTTCTGTTTATTCTAGGAGTGGAGGCACCATTTCATCTACAGACAGACAAGTCAAGAAGCGATCCCAGTCCCCAGAGTTTCCAGCTGAATTTCACTGTCACCAACCTACTCTATTCCCAGGACATAACCCAGTCAAGCACCACCAAACACCAATAGAACAAGAGAAGTATTGAGGATGCGGTGAGAATGGAGTTGCTTGTCCACTCTGTTCTCATGTAAGGACTGACCTATGGACACTGGGTGGTCAGAGTTTGACTTTTCTTAACAATTAATGGAGACAGGTTCTTATTCGTGTTTTACAAATTAAGAAATAGGTGCTGAGAGTTTCAATAGCTGGCCCAGGGTCACATAGCTAAGTCATAGCCTGGAACAAGACATCCTTTGGTACACATACCTGGTCTAGTGTTCATTGAGACAAGAAAAAATAAATGGGGAAGTTCATTCAGTAGCTGAAAACTCTCAGAGGCCACGGAGCCTGGGATTCTGACCTCGGAAATATTGCCGTGTCTTTCAGCTCAACCAGCTCTTCTGAAACAGCAGTGTCAGGAGTTATTTTTCTGACTGTCAAGTTTTAGCATTCAGTTGAGTTTCAACTCAGGACCTAATGACTCTGGAAAGTTCTCCATCTGTAAAAGTATTCCCATTCCATAGTCTCTCAGTTCTAGCTGTTATGGAAGAGAATCCTTGGAATATAGAACTGTTACCTAAAATCCAGTTTCTTCCTAAACCAGTGAGCCCAACATGTTTTGAACCTCAAGGAAGCCTGTGTGAACTCAGAAGTCATGGAGGTACCTAGTGCTGGGAACCATGGAATATGGTGTGTAGGAATCATGCCTTAGTCAAGATTCATGGAAGATGGGGACCTAGAACCAGTTGACTTAGGATCCAGCAGTCTAACTGTGCTGTTCAGTAGTGTATCCACTAACCACATGAGGCAATTTAAGTTTTTATACACCTGTTGGGATAGGTTCACATACCGTGTGTTCATCTGCTTATCTCTTAGGATTTTCTATATATGATATGTCATCTGCAAAAGGAAATAGTTTTACACCTTCCTTTCCAACCTGGATGACTTTTATTTCTTTTTCTTACCTAACTGCCCTCATTAGAACCTCTAGTACAATGTGGTTACCACATGAGATGAGGGCAGAAATTGCTCTCTTGTCCCTGGTCTTAGGGTGAAATTTTCAGTCTTTCACCATTGAGTATGGTTATTAGCTGTGGGTTTTTCAAGGATGATATTTATCAGGTTGAGAACATTTCTTTCTATTCCTAATGTGTTGAGTGATTTCTTTTTTAATCCTGAAGGATTTGTATTTTGTGAAACCTATATTCCATGTGTGTATTGAGATTATGTGGTATTTGTCCTTTACTCGATTAATACAGCATATTACGTTAATCAATTTTTCAGATAAACTAAACTTTCAGCTAAAGGTGAGAGATTAAGACCTTCTCAAGTCTTTCCTGGTTATGCACAGAGCCCTGCACACTTACAGCCTTCTAGATAACTGCAAATCCACTGGAGCTTTCCAAAGCCCCCTACGGACTTTTCATTCCCACAATTTTTCTTTTATGCTTCTGCTCACCTCTTGCCTGCCTCAACTGGTATAGCTCACTCAGGCCTCTGAAATGTAAAACACTTACCACTGATGTTTTTTCTTCAAGTGCTCTGGGGAAAAGCTTTCCTCACTGAGCAAGCTCTGAGTCAACTAAAGAGAAGCCCTGAGAGTGAAGCTTTTTCAAGGAGCTGCCAGACAGGTCAAATAGTGACAATTCAGTGGGGATGGGTCTTTTGGGAGCTCCAAATCCATTATGGCTGCTAAGATGTTGGTTTTCAGAGCTTCCATGGTTCTGAGACTGACGGTTTTCAAAGTTATTGAGAATATTGTGAGAGCAGGATGTGAATAGTGCAAGTTATAATGCCACAGAGCTTACTCGCTTCACCAAGAATCAAGTTTTTCTTAACCAAACAGTCCTCAGATTGCTGTAAGCCTTTGGTCAATTTCTAGACTTCTGAAAATATTGATTTTGACCATTTTGACCAGTCTTCTCATTTTTTTTGTATTTTCAGAAATCCTTTCTCCAACATTTCCCTGTGACTACTTATTTATAAATCAATTACATTAAATTAAAATACATGAGAAATTTAGCCCTCGTTCACACCCAGTAGGCACATTTTAACTGCTCAATAACAACATAGGACTAATAATGACTGTATTGGGTAGGGCAGACAAATGTTCACATCCTTACAGAAAGTTCTCTTGAACAGGACCTAGAATCAGGGTAGAATTCCAGACACCCTTGTGCATCCCTTGCACCCTTCTAGCTCTGTCCCCACAGTAACCACACTGGGGGACCATCTGTGTAACTTCTCACCATTGATGTGGAGACTGGGCATAGCTGCCATCGGTGAGGAATTCCTGTGACTTACTCAGAATGGTACCCAGCTACAGAGCCTTACCCTGGACAAGATCAGTGTCTTTGTGGATGGGAAGGCTCCCTGGTTACTGGGGCAGGCGTAGGTTTCCAACTTCTACACCTGGGGTTGTTCCTGGGAATCGGGAGGACTGGAGCTGAGAGAGCATGGAACCTCTCAGGCTAGTGGGAGGTGGCATAGTCCCCCAGGCTTTACCCACCATTGAGGGAGAGAAAAGGAGACCCAGTGGAATATAAGAGGCCTTCTCCTAGACAGCTCTGTGAGCTCAGGCTAGTCACCTCCCCTCTCTGCACTCTGTTTCCTTATCTCTGCACTGAAACCCACTTGGCCAGATGGTCAGTGAGGGCCTCTAGCTGTGTGTGAACCAGCATTGACAAGTGAGGCAGGGTGGACCTGTTTCCACATCCATAGGCTGTATAAAAATAGGAATGAGCCTGACTTGGCCCACAGGCTGTAGTTTGCCAAGTCCTGCTCTAGGTCACACGATGCACTAGAGCTTTCTGCAATGATGGAAATGTTCTATATCTGTGCTGTCCAGTGCATAACTACCTGTGGCTATCGAGTACTTGAAGTTACATTATTGTGACTAGGATTTATGGTTATCAATTTCTAATGTTACTGAGGTACCAGATTTTTAATTTTACTTAATTAAAATTAATTTTAATTTAAAAAGGCACTTGTTGCAACTCCACATTGGACAACACATCTATAAGAATTTGGCTGGAGAGAGGTTGCACAAGTAGAGGGACCTGAAACCCTCCCCCCATGCACAACAGGTGGCATGTGTCCAAACCCTCCTGGAGTTTATGTTGTAGTTGGTAACAACAATGATAGGTGATTGGAAATTATAAATTATGTGATGTGAACCAATCCATGATTGGGAGTGGTAATCTGAGAAGGCTTCTTGGAGGAAATTACGTTATAAGAGAATCCTCAAAAATGAGTATAAAACAACTCAGTAAAGGAGAAAGGGATGAATATTCTAGGCAGAGAAGAAAGCGTTTGAGTGAGAATTTACAAATTTAGAGAGATCCCATGGGCTTGCCAGTTATGATGACCCATTCTCCCCACGACCGTCATAAGATGGCCCAGCCCAATTTCAGTTTTCCGGGCCCAGAGGTATAAGTTTGATTTAATTTTTTACTCTCTTGTCGTGCGATAATGGCCTTGACTATGTAGCAAAATTCCCTGATTTTTCAGAGGTGCAATATGGGGTTGAAACATCACGACGTCTACTTGACTTTAATATTTCTATGAAAATATCCATTTTCATTGAAGCAAGGGTGGCAAGTGTTAATAATTTACACATTGGAAGAAATATTGTTTTAATTGGCTAAAATATACATTGTTAAATCTAGGTGATGGATGTTTATGATATTGTTCTACTTTTCTGTGTTTGAAAAGTTTTATTTAAAAAAGTAAAACACACATGCATTCTCAATTCCATTCACTTCCAGGGTATTCTCCCAACAGAAATGGTGCCTTGACTGAGAATTCTCATCAACCTCAAGGAAGCCCCAGCCCAGGGTGGGGAGGGAATATCTTGATGCTCTGACCTATAAAAGATAACCATGCAAACAGGGTCTTGGGTGATGACAAAAGTTGGCCAACCCATGTCAAGGAGTGTTGCAACACAGTGAGGGGACAGCAGCCCTGGGAGAATTACAGGAGGTGGCTCACACCAGCAATTGTCTGCCATATCTCCTCTTCTAGACCATCGTTCTCATTTGCTTGGCAGGATTCATGGTGCTCATCACATGCCGGATCTGCTGTCTCCTGGCAAGCAGGGAAGTGTTGCTTGTCTTCTTACTATTGGGTTGTAAGAGCTCTTTATATATTATAAATACATGTGCTTTGCTAGGAATATGTTTTGCAAATGTTTTCTCCCATTGACCACTTGGTATGCAGAGCCCCTTTAGAGATTAAATTAATAGTGAAATTATCTACCTGACTCTTAGTGACTCACTCCCACATCCCAGATATTTCCATCAACCCAAATGGTCATGTGCAAAAATAAATAACTCAGAAAACATATCCACCCACCACCAATTCCTGATTTCCAGTTTTTACTCAAATGCTCATACTATAGATACTCGTTCCTCAAGATTGGAAATAATGCCAGATCACCACATCCTCACCTTCATTTCTCTTCTCCTCTTCATTCTCTTGTCCTGTCATCCCAGGATTCCATGGGCTATGATCTCAATAATTCCCTTGGAATGATCCAAACTTTCTTACTGCTCATATGTGTCTTGTAAAACTTCAAACCCAGAAGATCCTGCTTATCTGCCATGGCTTACCTGCTGCTGGTCTTATGTTAACTGCTAAGAAAAGCACATAACATCTGTTGGTACCACTGTATATCCAATATCATCTACCTCAACTGGGAAGCATCCATAAAGCCTGGAAATTTTACTTTCTTTTTATGTGTCAGTAATTTACAGCCTGTTTTTAATATTACCCACTTTCCTTATTCTTTCATACATATTCAAAGTCACTTAACTTGCCTCACATTTCACAGAGAAATTGCTGTCTATAACTCCTTCTCTGTAGTGGTGAACCATTGAGAAAAGGTCATCTATATTCTGTGTCTCTGTCCCACCACCTCCTCACACCCCCCACATTCCATCTGCTCTCACTATTCTATGGGTGATTCCCTTGGTAAGGCCGCACTGACTCCTTTCTTACTAGACCCAAGAGAGACTTTTCATTATTCATGCTACGTGATCCTTAAATGGAAATCTTTTAAGTATGTTTGCAACAACTTAGAGAAGTGAATCTTATGTTACAACTGTCAACATCATAATATCTCGATACATAGAATGTATATCTGAAAAAATTCAAGTTACAAATGGAGATTATGCTACAGCTGGAAGGTACAAACTGGATTTGTGGAACCAATAAAAAAAAACCCAGAATGTAAACTCTCTCATTACTGATTTTTATATAGATTGCATGCACGAATGATAATATCATGGTTATAATGGGTTAAAATATACTATTAAAATTAGGTTCAGCTGTTTTTTTTTATTTTCTTAAATGTGGCCACTAAAAAGTTTTGATTTTATGTTATAGAGTGTTAATGCTACTATTGGACAGCACTGGTCAAGGCATGAGTGAAAATAAAGCACAGAGAAAGTGGTTAGGGGGCCCCGCTCGGTGGTGCAGCGGTTAAGTTCGCACGTTCCGCTTCTTGGCAGCCTGGGGTTCACCAGTTCGGAACCCGGGTGTGGACATGGCACCGATCTGCAAAGACCATGCTGTGGTAGTCATCCCACGTATAAAGTAGAGGGAGATGGGCATGGATGTTAGCTCAGGCCCACTCTTCCTCAGTGAAAACAGGAGGATTGGCAGTAGTTAGCTCAGGGCTAATCTTCCTCAAAAAAAAAAGTGGTTAGGGAACATTTTTCCCAAGAAAAGGAGTGTACTCTGGCCCACACTGCAAGAGGCAGTAAACACTCTCATTCACACACACACACACACAAAATGAAACAAATGTCATCCTAGAGTCCCACCACTACTTCTCAAGTGGCATGAAGTTGCACTCCTACATAGTCCTAAATGGACTAATCTCAAGAAAGTAATCAGAAATCAAGATAATTTACCAATTAGGAAGATCTAAAACCAGAGACTAAGGGTCAAAATCTTTTGTGTGAATTTTCCATCAATGGCTTCTGTTATTAATTCAATATGCTAGGGAGACTCTTTGAAGGAGAGTTGATTTAAAACTCACTTTTTCTTTACTATGTAAATGTATACAAGATATGTAAAGAATAATTGGATTACACTAGCCAATCAATGAAAAGGACATGATAGAATACAAACATCACTGCTATAAATCACTACTGGATTAGCGAATTGGTCAGGGAATAGATGACATTGGATTAATTTGGACCTCATTAGGATGATTCTGACTTCATGAACCATCATATTGCAGGTATTATGCTAGGACCTATGAAACAGCCATCCCCCAACACACACAATTTAACTATCAAGGCCCACCAGCAGGACTAGTCCTTGCTGACAACTCCCCTGACTCCACCCCTCTGACAACACCTGGAAGTTTTACACAAATCCCACCCTGTCACTGCATGCTTCTACCTGCCACAGGCCAGGGAACCGTTTCTACAAGGCTCATGTTCTGTGCATGCCCAGATCTGGGAATGACAATTCTCCTTAGTGTGAAGAAAAGGATCAGAGTGCAGACCCTGTGAGCTGCAGCAGCTGGGGTTTGTGACAGAGAGAAGAGAACCTTCAGAGGGTATCATCACTAGGGTCCAAGAAGCTCCAGTGATTCCTGGATAGTATCAAAGAAGACGCTTAAGGACAGAACACATAGGTTTGGGTGTGATTCTGCTTGGGAATGCCTGTAGGATGACATATGTGACAGTGGTAAAGCATTCAACAGTGTTGTTCATTCTTTTATTCATTGTATGTCATGGAGTGCTTTCTACATACATCCGAGCACTAGCCTCACCCTCTGGAGCTTATGAACAGTGTCAGAAGATTTTTTAAATTTTATTTATAATGCATAGATACAGTGCTTATGATATGCTAGGTGTTCCAAGCATTTTACAGACATTAACTCCTTTAATACTCTCCATGACTTTACAAGTGGGTACGCTTATCATTATCGCCAACTGACAGATGAAGAAACTGAGGCACCAACGACATAGTAATTTGCCCAATACACATATCTAGTAAGTGACTGTGCTGGAATTTGAGCATGAGATGTTTGCTCCATTTTCTATGCTCCTAATAATGATATTTGCCCTCCAAAGACTTCACACATTGAAAAGATTTGATCAACTTATCCATTTTCTTGGTGTATTCAATAGCCTATCTTATCTGTTTGAAAAATATAATACCTGCATAGAAACTATTGCCCATACACACCCAAAAACATTTACTATGTACCAGGGGACTTTAGGGAGAATAAGCAAAAAAGAGATTGGCAACATATGTTAGCTCAGCTGTCAATCTTAAAAAAACAAAAAACTTAGACATGATCCCATCACCTTGGCTGTATTAAGTTGTTCAGAAGCCAGCAACTAACCACATCATGGTTACATGAGGATATGCACACCAGGAGGCAGGGAGCATTGGGAGCCATTGTGAAGAACACATAGGCCAACATGAGACACTTGGGTCCATAAAACAGGAGACCCTGGAAGGTTTAATGCCAGTGGATGATATTAGATGAATATCTGAATTTCATTTAATTTCAACCCTTTAAAGATGCAGGCCTGAATATGAGGCCTGGAGGGGCAGTGAATTTCCCAAGATCACACAGCTGAAACCCAGGCCAGCTTTGAGAGCTAGTCCATAGTATATCCCACGCTTTCCTGTAATTATTTCATCTGTAAGTTTGTGTATCAGACACATGTGACGCTAGCCCACAGGTATTGTAGATGTCATCTCATATACACCTGACCATCTGCCTACGTAGTAGTTTTGAGCATCATCACCGTTGTGCAAGTTGGGAGAGTGGGGAAGCCCTGAGAGGCACAACGCCTTTTCCAGGACACAGAACTGGTAGAAAAAAAGAGGTGTGAATTCAGTTCTGTCTCCTCAAAGCTAGAGCCCTGGCTTCATCCCCAAGGAGCTGTGGGCAGGGTTGTAATAGATATTTTTGTACAGTTATGGAGATGACATGGGCAAGGAGGATGTGCAGTCAAGAGCCCTGAAGACTCAATGCCTCAGCACAACGCCTTGGGAGAATAACACAATGTCTGCCTGTTTAGCACTCAGCAGAGTGCTGTCCATTTGAGCATTCAGCACAGTGGTTGGTGAGCACTCAGCATAACGCCTGCATGTTGAGCACTCAGCACTGTGCCTTCCTGTGACAAATAGAAATGGCAAGCAATAGGACATATTGGAGAATATGAGGAAGCCATTTGGTGTAAACCTAATTCAGCCTGACTTTGTTTTTCCAAAAGGGCCTGAGCACAGCCAGTGAGCACACATTGTATACCTGCTTTAAAACATTTACTATGGCAAAAACAAATGGCCTTAATTAAGATAAAGGTGCAACTTCCCCCCACATTGGCATTTCCTTAGGGATAAGCATCTTTCCTTAGGCTAGGAACTGATCGCTGTGCTCACCTTTGACCACCCAGCTCACCTGTGACCACCCAGCTCGAGACAGCAGACCTGCCACCCTGCTGTGTTCACCGAGACAGCAGACCTACCTGCTGTTTCCATCAATCACTATGCCAACAGAGCAGTCTCACGACTGTTGTAAAAGGACATTTCAATCCTATGTGAAACATCCTGTTTGGGGGTATATAACCACTCTGTGCACCCCACTTCTTTGGTGCCCTTTCTTCCTTTGGGAAGAAGGGCCACAGGCCATGGTCCTCACATTTTAGCTCAGAATAAACTCACCCAAATTTTCACTTATAGATTGGTTATGGATTATTTTCATTGACACCTGTGAGAACGCAGCACTGTGCATGGTGCTCACTCAGCCTAGTGCCTTCCTGGTGAGCTCTCAGCACAGTGCCAGGTGAATATTCACAAATCTCACGCCAGGTGAGTGATAAGCATAGTGTCTGCCTGGTGAGCATTCAGCACAGTGACAGCCAGATGAGTACTCAGCATAGTGCCTACATTATGAGCATTCAGCAGAGAGGCTGGTGAGCAGTCAGCACAGTTCCTATCTGGTGAGGACTCAGGATATTGCCTGTCAGGTGAGCACTCAGCACAGTACCTGGTCAGCACTCAGCAGACTACCTGCCTGTGGAGCACTCAGCAAAGTGCTTGGGGAGCACTCAACATGGTGCTTCATGAACACGCAGCACTTCCCATATTTGCATTCCTAGCCCTGGCACCTCCATTCCCAGGTCTCTTTCTCTGAGGCCACCAACAGATTTCTTCCTCAGGCACCTCTGCTAGACATTTCCTATGAAGGGAAGAGGAAAAACTTGAAGACCCTTTTTCTCTCTCTGACTCAGTACCCCACACTTCTCCACTCCTATCTCATCCCTCCTAGCCCCCAGCATCCAGAGAAAAACAATGAAGCCTTTTGTCTGGGGCTCTCCAAACAGTGAGATGACCCACATATCTGTGCTGATCCACGTGACCCTCAACCAGTGAGCCATTCCATGGGAGAAAATTAAATAGGAGGAGACTAAAATTCCAGTTCTAGTTTCTTGCTTATACCATCATAGTAAGTGATTAAAGCCTTAACTCCTTCATTTTGGGTTTGTGTTTTTAATCAGTCACTCTGACACCTGGCGGTTCAGCTGTCTCTCTCTCAGCCCAGTTGATCTCCTGATGCTATCTTTATATAATTGTGTTACAAGATTCAGGAGGATAAAAGACAAGTTTAAATATTCTGTTGGAGGGGCTGGCCCCGTGGCAGAGTGGTTAAGTTCACGTGCTCCACTGCAGGTGGCCCAGTGTTTCATTGGTTTGAATCCTGGGCCCGGACATGGCACTGGTCTTCAAACCACGCTGAGGCAGCATCCCACATGCCACAACTAGAAGGCCTCACAACAGAATGTACAACTTCCTACTGGGGGGCTTTGGGGAGAAAAAGGAAAAAAATTAAATCTTTTAAAAAAATTCTGGTGGAGAAATGGAACATAAACTTTAAAAAAGACAAAGTAAATTTGGAGAAATGAAAATAAAAATTCTAAAACTGACAAGTAAAATAATATTAAGAACTCAATTGATGTGTTTGAAAGTACGCATCTTAGAGACAGCTAGGGAAAAATTAATAAGCAGGATAAACGGTTGGAAAGAAATCCAGAATAAAGTCCAAAGAGGCAAAATTTTGAAGAAGAGAGAGAGAGACCATGAGAATGAAATAGAAATAATTCTCAAATGCATTCAGCTATTACCACAGGTTAAAGAGACACATGGGCAGCAGCAATATTGAACTGAAAATGACTAAGCATTTTTAAACTAATGAATGACTACTCCATAGAGACAATAAGCTCAGTGGATCACAAGCACAACAAAAAACAAATTCCACATCTACAGTGAGTATAATAAAATCACAAAAAAGAGAGGAATGAAAAGACAAAGAGAAAACCTGAAGGCAGTCAGGAGGGGGCAAAAACAGGAAGGAGAGGAGGAAATAAGGAAAGAGAGAAAGAACAAATTCAACTGATATCTCATTTTTCAACAGCAAAAATGGAAGCTGGATCACAGTGGGAAAAAAATAGCTTTAATGTGCTGAAACAATAAAATGACAAACCCAAGAACTGTAAAGAACTGTAAAGAAAACAAAAATGTCTTTTGGAAAATAATAGAAAAACAAAAACTGAAATTTAGCATTAATGTGTTGTGGGGGAGCAGAATTTGCTACCCCAAAATGTGTATTTTTGGCTTATTTTTTTAAAGATTTTTTATTTTTTTCCTTTTTCTCCCCAAAGCCCCCCAGTACATAGTTGTATATTTATTCTTCATTATGGGTCCTTCTAGTTGTGGCATGGGGGACACTGCCTCAGTGTAGTTTGATGAGCAGTGCCATGTCCACGCCCAGGATTCGAACCAATGAAACACTGGGCCACCTGCAGAGGAGCGTGCGAACTTAACCACTTGGCCATGGGGCCAGCCCCTTGGCTTGATTATTTTTAAGAACAAAAGACCAAGAAGATCCTTTGACTTTCCCCCTAACTTCCTAAAGTAATTTAAGATAGAAAGTCTGTTCCAGGAAGGAGCTCTCACCATAGATAACTATAGTGTAATATGTATTAGGTGTGGTAGACAGGGAGGAGCCTAGCAAGGCCCATTTGATCAAAACACTCCTCATGTCCCACACTCTCTGCCAAACATGGCAAACATTTGTTGACCAAACATTTACTTTTCCTTCTCTTACTGAATTGCCTCCCTCCCCTTTGAAGTCTCAAACCACTACCCTCAAAACCCTCTTTTGTCTTTAGCTGAAGTATTTAAGGTATTTAAGGTGGTGGCTCCAGCCATTTTGGGGAATTACTCAGTTTTCCTGGGCTTCTCCCATGTATATATGTTCTTAACTTTCTTTGATTTTCTCCTGTTATTCTTTCTCATGTCAATTTAATTCTTAGACCAGCCAGAAGAACAAAGAGGAAAGAGGAAAATTTCTTGCTCCCCTAAAATATCAAACTGAAGGATAATAGTGAAGGATATCTTTTGAGAAAAAGGGAGAAAATCTCAGGATGGAGAAGTAGGAACAACGTAAGAACAGCAAAATTAATAAATATGTGGGTAGCTCCAAATAAATAATCTATAAAACAAAGATAATATGTGATAGGCTTCAAATATATTTTTTCATATATTACATTTATAGTTTTATAGTTATATGATAATTTAAGTACACAACAATAATAATCTAGAAGTCAGAAAGAGGTAAATGGGATTCTTGCACCTTCTGGGAAGAAGGTATAAATACTAATTAATGTTAGACCTTGATAAAGTAGGGTAGCCACTAAGATAATAGGAAAAATATTTACTCCCCTGAGAAGAGAGAGCACACAGGAACGACAAGGGAGTATTACTAGAGATGTGGTGGAAGAGCAGGAGCAGGAGGAGGAAGGAGGGGAGGAATCCAGGAGAGAAGGGGTGTCTGGAAATCCAGAGGAAAGTGTTTCAAGAAGGAGGGAGTGTTCAATTGTATAATCTGTGTCAAATGCAGCTAAGGTTGAGTGAGATGAGAGCAAAAACTTAACCTTGAATTTAGCAAAATGGAAATCATTGGTGACCTGGAAAAAGCCATTTCAGTGAAGTGGTGTGGAGAAAACTCCTGAATTGGTTCAGGAGAGAACCTGAGGAGAGGCAGCTTGAATGGAGCAGAGGAACAGAATGGGAAATGGAGAGGAATCTGGGGTCAAAGGAGGTCTGCCTGTTTAACACACATTAGGGCATGTTTGTACATGGATGTTGGCAAGGAATCATCCCAGATACAGGACTACAGCACTCTGAGATGCAGCCTGAAAGGACTTCCCAGTCCAATTTTACTCAAAGTTACCACTTTAGGTCAAGATGGTGGTATAGGCAGACTCTGAACTCACCTCCTCCCGTGGACACAACAAATCTACAACTACCCTTGGAAAAATTACCCCTAAGAGAGAACTGAAAACAGGATAAAAAGAACCCGCACAAAAAGGGACAGGGCTGACTGAGGTGGAAGAGGCAGAAATTCCTTTCTGGAGAGAAAAAGACCACCGTCTAGCAGAGATGCCTCACGGCCAGCTGGAAGCAACCTTAAGACTAGCCTCCCCAGGCACCTGCAGCAAGAGCAACATGAACAGAAGGGCACATATAGCGCACACAGGGGACACTCCTGGAACATTTGGAACTGGTGATGAGAGGGAAGCAAACTGCTGGACCTCATAAGGCATCTCTTATATAAGCCCACCTCTCCAAGATCAGGAGATGTAGCTGGCATACATGATACATAGATATAAGCACAGAGAAAGAGGCAAAATGAGGAGATAAAGGAATACACTCCAAGTAAGGAAACAGGATAAAATCCCAGAAAAACAACTAAATGAAACAGAAATAAACTATCTACGTGACAAAGAGTTCAAACAAAGAGTCATAAGGATGCTTGCTGATCTTGGGAGAAGAACTCAGTGAGAACGTCAACAAAGAATTGGAAAATATAAAAAAGAACCAATCAGGGGCTGGCCCTGTGGCCAAGTGGTTAAGTTTGCGTGCTCTGCTGCAGGCGGCCCAGTGTTTTATGGGTTTGAATCCTGGGCACAGACATGGCACAGCTCATCAAACCACGCTGAGGCAGCGTCCCCCATGCCACAACTAGAAGGACCCACAATGAAGAATATACAACTATGTACTGGGGAGGGGGAAAAACTTTAAAAAAATAATAATTTAATTTGAAAAAGAATCAATCAGAAATGAAGAATACACTACTAGAAATGAAACCTTCACTAGAGGGACTCAATAGCAGAGTAGATACAGAAGAATGGATCAGCAAGCTGGATGAAAGACTAGAGGAAATCACACAAGCTGAACAGATAAAAGAAAAATAATTTAAAAAGAGTGAGGGCAGTCTAAGGGACCTCTGGGACAACATCTAGCATACTAATATCTGTGTTATAGGTGTCCCAGGAGGAGAAGAGAGAGGCAAAGGGGTAGAGAATCTATTTGAAGAAATCATAGCTGAAAACTTTCCTAACCTAAGGAAGGAAACAGACATCCAAGTACAGGAAGCACAGAGAGCACCAAATAAGAGAAACCCAAGGAGGCCCACACCAAGACACATTATAATCGAAAGGTCAAGAATTAAAGATGAGAGAGAATCCTAAAAGCCACAAGAGAAGGGCAACAAGTTACATACAGAGGAAACCCCATAATGCTATCTGCTGACTTCTCAGCAGAAATTTTACAGGCTAGAAGGGAGTGGCACGATATATTTAAAGTGCTGAAAGGAAAAAACCTACAGCCAAGAATACTCTACCCAGCAAGCTTATCACTCAGAATGGAAGGAGAGAGAGTTTCCCAGACAAGCAAAAACTAAAGGAGTTTATTACCAAGAAACTAGCTTTACAAGAAATGCTAAAGGGACTTGCTTACATGGAAAAGATAAGACCACAAATAGGAATAAGAAAATTATTTTTTAAAAAAACAATAAAATCACTGGAAAAGGCAAATATACAATAAATGTAGCAGCTAATATGAAGGTCAAAAGACAAAAGTATTAAAATTATCTATTTCCATGATAAGAGGGTAATGGATACACATGCAGAAAAAAAGAGGTTAGATATGATATCAAAAACAGAAAATGTGGGATGAGGGGAGTAAAAGAGTAGAGCTTTTAGGGCCAGCCCAGCGGCGCAGTGCTTAAGTTCACATGTTCTGCCCGGGTTTTGCCAGTTCAGATCCCAGGTGTGGACCCATGCGCCACTTGTCAAGCCATGTTGTGGCAGGCGTCCCACATATAAAGTAGAGGAAGATGGGCATGGATGTTAGCTCAGGGCCAGTCTTCCTCAGAAAAAGAGAGGAGGATTGGCAGCAGATGTTAGCTCAGGGCTTATCTTCCTCACACACACACACAAGAGAGTAGAGCTTTCAGCAAGAGGTCAAACTAAAGAGACCAGCAACTCAATAGTGATCATGATACATGTAGGCTATAATATATGAACCTCGTGCTAATGACAAACCAGAAACCTATAATACACGAATAATTAATAGAAAGGAACCCAAACATAATACTAAAGAAAGCCATCAAACTATAAGGGAAGAGAGCAAGAGAAGAAAGGAACTGAGAAGAATTACTAAAACACCCAGAAAAAAAGCAACGAAATGGCAATAAGTACATTCTTATCAATAGCTACTTTAAATGTCAATGGACTAAGTGCTCCAATCGAAAGGCATCGGGTGGCTGATTGGATAAAAAAAGTCAGTGGATACAGAGGAAATTATTAATAAATGCTATTTTGTATCAAGAAAGAAAAAGTACCAGCTCTAAGAGAGAACACTAACACCTTCCCCCTTAGCTCTTTCAAGAACGCACTTAAGATAAAAGCAGTGCCCATGCCCACAAGTTCCTTTAGCTAATTATCAGAGCATTGCACACTATTTGTTGACCTTCACTGGAAGAATGGCTGCAGTGGACTTGCCGGGATGAGTTCTCTTACATATGAAGGGGGATCAGAATAAATAGTCTTAGTTGCAAAATGATATATTCTCCTGGTAAGAAAATAGATTCTTCATCACAGTAAATGTGGTGGCCACAAGAACTACCAGCTACAGGGAGCAGAACTGACCAATGGCCCCAGCTGCTGCTCTGAAATCCATCATTTCTTTGTGCTGAGGCCACGCCTCCCACGAGCTCTTCCCAGCCCATTACTGAGCTCAGCAGGGATAGCGTGGCTGCCCTCTTCCTGAAAGATGTGAGCTGCAGGATTCCTCTATTGGTTGACTTTGGTTCAAGGTTGTCCCCCCTTGCCAAACTTTCCTTTCCTCAAGTCAGACCTCCATCACAGTCTGACAGCCCTGCCAGCTTCTCTAACTTCCACCACAATTTCTCTCTGAAATATTTCCCCCCCAAAATGCTTGTCATCTCTCGGATGATCCAGATTAACGTTGTAAGCAAAACAAGAAAATACTCAGTTTTCAAAAAATTTTTGCATCTATAATAACATCTATTCCTTATAAATATCTAATACATTACACAAAAGGGAAATTGTAACCCCCACTGTTTGGATGAGGAAACGAGTTAAGTGATTTAGCCAAGGTCAATTACCTTTTTTTTCAGTAGCTTCTCCATTTCCTAGTCTTCCATGATCAGTGTTCAGAAAAGAACTTTGAGTTTGCTTTCGCTTTTGATTATTATTTCCCTACTATGAACAACAATAACACTAAGCAGGCACTGTGTAAGTGCTTTGTATATATTCAACTTTTAATTTAATCCTCACAACAACTCAGGGAGGTAGATACTTCCCCCTTTATATATATGTGAGGAAATAGCTCCCAGAAATTAAATGACCTGCTCAAGGTCACTCACCTACTAATCAGAAGGCCTAGGACCAGCCCCTGACTCTAAATCTAGTGCCATTAGCACTAATCATAACACATCATACCTGTCAGCATTTTACTAAGCACACCTACATTCATTAGGAAGTGGGATGGGCACCTACCAGCAACTCCTCCTGCAGAGGTCTGGAGTTGACAAGAGCCAGGGAAAGGAGCAGGTGGTGATAGGAGGTGACAAGGTACAGGCAAAGGTGAAGATGACTAACCTTCTCCCAACTGCTCCATCTCAGGTTGCAGAAGAGTTGCTCATGGCCACCTGTACTCCAAGGGGCCTTATTTCAAAGAAAGTGTGGAGGGAAGTAAGTTTTTATTTAAGAGGTTGCAGCAATTATTTTTGCAAATAATTCTCATAAAAATGTTAGGAGATGTGACCCAGCTCCCTCCCACCTGCCAGCCATGGAATGGGGAAGAAAGTGTTAGACACTCAAGATTCTCCATGGTCCAATGTTTAGCCTCCTCTCCAGCTTCATCTCCCCTCATACTCTGTTTTACTTGATGCTTAAATACAACAGCATCCTTACGGTGCTGTCACATATCTCTGTACATTCAGTCATGTAGTTCACTGTCTAGTTTACCCTTCCTTCCATTCCCTTGGTGAACTCTTACTCATTTATCCACATCTCAGCTCAGCCACCATATACTTCAGGAAGTCTTGCTCAACAACCAAATTGAGAACTCCCAGAGGACGCCTCCTCTGTGTTCCCCTATCCTACCCTCAGTGCTCACCTCGCCTCAACATTTCCCTTATTACATGAGATTATCTCACACTAGAGATACAAACAAAACTATCTCCTTAAAACCTCACTCATACCACGTCACTCTGGCCCATAAGTGCTTCAAGAGGCATCCTATGGGAGGTAAGAGAAGATACAGGCCCCATGCTCTGGCCTTTAAGGCCCTAAATGGCCTGGTCCCTGACCATCTCTCCAAACTCCTCCTTTGTCCTTGCTTACTGTCATACCACTGTCTGTTTTCAGATCCATCACACTGCCAAACCCTCTCATGCCTTAAGACTTAGTTGTTCCTTTTTATTCTCCAGGGCTTTGCTTGAAAGTTGTCTTCTTACAGGCACCTTCCATCTCCACCTCAAGAACTATCATCCTTTCCCACTGTTCCCTATTTCTTTTCTTCACTGCAACCACAGAATTTTATAAGTAAGATATTTATCTACTTATTCATTTATTGTTTTCTTGTTATTTAAATCTCTAATTTAGTGGAAAACACACCCTCAACTCTTCTTGCTACTGGAAAGCACAATCCAGGCTTTTTAATCCGTATCCTTCCAGGGTGTTTGGTGCACTGTTACATCCTCAAATTTGCCAAGTAAATGAATGAGCAAGCAAAGTTCAGGAATGACATAAAAAGAGAAGGAATTACAAAATAGCAGAGATTTAAAGAAATTAAATATTGGTGTTAGTTTCCATAATGACTTGCATTGAGGGAACTCTGAGTGCTTTAAAAATATTAATTTACACTCTGTTCACAGGAAGAACTCATTATCTCTAACTTACAAGCAAAGAAAGTCAGCCAAATGAAGCGACTTTTCCAAAAGGAATATAACGTGTTAAATAGGGAGCTTAGTCTAAACTCTAAATAGCTTTATTTTATACCCTGCCTTGTTCCCAGAGGATTTTAGATGGCTTTGAGAGACACAGATAGTTACACAATTTAGCATGTTCACAAAAACAAAACAAGCCAGTTGCTCAGGAGAAGCACAACTATTCCTGGTACAAGGTCTGAAAGAAACTTCTTTCTTGGGTCCACACAAAGGGCAGAAAACCACATCCTCAATCACATCCTCCAGGCAATGAAGCAGTGGGGCTCACGGGGTTGTTTGAGGCACTCCTCAGTGTGGGCCGATGGCGTGGGGCCAAGGCTCAGATCCACAAAGCAATTCTCCAAGGAACCAGATCAAGACAGCCAGGTGTGCGATTCTCTGATGGCCTGTCTTAATCCAAAAAGAACATCTGGAGATTCTGGAGGAATAATTTAACAGCACACTCTTCATACGCTGGGCTCTGTGAATTTTACTTTTCACCCCAAAACTTCTAATAAGTATTAAGTAACGGTGAAATTGAAAGTGACAAGCATCTGGAACACGGTCAATGTTGTGTAACAACGAACAGCTCCATCTGATTTATCAGTCAGATGACCTGGGGAAGGGTATATTAGCTAAGGTGTAGGTTAAGCTGTTCTAACAAAGAGATCCCAAAATACAGTGACCTAGATAAACCACACGAACATTTTGGGAAAAAACACTGGGAACTTCTGGTCTTGTTGCCTGTGTTAACTAGGCCAAGAGGCCCATGGTGGGTAAGGAGGTCCTGTGGACCCACTGAGTGGGGCCTCAGAGAAGGGGCTTGGGGGTCACTTACTGGGCTTCCGCATTTCCTGTCTATAGTGCAGGAATTAGAGCTGTCCGCTGTGATGTTTCCTCCTTTTAATACTATGGCTGGGGCTGTTCTTCTATGAGGCATGACCAAAGTGTAGACCCCTCAGCTGGGAGTTCTCCACTGTGAGGGTTCCAGTAGCCCGACCAGATGGAGGGGATGGAGGGAAAGGTGGCTTTGAAATGCAAGTTCCACCTACCAGGGTCCCAGTATTTCCATTTTAGCCACTGAACTTTTATCAGCCAGGGAGCTTTTGCTGGGTTTCAAACTGCCTCAGGAGCCCTCAGGAGCTGGCCTCAGGCGCCATTAATTAAACCAGCTTTAGCCAGGCAGCATGGCTGCAGGGTCAGAGCGTGGAGGATGCCGGGAGGAAGGGGAGGGCCGTGAAGGAGCGCAGAGCGTGGTGGGCGTGGGGAGCTGCAGGAGGGGAGGGGAGTGGAGGAACGCACAGCGTGATGTGCGTGGCAACCGGCATGATGGAGGAAAGGGTTGATACACTGGTGCTCTCCTAAGCGCTATAAGCAGCAGTGACTGCGACTCCTTTCAGCCCTCAGGCCATGGAGCAGCTGGCCTGCCGCTGCAATTTGCTCTTGCCCTGAATATTTGGGGCGGGACCTTCAGCCTGCGTGAGGCCTGAAGAGGATGTTCCTGCCACAGAAGGCATCCAAGTCTTATGGCAGGCACCGCTGTCACGCTCAGACATCTCAGACTTGGTCTCAGGCTCAGCTGCTGTCTCTATGGGGCGGCTGTGGACTCTTCAGGTGGGTCGGACTCACTTTGGGTGGGTCGGAGCTGGGGTGGGGTGAGCACAGCTCAGCAGGCAGGGATGAGGGGCAGTGTTGGGGATGGGGTGGAGGGTTCTGTGGCCATTTGGGGGTTCCTGGAGTGACCATATACAATTGAGAGGCTTCTGTTACCTGTTATCAGATGCATAGGACTAAACTACAATGATAACAGATGCTTGGAGGTCCCAGAGAAAATTGACAATGGAAACCTCACTGTAGGTGGGGCAGGCGAGGGCCATCCTTCTGTATAGAATTATCAGGGACCCTTGGGTTGTGTTTCTGGACCATCTGTCCTTCTACCTTGTAGTGAACACAGGGAATGTGTACGGATAAGAGACAGAGGCTGCACATGCCGATCCGTGTTCTCTAAGTCTGTTCCATTCTGCAGAATGGTCAGCATGGCTTCATTCAAATAACGTACTTATTACTTATGTGTATTGAGTGTTTGATATAAAGGAAGTGCTTTGCAAATTAGCTCATTGGATCTGTCAACATTTGTAAGAGGTTGTTAAACCATTTCACAAAGGAGAAAGGTAAGGTTCCTATAGGGGAAATGTTTACATATAATCACAGTTATATGTCACAGGCAATTGATATTGCCTGCTATGTGATGAGTCTGTGATTTACTTTAAATTGGTGAGGAGAGTCTAGTTATGTATTCTTAAGTTGACAACCAATAAACTATATTAAACGCGCCAGTTTGTAAATGAGATTTACCATATTTTTGGGAAATGTCCAGTTTCTTTCACATTGCACATCATGTGATATTCCTTTATAATGAAGCTAGTATGTATTAAGGCTGTGTACAGACTGTATATACGTTTGTAGTTATGCATGAATAACACATGCCAGATCAGCACAGGGAAGCGTTTGGCTAGAACCCCAAAGAGGACTTGAGCTTTCTATACCTACAGCCTCCTTTCCCCAACTCTATCATGTCAACTTTCTGCCCCTGGACTCTGGTAGAGATGTCCCCGTCTCAACCAGAATGTCCACAATGTTTTAGGAATCAGCGACCTTCATGGATGTGGTTGTGGACTTCACCCAGGAAGAATAGGCCTTGGTGGGCGCATCCCAGCAAAAGCTATACAGAGATGTGATGCTGGAGAACATCAGTCATCTTCTCTCTGTTGTTGAGTCTGTCAACAAGGACTTATTTACTCAAGTATCCAGGGAAGTTTCCACATATCATGCTCCCCTCTCAGCTCTCATTTTTATTCTTTCATAACACAACTACGAGAAGGTAATTCTGTTTATTTATTGATTTAGTGACATGTAACTTGTCCCTTCACTAGAATATAGTCTTCTTGACCACAATTTTATGTTTTTGTTGTTGCTCTATTGCCAGCACCCAGAACAGTGCTGAAAACTCAATGGATTTTTTTTAAATAACTAAACAATAAGATTAAACAATTCCTAAGTAATTATTCTGTTCTAAGCAGCAATCCCAGAGTTTGAGACCACAGTAGAAAAAATAACAGGCAGGCATAAACTTAGGTTATTCTGGATTAACTAGAAACATTTAATTCCTCCCTTGTTGAAAACACTGGGGATCTTTACTCTGTGAGCTTGCTCGTGCACATCCACGAGTTCCTCAATGCTTTGGGCTTGGTGTCACGGTGTTCCTCCTGCTCTGCTCAAGGACTTACAAGATTTTCTTCAATGCTCACTTAGTTGTTCATTGAGATCCTGTCCTTGACTTGAGGAATATGTATGGTTCTTAAAACACAGTTCAAAATTCAAGTGGCTTTTTCCCATGAACAGGGTGGCAACTCCACAAATAAGACACAATTTCCCATTGGAGCAAGGAGAGAAGTTGTGGAGGGAAGAAAGGGGATTCCCACAAGGCCTGAAGCTGGGTAAGCTCCAGGCATGTGTGTTCACTATGAGAAGAAGCCTAGTCAGTGAGGGATCAGGACCTTGGTAATGCCAACTGCAGGTTTCCTTAAGTCAATGGTCTTTTCAGGAAAGTATGAGAATCCAGTGGGGAAAAATTCTCAATGTTGTCATTATTCCTAGCATTTGTCAATGTCTTTTATTTATAGTTTATGTCCTCTTTGGATCAAAAGTTTCATATTGTGAACTTTGCCCTCATCCCTTCCCCTTGATGATTTCTTCTCTCATAACCTTACCAAAATCCGTCTTAGTTTTCTCTTCAATCTTGAAAACATTTTGTAATTGACAGTGCCCTAAAACATGTTTTTAGACACTAGTACATTGCTCCATTTCACATTCTTGCCCTGTGTAAGGGTCAATATTTGCCTTGCATGCTGTATAACACTTGGGTTCCCTAATGCCTCTTGAGAAATTTATTTTTTAATTGACTTTAGGCAGGAGAAGTAACCTTTAAAACCAAGAAATGGTACCTATACCAGATATCTGCAGGAAGGATCCATCTAACTGCACAGTGATGGTAAGTTTCTTGGGTTGAACCCTGGTCCCCTACATTAGAGGCCTGGGAATGGGATGATTACTAGTAAAGCACAATAACGGGACTATAATTTGAGTTGGGAGTAAGTGCCATCCCAGCAGAAATTTTTGCATAATTTTAATTTAGGAAAGATATTGACCTGAGCTCAGAGCTATAACCTGAGATCTTATAAAAGGACAATTGTATAAACATGGCTCAAATACCTAGTCTATGAAACACAATGAAGTTACAAAATTAACCAACTGTACAGTTGAGGTGTTATAAAGAAGAAATCTCTGGGCTGGTCCAGTGGCACAACAGTTAAGTTCACACGTTCAACTTAAGTGGCCCAGGCTTCACCAGTTTGGATCCCGGGTGCAGTATCGGACCACTTGGCAGGCCATTCTATGGCAGACGTCCCACATATAAAGTAGAGGAAGATGGACACAGATGTTAGCTCAAGGCCAGTCTTCCTTAGCAAAAAGAGGATTGGCAGCAGATGTTAGCTCAGGGCTAATCTTCCTCAAAAAAAAAAAAAAAGAAGAAGAAGAAGAAATCTCAATGCATGCAAGAGAGTAACACACCGTGCATATGTAACTTACATGGGGAAGGTTTTTAACCAGGAACTATGACTGACTGATTAGCCTAGAATTCATACATAGAGAAAAGAATGAATGAACGTCTGTGGGCAGTCTTTTAAGTGCCTCTTATCTCCTCCAATAAGCAGAAATCTCACATTAGGGAAGAACCCATTGAATAGAACTAGTGTGAGATGCTTTCACTCACAGGTTCACGGTGAGTTAACATATGTGAAGTCACGTGGGCCCAGGAGGCCCACCTCCATAAGCTGTTGGACCAACTGAGGCAGCAAAGCCATGAGGAAACTCTGAAGTTTCACCTGGAAAATACCCAAGATATTCTCCAGAACATGAAATACTGATAGGCAGACCAGATTCAAAAAGACAGAAGGGGATGGCCTGAAATCCATAATTAAGGTCAGATGAAGCCTGCTTAGGAGGCCAGGGGTGTGCCCAGGAAGTTCAAGATGAAAATCTTTCCTCTAACTTCGGAGAATGTTGTGGACTTTGCTGCTCTGTTCTCAGCCAACTCAGAAGGTTCCAGGGAGGATTTTGATCTGAATAGTTTATGGAGGGAGGTTTCAAGGCCATGTAATTTAAACAAGTGCAGTCAAAGAGATGGCTGTAAGTCAAGAAAGCAGGGCTCCTGGAGTGGTGAGAGTCACTAGGACAGATGGGAGATATGGGGCGCTGGGGAGGGTGTGGGTGCAACAATGATGCACTCCTCGGGTCCCCAAGATGCCAGATGTCTGGGGAGCAGCTGCCACCATGGCCTTTACCACTGCAGCCACCGCCAGTGCCATTTCCCCAACCACCAAGAACACCACTGCAGTAGGCTGGACAGGGAAGTAAGAAGTAGGTTCCAAGTTCACCACTGTGGTCTCAAATCTGGACCTGGGCACGTTGGGATTGGGTCTGATAGGAATCGTGCGTGGGGCAAGAGGAATTACCCTGAGGCAGGGGCATGAAGATCCCTGAGCTCCTCTCCAAGTGTCATTTGTTGCATTTGCATCTGTTGAGCTGAGGTGGATCCCTGCCCTAGAGGTGACCAGAGTCAGCCCACTCCACATGCCACACCACAGGGGGGCCCCACCCCACCCAATGCATCCCAGGAGGCTGTGGGACACCACCCCCGCTGCTGGTGCCCTTGCACCGGCTGCTGCCAAGTTCATCATCCTCCCTTGGGAGCCCGGCCTGGCCTAGGAGGGGCCCGAATGTGGAGGGGCTGAGACACAGTTTGGGCACACTAGCTGCCTGGCAGCCTCCTGCTCCAACCAGGCTGATGACAACTGCCAAGGTACTTTCAGGTCTCAGGATCCTTTTCCCCATCCTAGACCCTGGACAGAGACATCCCAGGAAGCTGGAATGGTCAGCTTCCTTCAGACAAAGCAGGCTCCTCCAGAGGATACGCCTCTCCCTGTGCCCTGCCACAGTGCACCCAGGGAGATGGCCAGGGTAAGGCCTGCCTTGGCCCTTAGTCATGGATTTCTCTCAAGAGTAGAGCTCTAGGCAGCAGGAGGGCATGGCTTTCATAACTCCAGAGTGAAGGGAGGTGCCTGCCCATGGAAGGGCAGGCCTGCCAATTTCCCCACTATTTCCGCAGGGGGCATGGCATGCCTAGTGTTGCCACACTCCTTTGGTTAGCGTTCCTGAGCCCTGTTGACTTGTCAAACATTTACTGCTCCCTGTGTTGAAAAGTTCCTTCCTGACGTGAGGCCTTGTTCTGTCAAACAATAAAGGAGGCCCCGGATGATCAGCATGCAGGAGGGATAGCCTTGCCCTGTCCCCTGGTCCCTGATAGGCAAAGAGGGGCAGAAAGCTATTTTCAAAGGATGGAAGTGGGACCTGAGCAGTAGGGGAGAAGGGGATGTGAGACACAGTTGTAGAACTTGTGAATCCCAGTTCACCAGCAGCTGCACCCGGCCACCACCAGTGGGCTCCCCTACACTTTCAGTGCCACAAGTACCTGTCCTTCAGCAAGCCCAAGGGCCTTCCTGAGACCAGTCTCCTTTGCTGTGCATGTGTAGATAGAAAGAAGGGTTTTCCCTCCATGGAGCAGGGCTTCCAGAGTGCTAAAAGTCAATAGGACCCATGGGATTAGTCAGTTGGGGAGGGGCGGGTGCACCCACCATCCTCTCTTCATTTCCCTGACATCCTAGATCTGGTGAGAGTCACTTGAGGTTTCCATGAAATTAGTGGAGTTCTCACTGTGTTGTAGGGGGTCTTGTTGAGGTAATTGTTGGCCTCTGTGATATCAGGTCTCAGTGAGGTCAGATGGGGGTCTCTATAATGTCACTAGAAGTTTCTTGGAGGTCATGGGAGTTCTTTGTGTGTTCAGGGAGTTCTCTGTGAAATCAGGAGACCTCACTTTGAGGGAGGAGGGGTTTACCATGAGGTCAGTGGAGGTCTCTGGGTGGTCAGACAAGTCTCTGTGTGGGCATGGGATGTCTCTGTGTGGTCAGGGGGAGTGTCTAAAGTGTCAGGGGATGTCTCTGTTAGGTCAGCTGAGATCTCTGTCTGTCAGTGAGGGCAGAAGGGGCCTCTATGAGGTCAGAGATGGTCTCTGTGAGGTCATGGTGTTACCAAAATCAAAGTGGGTTGAATCCTTGCGAGTTAAGCTGGGATGAGTACACTAAAGCTATTTGGGGACATAAACCTTGCCTCGTTTGTTTGTCATCCAGCCCTTGACTATTGGGGACCACTGATAATGCTGTGTAGTAGCTTTCCTCACTTCATCTGTAGTAAGTTCACAGAAGGTGTCAGTTCACACAAGGGCAGTGTGGAAATTAATGGTAACTAGAGAAGCTCTCCTGATGGAGCGGCCATTTTTGCAGCTGCAGCAGCCACATTATGTCCTTTACCATGGATCCCGGCTACTTTCTTGGGGACCTGTACCACTTCTAGCAGTTTAAGCATCTCTGGCCCATGTTTAACGTCCATGATTCACTCTGGAGACCTCTGTGGCTGGAGGTCACTTCGGGGCAGGCATGGCTTAAAGACCCATTGGAATCAAGGAGAAGGGCAGCAGGGTTTAAGATATGACAGGATTTTAAAGAAATCTGAAGGGAATCTAGCATCATATCTTGACAGTGCAGTATTCTCTTTTGGGATAGCCAGAGGTGTCCTCAGTCACTGGTAGACTAGAGAATTGATGTAGGGGTTCAAACCCTCATAGGTAGGCCCATAGCCAATTTTTTTTGCTTTCTTGATTAACAAGCAGGTGACAGCTACAGCTCTCAAGCATGGGGGCTATCCTTTCACCATGGTGTCTAGCTTACCCATTCAAAAGCGTCCCTTTCTGGTCCCCGTAGTTTATCAGAGAGGCTGATAGCCATGCATCCAATGTAAAGGATCCAAAATAGAAAAAGCACAGCCATACCTTTAGACACCTTATATCCCTTACTGGTCAAGAAGTTGAACATACTTAGCTCACATCTGACTCTATCCTCCTGGGGATAGAATCACACCCCGCAGGATTATCCTTCTCCCTGCCCCCATTTTCGATGCCAATTGCAAGGTCGGGTCGTGACCTGTGCTCCTGACAAACCAGCTGGAAGACCTCAGGTTCCCACCACCCCCTCCTTGGGTTTGAGTGCTCTGATAGAGCGGCTCACACAACTCAGGAGAACCTCTCACTTCTGAACAGCCACATGGAAGAGGTGCATAGAGCAAAACATGTATGGCAGGGAGGAGGAGCTCCCAGGGCCTCTCTGGGTGTGCCACTCTCCCCAAACCTCCATGTGTTCGCCAACGCGGCAGCTGTCTGAACACCGTCCTTTCGGAGTCTAACGGAGACTCCATTGCCTAGGCATAGTCGATTACAGTCATTGGCCATTGGCTACTCAACGTGGTCTTCAGCCCCTCTTGCCCCCTCCCCCACCCCAGGGGTGGGGGCGGGGACGGGCCTGAAACTTCCAAGCCCGGAATCAAATCACACAGGTGGTTTCCCCAGCACCCAGGCCCCACCCTTAGGGCTTCTCCAACACTCACCTCGTTAACACCAGTTCAGGTGGCGTTGAAAGGGGCTTGTTAGGAATAACACCAGACAAACCACTTCACCTTTCTGGCTCTGGACTTATTTCAGGAACTGAGCCCTAAAGTAATTCTCATAACCAAAGATGTGCCATGTGGCTCTCATATGGGCAATTACAGGAGTTGTAGGCGCTCTGTGCCAGAAACGAAGGGAAGACATTTACTATTATAGCCCCAGGAGCACACAGCATTGAGAGCACTAAGGTCTCGAGCAAATCTAGATTCCCCTGTTCTGAAAACTTACTGATTCCGGGAAAGCTTCCTCTTTATGGCTTCTGGCTTCAAGGGGTATATGTTTTACCCGGGAGCAGCCACCTACCTGCTTCCGTTTTACCTTTCCTGGCGTGCCACCGGCTGCTCACTCCACCTGTCCTTGGGCCCATGGTTCCGAGTTAGCCCTGCTTGAAACATGTAGGGGAATCTCTCCCTTCTCAGGGGCTGCTGTATCCTGCAAGAGGGCCATCAGCTCACCTCCCCCACTTTTTGGCGTTTGGATCTCGGTTTTCTCCTGTTCCCGGCCTGTGGAGGCCCCTAACTTACAGAGCATGTCCCTCCCTAGAAGGGGGTGGGGAAGGGGGCATTCTGGTACACACAGTGAGGCAGTTTTGACCCTGTTTCACAGGTCCAGGGCTCCAGAAATCTTCTGGTCTCTCCCTTTCCTGAGACCTCCTTCAGTTCACACTTTCCTTCAGATAGGTTTCCCTTGTGGGCATTCAACACCAAGAACATGGCTCCACTAGGGAGCAAAGATTCAGCCTACTCTCCTCCTTCCTGCGGAGGTCACCGGGGCCTCCTGGAGCCAACCGGGGGAGGGGGTGTCCCTCAGCCCCATCACGTCTCATCTGTGGTCAAGGGAAACTGCCACAGCTCGGTCTTCTTCGATCCCTTCCCTCCCTGGGGACGGTTCGGACAATCTTGCCACCAACGCCCTTCCTCTTGGCAGTCCGCACACCGATTAGCCCCCGACATTGTTGGTGGCCTCCTGGCCCCTCGGTGGGGGCCGGGGTTACTCACCCATGGCATATGCCTCCTCTCCCTCAGGTTACCTTGAGGAGACTGGCGGGCCACAGCGAGCAGGGTGGCCTGCCTTTTCATCTTCTTGTCTTCCTTTGCATCCTCAGCTTCAAGCCTGTTATGGGCTATGGAGCACCCTCCATGCAGCCACTCGTAGCTGTGCAGGACTGGTATCAGGACCGATAGCCAACTTTTGGAGTTTCCCACGGGTGTCTGGAGCACTTCTGAGATCTGAAATACGGATTCAGGATCACTGTAAGGCCCCGGGCCTCCAGGTCCCAGTTTGTGTATCGCCTGAGGCAGTCCTACAGCCTCTGGAACAAAGTGTGTGTGTGTGTGTGTAGCTGGGGGAGCCGGTTTTCCTCAGGGCCCTATTGGACCTCTCTTAATTTAGGCCATTTAATGGGTGGCTGGCTTACTCTTTTCATGGCTTTCAGAAGCGGACCCCAAAAATATCCTCCCTTTCCTCGATCCTCAGGATCATTGGGATTCCACCCTGCCTGTCTCTTGCACAGCCTGTCCACCAGGCCTGCGGATGTCCGATCCTGGGTCATCTTCCTTACCCACTTGTTCTCTGGCTTCGAACGGAACGGATGACTTTGCTGCAGGCATGCTAACCTTCTCCTCCAGAAGCCCACAATTCATATGGCGTGAGAATTCATATGGAGTGAGGATAATAATATTGTTAATAAAGTTATTTTTATTATTAATAGCTAACAATTGTATAGTGCTTACTATATTCCAGGCAATATTCTAAGTGCTTTCTAAATATTAACTCTTTTAATCCTTGCAAGTGCCCCATGAGGTAGGTATTATTTCTTTCAAATGAGAAAACTGAGGCTCCAGAGAGAGGCTAAAACCAATATGTAACTGATAAATGAATTCATCAGTAAAGCTGAGTAAAATGCAGGCTCTCTGCCTTTGGAGTCTTGGTTCTTGATACTCTATACCTATGCTCCTGCAAGTCCTATGAAACCCAGAAGCTTGTATGATGGTGGTGAGGCACAGGGGCTTTAGGCAAACTGCTGAGTTCCACAGCTGACTCCACCCTTGGCTTGGTACTGAACACAGTCCTCGATTTGAGAAGCTCAGTATCTACTGCCCTCTCCTCTAGGACCCAGGAGAGGTGTGGATTCAGATGCAAATATGGGGAGGCTTTTAAGTTCTAGGGGCAGGCTGTAGCCAAAGAAGCTCAGGGCCTGCAGGTAACTTCTCACCAGTTTAGCAGCTCCCCTACCCCTTCAGCCCCCATGCATGCAGAAAGGCAGCATGAGCCTGGAATCACACAGGCCTAGATGGAAATCCTGGCTCTGAAATGCACTGGCTTTGGGTAACAACTTAGGCTTCATGATCAAGGTAAAATCAGAGGAAGATGGTGCTGTTGAATGAGCATCCCAGCAGCTGAGTTAAACGGTAACCAAAATGACTGCCTGACTCAGGGGCATAAGGCTTTAATGCACACACACTTCACATGTCCCAGGCACAGGCTAGACATTCTACATGGCTCATCCCATTTCATACTCCCAATAGCCCCAGGAGTTGTGTTGTTCTATACCCACTTCACAGATGAATAAACTGAGGTTCAGAGACCTTAAGTAGGTTGTACCAAAAGTTGGGCTTCTTTGAATCCTTGTTACCATTATGGGCTTAATTGTATCCTCCCAAAATTCATATGTTGAAGCCCTGACACTTAGCACCTCGGAAGGTGATTGTATTTGAAGACAAGGACTTTAAAGTGGTGATTAAGTTACATGAGGCCATTAAGGTGGAGCCCTAATCCTGTCTGACTGGGGTTCTTGTAAGAGGAGGAAATTTGGAATCACAGGGAGACATCAGGGATGCGCTCACACAGAGGGAAGAACATGTTAGCACAGTGAGAAAGTGGCCATCCACAGGTCCCCTACTATCAGCACATAATCAGGAAGGGCAAAGAGGTTTTCTAGTGCCATGTTGTCCAGAGGCTTTATCTCATATTAGGTAACTCCTAGCAGCTCTGAAAAATACATGTTATGAGTGTGGAAATATCAATGGATCTGGGACTTCGTTGTTGCATTATTGTCATTTCTCAGAGGGTCAGAAGATGTTATAGGCATAAGCCTGTCTCTCCTAAGAGGGCCTGGAAAGAAATTATAGAAAGTGTAGAAGGCAGGACCTACTTCTTCGATAGCTCATTCCCAGATTCGGGCTAATATCATATCTTCATTGGATTATTAATGTTTCTTGAGAGTGCTACTTCATCAACTTTCTCTTCCCTGCCTAGGCCTTCAGCAGCTGATACGGTCATCAGCTGTCTAGCTTGTGGCCCTGCATACCTATACCTTACCTATCCATATGTCCAAAGTGACATGAAGCTCAGGAGGCCATATTTTCTGATTTGTGGTATCATTTTAGGAAAAGTTTTATGAGGTATAAACAAAGCAAACTAGTTAAAAATCTAACAATCATTTTTATTTGAAGAGAATAAGATCACATGACATTAGAACTCCTCTGGAAAACCCAGGACATATATCTCACAACTTGCCTGACTTTTTTTTTAAAAGATTTTATTTTTTCCTTTTTCTCCCCAAAGCCCCCCGGTACATAGTTGTATATTCTTAGTTGTGGGTCCTTCCAGTTGTGGAATGTGGGATGCCGCCTCAATGTGGCTGGATGAGCAGCGCCATGTCTGCACCCAGGATCCGAACTGATGAAACACTGGGCCGCCTGCAGTAGAGCACACTAACTTAACCACTCTGCCACAGGGCCGGTCCCCTTGCTTGACTTTTGATAGGTAAGAAGGAGATAGAAATTCTTACCAGTGGCTATCTGGTTGCTAGAAACAGAAACTGCCCTTTGTTAACATAAGCAAAAGAAATATTTTTAAAGGCTATGGAATAACATATAAAATTGAGGGAAAATAGAACTTCAGGAAGAACCAGAACCAAAAAATAATGAGAGATACAGAGACAGAGACAGAGAGTGGAGGGAAGGGAAGAAGGGAGGGAAGGATGGGTGGAGAAAGTGATAGAGTTAATTAAACAAGGTGGCCACAGCATAGGCTAAGGGAGGGTATGGGATATTGACAGTAGTCCGTGATCCCAGAGAAGAATGTATTTATATATAAATGGAGGAAGGATACTGGACAAGCAAGTATAAGTGATTTTCACTAACAAAGCATTCCTAAAGTACTCATAAGCATTACATGACTCCCTGATTGTTACATGCACAAGTATTGCTCAATGAAATTCCTGCTTGGGGACTTCACCAAATGTCATCTATTTACACTCAACACCCATTTCTATCCCCTTCTACATTCTTTCTTGTGTTGCAGTACTTCCCATATTTGAGAGGGCTGAAAAGAACATTTCCAAAACTCCCTTGATGCCACGGTTCTAGAATTGATTTAAGTTCCATCAATGTAATGCAGTTACATGAGATTTGAAGGCAGAAGGGGTAGTGAAGGGCAGCAGGGACATTTGATATATTTATTTTCCTGCATTGGTAGCAACTCCAGGCCCTGGCAGGCATCAGTTTTTCCAGTGGCCCAAAGGCACTTTGCACTGCCTAGTCACCAACCTCATGGTCAGGGGCACTGAGACATCAGGGAGAATTTCCTGCAGTTCCCCCATCTCTGGACTACATCTGCTGAGGCCTGACCCTGAGCCTGAGCCTAGCAGCAGACACCAAATTCCATTCTACTAGCCCTTGCAATAATTCTGTGGATGTCTAATTTCCTATAGTAAAGCCCTTTCTAGTGGAGATACTTAAGTAGTTTCTGTTTCCTGCATGCACCCTGAATGATACAAGTATCAAAAATCTCCTTCAGCATCAATTTAATTTCCAGCTTTATTGCACATTCTTTCAGTGCAACGATATGGTTCACCCATCTTATGGCTCCTTTCCTTGCACAGATGACAGAGTTTTCTTGAGTAATTGAGCAGAGCTTCCTCTGACTTGCCTACAGGTGAGTTCAGTTATTTTGTTCCTTGAGACCACTCCCATTTCCCAGAACTATTGTTGACTATGCTGCTTAGCTTCAGTGGTTTCCTTGTTGTGTTTCATCTCCTTATTCCCAGAAATGTAGATGCCTCACCAGTGACGAAACACTAGGAATGATGATTGCCCTGATGGCTGTTCTTTTAGGCCAGTTGGATCATAAAAGGCATAATTCTACAAATATTATTATATAATGAAGCAGTCTCTGGTGATAGCCCTGTGATAGGTACACTTATAGAAGAAATTAAAGTTGGTATTATGTGTTAGAATTTCAGTCACATAGTCCCTTGGATCTAGGAATCCCAAAGCTAGGTACTTATGTTACTGATATCTCACAAAAAAATCCTCTCAGATTTACATATAAGTTTAGTGCAGGAATTTTTTTGGTAAGTGTTTTTAAAAATGAAAACAGCAAAACGATCCTTCAGGGACCATTTAATTGAGTTACAGTATATTCAATTGATAAAAGTATTCAGCTGTAAAATAGCATGGTTGGCTCAATACAGGAAGATTTCCAAGATGAAATATTAAGTGAAATTATAAGGATGAATTGCACAAAATATTTAGCAATTAGCAAGTTTTGAGTATGACAGGTGAAAAAATATGCATTGGTATTAACTACACACATGAAGTGTTCACTAATTCCCCTTGGGATCAAAATACAAGGTTCTGAGAGTTTAGAGTGGGGGAGGGTGGTATATCATTTTGTATTTCAGTGGAGAAAGAGAAACATTACCAGGTATTTTAAACAGAGGGAATTTACAACAGGGGATTGTGGGTTGGTTATGCCAGGATTGGACGACTGAGAATGAAGGTATTCGTTTCCTTAAGGGTGCTGTAGCAAATTACCGCAAACTTGGAGGCTTAAAATAATAAGCATGAATGAAAAAAGTGAATGAAATATACAAAAAGAAGTGTATATGAGACATATAGGAAATGCTGACAATACCCAGTACACATGTAATCAACGTTTCAGAAGGACAGTAGGAAGAGAATGGAGCTAAAGCAATATCTGAAACAATTATGGCTGAGAAATTTCCAAAAGTTATAAAAGACTTCAAGCCACAGATCCAAGAAATACTATGAATTCTCATGAAGACAAATACAAAACATTTAGAGCCCATCAAACATGGTATGGTCTAAGGTCTAAAGGGGTATTTCACAATAAGGAAGTGTGGGTCCAACTTTGCTTCTCTTCATTGTGGGGCCTGTGAGTGAGGGAGAGGAAGAAGCAGCAATCATGGAGCAGGGCTATATCATGGCTGCTGATGGGGGATAATTAGGAGGGAATGAAGATAGCCTCAGAGGCTCATTGATCCCCTCAAACATTTCTTGAAGACCTGTAACTCAAGATTTGACAGAAAAATGGCTAAGAGTTTGGCTTCCCTTTTATCAAGGAAAAAAATACCTATAGTAATTCTTACTTAGAACTACTTATACAAAGGGACAGAGAACCCAACTCAGTTGGTATAGACAATGAAGAGATTTTGCTTTATGTAACTGCAAAGTCTGGCAGGAGCAAGTGTTATAGGTGTGGGTTGATCTAACCATTCAGGTGTCAAAATCAAGGATCTGCTTTCATTCTGGCTCTCTGTTCTGCTTTACTTGGTGTTGGCATAATCTCTAGGCTCTACGTGGTAGTCCTCCAACTTCTCCAGGTGGGCACTCCTCTGCAACAGCAAAATAGCCATAGCAGCTATGTCATCATATCTGCATAGCTCCCTCTTTTTGTAGGTCTTTCCAGGAAGGAGAGAACATTACTAGCTAAGAAATTATAGCAGACATCTCCTCTCACCTCTGAGTCTCAGATTGAGTCTTATGCCCATCTTTGAACCAAGATCGTGATTGAGATACCACATTAGTCTTCTAATTGGTCTCTAAGCAGAGACCAAGTTTAGAGTCAGAATTGGGGGTTAATCCTACCAAACCACAGCACTGGGATGGGGGAGGAGTGGTCTCCACAAAGCAAAATATAGTTGCTAACAGTAGAAGTGGGTAATCACCAGAGGAGTAACAAATGCTGGAAGCCCCCCCCCCCAAAAAAAATCAACTCAAATCACACGGCATGACACTTGACCCACTTCTCTTCCCTTTTCCTTCTAGGTTAGCTCGGCTCTCTTCTCAGCTGTTGCTTGAATGCACCAAACACCTCGCCCTTGAGGCCTTTGCTCTCCCCAGAGCTTTATCCTGGAATGCTCTTTCCTCAGACATTTGCTTGGCTTTCTCCCTTGTTTCTCTATTCACGGCTCTATTTAAATGTCACTTCAGAGACATTGCAAAATATCAAAAATAGCAACTGCATTTCTCTCTACCCCCATAATTGGCTTTGGTTGTGTTTATAGCATTTATCACTATTTGAGATTCTTTTATGTCTCTCTTTGCCCTCACCACTGGAATGCACTCTCCATGAGAAGATTCTCTCTTGCTCATTGTTGTATCATGGTGCCTAAAACAGTGCCCAGCATGTAAGCATTAAACAAATGTTTGTTGAATGAATGAATGAGAATCCAAGACCTAACTCCACCTCTGTAATCTTAAGCAGGGAACTGAAGCCTTTATTGCCTCTGTTACCTTATCTGTCAAATGGAGATGCTTTCTACCACAGAGCATTATTCTTCAAGTAAGAAAATGTGTGGGAAATGTCTGGCATGTACAGATCTTTGATATATATTATTCTCACAAATATATATATATAGATAGCTAGCTATATTCTCACAAAGCTTCATTCAGTGGACCCAATGAGGCCAGAATTCTTTATTTAAATCGGTTGTTATCAACCCTGGTGTCACTTTAGGATTACCGAGGGAATTCTTCACAGGTGTTGAGCTTGGTTCTCACCCTGAGTCTCTTATTTAATTGGCCTGGTGTGATGCCCAATCATTGGCAATTTTTAAAGCTCCCCAGCTGGGTCTAATATGCAGCCAGTGCTCAAGACCACTAATTTCTAGTCACTGGTGGGCTGATGGCAGGGCTGGATGTGTAACCCTCAGACTCATGGAAGCATTGTAAAACCTGGCCCTTCCAACACCTGGAAATCTCTAGAAGCCAGCTTGGCTTATTTTCTCCAGTACAAACCTTCAACTGGTGGACTACACAGACGATCCTTCCCACTGTGTTAGAAAGAAAAAACATCAGCTCTGCCTCAGATTTCTCAAATGATTTTCACATGTGCAAACCATGACCTGTTTCCATGCTTGTAGATGTTAGGGGGGAGAAAGGGAAGCTTAAAGGAGACCAGGGAGACTAGTGTGTATTTTCTTCTAAAGAAACTTTTAAAAGTGCAGAGAAACTGGCCTGGGACAAGATCTAGGATCTAGATCTTATACTAACAGGGATGATGCATGTGAGCAGTGCCCAGAAAAATTCCTGGCCCATCGTAATTAGTGTTCAATTAAGCAAACTAGACTTGCCTAAGGTGTTATGATAATAATGACACAACAAACAATGAATCCTTTTTTGAGCATCTTCCCTGCGTTAAGTATTTTAGGTAGGTAATTTTTTACCTCTACAACATTACTGTAAATCACTGGTTTTCTCCCCTTTCACAAGTGGCAAAATTAGGATCCGAAAGCTTGCGGCTGGGAAAGGGAAGACTCAAGATTAGCATTCAGGGCTGACACCAAAGTTCATCTTCCAGCCTGTATACTATATACTGTTTCTAGAATCCCCTTAACTCAAACTCTATGACTCAGAGCAACCTGAACCTTTTTCACCTGCAGTAAACAGAAAGCTTTTCCTTCACATAAAATAATGTAAATAGTGATAAATGCTGTGAATACAACCGAAGCCAATTGTGGGGGTACTGGGTTAGAGATGCTGTTCAAATCTCATCCCATTCAGAACCTCTTACTATTGATAGGAGAGGGAAAGTGGAAGAGAGAGGTTTTGCCTGATCTTTGAGGCATACACATGTGTGGAGAGAGGGGGCAGAAATGCCTGGTTTTCTGTTAAGAGGTAGGGCCATGGGAGGAAGCTGTTGCCCACTCCCCAAACTGTGCAAGTCCTCCTGATTCAGGGCAGTTCTACAGGCTCTTGTCTCTGCTTATCTGGAACTCTCTGCTCCTTATGAACACCCACCATCACCTTTGCCTGGAAATTCCTATTCATGCTTTGGATCCACAGTTTAAGTGTCACTTCCTCCAAGAAGCCTCCTCTGGTTCTCCACCTCTCCCACCCCTACCCTAAAACAAAATATTTTCACATCTTATTTTGTTGTGTTTATGGTAGTTTGTAATTAAATAATTTTGAGTAATTGTTTAGTGCCTACCTCCCCTTTGTCAGCTCCATCAGGGCAGGAACCAGATCTTTCTGATCTACCTCCATATCCCCATTGCCTAACACAGTGCCAAACACATAGAAGGGCCTCAACATTTTATTTGCCTGGCTGTAAGTGTTACAATGAAGAGACCAAACTTAACCCTTCCATTTTTTCTTTCTTTCTCGGGAAACAAAGGAAAGGGAACCTCTGCCACTCCAGTGCAGCCTGACATTCCTGAGATGCCTCAAGGCACAACTGAACATATGGTATGCACCTGGGTATGGGGAGCTTGAGGAAGAGCTTCACTCATCTTTCACCTTCTATTCTCTGGTGCTGGATGGGGTCCTCCTTTCTGTTTTTTCTGTTGTTGTTCATTTATTTAATGATTGGCCCTGAGCTAATATCTGTTCCTCGCAGCAGAACAAACAGCACACAGAGCTCCTGTCCTCCCCACCGCTCGCCCCAGGCGCCAGGCTGCCGCCTGGGGTGTAGACGCAGGGAGGGTCCTGTAGGGGAGGAAGACATTTCCTCTTCCCAAATGTGGGTTCATCTGGCCGGAGAATGAATTAAATTCACATGAGACAGAATAGCAAGAGAAAATTAAACAAAGCTTTATGAGGAACCATGGCCCGGGGCCTTTCTTCCCGAAGGAAGAAAGGGCACCCAAGAAGTGGGGTGCACAGAGCAGTTATATACCCCCAAACAGGGTGTTTCACATGTGATTGAAATGTCCCTCCCACAATAGTCACAAGATTGCCCTGTCGGCACAGTGCTTGATGGACACAGCAGGTAGTGGTCGGCTATCTCGGTGGTGGGCGTGGCAGGAGGCAAGTCGATTATCTGGAGCTGGGTAGTCACAGGTGAGCCCAGCAATCAGTTCCTAGCCTAAGGAAAGATGCTTAATCCTTAAAGAAATACCAACGTTGGGAGGGGGAGGGAAGTTACAGGAGGTTACCAGACAAGCACAATAAAATGCAGATTTAAGTCCTTGCCTTTGGTATTAAGAGTTTCTAGAAAGAAGGTCATCTCCTTTCTTCTTCCTGGTACAGAGAGGGAGGCACCTTTTACAGATAGAGATTTACCTTACAAATGTAAATGTGTCCTAAGAAAGGGCAAGTTCCATTCCTCAGAGCCTCCTTCCCTGTCCCAGTTTATCAAAAGCAATCAGCCTCAAATAATCCTGATGCCAAAGAGACGTATCTTGGGGTGGCCAATTTCAGGTCCCTACAGTACCCCAGGTCTGACTGAGCCAGCGCGCAGGGCCTCCTCCCAGGGAGACCCTCGGAGACACAGACCGTGCCCTGGGAAGAGCAGTCTGGGAGCGATCCAGCGGCCGCTCATCAGCAGGGCAGGCGAGAGGGTGGGAGAATTGGGCCCGAGGGAGGCCGATGCCTGGAGCGCAGACAGTCGGGCCCAGGTGGGGCCCTCCGTGCCCCAAGGGACGCAGGGAGGGGACGGTGCGGCTGCACTCCCGCACCCCATCTCACGGCCCACCCGCTCCGGCAGTCCTCGTGGGCCTCTGCCTACCCGGCGGGGACACTCAGGACCCGGGCCGCCCTCCCCCCGACCCCGTGAGGGACTGTGGGGCCAGGGGCGTGGCCAAGGTCATAGCCAGGGCCTTACGTGCCCGGGCTCCATCCTCACGCACTGCGCGTCAGCCAGTGCTCCTGATGGTGCCCTGGGGACAACCCACGCCCACCATCCCCCCACCCCGGGTGACAGCAGCGCCCCCTCGGGGGCCCGCAACCCGCAGGAAGCAGCAGCTGCCAGAACGCAAAGGAAAGCCAACGAAGGCGAAGGTACGTGAACGCGAACAGTCCGTAGCCCTGGCCGCCCAACGGGACGCGCCGCGCAGAGCGGACGCCGCGGAGCGCCCTGCACGGTCCCGTCTCAGCAGACGCCGCACGCACGATGCCAGCGGGCGAGCACAGGGCAGCCACTCGCCGTCCACAGCCACGCGACGGTCCAGACGCGCCCCCGCCTGCGCCCCGCCGCCTCTTCCAGGGTCCCCTCCATCCCGGCGTGTGGCCTCAAGACTCCAGATGCTACCTGCCCGCCGGGGGTGGGGGGGTGGGGGGGTGGGGGGCTCCTGGGCCTTTGGGGAGAGACTCCGGATCCCCGTATCCCCAAGTCCCCACTTCACTCCAGCTCCACGTGGGGCCCCGCCCCTATGGCCTCCTCCACCCCTCGCCGCCCAGCCCTCTCATTCGCTCCGCCTCTGCTCCCTCAGTGCCTCCTCTCTCCACATGGCCGCTCCGCCCTCCCCTTAGGCCCTTGGCTCTTTCCCTCATTCCTCGGCCCTCCCTGCCCAACAGTGGCTCTTTCCCTGGATCCTCCGCCCTGTCGTCGACGCTCAGTCCTTTCCGTAGACACTTGGCCCTCCCCTCCCCACCCGGCTCTCTTCATCAATACAGTGCTTCTCAGACACCCTCGGCCCTTTCCGCCACTCCTCGCTGTCTCCATGGGCACTCGGCCCTCCCCTCCCCCATGCGGCTCTCAGTACAAGCTCTGCCCCTCAGACACCCTCGGCCCTTTCTGTCTCCCCTCAGCTCTTTCCTTCATGACTCTGCAATTCGGACACTCTTGGCTCGCTCGGCCAGCTGTAGGTTGTTTCCGTCGCCCCTCGGCTCCCCGCCCGGATGCAGGCGTCTAAGTTCAGGCTCAGCCCACGGGATGTGCTCCTGTGCGCTGGGCGGTGGCTGCGTCTGTTCTGAAATCGCAGCTTGCAGAGAAGTGTGCACTGGGGAAGGCGCAGCACAGTCAGAAAGCAGGGGACATCTGGAGATTTGTTGTCTGGACCGTGGCAGCCTGTAGCTGAGAGGAACAGAGAAAGGGGGCAGGGGTCAGAGGTCAGAGAGCTGGGCAAGGCCGTGAGCTCAGCAGAGTCAATGCGGGGTGCATTCGGGAAAGAAAACTCAGGGAGACGGAGCCGCCCCTTGTGTCCAGACTCGTTTGGTTTCATGACTGATGAGGAGTTTAGGCTGGTTACTTTTAAAACTTCAGATGAGAAGCAGGCTCCGATGACTGGAATTTGGTTGCTCTTTGAGAGATATTTGCATTTGTGAAGGAAAGGGGGATAACCTTGTAGGGACCTGAAATTGGCCACCCCAGGATATGTCTCTTTGGCATCGGGATTGTTTGGGGCTGATTGCTTTGGATAAACTGGGACAGGGAAGGAGGCTCTGGGGAATGGAACTTGCCCTTGTTGGGACATATTTACATTTGTAAGGTAAATCTCTATCTGTAAAATGTGCCTCCCTCTCTGTACCAGGAAGAAGAGAGATGACCTTGTTCCTAGAAACTCTTAATGGGGAAGGCAAGAACTTAAGTTGGTTGCTGTCTGGCAATCTCATATAACTGATTTAGGGTGGTGGCTTCTGACCTTTACTTAATCCGATTTGATTCTTGTCTAAAAGTCATGGGATCACCCAATGACCAGACCCCACCTGCACTGATACCATTTTAACTTTTTTTCATTTTCTTTCCTTTGTCTTGTAAAGAGATAACTCTCACACCCATGCCTTATAAAATTAGCCCTAACCCTCAACTCGGGGCAGCAGCAGGGGCTCCTCCTGCCCGTGGGCCCTGTCCCCATGCAGCAGCCTGACTGCCCATGGGTCCCGTCCCCATGCTGGCAGTAGCAGCTCTGACTGCCCATGGGTCCTGTCCCCATGCTATTCCACACTATTAATAATAAAAGAGCACTACTGCCAGATCTTGAGAGTCTAAGAAATCTTTCTTTCGACTCCTCGGCTCACCCACCCCACATCAATGACCATGTAAGAGGCCTTTCCTCCCCTTGCCTGACCCATCCCCCTGCAGGTGGGTCACATGGACCTTGCCCTCTTGGCCCCTCCATGTGACTCCGTCTGTCCACTGTTCCTGCCAGCCCATCCTGAGAAAATCCTTCCCCTTCTTCTGTCTCATGTCTCCCTGCCACCCCAGCTGTCCTGGTGGAGTCATGAGTGGTCCTCATTTTACAGATGGAGGAAATGGGTGACCAGCTCCAGACACACCAGCAGCTGGAAGCTGCTGCCCAGGGGTCCCCTCAACTTCCTCCTCATCCCCCCAGCGACACCTTTTCTTCCAGCCTGGCTTTCTTTGCACCTCCTCAGTGGACACACTGTCCTGATGCTTCCTTCTCTCTTACAGCCTCAAGCACCATCTCTGTGCCTGGACACCCTCTCCACCCCCAGTCTGCTCTGAGCCAAGGGCCTGTGCTCTCTGGGAACCGTCGATGAAAAATAATCCATAACCAATCTATAAATGAAAATTTGGGTGAGTTTATTCTGAGTTTGAATCTTAGGATTATAACCCAGGAGAGTCTTTCCACAAAGGAACAGAGCACTCCAAAGAAGTGGGGGTACACTGGGTGGTTATATACCCTCAAAGAGTATGTTTCACATATGATTGAAATGTCCCTTTTACAATAGTCACGAGGCTCCTCTGTCAGCACAGCGATTGATGGAAATGGCAGATAGGTCTGCTGTCTTAGTGAATGCCACGGGGTGGCAGGTGTGTTGCCTTGGGCTGGGCGGTCACAGATGAGCACTGCAATCGGTTCCCAGCCTAAAGAAAGATGCTTAATCTTTAAGGAGATGCAAACGTTGGGAGGGGGAGAGAGGTTGCACCTTTATCTCAAGGACCTTTTGCTGTTGCCATAGGGAATCTCTAAAGCAGATATACAATGCTCAACTGCCTCCATCAGGCCCTTTTGGAAAGACAAGGTCAGGCCAAATTAGGTTTACACAAAATGGCTTCCTCATATACTCCAATATATCCTATTACTTGCCATTTTTATTTGTCAGAACCTCCACCCAGGTGGAGTTGGCTCCACGCTGTCCAGTTCCTCAGGTTCTCCATGCCAAACCCTGCTCCCTGGAGCTGATGAGGGACCATCACCCAGGAGGGGTGTGTGAGTTTCCTGAGGTAGCTGCAACAAGTTACCACAAACTGGGTGCCTCAAAATCCATCCTCTCCCGTCCTGGAGACCAGGGGTCTGAGGTTAAGGGTCGCAGGGCCGTGCTCCCTCTGGAGGCTCCAGGGGAGGGTCACTACTCCCTCTTCCAGCATCTGGGGCTCCAGGCATCCCTGGGCTGGTGGCTGCCTCCCTCCTGTCTCTCTCTGTCCTCACATGGCTCCTCTGTGTCTCTCTGTGTCTTTGTTCTTCCTCTGTCTCTCTCTTATAAGGATCCCTGTGATGGCGTTTAGGGCCCACCCAGGTTACTCAGGATAAACGCCTCAAGATCCCTAACTTAGTCACATCTTTTATCACCATATCCCATAATATTCACAAGTTCTGAGAATGAGGACACGGACATATGTTTTTCGGGGGGCCACCATTCAACCCACTGCAGGGTGCAAGCTTGAAGCCTTGGAGTCCTCGACTCCTCCATCTCTCGGGCCCCAGCATCCCACTTGTCACCAGTTCCCGACCGCACCACTGACAGTAGCTGTTTCCCTCCCAGTCCCCAGCACTCTCCTAGTCCGGGCCGCCATTGTCGCCAGGACGACTGTGCCAGCTTCCTATGGTCTCCCTGCCCCCTGCCTCCTGCCTCCGCCATCCTCCACAGATCAGTCAGAGTGACCCTTGTAGGAGACGGATCCTCACGGCCATTCCCCACTCCATGTCCTTTGGTATCTCCGTGGCCCTGAGAACACAGCCCACCCTGGCTGCCCCTCAGCTTCTCTGCCTACACCCTCCGCATACCCCTCTCCCAACAGCAGTGACTGTCTGGTCACTTGCCGTCCGTGCTCTCACTCACCTCCAACCTTTGTGTGTCCAGTTCCGTCTTTCTAGAATATTCTTTGACCCTCCCACTTCCCCTGATTTCTGAGTGAGAGACCTCAGCTTCCGCAGGGGACCTCCCATGTCCTTGCTGGGTTGGTCTTGTCATCCTTACCCAACACACCTGACGCCTCCGTGGTCATTCCCTCCCAGAGTTCCCAGCCATCTCCTCCTTCCAAGTAGATGTGGCTGCTCTTCCCGAGTCGTGTCCCAGAGGGACCTGGTCTCCTCTCCCACCCATGGGACTGTCAGGGGATGGACAGGCTGCGGCTGCTGGTACGTCTCTTCAGTGAGTGGGGCAGCAGGGCCCGGGCCCAGAATATGCTCTCGGGGGACAGGAATTGTCAGAACCATGTGCTCCTCGTTGGCTGCTCGGGCCAAGGTGACTCTTCTCCTCACATGGGCCCCGTGTGCCAGAGAGAAGGTGGATGAGCAGCCCCTGCACAGTGCCTGAGTCAGCTTCACGAGGGGCCGGGGGAGACACCCGCCCAGAGGAGGAATGCCAACTGACACCAACACAGCAAGAAGGGGCAGCAGGCCTGAGGGTACTCCTTGCCCACCCTTCCACCCCATAAAAGGAACCCTGAGAGCCCCACCCTGTGCTTCCACTCCCAGCCACCTGCAGCGGAGCCAGCAGTCCAGGTGGAATCCCTGACCCACCTTTGCTGATCTGACCGTATCTGGATACTTAGCAGATTCTGCTCAGCACGGGCTCAGCCTGACGTGCCTCACACGGTGGCCGAGGGGAGTCAGGGCCTGTGGGCCAGGGCAGGCTCAGAGGGCAGGGGGAGTGTGTGCACCTCAGAGTCACCCCCGAGGACTCCGGAATACGGCTGCTGGAATAGGGGAGTCTGAGTCCTCAAGGCGGGGGCTGGAGGCCAGCGTGAGACCCCGGAGCCCTGCCCGATCTCCTCTGGGGAGCTGGCCTCCTCAGATCCCTCTGGAGCCTGGGCCAGAACAGGCCATGGGCTCCCACTGCCCCAGGGAATATGCTGGCTCCTGGTGACCAGGGCTCCGATCCCCCTCTGAGCCCTGGGACCTCCTCTCTGCCCCTCATCCTCTACCCCAGGCTCATCCTTCCTCCTGCTCAGGCTGTGCCCTTGGTCCCATCTCCTCAGGTGGGTCCCCCTCCTCTTGTCTCCCATCCTGGCAGCCCCTCCCCCTCCCACGCCAGCCGCCCTGGCGGAGCCACTCTTCCTCCTCCATTCCCAACTCCCCTCTCTCCGCATTTCAATCCTTCCTGTTCTCTCTGCTTCCCAATCTTGCAGTTCTCTTTCCAGTGATTTCTAGCAGAAATCAGTGAAGTGTGGTGGCTAGCTGGCTTCTGGAGGCAAATTGCCTCTTTTGTTCAAATCTTGCCTCCGCCAATTATCTGTGAGTCCTTGGACAAGTTATCAAAGGTCTCTAAGCCTCCTTTGTCTGTCTCAAAATGGGATCGCAACACGGTCTACATCACAGGCCTCTTGTGGGCGTGAAGGTGCTTAGGGTGGGCCCAGCACACCAGGGTGCGGGGTCCATTTGCTGTCGTCACGAGGACGATCTGAGGCAGCAGCAGCTCTGGCTGTGAATGCCGACCCCCTTCCACCGGGTGGTCTCCCCGGGTATGTGCCCCCCACCCGGGTTCCCAGGCCCCTGGAGCAGAGGACCCTGGGACTAGCACACTTGCACTGGCAGGGCCACTCCAAGAAGGATGGAGCCCCTACTCCATCACCCCAGGAAGGATGGAGCCCCTGCTATGTCACTGATGACAACACCAGGGACGCAGAAGGGCCACCAATGCCCTCCAGTGGCAGCTCAGACCCATGGAGACAGAAGGCGAGGTCACTGCAGGGCCTCACAGGTCAGAGGTCAGCAGAGCCTCCACAAACCTGAAGCCCCATGTGCTCCCAGGGCGGCACATGCCGGGCTTCTCTTCCCCTGGGCCTCGGGGGACAGGCAGCCTGAGCCCCCCCCCCCCCCATGGGCTCCACAGAGCAAATCAGGGGACGAGGCTGAGGGAGTGTGTCGGCTGGATGGGAAGCTGAGGTGGTGCAGGAGTCCGGAGCCCCAGGGGCAGCCTGGGGTCAAAAGGACAGGGGCTCAGTGGGCGCAGGTTTGAGCCATGATGCCCAGGTCTACATCTAAATTTTGCCACAGACTGGCCGTGAGTTCTTGGGCAAGTTATCAAGAAATGGAGACTTTATATACGTTTGTGTGTATGTACATAAATCTACCTGCTGTCCGGTGTGATCCTCAGAACAGTGCTGTGCGGTGGGCAGAAGTCACCCCCTCGTATACACACGCTCATATGTATATATCACATACATCTATTTTCTAAACCTGAACCCTCTGCCCTCACTTCCTATGTCCCACAATAGTGCCTTCCTCACTGGTTTGCTCTGCATTCTAAACGAGTTGACACATGAACCGTTCAGGATGGGGAAGGGCCAAGAGTGCTGTGTGAGCTCTCCAGAGGCGACCAGCTCCTACGACATTTATTAAGGTGAATTCTCAGAAGCTGGGTGGTTCCTCCCCACCTCCAGCACGTGTTGAGGGTCAAGTTAACAACAGGTAGATGGCGGTGACCAGACCCACCCAGGAGAATAACACTCAGACTCTCCAGTCCCCATCTACACAGTCTAGTGACTGTCACCATACTTCAGATGCACTGGGATACTTCTCCTTCATTCCAGCCAAAGAATGTATTTATTCAGAATTCTTATATAGACCTCACGGAGTTCAAAGTCACCTGTGATCCAGGCAGAGACCCATCCTTCATCTAATTCCGACTTGAGTCCACTCAAAGGAAGTAGGCTACACAGATGCAAAAGCACCATGGGGAGATCGGGGTAGGGGAGTTTTCATTTTACATTGGAAAGAGAGATGTTAGCAGGAGCCCAGAACTTCCAGATCCTGCTGAACCTCAGAAGTGTCTCAAACTCCAAGAGCTCCATGTGGCCTCCAGCTCCCGCCCCTGAGACCAATGTTCCCAGGAGCCTCTGACCTCAAGGACCCACAGGGCGTGGGCTCCATCCTCCAACAAGAGCCCGCCCCTGCCCAGACCACCCTCTCCAAGCCCCGCTCACCAGGCCAGTTGCTCGGCCCTGGCCCCTGGTGTTTCCGTGGGGGCCACACACCTGCGTCGGATCCCATGCGCTTCCCTGCAGGGCAGCTGCTCTGGGTGACGCCTGCTTCTGCGTGGGAACCGCAGGGAGAGAGAGACCGACTTGTAGGGGTTAGGGTCAGGGTTGGGGCAGCTTATGTTTGGGGTTCAGCCCTGGGCAAATCCCAGGTCGGGGTTTGTGGTTAGGGTGGGGTCTCAGGTGAGGGGTGCAGGGTTTACAGGGGTCATGAGGTTTCTGCAATGCTGTATAGTTTACTGTTTGCAGACCTTAGCCTTAGGGAATTCCTGGTGAGGGTCACAGCTGCGAGTTAGGGGACACATGTGTCAGGGTTCTGGGTGAGTGACAGAATCCCTGAGAGAACCCATCCACCACCTCACGTGCCCTCAGCACCTCTGCAACCTCAAACTCCCCCTTAGCTGGGAAGGGCTCAGGAAAGGGCTTCCCTTGACTCTCAGGCTCCCTAAGAGCCCAATTTGCCCCAGGACTTGGTCAAAACTCCCCCTTATTGTAACGTGCCCACTGGAACCAGGTCGTCCAGCACGGTCTTTAAACCCTGTTGCCCCAAGTCACCCAGTGGACTTTTCAGCACTGTTTGAATTTCTCCATCAGCTTTCTGAGTGCAGAGAAAAGGCACCACGCCATGGATGATCGATAGTTTCCTTCCTAGAAGATTTAAAAGCTATTTTTGCAACACTTAAGCTTTTCATCAAATGATGAACAAGTTTTACCTATTTGTTTCATTACTGGTGATAAATTTGCCAACTCCAGGTCCACCTGTTTTTTGTGAACTTGCCCAAAGAAAACGGCCCCCATGTTGTACACCGCAGGGCAAGGCACTCACAGGTAAAGGTCCTAGGGCCTCACACACCGAGTCATCTTGGAACTCAGCTCTGGACCCTGCTGGCAGGTGTGGCATCCACGCTGGGCAAGAGCCCTGACACTGTGGGGCTGCCTGGCCCAGGATCCCCTGCTCCTCCTCAGCCCTGGACCCGGCCCTTCTGTTGAAGACACATCTCCACCTGTGCAGAGACCTGGCTTTCCTTCTCTGGAGGGAGGGCTGATGCCCAGAGAACAGGCCCAGGAGGTGGTGATGCCCCCCTGCTCAGCCCCTCTGTTGGCATCAGGCCCTGGGCACTGGCCATTTATACTCACCGTGTGCTCCCCCACTCCAGGCAGGTCACAAAGGGCCCCCAAAAGTTCACTCCCAGTGACCCCATCCCTGGGGGACCCCCTCAGTCTGCCCCTCCTGGGCATCTGTGCGGGAAGACCTGTCCCATGACTCTCCTCTCCTCCAGCCCCCGCCCCCTCACCCCATCCCAGAGCCTTGGTTCAACACACTGAATGATTGAGTCTGGGGGCAGCGACCTGCCCATGAGTATGTCCACTACATGGGAAATACATAAGGGGCCCGCAGGCCCAGTCTCACTGTACTGCTGTCTCCAGGAGCCAAGGGCGTGTGAACCCATAAACCCTAGGGTGGGGGTGGGGGGAGAGGAGAGGCGCCATGGTCATTTGGTGTGGTCTGGTCACTCCCAAAGCTGCAGCTTTGTTCCCACAAAACCCTGCCCTGGGGTTTCCATGGTGACTGTAAACACACCTCAGACCCTGGAGATGCAAGCACCCCTTTTCTCTGACAGCTTCTCCCACCGGATACCTGGTCATCCAGGACCGTACATGGAGCCCTGAGTTGTGGGGAGTGAGCTACATGCTGGATGGGGCGTGAGTGGTGAGAGTCCAAGAAAGGGAAGGGGCCACACCAGGGACCAGGGCAGTTGGTCTGGATGAACAGCGCGTGGGGCTGTCTGGGAACGACGCCTCACCCACACAAATCTGCATGAGTACCAAAAACCAAACTAAAAAACATTTAGAAAGCTATGGCCAGAATGGCTCAGGGTCCTCCTGTGGTCACTCTGTGAAAGCAGGCCAGGGGACACAGCTGGGGTCCTGGAGGAGGGCGGATCTCTAAGACGAAGAGCCTGAGTCCCTAGATCCAGCAGTGGCAGGGAGGACTGGCCACAGGTCAGGTCACCGTCGGGATTCCACGTGAGTTCCAGTCGGATGACACTGTCACAGCAGCTGCCGCCATCTTAACGCATGCCCTCTCCTTCCTCTTCCATACAGAGCAGGAGTGCACTCGGGGCAGCCCTGCACTCTGGAGTGCTCACTCGACTAAGTTTCAAGTAGAAGGGCCGCGTGCGATTTCCGGGGAGGATCTGGGAGGGAGGCAGCAGCCCCTTCACTGCCATCTCCTCTCGCTGCAGCTGTGGAGCATACATGTGATGGTCGGAGCCCTCAGCCGTGGGCTGGGAGGTGACTTGAGGATGGAAGCCACTGGAGGGCAGCAGAGCAGAAACTCGGGGACAGGGTCCTCATGTTGGCAGGGTTTGCTGTGCCCGCACAAGGATGCCTGTCATTTATGGATATGTGGTGACTCCTCTCTCCCACCCTGAGGTCTCCCTCCCTTTTGATCTCTCCCTGGTATGTCGCAAAGCAAACCCTACATGCTGCACTGGGGAGGGGATATAAACCTCTGAACACTTAATCAGGGTATGTCATACTTGTAAAACATCTGAAAACGGTTAAGTTTATCATTTTTTTTTAAGATTTTTTAATTTTTCCTCTTTCTCTTCAAAGCCCCCGGGTAGACAGTTGTGCATTTTTAGTTGTGGGTCCTTCTAGTTGTGGCATGTGGGATGCCTCCTCAGCGTGGCCTGATGAGTGGTGCCATGTCCGCGCCCAGGATTCGAACTGGTGAAACCCTGGGCAGCCAAAGCAGAGCATGCGAACTTAACCACTCTGCCAGGGGGCCGGCCCCTGTCGTCTTTTTTGGTAATGAATTCTTAAAGCCTACTTTATCCCATTTTTCTGGAAAATACCTGCATCTCCTTCGTATCATCTTCAACAACACTGCTGTGAAACTAAGTAGACTCCCTATGTCTGTGAAATTGCTTTACAGGATAAATTATACTGCTCTTAAAACAGTTTGAGAAGCAACCTGACAGGCAGTGTTCGATACCTGAGTCATCAGGAGCCGGACCCTGACTGTGAGTATACTTACATCCTTTGCTTACTGAAAACAGGAAGAAACGGAGCAATGCACAGAATGAGTATGTGGCCTGTGCTGTAGTGTGGACTGCAGGAGCTTCTAGAAAGGCCAAGCTCGGCTCTGCAGGCGCTTGTGGGTGGCTGGAGCTGCCCTCCTCATCCTGGCACATCCTCCTCCACTCCATGCACTGGCCACCCACCCAGGGCTTCTCTTCTTTCACATCCTACTTGGCTATTACAAAAACAACTACGAAAAGTTTTCCAAAAGAGAAACCTAGTAATCTCAATTTCTTTCCATTTGATGCCTGCTACAATAGGCCACTTAAGACTCGAATCACAGCACAGCTGTGCTCTCCATGCCTCATAGTGCTTTACTTTTTCCCCTAGATATCTGCGTATCTAGCAGGCGGGACAGTCGCCAGGGCAGGCTGCTCATGGTCAGGGTCAGGGCTGCAGTCAGGGTCAGGATGGAGATAGGGCTGGGGTAGAGACAGTGAGGACGGCTGGGTCTAGGGCGCGGTTGGCGTTAGTGCCACCAGGGAGGAACAGGGCTGCCACCTCTGTTTCCCGTCTGCATGGAGCTCCTGTCCTCCCGCCCGCGCCCCGGGAGCCAGGCTGCCGCCTGTGGTGTAGACGCAGGGAGGGGACCCCGGGTCTGACTGAGCCGGCGCGCAGGGCCTCCTCCCAGTGAGACCCTGGGAGACACAGACCGCACGCCGGGAAGAGCGGCCCCGGCAGGACCAGCGGCCGCGCGAGTGCAGGGCTGGCGCGAGGGCGGGAGGGGTGGGCCCGAGGGAGGCCGCCGCCGGGAGCGCGGACAGTCGGCCGGGGCGGGGCCCACCGCTCCCCGAGGGCTGCAGGGAGGGGACAGCGCGGCTGCGCTCACACACCCCGTCTCACGGCCCACCCGCTCCGGCGGTCCGCGTGGGGCTCCGCCTCCCCCCGGCGACGGGCACTCAGGACCCGAGCCGCCCTCCCCTCGGCGAGAGACTGTGGGGCCAGGGGCGTTGCCAGGGCCGTACGTGCTCGGGCTCCGTCCTCTTGCCCTGCGCGTCAGCCGGTGCTCCTGAGGGAAGCCGGTGGCGCCCTGGGGACAACCCGCGCCCGCCATCCCCCTACCCCGGGTGACAGCAGCGCCCCCTCGGGGGCCTGCGACCCGCAGGAAACAGCAGCCGCCAGAACGCAAAGGAAGGCCAAGGAAGGCGAAGGTACGTGAACACGAACGGTCTACAGCCCGGGCCGCCCGACGGGACGCGCCGCGCAGAGCTGACGCCGCGGAGCACCCCGCACGGTCCCGTCTCAGCAGACGCCGCACGCACGACGCGGGCGGGCGAGCACAGGGCAGCCACTCGCCATCCACAGCCACGCGACGGTCCGGACGCGCCCCCGCCTGCGCCCCGCCGCCTCTTCCAGGGTCGCGTCCCTCCCGGCTTGCGGCCTTGAGACCCCGGATGCTACCTGCCCGCCGGGGGCGCGGGGGCTCCTGGGCTTCTGCGGAGAGACCCCGGATCCCCGTGTCCCCGAGTCCCCACTTCACTCCGGCTCCTCGTGCGGCCCCGCCCCTATGGCCGCCGCCCGCCCCTCGCCGCCCAGCCCTCTCAGTCTCTCCGCCTCTGCTTCCTCAGTGCCTCCTCTCTCCACATGGCCGCTCCGCCCTCCCCTTAGGCCCTCGGCTCTTTCCCTCATTCCTCGGCCCTCCCTGCCCAACAGTGGCTCTTTCCGTGGATCCTCCACCCTGTCGTCGACGCTCGGTCCTTTCCGTAGACACTTGGCCCTCCCCTCCCCACCCGGCTCGGTAGAAGCTCTGCTCCTCAGACACTCTCGGCCCTTTCTGTCTCCCCTCGGCTCTTTCCTCCAGAACTCTGTGACTCGGATAAGCTCGGCGCTCTCGGCCAGCTGGCGGTTGTTTCCATCTCCGCCAGGGCTCTGCGATTCCCAAAACCTCGGCGCACTCGGCCAGCCGTCGGTTCTTTCCGTCGCCCCCCGGCTCCCGGCCCGGATGTGTTAGTCTCGCTTCAGGCTCAGCCCGCGGGACGCGCTCGTGTGCGCTGGGCGGTGGCTGTGTCTGTTCTGAAATTGCAGCTCGCGGAGAACTGTGCGCCAGGGTAGGTGCAGCACGGTCCTGGTGAAAGTCTGGGCGTGTGGCCGGGCGGGGACAGTGGAGTGGGGCCTGGGTCAGAGATCGGCCTCAGGATCAGGGCTGTAAGCTTCATGGATACATGACAAGCAACAGGGTGGACGAGCGCCCGAGGGAGCCATTTGGGTTGAAACGAACTCGGCCGGCACTGGTTTTCCCGAAGGGGCCTGGCCTGTGGGGTGCGCGTGCATCCGCTTTAAATGTTGACTGTGTCCCCAAGACAGGAGAGATCCGTAAGGATGGGGATGCAGCCTCCCCACATCGGCGTTTCTGAAAGGAAAACCGTCTCCCCCTAAACTCAGGATTGAGTGCCGACCCGGCTTCCTGAGACCTCCGACCCGCTGTGTTCACCGACCTGCGGTGTCAGCAAAGCCTCTGGTGACAAGTGAAGGGACATCCCTGTCATATGTGGTGGATGCCATTTGTTCTAAAACCCTATGTAGCCGCTCTGTGACCCCCTTCTTTGGTGCCCTTGCTGCCTTGGGGAGAAAGGCCCCAGGCTAGTCCCCACAGCTGCTCTATAGTAACTCACCCAGTTTTCAGTGGTAGATTAATTATGGAGTATTTGCGGTTAGGGTTAGGGCTGGCATCAGGGATGTGGTTAGGGTAGGGGTTGGGGTCGGTGTCAGGGTTTAGGGTTTAGGCAAAGGTTTAGAGTTTAAGATGGGGTCTGGAATTAGAGGCAAGAGGTGAGAAGAGCGGGGTGAGGGTGAGAGTAAGGGTGAAGGCGAATTTACGGGTTGGGGGTTAAGGATACAAGATACGGGTTAAGGTTCGTGGTTTGGGTACAGGTTCTGGGTTGGGATTAGGATTAGGGTTAAAGGTATGGTGATGTTTGTCGTTAGGGTTAGGGAATTAGGTTTAGGGTTAGGGTTGGGGAGATAAGTTTTAGGGTTAGGGTTTAGGGGTTAGGATTAGGGGTAGGGTTAGGGTAAGGTTAGGGTTAGGATTAGGGTTAGGGTTAGGGTGAGTGTTAGGGTCAGGGCCAGGGCCAGGGTGAGGGTTTGGGCTATGGCTAAGGCTAGTGCTAGGGCTAGGGCTACAGTTAGGGGTTAGGGGTTTGGGGTTAGTGTGGTGGGTTGGGGTAGGGGTAGGGTTAGGGTTAGGTTAGGGTCAGGGTCAGGGTGTGGATCAGGGTCAGGGTTAGGCTTAAGGTAAGGTTAGGGTTAGTGGTTAGGGTTAGGGGTTAGGGGTTAGGTTTAGGGTTAGCTGGGAACCTTTTTTGAAGTATAATGTGCTAGCTTCATCACCACTACCTGACCCCCGAAACAAGATTGTGTCTTAATAAATCCATCAATCTGGATTTTTTTTTTTAAGATCTCTAGTGATTGTGATGTGCAAACCAGCTTTGAGAGTGTCTCTCTTGGGGTGTTTAAAGGCAGAGGGGAGAACCTTGAATCTGAAGAAATTTTATCTACAACCTTTAATCTGTTTATAGGCTCTTGTTACAGATAAAAGTGTTCTTAAGTTGTCAGGAAGGGATATTTAACATTTCATCCTTTCTCCTTCCCAGCATTTGATCCTCCAGCTCCCTTTATCACTCGTGTTTTGAACACAAGTGCGATGAAGGAAACCTTTAAAAGCTACATGGAATTGCTTGTCAGTGTTGCCCTGGACCCCGACACGATGCAAGCCCTAGAGAAGAGCAACGGTATATAATCTGCTGAGTAGCACTTCCTGGGTCTTTGTTGTTCTTGTCTGTTAGTTGTGCGTTTAATGTATGTTTTTTTTATCAGTTAACAAATTCATGATATATTGATTCTATACAATGGTCATATCTTTTCATTAATTATCTGAATATTTGAATAACTGTATATTGAATGTATTTTTACTGATCTCTACTCATGGCAAAATTATATAACTATCTGCTAGTTTCTTTCAATTTTACGAATCTTTATGAGCTTTACAATATTTCACTCAGTGTCTGTATTACATGGAGGGTCCAGATGTCAATATATTGTGTTTTCTAATAATTAGATGAACTGGATAATAATGGTGTAAAGATTAAAATTGTATATTTGCGTCCAGTAAAAGCTATATCACAAAGTAATTATTTCCTAATCAGTTAGTACTAAAACAATATATGCATTGTTTTATATTCATTAATATTATTCCTTTATACTCTTGCTTTATTAATCTTTCTTATAGTAAAGTAGGGATGAAGTTGATATATAAATAAACTATATAAAATATATCTAATGTTGCTCACTAATGTTTACCCTTCAGCTACTATAGCATTCACCAGGGACAACTAGAAAGATGAATGAAAGGATTAATGAGCCAGTTTCTATTACCCTTCTTCTGTCAAAATGATTCTATGGGTGTAAGATCAAAAGACAATAGCAAAGCATAGTCAGTAACAATATACTTCAACAGCAGTGCCTAAAAACATGTATTGTTTTATTATTTCCACATACTTTGACATATGTTATTCTACATTAATCCCAGAACAATTTAGCCATTTTGTGGATGAAGACGGTGAGAGGCTCAAAGAGATTAAGTGACTTGCTTAAGAGCCCACAACTTGGAAGAAGCAGAGAAAGGATTGAAGTCCAAGGTTTTCGAGTTCCTGATCCATTGCTTTTTTGACCATATAATCAAAGACAGTAATCTGTACATCAGTCATTTTAGAGTCATGTAGGGCTGGAAGGGACATTAGAAAGTACCTGGTTTAAAGCATTTATTCATTTATTTATTTACCTTTTTGTCCAAAAGATTGGCCCTGAGCTAACATCTGTGCCAATCTTCCCCTGTTTTATGTGGGATGCTGCCACAGTGTGACTTGACGAGTGGTGCTAGGTCCACATCTGGGATCTGAACCTGCACACCCCGAGCCACCAAAGTGGAGTGCACAAACTTAACCACTATGCCACTGGGCTGGCCCCAAAACATTTATTTTGTAGATGAAGGTTCAAAGAGATAAAATATATTTCCTGAAGTTATAGAATAAGTTAGTGGTAGAAGAACCATTATTAAAACCCAATAGTTAATTCCCCATGTTGGCTTTTTGCCATTAAGTGTTTTCCCTGTCAATCAAAACTCCTTGCATCATAAAATATGCATCTCTTAGTAGTGGTCATTTCTAGGCAGTTGTATTTTAAATGACTTTTTCCCCTACTGTTTATCATTGTTTTCTGATTTTTCTCCATTTAATATAAGGGGGAAAGATTTTAATGGTTATAATACTTTAAAATAATCCACAAATGTTTAAAACTTGTTTTTGTGAAATGTAAATTCTTGTAGTATTTGAATTGATTTAGTCACTACTGGAAAGATAAAAGAAAACTATCAGGTGTGTTCTAGTGAGCTTAGAAAGCATTGCACACTAAGGACCTTTTCTTCAATTAGAGGAGGTGTTCTTCTGATGGTCACTGTGCTTGTGTTTGTATTCCAAACATTTTATTGAACTATGAAACCAGTAACCAGATTCTGAGGATTATATATACATTTTCAGAAAAGTCATTAGTATTATAAAAATATGTTGTTATACTGATAAATTAAGAAACAGTCTGTATTCTAAAGTCTTTAATACAGCACCAAAAGTAATTAACTTTACACTCTGGAAGGGCTTTTCTCAAACGAGCTTAAAGTTTCAGGGGTGACAAAGAAAGCACAAAGCTTTGAGTAGGATCTTTGTCATACTTTTAGTTTCCTTCTCTGAAATAACTCTTTTGACTCTTCCCTTGTATTTTTCACACTGGATTTTGATCATTTTTCTTCTCCTTAAACTGTAGTGAATTAAGAATATCATACTTAGTATTTTATAAAATTTTATAATGTTAGATAAATTAATATCCTGTAATACTCTTACTGTTCAGATGGTAAATGAGATCTGGAGAAATTAGGCAGTTGCCCACTGGTCATGTCGTGTGTCAGTTAATTCTAGAGGCAAGGACAGGTTAGAACGCAGGGCTTTCATCCTGTCCACACACTGCGCTGCTGCTTTCTCACTCAGCTAAGGTCTTAATAATGTTTTGAGACAAAGACAGATTTTTAACAAGCTTTTCTGTTGATAGTTTATCCTATTCCAATAAATTTTTATCTTGTTTTAGATGAGCTACTTTTGCCTCATATGAAAAAATAGATAGCATGCTGAATGATAATCGAAAGAGACTTCTTTTGAATCTCCACTTGGATCAGTCATTCAAGGTATTTCCTTCAGATGATTTATTAGCAAAACTCAGTGGCCAATCATAGTCTTAAGCGTAATAGGATGGAAAATTTATGAAAGTCATTTTCAGTTTCATAAAATTTTCAACCAACAAAAAATTTGATTTTTATTCATTGTGAGTCTGTTTAGCTTGTCTTTTTATTGTATTAAGCACATTCTTAGTGTTAATCATTTGCTTTTTTCTGCTTAAATTCATTTTTCAGGCTTTTATATTTTTCTAGTTTTCCTTCTATATAATAATTTCCAAATGTTTTCAAAAGTACTTGCTTTAAACTACTGTATTCCAACCTTGTTTTTCTTCTAAACCTTTTAAAAATTTTCTCATTTCACCTGTAATGAGAATTGGTCTAGCACAGTTGTTAACATTCCCTTTACTTGCGTGCTTTACTCAATATCTGAGCAAAAATTAATTGTCACATAATAGGGGATATGTGTGTATCCATTGATTTATCTTGGCACTACAAATTGGTTTTGGTGTTATCAGAAATATAGAACAACAATAAGCTAATGTAAACTCAGAAAAATTGTGATAGAAGCTACTTAGTAGTCAGAAAATTTCCAGCTTATTCAAAGTATAACATACAACACCTGGAATCATTTGATTATATCTAGCTTGGGAGAAGTTTTTTTATCCATTTGTATAGTTTTTTTTTTTTAAATAGACTTCAGTTTTAGAGGAGTTTTAGGTTCACAGCAAAATTGAGCAGAAAGTACAGAGAGTTCCCATATACCCCATCCCCACACATGAACAACTTTCCCCGTTATCAGCATCTCTTATGGTTCACTCTTGCTGTTGTACATTTTAAGGGTTTGGACAAATGTACAATGACATGTGTGTATCATTATGGTCTCATACAGAGTAGTTTCATTGCCCTGAACATCCTCTGTGCTCCGCCTACTCATCGCTCCCTCCCTCCTACCTTTGGCAACCACCGATCTTTTCACTATCTCCATAGTTTTATCATTTCTAGAATGTCATACAGTTGGAATCAGACAGTGTGTAGCCTTTTCAAATTGGTTTCTTTCACTTAGTAATATGCATTTAAGGTTCTGCCATGTCTTGTCTTTTCTCTTTTAGAGATTGACACCTAAGCTAACAATTGTTGCCAATCTTCTTCTTCTTTTTTGTTTTTTTCTTCTTTTTCTCCCCAAAGCCCCCCAGTACATAGTTGTACATTCTAGTTCTAGGTCCTTCTGGTTGTGCTATGTGGGACGCTGCTTCAGCATGGCCTGATGAGTAGTGCCATGTTTGCACCCAGGATCCTGGGCCGCCGAAGTGGAGTGCGCGAACTTAGCCACTTGGCCACTAGGCCGGCCCCTTCGGTGTTTTTTCATGGCTTGATGGCTCATTTCTTTTTAGCACTGAATAATATTCCATTGTCTGGATAGACAACAATGTATCTATTCTCCCACTGAAAGACATCTTGGTTGCTCCCCAATCCTGGCAATTTTATCAGGAAAGCTACTATACGCATCGTGTGCAGGCTTTTGCATGGACATGTTTTCAACTCCTTTGTGTAATTTGTATAACTTTTTCACATCCCTATTTTATCTGTGAAACTTGACTTCATTTTTGCTAGGTGACCCCAAGCTCTGCTGGTAGTCCTATATTATTCACTGACATGCACTTGCTGAGAAAAAAGTCAGAAGCTAGTAAGAAGCCCAGTACTAAGAATTTGGTCTACTGACTCCCAGTCCAGTATTTTCTGCTTAACTGCTGTCTTCAAACGAAACAGCCCTTTGGGAAATGTCATGTTTTCTTCAGACAATAGGATGTTGTTAGATGGGTGTTTTCTAAAAATTTTCTAAATCTTAAAAATGACCAGTTTGGGCTAACTGTTTTTAGAATGTCAAACCAGTTCTCTGGTAACTTGCATTAAAATAAAGCCACCACTTGGAATTTAATGGACTCAGTAGATATTTAAAACTTATGCAATAGTTTATGATGAAAACTGAAAAATTAGTTTTCATGTTCTTATTTCACAGAAAAAATTTCTAATTTTGAAATTATACTTATTAATTTTGATAATTTTTATTTATAGTAACTTGCATTTCAAAGCCAAAATATACATTATTGAAAGTTAGAATGATTTGATGTAAAATATTACAAACAGTATATTAGAAAAGATTTTCTATTTTTTGGAAATGATTAGCACCATTTTCCATGATGATCTTGGTAATTTTAGGAATCCTAAAGCCTTTTGAAGTTCTGTTTTCATTTGAAATCCATGTACTCCCAGTCATCTTGTGCTTATTAGAAAGATTATTTAAATATTCTCTTTTCATCTCCATTGACCTGGTGTTCATTATTTCCAAATCTGGAATCCTTATTTTGTCTTTAAGTTCCATTTGTTGTAAATAGTAATTCAGGGTCCAAAAGTTTTCAAACCTGGGCATGTTTTATATGGAAAGCACCAAACTATGTAATAAAAGCACAAATAATTTAAGAAAGAGAAGGAAGCTAGAAATTAATGATAGCTCACTCTGGAGGAAATGCCAAAGATCCTATTATTTCTATTTGATGAAACCTAAACTTAGTTCCCTCCTACACTTATATCTAAAAAACAGACTATCTGTTAAAAAATGTCCTGTTTCAGGGGTCACAATGCCAGGTGCTTAGGCACTCAAACAGAATTTGGAAGAGAGTGGCCTTGAAGGTTGTAACTGTTTATAAAACAATTGAGCTTATTGAATGAGAACTATGTTCTGAATAATAAATATAAGAAAAAATATATAATGGGAGCACTTGAACCTGTTTAGTGTCAAAATAATAAATGATACTGGTAACTCACTTTAATTTTTTAAAACAATATTTAAACTAGTTAGATTTAGCTACAAATATTATTTAGTTAGCGTTTGTAGCTTTTTATTGCAAGATGATTTGCCAAGTAGGTTAGGGCATAAATATGCCTGTGGGTTTTAAAGAATGGACTGGAATTGGTTCTGCCGCATGGCCACTAAATTATCACTAAATTATCACTAAATTATCATGCTTTTCCTGTGGTCAGTGAAGCAAGAGAAGTGATAAAGCCAGAGAAGCATCTTGTTTTCTTCTGTTCTCATCCTGGGTCAGATGAATTCTTCATAGCAGGGCTTGGCTAAGTTTCAGGGTGTTAACAGTGGTTTAATTGGTAGAGCTTTGAAGAAACTTACATGTGTCCCTCTTTCTCCTATCATGAAACCAGAGAGGCATGACTCGAAAGAACTCTCTGCCTCATTCGGGAGTCCCCACAGTGTCACAGGCTGTTGCTTAAAGCAGGTCATGAGGTTGGCCCAGATTCAAGGGCTGGGGAAATAGATTCCACATCTTGATGGGAGGAGCTGCAAAGAATTTGTGGCCATGTTTAAAACAGCCACCTGTGTATGTATATGTACGTGTATATTGTATTTATTTACCACATCCATCAATCCCCACACATATGCTTGTGTGTGTATATGTACACATATGTATATATTTCCATATTTTTTAAAATAAATTTTGAGTGGCTAGAAATAGTTTAGATTATTTTTCTTCTGATGTGAATTATTTTTGCTTTATTTTAAAGAGTGCTTTGGAAAATTTTCCTGAACTAACAACAATTACTCAAGACTCTAAAGCAAAAAGTGGGGGATCTGCCATTTCTAAAATCAAAATGAATGGCAGAGCTTATAATAAGAAAACTCTAAGGACTTCTAAGACAACCACTAAATTTGCACAAGTGAGTATATATTGATTGTTGTAATTATACCTTTTCCAGTTGTTAATATAATTCCTACTTAAAACATTGAAATAAGCAAGCAGTTTACCATGTTGTTAATTGTGAAGTTTTTTCAGGTAGAAATGAGCAGCTCTGGCCTAAGGAAGAGGGACTTGGTGTTAGTCTTTGTCTCCAATGCCTAGCACAGTATCTGGCAGACAGTGGGTGCTCACACATTTTTTAAATAGACTAGTAAGCAAGGAATCATCCTGTGCCTGCATTTGTATTTTTTTCTATAGTTTTTCTGTCATTGGATGCAAATTCAGACAGAGAAGTGAGTGTGCACACTTCCCATAGGATTCAGTGTGGATTCCATCTGCAAAATTATTAAAATTGGAATCCATTCAATTTCAAACATGGTCTAAATTACTGCTTTTTCAGAAAACAGCTTAGCAACATATCAAGTCCACATCGAAGATGTATTCTGTAGAAACATATTTACAAATGCATAAAAGCATGCATTTGCTCATTGCAGAATTGTAAGAGCAGTTCAGTTATGTATCATCACTGTGAGACTAGATAAATAAAGAGCCATTCAGATAATGTAATGCTATGGACTTTTCAAAAAGAAGAGGTAGATTCATTTGTTCTTTCACTAAAATTTTTGAATGCCCATGGTGTGCCAAATACAGTTCTAAGTACCACAAATAAACGGTGAAAAATGGTCAAAAATCCCTGCCCTCATATAATTTATATTGGGGGGGGCATATGTAATAAAGAGAAAGATATCCAAGTTTTAGTTACGTGAAAAACTAGTTATAAAAAAGAAAGTTGCAGAACAATATGTATAGTATGATTCCCTTCTCTTTACAAAATTAGTGTTGTTAATATATGTTTGGGGGGACATGGAAGAATGCATAACTGTAATGCTGTTAACCTCGTTTATCTCTGAATCAAGAGATTATAGGATTCTTTTGCTTTATAAGTCATATGTTTACTGTGTAAATTTTTGTATAATGTTTCATTTTTTGGAATAGTGTATATTTATATTCAGGAAAAAGAATGAAGATTTTAAAATACAATTTAAATTCTTTTTTTGAATAAGCTCCTGTTGATATTAATACAGGGTAATGCCTAGCCATAGAAATCATTTTTAAGATTTCCATTGAGACTTTTGGTCTAGTACTTTTGTAAAAGTATTGTTAGCTCAGATTGCTCCATGAAATAAATATATCTGTAAGCTCTTTTGTTTTTATAGGAGTTTGCTGTTGATCCAGAGAAAATACAGTTGTATTCTTTATATCATTCACTACATCATTATAAATATCTTGTTTATCTCATATGTAAAGAGGTAAGTATTTTTCACTTATTTTAAAAAAGAAATGTGTGTTTTTCCAAATTTTAAGGAGACTGTAGGTATAGTACTTTTTAATGTTTTAAAGGCAATTGTTAGAAAATGTGTCTATATTCTCCTGTAAATAGTAACAAGACGACTTATTGTTCAGAGTCTCTGTCGTGTGTTGTGCTCAGTGCTCAGAGTAATCTGAGGCTCATCGCCTCTCACAGAAACTGTAAGTGGTAATGTTTTTAAGCTGTTAGAGCTTGCTGTACATTGCCATAATAAATGGTCCTTTGCTGCATGTTCTCTCATAATGTATAATGATTCTGCTGTAATTTGCTTCAGTCACTGCTGTCTTCTTTTCACTAGCATGGCCTTATCCCACTTAATTGCAGAGAAATAGGGCATTTGTTCCCTGGCATGAAGAAATGATAATTAAAATTTAATGTTAACTATTAAATACCATAATTTGAGTTGTCAGAAGTTATGTATGACAATAATACCGTTTTTGGATTGGATATAAGGATTAATTTGCTTAGAGGTTAAATGACTATAGACATTACTACCTTTTTTGACCAGCACTATCAATTTTTTAATCAAAAAAGGTGAAGTTGGCTCAAGGCTGTACCTGATATGTTTGATCATGGTTTAGTGTGGAAGGTTGTTCATAAATCGAACCTCTGTCTAGCAAAGGAGAAAGTAAAGATGGTCATGTAAAATATGGTGACTGCTGTTACAGTGCTTCGAAATGCAGAATTGACCCCCAAATTTGCCTTTCAGCTTTTAACACAATTGAAAGGAATTGAGAAAGTTTGAACCACTTTTCCTAGCCTTCCTCCCTGCCCCCACGGAGCCAAAAATGATAGTATTAAACTTAACCCAAATTTATTTGAAATAATCCTTTTCCATGGATAGATTTTTCCCAAAAAAGATTCCTACTTGTAGGTGACTTAATCTCTTTTCATTCAGAATATAGAAACAGTAAGCCCTTGTGAAGAGCTTATAAAGTGATAAGTATAAGCTAATGTGCCAATTCTCTTTATTTTAGATTTCTTCTGTGCAGAAAAGAAATGAAGATTTAGGACAGGAAGAAATTGTTCAACTTTGTATGAAAAATGTAAAATGGGTGGAAGACCTATTTGAAAAATTTGGAGAACTTCTAAATCATGTTCAGCAGAAATGTTCCTAACAATTTCCACAAAAGTGCCGTCTATTTTGTAGCACTAATGAGATGGCGGAGAGGGGTGATCAAAGAGAGTCTAAGGCCTCAGATAATCGAATATCAAGCAGTGGACTCCTGCAGGCCCACCTGCTCCGATCAGGGAACTGGCATCGTGACCTCTGCTGAAGGACAGTGGTGCTGCCAAGGCATTCAGTCCTTTGGAAGTGGACCTAAATCCCACGACATGTGTATCCTAATGAATGATTTTTCTATTTTGTAAACCATTGGGTAACTGAGTTTTATTTTCAGAAATGTTTTTTGGCAAATGATGAAGCAGGCACTAAATACAGTTTTTCTTTATTGCTAGAGAGATAACACTTAAGTAACTTGATAATTTTTTCCTGACTCTGACTAAACACCAGGATGAAAGAAAGAGGGCAGAAAGCCTATGTTTGCATTCATGTCTGGCCACGAAATGGAAAGTATTGTACGTTATGAAAACAGATCTGGTGTGATGTGACATTTTGTACGAGAATATCAACAGTTTAAAATATGAAATTCAGAAACTGCATTCTGCTTTACGAACTCCTATTACTCTTAACATGTTCAGGAAACTGGATGTGGAATTGATGCAATTCTATGACTGCTTTTCGTGTCAAATTATGTTGTGATGAAAAAAACAATGACATACTATTTTCCCTATCTCAAAGAAAAGTATTTTCCTTTATACATTTTTTCCTTTGGAAAAATTTTCAGTCGTACATTTTATTTTACTAATAGTTGTATTTTTCACAAGGAAAGTGTTGTGGTTATAATTATATTTGATGTATCTGTACTGCACTTTTCATTATTTTCAGTAAATCTTATTTAGATATATATTGAATTTCTATTGTGAATTCTATCTTGAGGTAACCATTTTTGTTTATACAGATTTCCTTCAGTGTTATCCAGAATATGCATTTAGTACTAGAATTAGTTTAGGTTTATAAATGGGATTGTTAGACACTGCAGTCATTTCCTGATTCATGAAAATAAATTTCTTACTAAATTAGCACTTGATTAACTGATTTATCAAAATAAAAATCTAACCACATTACACATTTTGAAGAATAAACGTTTAGTAGACTTCATGCAGTGTTAAAGACAGCTTACCTAACTGAGAACTGGAAGTGATGGAGCTCTCCTTTGGGTGCCTTTCCAACCTTTAGATGTATATCGTAGCCTTCTTTAGTTCGATAGCTAGTGTTTTGAGTCATTTGGCTGAGACAGTGAACGTATTAGGTTCAACATGACCTTGTATTTTATTTATGTTTGCCAACAGGATGCCTTATTTGTTTGAGAAAAAGATTTACTAGTGTCCTTCTAAATGATCTCCTTTTTTAGGATTCTAAAGATGTTGTTAATCATCCTACTTGTTTATTTTCCCACCATTTAGTGCCTTAAGTCCTATCCAGAAAGCAGTGTTACTGCTTAATGCCCAAATAAGACATGCGTATGTGGATATTGCTGTTGTCTTGATTTTGAGTTAATAGGTCAACTTCTAATAGCTAAAACCTCAGTAAACTGGCAAAGAATTGAAGGTAACACGTGACTCAATTTGAGAATGAAACCTTGTGGCATTGGGTGAAAAATCAGTTTTTGAGGTAAACTTAACATATTGTTTCTGATGGTTATCTTTTTAAGAGCAATAATCCTTAATCCAACAATCCTTGCACCTGCCTTTAGACAGGATACTCAATAATAGCAGTTTCTCTCAAGGGTTAAATGTTCGATTTCTGAAAGTTTAAAACAAAAAAACCGTTTAAGCAGCTTATTTGGAAAACAAAAGTAACTTATTTGATTCATTTTGCCTAACTCAAGTGAGAGAATATCAGCAATGAGCATCATACAATTAATTTTGCTAAATGGAGAAGAGTAGGAAGCAGCCGTATTTCTTTCTGATATTGACTCTGGCTAGAATTGGTTGCTTTCATTTCCAAAGTGCACAGCAGATACTGCATCTCCTAATGTAGTGTTACAAGTCTTTATGTTACTCCCCCAGCTTACTTTCCTGAATCATTGTTGGTTTAAATATTTTAAAAAGTCGTCTTGCATTTAGGGTAACTCTTGAAGTACCTGTTTGAAACCACTAGCCACATTTTCTTCATGATAAGACCCTTAGGAAATAGAGATGTTTCTTGTAGAAAATAGCCCATTTCCTTTTCAACTACAGTTGCCCTCCAACTGTTTGCAGTTGAATTCATTTTAGTAAAACAAGTGTTTTTGTGATATCAGAGGCCAAGTCTATAGGACTGCCTGGAGGAGACCTGGTTGTAACTTTGCACCGTCCTCTGTCATGTGATCCACATAGCATAAACAGACATCAAACTCCAGGCCTTAGAGAAAAGTGGGACACTTATGACAGCTATACATCAGTCTGTCCTTGGGGGTGATGTCAAATACCTAGCTGGTTAGCCTTCACAGTCCTTGCCAGGCAGTTTGAGATTTATAATAGAAATAACTTTAGGTGGTGGATTGAGTCAAAGAGGTAAAGCACATGTTGCACAACCCAGGAAAACATTTTTAAGAAAGATTTGATTTTCCTACCTTCTGATATCTGAAAATTATTTTGTATAAAAAATCATTTTGTGTTGGTGTTTATTTCTAGTTCACATTACTGTTTGGAGAAGCAAGCAGGCTCCTGCTTTTCATTTGCATGATGGCCAGTTTCCACTACTTGAGCCTCTGTTGAAGTCATAAATTTATAATGATTTATGAATTATCATAGTAGTTCAACAATAGAAACTGTCCATTTTTCTATTACACTTTCAAATAGAAAACATTGGTAAGATGGGAAAACTTTAATTATAACGGCTTAAAAAATGTCCCGATTATCTTTAAATTTCTAAATTTCTTTAAATTTCTAAAATTTAAAACTCATAGATGATTCATACATTATTACTGTTTTCAAAGCTTTCATCACATTTTTTAAAGCCTTACTTTCCTTTTAATATGTATATTTATTTTCTTTAAAGCAGCTATTTCCCAGCCTGTGACTTTGGAGATATATCCATAAACCAATACAGCAGCAGGGTTATTGAGTCAGCTTTGGGTCTCAAGAGTTGCTTCAGATGTACACGTTTGTGAATTTTATTGTATTTGTAGAATACAGTTTTTGTTTAAAGACATAGTTCCATCTGTTTCTCAAGACTGCTTTTCAGATAGAGTGAAATATCCCAGGATGACTGCTTCTAATTGTGTCAGTTGCACTTGACACATAACTGCACAAATGAACAATGTACGCTTTTGGTTGTGCATTAACTTACATGTACAACCTTTGGCATCTGTGTTCACAAATGCATGTTTTTGCAAATCACCTTTCTTTATAAATGACAATAATTGAAGTTAAGGACACAAAGAAACTTGCATTTGTAGTCCAGAATTTAAGTGGCCCATAATACGATGTATGGAAATTGGAAATGTGAAGGACAGTTTTGTATATTTATTACTAACTCAGATCATTAAAATGAAAACAATTTTTTAAACAACAAAATCAGAATGTTTTGGGGTTTGGTTTTTTTTTTAAGAATTGAAAACTATTACCCAAAAGCATCATCTTGTTATAGATTCCTCACATAACACTCATCATCTCACAGTGTCCTAAACCAGTTACTAGATATGAGTGCTATAGGGCCCACCCATCTTTTTCTCAAATGGCTGTGTCAACATTTGATGAAATATACAGCCTCAGCTGACAATAACAGAAAATACTTGAGTTTCTATGTTAAGATACAACTCTTTTAGCCCTTTTCCACCCATAAAGAGGTATAAATCCACTGTCACTTTACTAATTTTTATTTGAAAATACAGACAATCCTCCACTTTAAATGGTTTGACTTACAAGTTTTCCTCTTTATGATGGTGTGAAAGCGATACACGTTCAGTAGAAATGGTGCTCAGAAGTTTGAATGTTGATCTTTTTCCGGGCCAACGGGATGTGCACGATCCTGCCTCGCAATGCTGGCAGTGCAGGGAGCCTCAGCTCTCAGTCCCTCCGGCGATCACGAGGGTGGACAGCCGATACACTGCAACCACTCTGACCCCAGTCACCCGTTTTGTTTCCCACTTTCAGTGCAGTATTCAATCAGTTACAAGAGATACTTGACACTGTATTATCCAGCAGGCTTGTGTGAGACGCTTCTGTCTGACTGTGAGTGTCACCGTAGGCGAGGCTAAGCTGGGACATTTGCTAGGTTTGATGTACCGAATGTATTTTTGACTTAGGATGTTTTCAACTTAAGATGTTTTATTGAGACATAACCCCATCGTAAGTTGAGGAAGATCTGTACTGCAAAGTTGGAAGTAATTTCTAATAACTAGATTTTTTTTTATTATCTATACAAGCTATTGAGTAGGTAAAAAGGAGTTTGTCCTGACCCTTTCATTTTCAGAATAATAGCATTTTGCCTTAACTTTCTTATAATATCTTTAAATATTAAATATTTCAAGTAATAATATTGTCAGCATGTTTGTTGTGTTTAGGTTTGGTGTAAAAGCACTTTTCATTCCTTGATTAATTGTATGCAGTTCAAAAATCTTTAATCAGTGATCTCTATCAAAAAAAATTTTTTTTGAGGAAGATTAGCCCTCAGCTAACTACTGCCAGTCCTCCTCTTTTTGCTGAGGAAGGCTGGCCCTGAGCTAACATCCGTGCCCATCTTCCTCTACTTTATATGTGGGATGCCTACCACAGCATGGCGTGCCAAGTGGTGCCATGTCCGCACCCGGGATCCGAACCAGCAAACCCCGGCTGGTCGAGAAGCGGAACGTGCGAACTTAACCGCTGCACCACCGGGCCGGCCCCTCAAAAAATATTTTAAAGTTCTGTAACATCCTTGTTTTGTTATCCATTGGTTGCTGAAATTGCTGTTCATTTTAGTATTTTCCACAAAATAGTTTAGAAAACAGTCACTATTCAAATTACCAGTATGCAAGCCTAAACGATAGCCTTGATCCCACACTGCTTTGTCAAGGTCTTGTGCCTCAGAGAAGCTCTAAACGCAATTATTTAACCTGACTCTTCTCAAGGAAGATGTGAAAGAGGGTACTTCTACTCTTTGTTTTCCATGTGGAAATGTTTTTATTACCAGAAAAATAAAGTGACTCCTTCGTGCTTTTTTAAAAAAAGTCATAGAATATAAAAAAGTGTAAAGAAAAAGGTCTAAACCACTCTACCAAATCTCGACACCAGCCTAAAATATGCTTTCAGTCTATGGAAAGGGTACAAGATTAGGTATTAGGAACTGGTGGTGTGACTTGAAGTAAATTCTAGATTTCAGAGATGCCCATGTTTAAATGAAAATTAAAAGGCACGTTTCAAAGTGAAATAGAAAAGATCTGGATTATTGATCATGTTAGGTTATGTATATATCTGTTCAGTTAGCATGAATAATTTGGTGCTGGCAAGTTTTAAATAAAAGGAAGATAAAATTACCTGTTAGTCTTTTGTTAACCTTATCTATTTTGTAATGTTAATCAGGAGTCTGCAAAAATAACTTATGTTTTACATATAATTTACCTGTGATGCGTGGAGAGCTTATTGTTTTCTCTCACATCCATTATAGATGTTCTTTTAATTTAGCTCCTTAAAGTATTTAGAATAAGGCAACAGTGAAGATCATTTAAGACAGAATAAAAAATAATGGAGATGGTAGAAATGTTTTTCTTAAATTGCAGCCAGTTATCTTTGTCCTCTCGTTACCCTCTTCACAAGCTTTCCATGGCTTTCATTGCCTTTAACCCAAACTCTGTCACAGTGTGCAAAGCCCTTTATGAAATGTCCCTCCTTAACTTCCCCTGCCCTTCAGGAACTTCTTTAAATTCCTCAAATGTGTGTGTGTGTTTTTGCCTCCAGTCCTTCATGTTCCCTCTGAACTGTTCCTTCAGATTTCACTTTAATATCATTTCTGTTGAACTCGATTGGATGCCCTGTGACTCCTCCAGTGCAGCATTTACCACACTCTGGTGGTTGCTTGATGGCTGGTCTCTTTTGTGCTCCATCTTATCTCCTAATGAGAGGACCCTTGGGTGTTTTCCTCACCATTGCATTCCTAGCATCTAGTGCAGTATCTGATCTCATTAAATATTTGCTGAATAACTGGATATATGAAAGGAGAGTTACAGGGACCATTAAAAAGGTAAAACAGGAAAGTATTCATTGCATTTTGCAATAAAGGCATTAATGACCTTAGCAATAGTAATTGCAACATCAGAAGAAAATGGCAGTACCAAGAGTTTGTATAATGCAAAAATTGCTGGTAATTTTAAGAAAAAGTGGAATGTGGTGGCCACCATTTTTTACATTTTGTCCTCATATGCAGAGAGAGCCCTGGTACCAGGAATTCACATTTCTCTTATCTTTTGGGCTGGAGACTCTCCAGCTAGAATAATCAGGGAAGAAAGTCCTAGTTAAAGTTGGTGTTTCTGTTAGATGCATTCATTGTGAGCAAAGTCCTCTGGTGGGAGAGTTCATTTACTGGGGAGGATCAGGAAAGGCTTCATGGAGGCCGTAATGATTAAGCTGAACCTCAGAGGTCGGGAGGATTTTAACAGAGGTGGATGAGCAAGACGGCAATATATTTAGTTTGTATCAGGAGAATGGTGTCCGCTTCTGTTCTGCCACTAGCTCTATTCTCAGGCATGTCCTGTGACACTTAATCTGGATCTGTTTTCTCATCCTGAAAATGAAGCAACAAATAAAGTCTTAAGCTATTAATGTTCTTTAATTCTAGATAGGGAGACTGGAATGTTGGGAGAAATGCCCAGTGGTTCAGTTTGGCAGAGCCTAAAGAGAGAAACAGCAGAAGAGTAAGTATGGAAAGGCCTTACTGCATTATTTACTATCTTGTACTAACTTGCAAGACTTTCAAAATATTTAAGCAACTAATTTGTACACTCACCCCACCATCAGCTCTTAGTGCATCTTGTGACGGTAGTGTGAGATTAATTAGAAACATGTCTGATATCAGCAGTCAATTATGAAGTATTTAAGGACTGTAGCCAAATAGTCTTCATCTGTCTCCAACAGCATGGTCTTGTACACAATAGGCACTTAAAAGGTATGTGTTGAGTAGATAGTGAATAGATAAATGAGGGTTTATTTGGGTACGGGTTAGGGTTCGGGTTGGGGTTCGGGTGAGTGTTCAGGGTTAGGGTTCGGGTTCGGGTTAGGGTTCGGGTTCGGGCTAGGGCTAGGGCTAGGGTCAGGGTCAGGCCTAGGGCTGGGGCTGGGGTCGGGGCTGGGGTTGGGGCTGGGGTCAGGGTCAGGGTTGGGGTTAGGGTTAAGGGTTAGGGTTGGGGTTGGGGCTAGGGCTAGGGCTAGGGGTTAGGGCTAGGGCTAGGGCTAGGGCTAGGCCTAGGGCTAGGCCTAGGGCTTAGGGTTAGGGCTAGGGCCAAGGCTAGGGCTGGGCTAGGGCTAGGGTTAGGGTTAGGGGTTATGGTTAGGGCTAGGGTTAGGATTAGGGCTAGGCCTAAGGCTAGGGTAGGTCTATGGCTAGGGTTAGGGTTAGGGCTAGGTCTATGCTTAGGGCTAGGGCTAGGGTTAGCCTTAGGGCTAGGACTATGTTTAGGGTTACTACTATGTTAGGGTTAGTGTTAGGACTAGGGTTAGCGTTAGGGTCAGGCTTAGGTTAGAGTTCAGGTTCGGGTTCGGGTCCGGGTCAGATTCTAATTTAGGGTTAGGGCTTACGGTTAGGCTTAGGGTTTAGGGTTAGCGTTATTGTTATGGATAGGGGTTAGGGTTAGGGTCGTGGTTGGGGTTAGAGTTGGGGTTGTGGTTGAGGATAGGTGTTAGTGTTGCCGTTAGGCATTAGTGTTGGGTTTGGTGTTAGGGTGAGTGTTAGCTTTAGGGTTAGGGTCTTGCTTTAGCTCTTTTGGAAGCCGAGAAAGAACTCGCTTTCCACAGTGCTCTTACAGCGAACCGGGAACCTCTCCTACAAAGGCGGCTGAAATGCCATTTCTTTCCAGCCCTGATCACGCCGCTTTACAACTTCTGCTTCCTCCACATTTCCATCTTGCGAACCCTGCTCTCAACAAATGTCTACCTCTTCCCCTTAAGCAACATGGGCGAAGCCTGAAGGATTGTGTTTCCAAATGCTTAGGAGGAGAGAGACAAGAGTCTTTTAACCACCCACCGTTGTTCACTAGTGGAGACAGTGTCATAAAGCACCTATAGCAGAAAGGCCCCTTTGCCCGCAGCCATGCCCTACATTCCTCGAGAGCTGGAAGGCACAAAGCACTGCTTCTGTCCCTGAAGGGGAGACAAGCCACAAACCTTGCTTCCAGCTCTTTAGGAAAATGAGAAAGAACTTGCTTACCACAGTTCTCTTACAGCGTACCGGGAACCTCTCCTACAAAGGCAGCTGAAATGCCGTTTCTTTCCAGCCCTGATCTCGCCGCTTTAGAACTTCTGCTTCTGCCACATTTCCATCTTGCCAAAGCTGCTCAGACCAAATGCCTACATCTTCCCCTTAAGCAACGGGGCCGAGGCCCAGATCATTGTGCGTCCACATGCTCACCAGGAGACAGACAAGAGGCTTTTAACCTGCCGGCCCAGTGCACTGGTGGAGAGATTGTCTGAAAGCACCTATGGAAGAAAGGCAACTTCGCTGTCAGCCGTGCCCTACATTGCTCTAGAGGTAGAAGGCACAAGACACGGCCTCCAGCCCTCAAGGGTAGACAAGCCACAAACCGTCTTGCTTGCAGCTCTTTGGGAAGCTGGGAAACAACTCGCTCTCCACAGTGCTCTTACAGCCTACCGGGAACCTCTCCTACAAAGGGCTGTGAAACGAAATTTCTTTCCAGCCCTGATCTTGCCACATTAGAACTTCTGCTCTCAGCCGTGTCCTACATTGCTCTAGAGGTGGAAGCCACAAAGCATGGCCTCCATCCCTCAAAAGGAGACAAACCACAAACTGTCTTGCTTCCAGCTCTTTGGGAAACTGAGAAACAACTTGCTTTCCACAGTGCTCTTACAGTGTACCGGGAACCTCTTCTACAACGGCAACTGGAACACCATTTCTTTCCAGCCCTGATCTCACCGCTGTAGAACTTCTGCTTCTGCCACACTTCCATCTTGCCAACCCTGCTCTCAACAAATGCCTACCCCTTCCCCTTCAGCAACACGGCCGAGGCCTGAAGGATTGCATTTCCAAATGCTTAGGAAGAGAGAGACAAGAGCCTTTTAACCACTCACCTTTGTTCATTGGTGGAGACAGTGTCAGAAAGCACATATAGAAGAAAGGCAACTTCGCTCTCAGCCGTGCCCTACATTGCTCTAGAGGTGGAAGGCACAAGGCACTGCCTGCAGCCCTCCATTGGAGACAAGCCACAAGCTGTCTTGCTTCCAGCTCTTTAGGAAGCTGAGAAAGAACTCACTTTCCACAGTGCTTTACAGTGTCATGTGATTAAAAAGGGAGCATAAATGTGGTTTTTTTCCAGCTTCTGAATCACAGCTATCACGCTGCTTCTTGTGCCACATTTCCATCCTGCTAACCCTGCTCAGACGAAATGCCTACATCTTCCTGTTTGGCAACAGGGCCAAGGCCAGAATGTTGGTGCTTCCACATGCTTAGGAGGAGCGAAGCAATATGCATTTAACAAACAGCCCTTGTGCATTGGTAGAGAGAATCTCCCTCACAGAGAAGAACACTTTCTCCCAGCAGGGCAAATCAGCAGCAGGAGGGAAACCATCTCATAGGCGACCTAACAAATCACTGTAGAGCCAAGACACGTTGTGTCTTGCTTGCTATCCATGAGATCACAAGCAGGAGAAACACTCTTGCTTTTGGCTCTTGGAAAGACTGGATGAACTCCTGCAGCATTGCAGTTGCTTTCCTTCAGGGAAGCATCCCTGGCAAAGAGCAACTGAATTGTCCACAGGTAGTCAGAAAGCACCTATCTCGAAAGGCACATTTGCTGTCAGCTGTGCCCAACATTGGTTTAGAGCTGGGATGCACCAAGCATTCCATCCATCGCTCAAGATAAAAAAAAAAGCCACAAATTGTCTTGCTTCCAGGTCTTTAGGAAGCTGAGAAAGAACTCTCTTTCCACAGTGCTCTTACAGAGTCATCTGATTGAAAAGGCAGCAGAAACGCGGTTTCTTTCCAGCTTCTGAATCACAGCTATCACCCTAATGCTTCAGGCACATTTCTATCTTGCTAACTGTGCTCAAATGAAATGCCTACATCTTCCCCTCAAGGAATGGGGTCGATGCCAGAACGTTGGTGTGCCCACATGCTTAGGAGGAGTGATAAAATATGCTTTTAACAAACAGCACTTGTGCAGTGGCAGAGAGAATCTCCCTCACAGAGAATAACACTTCCTCCCAGCTGGGCTAATCATCAGCCAGAAGGAAGCCGTGTCCTAGGCGACCTAACAAAGCAGTGTAGAGCCAAGAAACAATGTGTCCTGCTTGCTCTGGGTGAGATCACAAGCAGGAGAAATTCTCTTGTTTCTGGCTCTTCCCAAAACCTGGATGAACTCCTGCAATATTGCAATTGGTTTTGTTCAGGGAATCGCTCCCCAGCAAAGAGCAACCAAAATGTCCACAGGCAGTCAGAAAACACCTGTCTCAAAAGGCACATTTGCTGTCAGGCATGCCCTACATTGCTATAGAGCTGGGACGCTCAAAAGCATTCCATCCATCCCTCAAGATAAAACAAGCCACAAACTGTCTTGCTTCCAGCTTTCTAGGAAACTGAGAAAGAACTCCCCTTCCACAGTGTTCTTACAGCGTTCAGGCAACATCTGGTTCAAAAGGCAGCAGAAACATAGTTTCTTTTCAGATTCTGAATCATGGCTATTGTGCTGCTGCTTGTGCCATATTTCCATCTTGCTAACCCTGCTCAGACGAAATGCCTACATTTTGCCCTTTAGCAACAAGGCTGAGGCCAGAACACTGGTGCTTCCATATGCTTATGAGGAGCGAAACAATATGCTTTTAACAAAGAGCCCTTGTACACTGGCAGAGAGAATCTCCCTCATCTAGAAGAACTCTCCTTCTCAGCAGGGCAAAACAGCAGCCAGAGGCTAACCATGTCACAGGCCAACTAACAAAGCAGTGTACAGCCAAGACAAAATGTGTTTTGCTTGCTCTCCATCAGATCACAAGCAGGAGAAACACACATGCTTCTGGCTCTTAGCAAGGCCTGGATGAACTCCTGCATGATTGCAGTTGGTTTCCTTCATGGAGGCACTCCCCATCAAAGAGCAACTAAAATGTCCAGAGGCAGTCAGAAAGCACCTATCTCAAAAGGCACATTTGCTGTCTGCCACCCCAAATCTTGGTGTAGAGCTGGGACGCACAAAGCATTCCTTCTGTCCCTCAAGATAAGACAAGCCACAAACCGTCTTGCTTTCAGCTCTTTTGGAAGCTGAGAAAGAACTCGCTTTCCACAGTGCTCTTAGAGCTTCCCGGCAACGTACCAAATGAATATCACCTTCAAACGATGAAAGAATTTTGTGCTGAACTCTGCTTGCAAATAGTTTTTCAGGAACATTTCCATATAAGACATCGACCATTTCACTTCATGCATATCAGAATATTTATTACCTGCATTCAATGAAAGAACACTGTTTTGAAATCAGCTTGCTTTTAGGTGTTATGTAACATCTTCATATAAGTCATTTCAAGAATTTGGGTATATCATACTGAACAGCTACCACTTTCATACAATGAAAGAACACCATAGGTAGCTGTTTAGGAACATTTTCATGAAAGACTTATCATACACGTCACTGCAGGCATGACACAATATCCATTCATTCAATGAAAAACACTATTGTGAAACCAGCTTTCTTGTAGCTGATTGGCAACATCTTCAGATAAGGCCTTTCTACTTTCAGTATATGGCTAATACTCAGACATCACTTTCCTAAAATTAAAGAACGCTGTGCTGAATCCACCTTGCAGGTAGCTGTTGAGGAACATCTTCATGTAAGACTTATAAAACATTCACTATAGCCATGACAGAATATAAGATATATTTACTCAAATAACAATGTGGTGAAACTAGATTGCTTGTATCTGTTTGGAAATATCTTTATATAAGGCTCTTCACATAAGTGTATGCCATAAAGAATGGCTATCAGGGGCCAGTCTGGTGGTGCATTATGAAAATGAAAGAACACTGTGCTGAACACAGCTCACAGGTAGCTCTTTAAGAATATCTTCATATAAGATTTATCTAACTTTTCACTATAGCCATGACATGATATCTATGACATTAATTCAAAGAAATAACACTATGTTGAAAAAGCTTGCTTGTAGCTATTTAGGAATATCCTCATATAAGACATCAAATATTTCTCTTGAGGCATGACAGAATATATATAACATCCATTTTCTGAATGTACACTGTGGTGAAAACACAGTGCTTGTAGCTGTTTAGGAACATCTTCAAATAAGTCCTATCGAGCATTTCACTACAGATGTGACAGAATATCTATAACATTCACTTACTGAGAGGACACTGTGGTGAAACCAGCTTCCTTGCAGCTGTTAAAGAACATCTTCATGTAAGTTTTTTCTAGCATTTCAGTATGTGCCATACAGAACTGTTATACTTTCTTACAATGAAAAAACATTGTACTTAACTCAGCTTACAGGTAGACTTCTAGGAACATTTTCATATAAGGCTGAAAATTTCACATGTGTGAGAGAATATCTATTACATTAATTCAATGAAAGATCATTATTGTGAAACCAGCTTGCTTGTAGCTCTTTAGCAACATATTCATATAAGAGTTTTCTGACATTTCAGTATATGCCATACAGAGCAACTATCACTTTATTATAATGAGAAATCAGTGCACTGATCCCAGCTTGCAGGTAGCTGTAGAAACATTTTCATATATGACATAAAACATTTCACTTCAGCTATTGGAAAATATCTATAAGGTTATTCAATGAAAGAACACTGTGATGTAACCATGTTGCTTGCAGCTGTTTGGGATGATCCTCATATAAGGCTTTTCAAACATTGCAAGCACGTGCCATTCAGAAAGGTTATCACTTCCATAAAATCAAAGAACATTTTTAGGAACCTAGCTTGCGGGTAGCAGTTTAGAAATATCTTTGTATAAGTTTTAACAAATATTGCACTACACTCACACCAGAATAACTGTAATATTGATTCAAAGAAAGATCACTGAGCTGAACCCTTGCTTGCCATCTGTTAAGGAACATCTTCTTAAAATACTATGAAACATTTCATTACAGATGTGACAGAATATCCATAAGATTCATTCACTGAAGGAACTCTGTGTTGAAATGAGTGTGCTTGTAGCCATTTAGGGACATCTTCATATAAACCATCTCAAACATTACAGCACATGCCCTATCAACTGGCTAACAATTTCTAAGAATAAAAGAACACTGTACTAAAGGCAACTTGCAGGTAGCTCTTTAGGAACATGTTCATATAAGACAAACATTTCACTACAGGTAGGAGGAATACCTATGACATTCATTCACTGAAAGAAAACTGTGGCGAAACCATGTTACTTCCAGGCATTAAGGATCATTTTCATATTAGTGGATTCAAGCATTTAGGTATAGGCCTTACTGAATGAAATCCCTTCAAATAACGTAGGAATATTGTACAGATCCCAACTTGATAGTAGCTGTTTTGGAACACCTTTATAACACATTATAAATTTCACTGCAGGTGTGACAGAATATCCATTGCACTCATTCAAAGAAAGAAAAATAATGTAAAGCCAGCTTTCTTGTAGCTGGTTAGGAACATCTTGATATAAGACTTTTCTAATATTTAAGCATATGCCATACAAAATGGCTATCACTGTCTTACAATGAAAGAACACTGTACTGAACCCCGCTGCAGGCAGCTGTTTAGGAACATCTTCATATAAGACTTATTAAACATTTCACTACAGGCATGACAGACTATCTATAACACTCGTTCACTGAAAGAACACTGTGGTGAAGCCAGATTACTTCTGGCTGCTTAGGAATGTCTTCGTATAAGGCTCTTCAAACACTTCATTATGCCTACAGAATGGCTATCACTTCCATATCCAGAAAGAACGTTCTGATGAAACCAGTGGCTCTTTATGAGCATTTCATTTATGTCTTATCAAACGTTTCTCTACAGCCGCAACATGATATCCATAACATTCATTCAAGGAAACCACACTATGTTGAAAAAGCTTGCTTGTAGCTGTTCAGGAACACTCTCACATAAGACATCAAATAGTTCTCTTGAGGCATGACAGAATACGTATAACATTCATTTTCTGAATGAACACTGTGGTGAAAACACCTTGCTTGCAGCTGTTTAGGGGAATCTGCAAATAAGTCCTATCAAACATTTCACTACGGGCATGATGGAATATCTATAACATTCACTCATTGAAAGAATGCTGTGGTGAAACCAACTTCCTTGTAGCTTTTAAGGAACATCTTTATGTAAGTCTTTTCTAGCATTTCAGTATGAGCCATAGAGAACAGCTATACTTTCTTAAAATGAAAAAACATTGTACTTAACTCAGCTTTCAGGTAGACTTATAGTAACATTTTCATGTAAGATTTATTGAAAATTTCACAACATGTGCGACAGAATATCTATTACATTAATTCAATGAAAGATCACTATTGTGAAACCAGCTTGCTTGTATCTCTTTAGAAATACACTCATATAAGTCTTTTCTGACATTTCAGTGTATGCCATACAAAGTAACTATCACTTTATTACAATGAAAAGTCAGTGTGCTGATCCCAGCTTGCAGGTAGCTGTAGGAACATTTTCATATATGATATAAAACATTTCACTACAGCTATAGGAGAATATATATAAAGTTTATTAAATGAAAGAACACTGTGGTGTAACCAGATTGCTTGTAGCTATTTAGGAGTATCTTCATACAAGTCTTTTCAAACATTTCAGTGTATTCCATCCAGAATGGTTATCACTTCCATAAAATGAAAGAACAATGTTAAGAACCCAGCTGGAAAGTTGTTTTTTAGAAACATCTTTTTATAAGTCTTAACAAATATTGCACTATGGTCATGACAGAATAATTTTAATATTCACTCAAGGAAAGAAGGATGAGCTGAACCCTTGTTTCCTAGTATCTGTTTAAGAAGAACTTCATAAAATACTTAAAAAATTACACTACAGACTTGAAAAATATCCATAAGATTCATACACTAAAGGAACTCTGGTGAAACAAATGTGCTTACAGCTGTTTAGGGGCATATTCACATAAGACATTTCAAACATTTCAGTATATGCCCTACAGATGACCTATCAATTACTAACAATGTGAGAACACTGTTCTAAGCCCAGTTTGCAGGTAGCTGTTTAGGAACATGTTCATATAAGACTTAACAAACATTTCATTGCATGTGGGACAGAATATATATAGCATTTGTTCACTGAGAGAAAACTGTGGTGAAACCATCTTACTTGCAGCCATTAAGGATCATCTTCATATTAGTCATTATAACCATTTCAATATTTGCTGTTCTGATTGAATATGAGTTTCAAACAATGAAAGAAACACTGTGCTGAATCCAGCTTGCAAGTAAGTTTTAACTAACACTTCACTACAAGTGTCACAGAATATCTGCAACATTGTTTCACTGAAAGAACTCTGTGGTGAAAGCATCTTGAAGCTATTATTAGGAACATTTGTATTTAAGACATTTCTCACATTTCAGTATATGCCATAATGAATGGGTATCATTTTCCTACAATGAAAGAACACTGTGCTAAATAGAGCTCACAGATAGCTATCTAGGAACGTTTTTACATAAGACTTATCAAACATTTTACAATAGTCGTGACAGAATATACATAACATTCAGTCACTGAAAGAAAACTGTGGAGAAACAATCTTGCTTGTATATATTTAGAAACTTCTTCATGTTCACCATTTCAAGCGTTTCCATATAAGTCATACTGAATGAATATCACTTTGAGACAATGATATAATGTGCTGAACCCAGATTGCAGGCAGCTGTTTAGGAACCTTTTCACAAGAGACTTATCATACATTTCACTACAAAGTATCTATTACATCCATTCAATGAAAGAACACTATTGTGAAGCCAGATTGCTGGTAGCTAATTAGGAACATCTTGATATAAGGCTTTTCTAATATTTCAGTTTATGCCAAACAGAATGACTATCATTTTCTTAAAATGAAATAACACTGTGTTGAACTCATCTTGCAGGAAGCCATTTAGGATTTCTTCATACAAAACACCAAACATGTCACTACTGCTCTGACAGAATCTCTGTAAGATTCATTCACTGAGGAACACACTCTGGTAAAACCAGATTGCTCATAAGTTTTTAGGAATATCTTTATATAAGGCTATTCAAACACATCATATGCTATACAGAATGATTATCACTTCCATTAAATTAAACAACATTGTGATGCAACCAGCTGGCACATGCTATTTATGAACATTTTGTGTGTGTCTTATCAAACGTTTCTCTGCAGCCACAATGTGATAATTATTACATTCATTCAATGAAATGCTGTGTTGAAAAAGCTTGCTTGTGGCTGTTTAGAAACATCTTCATGTAAGTGTTCATGCAAGTCTTATCAAACATTTCACTACAGGCATGACAGAATATCTATAACATTCAATGTCTGTAAGAACACTGTTGTGAAACCATTTTGCTTGTAGCTACTTAGGGACATCTTCATAAAACTTATCCAGCATTTCACTACAGGTGTGATAGACTATCTATAACATTCATTCACTGAAAGAACATTGTCTTGAAAACACCTAGCAAGTAGCTCTTAAGGAACATCTTCACATATGACATTTCAAACATTTCAGTATATGCCACATGGAACAGCTATCACTTTCTTACAATGAAAGAGCATTGTGCTTAATCAAGCCAACAGGTAGCTGTTTAGGGATATTTTCACATAAATCATATCAAACATTTGACTACAGATGTGACAATGTCTATAACATTTGTTATCTGAAAGAAAATTATGCAAAAACCATCTTCTTTTCACTGTTTAGGAACATCTGCACATAATACACTTCAAATACTTAAGTATATTCCACACAGAGTGACTATCATTTTCACAAAATGAAAGAACACATGCTGAATCCAGTTTATAGGTAGCTGTTTAGGAACATCATATAAGATATCAAATATTTCACCACAGATGTGACAATATCTAGAACATTCACTCACTGAAAGAACACTGTGAAGAAACCATCTTGCTTGTTAGCTGTTTAAGAATATAAATAAAAGGCTCTTCAAACATATCACTTTATGCCATACAGAATGGCTATCATCTCCATAGCCAGAAAAGAATACTGTGATGAACCCAGCTTGCAAGTAATTGTTTATTAATATTTTGTTCAAGTCTTATCAGACATTTGCCTACAGTCATGACAGGATATCTTTAATGTTTATTCAATGTAATAACAATACATTTAAAAAAATTTCCTTGTAGCTGTTTAGAAACATCTTCATGTAAGACTTATTAAACATTCCTTTGCAGGAATGACAGAATCTCTAAACATTCACTCATTGAATGAACACAGGGATGAAAGCAGTTATCTTGTAACTGTTGAGGAACACCTTCATATAAAGCTTTTCAAGCATTTCAGTATATGGCATACAGCATGGCCATACCCTTCTTACAAGGAAAGAAGGTTGTGTTTAATAGCTTTCAGGTAGATTATTAGGAGTATTTTTATATAAGACCTATTGAACATTTAACTACAGGCATGACAGAATATCTATTACATCCATTCAATGAAAGAACACTATGGTGAAAGTGGCTTGGTTTTACTGTTAAGGAAGATCTTCATTTAAGTCCTTTTCAGCATTTCTGTATATGCCATACTAAATGGCTGTCACTATCTTATGATGAAATTATTCTGTCCTGAACACATCTTGTTGGATTCTATTTAGGAACATCTTCATATAAGACCTTTCTAACATTTAAGTATATGCCATACAGAATGGCTCTCACTTACTTACAATTAAAGGACACTGTGCTGAACCCAGCTTGCTGGTGGCTGTTTGAAACCTCTTCATATAAGACTTATGAAACATTGCACTATAAGCATGACAGGATATGTATTATACTTATTTAATAAAAGAAAGTTATTTTTATTCTAGTTTGGTTTTAGCTGAATAGGAACACCTTCATATAAGGCTTTTATAATATTTCAACATCTTCATGTAAGACTTATTAAACATTCCTTTGCAGGAATGACAGAATCTCTAAACATTCACTCATTGAATGAACACAGGGATGAAAGCAGTTTTCTTGTAACTGGTGAGGAACACCTTCATATAAAGCTATCTGAAGGGCTATCACTTTATTAAAAGGAAAGAGCACTGTGCTTGACCCAGCTTATGGGTAGCTGTTTAGGGACATCTTCATAAAAGACTTATCAAGCACTTCACTACAAATGTGACAGAATATCTATAACATTCATTCATTGAAAGAACACAGTGGCTTTAACAGTTGTCCCAAAACAGCAGAATACACATTCTTCTCAAGTGCACATAGAACATTGTCAAGGATAGACCATATGTGGGAAAATAAAGCAAATCTCAAGAAATTTAAGAAGACTGAAATCATATCAAGCATCTTTTCCAACCACAATGCTATGAAACTAGAAATCACCTACAAGAAAAAGGCTGGGACAGTCACAAGTAAGTGGAGACTAAACAACATGCTATTTAACCATTGGATCAATGAAGAAATCAAAAGAGAAATTAAAAAATACCGATAGACAAATGAAAATGAAAATAAAACATACCAACTCTAATGGGATTAAGGAAGAGCAGTTCTAAAAGGGAAATATATAGCAATACAGGCCTACCTCAAGAAATTTTAAACAACTCAAATAAGTAACCTTAAACCACATCTAGAAGAACTAGGAGAAGAAGGACAAACAAAGCTCAAGAAAGCAGGAGATAAATAATAAAAATTAGACCAGAAATAAGTGAAATAAATAAACAGTAGAAAGTATAAATGAAACTGAGTTGGTTCTTTGAGAAGATAAACAAAATAGACAAACTTTAGTCAGACTCACTAAGGAAAAAATAAATAAGGGTCAAATAACGTTAGAAACGAAAAAGGAGAAGTTACAATGGCTACCACAGAAATACAAGGAATTATAAGAGTATGCTATGAAAAAACTAGTGTGCCAGCAAATTGGACAACCTAGATGAAATGGATAAATTCTTAGACTCATACCACCTCCCAGAACAAAATCAAGAAGAAATAGAGAATCTGAATAGACCAATCACAGGGAAAGGGATTGAAACAATAATAAAAAAAAAAACCTCCCAGGGCCAGCCCCATGGCCTAGTGGTTAAGTTTGGCCCAGCTTTGGTTCCAGGGTGCAGACCTACACCACTAAACCACTCATTGGCAGCCATGCTCTCGTGGTGAACCACATGCAAAATAAAGGAAGATTGGCACTAATGTTAGTTCAGGGCAATTCTTCCTCATGAAAACAAGTCCTCCCATAAAACAAAAGTCCAAGGCCAGATGGCTTCTTTGGAGAATTTGACTAGACAATCAAGTAAGGTTTAATACCTATCCATAGCAAACTTTTCCAAAAAGTTAAAGAAGACAGAACACTCCCTAACTCATTCTATGAGGTCAACATTACCATGATACCAAAACCAGAAAAGGACAACACAAATAAGGAAAATTACAGGCCAATATCACTCATTAACGTTGAGGCAAAAATCCTCAACAAAATATTGATGAACTGAATATAGCAATACATTAAAAGGACCATACATCATGATCAGGTGGGACTTATATCAGGGATGCAGGGATGGTTCAACATCCTCAAATCAATCAGTGTGATACATCATATTAACAAAATAAGGAATAAAAATTACATGATCACCTCAACAGATGCAAAATAGCATTTGACAAGACCCAACTTCCATTTACAACAAAAACTCTCAAGAAAATGCGCATAGAAGGAAAGCACCTCAACATAATAAAGGCCATATATGACAAACCTACAGCCAACATCATACTCAATGGGGAAAAAACTGAAAGCCATCCCTCTGAGAAGAGGAACAAGACACAGATGCCCATTCTTCCCACTTCTATTTGAGATAGTACTAGAGGTTTTGGCCAGAGCAATTAGGAAAGAAAAAGAAATAAAAGGTATCCAAATTGGAAAGGAAGAAGTGAAACTCTCATTGTTTGTGGATGACAAGTTTCTATATATAGAAAACCCTAAAGAATCATTCAGAAAACTATTAGAACTAATCAATAACTACAGCAAAGTTGCAGGGTACAAAACCAACTTTCAAAAATCAGTTACATTTCTATACTCTAACAACTAACTGGCAGAGAGAAGTAAAGAAGAATAAAATCCTATTTACAATCACAACGAAAAGAAAAAGTATCTAGGAATAAATTTAACTAAAGAGATGAAAGATCTATACACTGAAAACTATATGGCATTATTCAAAAACATCAAAGAGGACTTAAAGAAATGGAAAGAAATTCCATGCTTATGGATTGGAAGAGTAAACATAATTAAAATGTCCATATTACTTAAAGCAATTACAGATTCAATGCAATCCTAATCAGAACTGCAATGACATTCTTCATGGAAACAGAACAGAGGATCCTAAAACTTATATGTAAAAACAAAAGACCCTGAATAAACAAAGGAATCCTGAGAAAAAGGTCAAAGATGGAGGCATCACAATCGCCGACCTCAATATGTACTGCAATGCTATAGTAATCAAAGCAACATGGTACTGGCACACAAGCAGACACAGAGATCAAAGGAACAGAATTGGAAGCCCAGAAGCAAAACTACATATCAACACAAAGCTAATATTCAACAAAGGAGCCAAGAACATACAATGGAGAAAGCAAAGTCTCTTCAATAAATGGTCTTGGTAAAACTGGACAGCCACATGCAAAAGAATGAAATTAGACCACTGTCTTGCACCATACTGAAAAATTAACTCCAAGTGGATTAAAGACTTGAATGTTAGACCTGAAACCGTACAACTGCTGGAAGAAAATGTAGGCTGTACACTCTTTGACATCAGTCTTAGCATTTTCTTGAATTTCATGTCTACTCAGACAAGGGAAACAAAAGGAAAAACTAACAAATGGAACAACATCAGACTAAAATACTTCTGTAAGGCAAAGGAAATTATGAACAAAATTAAAAGACAGCCCACCAAAAGGGAGGAAATATTTGTAAATCATATATCCAACATGGTACTAATTTCCAAAATATATAAAGAACTCATTCAACTCAACAACAAAAAGATCAAACAATCCTATCAAAAAATGGGCAGAGGATATGAACAGATATTTTTCCAAAGAAGATATACAGATAGCCAACAGGCACATGAAAAGATGTTCAACATCACTAATTATCAGGGAAATGCAAATCAAGACTACAAAAAGATACTGCCTTACACCAGTCAGAATGGCTAAAATTACCAAGACAAAGCATAACAAATGTTAGAGAGGATGTGGAGAAAAGGGAACTCTAATACACTGCTGGTGGCAATGCAAACTGGCTCAGCCACTAAGGAAAAGAGTGTAGAGATTTCTCAAACAATTAAAAATACGAATGCCATACAATCCAGATATCCCATTGCTGGGTACTTATCAAACAACTTTAAATCAACAACTCAAAGAGATTTGTGTATCCCTATATATTCATTGCAGCATTATTCACAATATCCAAGACAAGGAAGCAATCCATATGGCCACCAACTGGTGAATGGATAAAGAGGACATGGAGTACATATATAAAATGGAATACTGCTCATCCATAAAAAAATCAATATCATTTCATTTGCAACAACATGTATGGTCCTAGATGGTATTACATTAAGCAAAATAAGCCAGACAGAGAAGGCAAAAACCATATGATTTCTCTCATTTGTGGAAGATAAACAAACATATGGATAAAGAGAACAGAGTAGCGGTTACCAGAGACAAAAGGCACTGTGGGGAGGGTGAAAGGGATAAAGGGCCACATATGTATGGTAATGGATAAAAATAAGACTTTGGTGGTGAACACGATGCAGTCTACAGAAACTGATCAACGATAATATACACCCAAAATTACACAATGTTATAAACCATTATAACCCAAATATAATAATTTTAAAAAATACTATTTGTTAAACTAAAACACAATAAATTTACCTTATTTCAAAAAAAAAGAGAACACTATGATGAAACAAGCTTTTCTAGCTCTTTATGAACATTTGCATATAAGACATCAAAAATTTCCCTACTGATCTGACAGAATATCTATAACACTCATTCAGTGAAAGAACACTGTGGTGAACCATCTCATTTGCAGCTGTTTAGGAACATCTTCAAATAAGTCATTTCAAACTTTTCAGGCTGTGCCATACATAAAAGCTATCACTTTTTCTTTAAAATGAAAGAACACTGTTCTGAACCTAGCTTGCCAGTACCTATTCACAAACTTCTTTAAAAACTCATTAAACATTTCACTACAAGAATGACAGAATTACGTATAACATTCATTAAATGAAAGAACACTATTGTGAAGCCAGCTTGCTTGTACCTCTTTAGGAACGTCTTCATATAACACTTAAACATTTCCCTACAGACATGACAGAATATCAGTAACATTCATTCACTCACAGAACACAGTGGTGATACTGGCTGGTTTGTACCTGTTAAGGAAAATCTTCATTTAAGTCTTTCAAGCTTTTCAGTATATGTTGTACAGAATGACTATCATTCTCTTGCAATGAAAGAACACCGTGCTGACACCAGAATATCTACAACATTCATTCACTGAAACAACATTGTAGTGAAACTTTCTTGTAGTGTTTATGAACATGTTCATACAAGACATTTCAAACAAATGTATATGCTGTACAGAATGGCTATCAAATTCTTACTGTGGAAGAACACTATTCTGAACCAAGGTAGCAGGTAGCTATTTATGATCATCTTTATATGACTTAGCAAACATTTCACTAGAGACATAACAGATTATCTATAACCTTCTTTCACTGAGAGAACACTATAGTGAAACCATCTTGCCTGTAGCTGTTTAGGAATATCTTCCTATAAAACATTTCAGACTTTTCAGTATAAGCCTCACAGAAAGACTATCGCATTCTTACAGTGTAAGTACACTGTGGTTAAGCCAGTTTGCTTGCTGCTCTTCAGGAACATCTTAATAAAACACAACAAATAATTGACTACAGGCATGAAAGAATATCTAACATCCATTCACTGAAATGACACTGGTGAAATCATGTTGATTGTAGCTGTTTAGAAACATCTTCTTATAAGACATTTCAAACATTTCTGCATATGCCTTACAAAATAGTTATCATTTTCTTACAATGAAAAAACACATTGGTGAACCATCTTGCTTGGAGCTGTACAAGAAGTTCTTCATAGAAGATAGCTCACACATTTCAGTGTATTCCCTGCAGAATAGATGTTACTTTCTTACCTTGATTGTACACTCTGGCTGACAAATCTTAAGTAGATGTGTAAGAAAATCTTCATATAAGATGTATGAAACATTTCACATAAGCAGCACAGAATATTTACAACATTCATTCATTGAAAGAGCATGCTGTTTAACTGTTTTTGTTGTAGCTATTTCAGAATATCTTCATATAAGACTTACCAACATTTCACTAAAGGTATGAGAGAATTTCTATAACATTTATTCAATGAAATAACACTGTGGTTAAACCATCCTACTCATGGCTGTTTAGGAACATCTTCTTAGGAGACAATTCAAATATTTCAGTATAAGCCTTACAGAATGCCTATCACTTTGTAGGAATGAAAGAACACTGCAGTGAAAACATCTTGCTAGAGGCTGCTTAGGGTCATCTTCATATAAGAAGTTTCATACATTTCAATAGCTGCCTTTCAGAACGGTTATCATTTTCTTAGAATGAAAGATCATTGTGGTGAAACCATCATGCTCATAGCTGTTTACGTACGTTTTCATATAAGACTTATCAAACATTTCAATCTATGCATGAATGAATATCTGTAACATTCATTCACTAAAATAACACTTTGATGAAACCATCCTGCTTGTAGCTGTGTAGGAACACTTTATTGTGAGGCAATTCGAATATTTCTGTATACGCCTTATAGAATGACTATCATTTTCTTACAATGAAAGAACAGTCGTGAAAATATCTTGCTTGAAGTTGCTTAGGAACATTTTCATACAAGACATTTCAGTACATTCCTTACACATCAGCTATCACTTTCTTACAATGAAAGAACACTACAATTAAACCACCTTGCTTTCATCTGTTAGGAACATCTTCATACAAGATCTGTCAAACATTTCACTATAGGTGGGACAGAATATCTATTACATTGATTCATTGAAAGAATACTCTGGTTAAACTGTATAGCTTGTAGCTGTTTAGGAACATATTCCTATAAGACATTTAAATCATTTCAGTATATGCTTTAAAAAATGGCTATTACTTTCTTAAACTGAAAAAACACTGTGTGAAACCATTTTGCTTGTAGTTGTTTAGAAACATCTTCATAAAAGACACTTCAAACAGTTATTATTGCCTTACAGAATGGCTATCACTTTCTTACACTGAAAGAACACTCTGGTTAAACCATCTTGCTTGTGACTGTTTAGGAACATTTTCATATGAAATCACTACAGACATGAGGGAATATCTATAACATTCATTCACTGAAAGAATATTGTGATTAAATGATCTTGTTTGGAGCCGTTTATGAACATGTTCATATGACATAAAACATTTCATTACAGAACTGAGAAAATATCTACAGCATACATTCACTGAAAGTACACATTTTAAACCATCTTCCTTGTAGGTCTTTAGGAAAATCTTCATACAAGACATCAAACATTTTACTACAGGCATGAGAGAATATCAATAACATTCATTCACTGAAAGAACACTGTGGTTAAACTATTCTCGTAGCTGTTTGGGAACATCTTCTCATAAGACAGTTCAAACAATTCCATATATGCCTACAGAACAACTATCACTCTCTTACAGTAAAGCAACACTGTGGCAAAACAATATAGCTTGTAACTGTTTAAGGAAATCTTAATATAAGACATTTTGAACCCATCAGTAAATGCCTTACATACAGGTATCATTTTTTTTACAATGAAATAACTTCTCAGTTAAACAGTCTTGTTTATGGCTGTTCAGGAAAAAAATCATATGACTTATCAAACATGTCACTACAATTATGAGAGAATATCTGTAACATTCATTCACTGAAAGATCATTGTGGCTAAACAATATTGCTTGTAGCTGTTTAGGAACATCTTAAGAGAAATTTCAAATATTTCAGTATATGACTACAGAACAGCTATTACTTTTGTAAATGAAAGGATGCTGTGATGAAACCAATTTCTGGTAGCTTCTTAGAAACATCTTTATAGAGGACAGCGTCAAGATGGTGACATAGGAGGACTCTGAATTCACCTCCTCCCATGGACAGAATAAATTTACAACTACTCTTGGAACAATTATTATTAAGAGAGAACAGAAAACTGGCTAAAAAGAATCCTGACAATAAGGGACAGTTCTGATTGAGGTGGAAGATACAGAAATCCACTTCTGGAGAGAAAAAAGCAACCTTTGAGCTGCAATGCTTCATGGCAGGCTGGGAGTAACCTTAAACTATGAAGCCTTCTCTGGAGGAGTCAGGGATCTGAGTGGGAGAGCATTACCAAAATAAGCAACTTTTGGTCTCAGTACAACCGAGACAAGTGTTATAATACTTGCCTTTCTGGCTATTAACTACAACAGGGAATACCCTGAGAAAAGTTATTGGATATAAGGGTAAAAAAAAGCCCGCTCTTAAAGGGCCCACACATAAATTCATCCATTTCAGAAAGCAATCTAAAATCATGAGAAAGAAAGGTACACAGTCCTTTGGTGAAAAGATACAAAGAGACTCAACTGATATGCTCTAGGTGCATCTCAATGAGAGGCAAGACCTTTCCAGGGACTTAAGATTGGTGGCAGCCATTATTGTGACCTAGTGCAGGCATGCTAACACAGATGCTGTCAGACAATATTGGAGTACCTTCCCTGGCCTGTTAGACCATGGGAATGCCACACCCACTAGAGCACTAATTTAATCCAGCTCAGCCAGGGTGGGCAGCCCACCCTAGGGACTGGCCCCAGCCAACAGCAAGCCCTTGGGCAACTTGTGGGCCAATATAGGTGGAGTGCCTGAAACCTATGTAACTGGGCAAGTGGGTCTGCCTCAGTAGGGTAGGGTGTACATGAGTGGTGGGCCTGCATTGGTGGAGTGTGTGGCACCTCTGCAGTGGGTGACTGGGTCCAATTCAGTTTTTCAGGTCACATACATGGGGCAAGAAGGTGTTCATGGAGCATGTAGCCCTGAAGGGGGTGGAGCCTGACAGCTGCAGCAGACTTGTGCTTGTCAAAAAACCACATAGGGGACTTGCCCCACTTCTCAATCTTGAAACAATTAGGTACTCCCATGCCTGGGGCTGGGCCCACTCAGCAGTAACAATGAGAGAGCTGACAACAGCCTCCTAGGCCAGAGGCCTACAACAATTGTAATCCCCTGAGTCTAGCAACCAATAATGCTGGAGGTCTACTCACTTAACAGAAAAACTGCAACAGGAATGTGCTATTAGAACTTGCATCCAACTATGCTGGGGCTCCCCATGCCTGATAAAGTGGCTGAAAGGATGATAGCAGCCACACACAGCTGAGCATAACAACCAGCAAGCTATGGGGACAGCCTAGCCTCCTTGGGTACCTGCAGCAAGAGCAACACTGCCATAAAATAAGGACACGTAAACCACAAAGGGAAAAACCCTGGAACATCGGGAACTGGTGATGAAAGGAAAGCACACTACTGGACCTCATAGGGAATCTTGTACACAAGGCCACGTCTCCAAACTGGGAGATGTAGCTGATGTAACTAATACATAGATATAAGCACAGAGAAGGAGGAAAATGAGGAGACAAAGGAATATGTTCCAAGTAAAGGAACAGAACAAAACCCCAGAAAAAGAACTAAATTGAACAGAAATAAACAATCTACCTGACAAAGAGTTCAAAAAAATAGTCATAAAGATGCTCATTGGTCTCAGGAGAAGAATGGATGAACTCAGTGAGAACTTCAACAAAGAAGTGGAAAATACAAAAAAGAACAAATCAGAAATTAAGAATACAATACTGGAAATGAAAAATTCTCTACAGGGTCTCAATAGCAAAGTATATGATATGAAGAATGGATTAGCAAGCTGGATGAAAGACTAGAGGAAATAACCCAGCCTGAACAAACAAAAGAAAAAAGAATTTAAAAGAATGAAGACAGTATAAGAGACAACTGGGACAACATCAAGAACAGTAATATCTGTGTTATAGGAGTCCCAGTGAGAAGAGAGAGAAAAAAGGGCAGAGAATCTATTTGAAGAAATAATGGCTGAAAACTTTTCTAACCTAAGGAAGGAAGCAGACATCCAGGTACAGGAATCACAGACAGCACAAAACAAGATAAATCCAAAGAGGCCCACACCAAGACACATTATAATTAAAATGTACACTATTAAAGATACAGAGAGAATTTTAAAAGTCACAAGAGAAAGACAACAAGTTACATACAAAGGAAACTCCATACTTCTATCAGCTGGCTTCTCAGCAGAAAACTTACAGGCTACAAAGGAGCAGCACGGTATATTTAAAATGCTGAAAGGAAAACACCTACGGCCAAGAATACTCTCCCTAGCAAGGTTATCATTCAGAATAGAAGGAGAGATAAAGACTTCCCCAAACAAGCAAAAGCAAATAATTTAACTCCAAGAAACCAGCTTTACAAGAAATGCAAAAGGGACTTATTTAAGTGAGAAAGAGAAGAACACAAATAAGAATAAGAAAATTATCAAAAAAGAAGACAATAAAATCACCAGTAAAGGCAACTATATGGTAAATGTAGCAGATAACCACCTATGAAGATAATACGAAGGTCAAAATACAACAGTACAAAAGTTATCTATTTCCATGACAAGAGAGTAATGGATACACATACATACAAAAAGAGGTTAGATAAAGGAGTGGAGTAAAAGAGTAGAGCTTTTAGCAAATGTCAAACTAAAGAGATCATCAACTTAATATAAACTGATATATACATAGGTTATTATCTATGAACCTCATGGCAATCACAAACCAGAAACCTATAACAAATATAGAAAAAATTAAGAGAAAGGAACCCAAACATAATACTAAACAAAGCCATCAAACCACAAGGGAAGAAGAAAGGGACGGAGAAGAACTACTAAAACACCCATAAAAATAACAAAATGGCAATAAGTACATTCTTATCAATAGATACAATAAATGTCAATGAGCTAAATGCTACAATCAAAGACATAGGGTGGCTGATTGGATAAAAAAACAAGACCTATATATATGCTGCACACAAGAGACACACTTCGGACCTAAAGACACTCACAAACTGAAAGTGAGGGATGGAAAAAGATACTCCATGCAAATTGCAATGAAAAGAAAGCTGGGGTAGCAATACTTATCTCAGACAAAACAGACTTTAAAACAAGAACTGTAACAAGATACAAAGAAGGGCACTACATGATAATAAGGGGAACAATCCAACAAGAAGATACAGTACTTGTAAATATCTATGCACCTAATATAGGAGGACCTAAATATAAAAGTGATTATTAACAGACCTAAAAGGAGAAATAGACAGCAACACAATAATAATAGGAGACTTTAACACTCCACTTTCACCAATGGATAGATCATCCAAACAGTAAATCAATAAGGAAATATTGGCCTTCAATAATAAATTAGACCAGCTGGACGTAGTAGATATATACCAAACATTGCATCCAACAACCTCAGAATACACATTTTTTTCAAGTGGACATGGAACATTCTCCAGGATAGATGACATATTAGGCCACAAAAAAGTCTCTATAAATTTAAGAACATTGAAATAAACCAAGCATATTTTCTGACTACAATGGTATGAAACTAGAAGTCAACTATAGGAAGAAAATTGGAAAAACCACAAATATGTGGAGATCAAACAAAATGCTACTAAACAACGATTGGGTCAATGGATAAATCAACGGAGAAATTAAAAAAATACCTGGAGACAAAGGAAAATGAAAATACAACATGCCAAAATTTATGGAACATAGCAAAAGTGATTCTAAGAGTAAAGTTTGTAGCAATATAGGCCTACCTCAACAAACAAGAAAAATCTCAAATAAACAATCTAACAGTGCACCCAATGGAACTGGAAAAAGAGGAACAAACAGGGCCCAAAATCAGTAGAAAGAAGGATATAATGAAAAGAGCAAAAATAATTGAAATAGAGTCTAAAAAAATAGAAAAAATCAATGAAATCAAGAGCCATTCTTTGAAAAGATAAACAAATTTGATAAAACTTTAGCTAGGCTTACCAAGAAAATAAGAGAGAGTGCTCAAATAAATAAATCAGAAATGAAAGTAAATTCAGAAACGAAAGAAGAGAAATTGCAACAGACCTAAAAAATACAAAAGATTATAAGAGAATACTATGAAAAGCTGTATATCAACAAATTGAATAAGCTAGAAAAAAATAGATAAATTCTTAGAATCATGAAAGCTTCCAAAACTGAATCAAGAATAAATAGAGAAATTGAATAGACCAGTCACAAGTAAGGAAATTGAAACAGTAATGAAAAACATACCCCAAAATAAAAATCCAGGACCAGATGGCTTCCATGGTGAATGCCAGCAAACATTCAGATAAGAAATGGTGCCTATCCAGATCAAACTCTTACAAAAAATTGAAGAGGAGGCAAAGCTTCCTAACTCATTCCACAAAATCAACCTTACCTTGAAACCAAAGCCAAACAAGGAAGACACAAAACAGAAAATTACAGGCCAATATCACTGATGAGCATCAATGCAAAAATCCTTAACAAAATACTAGCAAATCAAATACAAAAATATGAAAAATATCATGCACCATGACAATTGGAAGTAATTCCAGTGATGCAGGGATGGTTTAACATCTGTAAATCAGAGTGATACACCACATTAACAAAATGAAGAAGAAAAATCACATGGTCATCTCAACAGATGTAGAGAAATCCCTTGACAAGATAGAGCATACATTTATGATTTTAAAAAACTCTGAATAAAATGGTATAGAAAGAAAGTAGTTCAACATCATAAAGGCCATATATGACAAACCCACAGCTAATATTCTCAATGATGAAAAACTGAAATTTATCCATCTAAAACAGGAACCAGACAAGGGTGTCTTATTCCATCACTCTTATTTAACGCAGTATTGGAAGTCCTACCAGATCAATGGCAAGACAAAAAATAGGATCAAAATTGGAAAGTAAGAAGTGAAACCGCCACTTTTTGCAGATGACATGATTTTATATATAGAAAACCCCAAAGGATCCACAAAAGATTTTAGAAATAGTAAATGAATATGGTAAAGTTACAGGATACAAAATCAACCTACAAAAATGAATTGCTTTTCTATACACTAAGAATTGATTAGTAGAAAGAGAAATTAAGAATATAATCCCATTTACAATTGCAACAGAAAGAGTACAATACCTAGGAATAAACTTAACCAAAAAGGTGAAAGACCTACACTGAAACCTGTAAAACATTATTAAAAGAAATAGAAGAAGACACAAAGACATAGAAAGATATTTCATGTTCTTGGATTGGAATAATTTATATAGTTAAAATGTCCAGACTTTCTAAAGCAATCTACAGATTCACTGCAATCCTTATCAAAGTTCCAATGACATTTTTCACAAAGCAAAGAATCTTAAAATTTATATGGAACAATAAAAGACCCCAAATAGCCAAAGGAATCCTGAGAAAAAAGAACAAAGCTGGAGGTATCATACTCTCTGACTTCAAGATATACTCCAAACCTACAGTAATCAAAACAGCATGGTACTGGCACAAAACCAGACTCACAGATCAATGTAACAGAATTGAAAGCCCCAAGTAAAACCACACATCTATGGACAGCTAATTTTCAACGAGGGAGCCAAGAATGTAAAATGGAGAAAGGAAAGTCTCTTCAATAAGTGGTGTTGGGAAAACTGGACAGCAACATGGAAAAGAATGGAAGTAGACCATTATCTTACACCACACGCAAAAATTAACTCAAAATGGATTATAGACTTGAACATAAGACCTGAAACTACAAAACTTCTAGAAGAAAACCTAAGCAGTTCACTATTAGATGTTGGTCTTAGCAGCATATTTTCAAGTACCAGATCTGACTGGGCAAGGGAAACAATAGAAAAAATAAATGCATGGGACTACATCAAGCTAAAAAGCTTCTGCACAGAAAAGAAAATCAACAAAAATAAGACAACCTAACAATTGGGAGAAGATATTTGCAAACCGTATATCTGATAAAGGGTTAATATCCAAAATATATAGAGAACTCCTACATCTCAACAACGAAAAACTAACAACCCAATTAAAAAATGGTCAGGGGCCAGCCCTGTGGCACAGTGGTTGAGTTCACACATTCCACTTCTGTGTCACTAATTATGAGGGAAATGCAAATCAAAATTCCAGTGAGATACTACCTCACACCCATCAGAATGGCTATAATTAACAAGTCTTGGAGAGGATGTGGGGAAAATGGAACTCTCATACACTACTGGTGGGAATACAAACCAGTGCAGTCACTATGAAGAACAGTATGGACATTCCTCAGAAACTTAAGAATAGAACTTCCATACAATCCAGCTATTCCACTGATGGGTATTTATCCAAAGGACATAAAAACATGAATGAATAAAGATATATGCACCCTATGTTCACTTCAGCATTATTCACAATAGCCAAGACTCGAAAAAACACTTAGTGACCATCAAGGGATGAATAGATAAAGAAGATGTGGTCTACGTACACAATGGAATACTACCCCGCCATAAAAAAGGGTGAAATATGGTGATTTGTGACAACATGGATGTGCCTTGAGGGTATTATACTAAGTGAAATAAGTCAGAGGGAGAAAGTGAAATACCATATGATCTCACTCATTAATAGAAGATAAAAACAACAACAAAGTAACATAGAGACAGAGATTGCATTGATGGTTACCAGAGGGTGAAGGGAGGGAGGAAGGTGAAAGGGATGATTAGGCACATGTGTATCATGGTGGATTGTAGGCAGTCTTTGGGTTATGAGCGTGATGTAATCTACACAGAAATTCAAATATAGTGTTGTACAACTGAAGTTTGTATAATGTTATAGACCAATGTTACCACAGTAAAAAACAAAGATAAACCAAAATTGAATAAATAAATAAAAAGAAACTTCTTTATATGAGAATTATCAACATTTCACTACAGCAGTGAGAGAATATAACATTCATTCACTGAAACAACACGGGTTAAACCATGTTGCTTGCATTTGTTTTAAAAATATCTTCTTAAAACACATTTTTAAAACTTCAATATATGCCTTGTGGAATGGCTATCATGTTTTCACAATGAAGGAACACTATGGTGAAACCACGTTGCTCAAAGTTGTTTAAGAACAACTTCACATAAGTAATTTCAAACATTTCTTTACAGGCCTGAGGGAATATCTGTAATATTCATTCACTGAAAGAACAATGTGATTAATCCATCCTCCTTGTAGCTGTTCAGGAGCTACTTCTTATGAGACAATTCAAACACTTCAGTGTAGTCTGGAAAAAAGGCTATCAGCTTCTTACAGTAAAAGAACACTGTGGTGGAATCATCTTGCTTGAAGCTGTTTACCAACATGTTCATATAAGATACTTCAAAATTTCAGTATATGCCTTTCAGAACAGCCTTCATTTTCTTAGATTGAAAGGAAACTTTGGTGAAATCTTGTTGCTTGTAGCTCTTTAGGAACATTTTCATATAAGACTTATCACACATTTCAACATATGCATGAGAGAATATCTATAACATTCATTAACTGAAAAAACACTGTGGCTAAGACTTCCTGTTTGTAGTCATTTGGGAACATTTTCTTAGAGACAACTCAAACATTGCATTACATGCCTTATAGAATGACTGTTACTTTCGTACAATGAAAGATCACTGTCATGAAAACATCTTGCTTTAAGTTGCTTAGTAACATTTTTATTTAAGACATTTCAAATATTTCAGTGTAGACCTTACAGAGTGGTTGTCACTTTCTCAAAATGAAAGAACACTGTGGAGAAACCATCTTGCTTGTAGCCGTTTAAACACATCTTTATATAAGACTTATCAAACTTTTCACTACAGATGTGAGAGAGTGTAACATTCATTCACCAAAAAAATACTGTGATTAAACAACATTGCTGGGAGCTGTTTAGGAACATATTCTAATAAAACATTTCAAATTTTTCCGTGTATGTGGTACAGAATGGCTGTCACTTTCTTACAATGAAAGAACACTGTGATGAATCTGTCTTGATTGTTGCTGTTTAGGAATATCTTCACTTAAGGCATTTAAAACACTGAGTAAACGCCTTACAGAGCAGGTTTCCATTTCTTACAATGAAAGAACACTGTGGTTAAACCATCTTGCACATAGCTGTTTAGGAACATCTTCATATAGGACTTATCAAACACTTCACTATAGGCAGGGTGGAATATCTGTAAAATTCCTTCACTGAAAGATAAAACTTTGGTTAAACCATCTTGCTTGCAGCTGTTTAGGAACAGCTCCCTATAAGACCTATCAAACTTTTCATTACAGGTATTAGAGAATATATATAACACTCATTTACATAAAGAGCCTTGTGTTTAAAAAACATCTTCTTGTAGCTTTTTAGGAAGCTCTTTGTGTAAGCATTATGAAATATTTCAGTGCATTTGTGAGAAAATGTCATAACACTCTCACTGAAAGAACACTATGGTTAAACCATCTTGCTTGGAGCTGTTTAGGAACATCTTCATATAAGAGTTGCAAAACATTTCAATACAGGATTGAGAGAATATCTGTAACATTCTTTCACCGAAAGTACATGTGTTTAAACAATTTTCATTGTAGGTGTTTAGGAACATCTTTGTACAAGACTTTTCAAACATTTTACTACATGCATGATAGAATATCAATAACATTCATTCAATGCTAGAACACGGTGGTTAAACCATGCTACTTGTAGTTTTAGGAACATCTCATAAAACATTTCAAACATTTCTGTATGTGCCTTATAGAACACCTAACACTTTCTTACATTGAAGAAACACTGTGGTTAAACCAGGTTTATTTTAGCTGTTTGGGAACATCTTCTTATAAGACATTTTTTAAATTTCAGAATATATCTACTGAATGGATCTTTCTTTCATGAATGTTAGAACACTGTGGTGAAACCATCTTACTTGTAACTGCTGAAAAACATCTTCATATAAGACATCAAACATTTCACTACAGATGTGAGAGAATGTAACATTCATTCACTAAGAGAACACTGTGGTTAAACAATGTTGCCGGTACTGTTTAGGAACATATTCTAATAAGACATTTCAAATATTTCAGGATATGCCTTACAGAACGGATATCACTTTCTTACAATGAAGGAACAGTGTGGTGGCTCAATATTGCTTGTAAGTGTTTAGGGACATCATAATATAAGATATTTCAAACATTTCAGTAAATGCTTTACAAAGCCCCTGTCAGTTTCTTACAATGAAAGAACACCAAGGTTAAACCATCTTGCTTGTAGCTGTTTAGGAATATTTCCATTGTAAGACTTATCAAACATTGCACTATAGGCATGAGACCATATCTATAACATCCATTCACTGACATAGTACTTTGATTAAACCATCATGCTTGTAGCTGTTTAGAAACATCTTCTTATAAGACAATTCAAACACAGCAATTTATGCCTTATTGAACGACTATCACCTTCTTACAAAGAAGGAACACTGTTGTGAAAACATCTTGCTGGAAGCTGCTGAGGAAAGTCTTCATATGAGACATTTCAAACATTTAAGTATATGCCTTGCAGAGTGGCTGCCACTTTCTTACAATGAAAGAACACTGTGGCAAACCACCTTGCTTGTAGCTGTTTAGGAACATCTTCTGATAAGACATTTTTATCATTTCAGTATCTGACTTACAAAAAGGTATAACTTTTCTTTTGCTTTTACTGTACTTTTTAAAACTGAGGTTATATTAGTTTATAACATTTAAATTTCAGGTGTACATCTGTATATTTTGATTTTGTGTATATTACTTCATGTTCACCACTCAAAGATGAATTACTATCCATCAGCATACACACAGGCCCAGTGATCTCTTCCTCCCTCCACCCTTCCCCTCTGATAACCAACAATCTAATCTCTGTATCTGTGTTTGGTTGATGTTGCTATTGTTGTTTTTATCTTCTATTTATAAGCAAGGTCATATGGTGTTGGACTTTCTCCCTGTGACTTATTTCACTTAGCATAATACCTTAAAGGTCCATCCATGTTGTCACAAATGGCCACATTTTATCATTTTTTATGGCTCCATAGTATTCTACTGTGTATCTATACCACATCTTCTATATCCATACGTCCCTTGATGGGCACTTAGGGTGTTTCCAAGTCTTGGATATTGTGAATAATGCTGCAATGAACATAGGGTGCATCTATCTTTACACATTCATGTTTTCCTATTCTTTGGATAAATATCCAGCAGTGGAATAGCTGGATCATATGGTACTTCTATTCTTAATTTTTTGAGGAATCTCCATACTGTTTTCCATAGTCACTACACCAGCTTGCATTTCCATCAGCAATGTAGGATACTTCCCTTTACCTACATCTTCTCCAAGACTTGTCATTTCTTCTCTTGTTAATTATAGCCATTCTGATGGACATGAAGTGATATTTCATTGTAGTTTTGATTTGCATTTCCCTAATAATTACTAATGTTGAACAACTTTTCATGTTCCTGTTGGCCATCTGGATATCTTCTTTGGAAAACTGTCTTTTCAGATTTTCTCCCATTTTTTAATTGGGATGTTAGTTTTTTTGTTGTTGAGATGTATGAGTTCATTGGATATTTTGGATATTAACCCCTTATCAGATATATGGTTTATAAATGTCTTCTCCCAGTTGTTAGGTTGTGTTTTTGTTTTGTTGATGGTTTCCATTGCTGTGGAGAAGCTTTTTAGTTTTATTTGGTCCCATTTGTTTATTGTTTCTAGTGTTTCCCTTGCCTTGTCATACATGGTTCTTGAAATTTACTGATAAGACCAAAGTCTAAGAGCATACTGCTTATGTTTTCTTCTAGAAGTCTTATGATTCCAATCTTACAGTCAAGTCTTTAATCCACTTTGAGTTAATTTTTGTGTATGGGGTAAGATAATGGTCTAGTTTTATTCTTTTCATGTGGCTGCCCAGTTTTCCCAACACCATTTATTGAAGAAACTTTCCTTTTCCATGGTGTGTTCTCTGCTCCGTTGTCAAAAATTCACTGTTCATAGATGAGCGGTTTTATTTCTGGGCTTTCAATTCTGTTCCATTGATCTGTGTGTCTGTTTTTGTGACAGTGCCATGCAGTTTTGATTACTAAGGCTTTGTAGTGTATTCTTAAATCAGGGAGTGTGATGTATCAAGCTTTGTTGTTTTTCTTAGGATTCCCTTGGCTATTCAGGGCCTTTTGTTGTTCCATTTAAATTTTATGACTCTTTGCTCTATTTCTGTGAAAAATGTCATTGTAACTTTGATAAGGATTGCATTGAATCTGTAGATTGCTTTAGGAAGTACGGACATTTTAACTATGTTAATTTTTCCAATTCAAGAGTGTGAAATATCTTTCCATGTCTTTGTGCTTTCTATTTCTTTTGACAAAATTTTACAATTTTCAGTGTACTGGTCTTTCACCTTTTTGGTCAAGTTTATTCCTACGTATTGCATTCTTTCTGTTGCAATTGTAAATAATATTGTATGCTTAATTTCTCTTTCTACTACTTTGTTGTCACTGTATAGAAATGCAACTGATTTTTGTATGTTGATATTGTATCCTGCAAATTGACTGTATTCATTTACTATTTCTGGAAATTTTTGTTGAATTCTTTAGAGTTTTCTATATATAAAATGATGTCATCTGCAAATAGTCATAGTTTCACTTCTTTTCCAATTTGGATTCTTTTTCTTTCTTTTTCTTGACTGATTGCTCCACGTAGGACTGCCAAGGCTATATTAAATAAGAGTGGTGAAAGTGGGCATCCTTATCTGGTTCCTGTTCTTAGATGGATAGTTTTCAGTTTTTCTCCATTGAGAATGATATTAGCCATGGGTTTGCCATTTATGGCCTTTTTATGTTGACTTGCTTTCCTTCTATACCTATTTTATTCTGAGTTTTTATCATAAATGGATGCTGTATCTTGTTAAATGCTCCCTCTGCATCTATTGAGATGATCATGTGATTTTTGTCTTCCTTTTGTTAATGTGGTGTTTCACTTTGATTGATTTGCAAATGTTGAACCATTTCTGCATTCCTGGAATAAATCCCACTTGATCATTGTGTATGACCTTTTTAATGTATTGTTACATTCAATTTGCTAGTATTTTGTTGAGGATTTTTGCATCAATGTTCATCAGTGATATTGGCCTGTAATTTTCTTTTTTTGTGTTGTTCTTGTCTGGTTTTGGTAGTAAGGTAACGTTGGCCTTGTAGAATGAGTTAAGAAGATTCTCGTCCTCTTATTTTTTGAAAGAGCTGGAAATTGATAGGTATTATGTCTTCTTTTAATGTTTGGTAGAATTCACCAGGGAAGCCATGTATTCCTGGACTTTCATTTTCTGGGAGGTTTTTGATTACAGTTTCCATCCCTTACAGGTGGTTGGTCTATTCAAATTTTCCATTTCTGCTTGATTCAGTTTTGAAACATTGTATGATTTTAAGAAGTTATCTATTATTTCTAGTTTATCCAATTTATTGGTGTATAGCTTTTCATATACTCATAATCTTTTATATTTCTGAGGTTTTCATTGTAATTTTCTCCTCTTTCATGTCTGGTTTTATTTATTTGAGCATTCTCTCTTATTTTTATGATGATTCTGACTAAGGATTTGTCAATTTTGTTTACCTTTTCAAAGAACCAGCTCTTATTTTCATTGATTCTTTTCTATTGTTCCTTAGCCTTTATTTTATTTGTTTCTGCTCTTATTTTTATTATTTACTTCCTTCTACTGCTTTTGGGCTTTGCTTGTTCTTCTTTTTCCAGTCCGGTTATGTGCACTGTTAGATTTTTTGAGATTTTTCTTGTTTGTTTAGGTAGGCTTGCATTGCTATAAACTTCCCTCTTAGAACCACTTTTGCTGTATCCCATAAATTTTGGCAAGTTGTATTTTCATTTTTATTTGTCTCCAGGTATTTTTTTATTTCTCCTTTGATCATATCATTATTCAGTAGCATTTTGGTTAATCTCCACATTTTTGTGGTTTTTCCAATTTTCTTCCTGTAGTTGATTTCTAGGTTCATACCATTGTGGTCAGAAAGGATGCTTGGTATTATTTCAATCTTCTTAAATTTATTCAAACATTTTATGACCTAAGATGTGATCTATACTGGAGAAAGTTCTATGTCCATTTGAAAAGAATGTGGGTTCTGTGGGTTTTGGATAGAATGTTCCATATATACCTACTAAGTCCATCTGGTTTAATGTTTCATTTAAGGCCAAAGTTTCATGATTGATTTTCTGTTTGGATGATCTATCCTTTGATGTAGGTGGAGTATTAAAGTCCTTTAAAATTATTTCGTTGTTGTCTATTTCTCCTTATTTATGCTAATAATTACTTTATATATTTAGGTGCTCTTATGTTGGATGCATAGACATTTACCTGTGTTGTATCCTCTTGTTGGATTGTTCCCTTTATCATTACATAGTGCCCTTCTTTGTCTCTTGTTACAGTTTTTGTTTTAAAGTCTCTTTTGTCTGAGATAAGTATTGCTACCCCAGCTTTCTTTTCATTGCAATTTGCATGGAGTATCTTTTTCCATCCCTCACTTTCAGTTTATGAGTGTCTTTAGGTCTGAAGTGTGTCTCTTGTGTGCAGCATATATATAGGTCTTGTTTTTTATCCAATCAGCCACCCTATGTCTTTGATGGTAGCATTTAGTCTATTGACATTTAAAGTACCTATTTATAAGTATGTACTTATTGCCATTGTGTTACTTTTTTTCTGGGTGTTTTAGTTATTCTCTGTTCCACTCTTCTTCTCTTGCTCTCTTCCCTTATGGTTTGATGGATTTATTTAGTATTATGTTGGCTTCCTTTCTCTAAATTTTTTGTGTATTTATTATAGGTTTCTGGTTTGTGATTACCATGAGGTTCATATATAATAATATATGTATATATAGCCATCTATATAATGTTGATGGTCTCTTAAGTTTGACCTCTTGCTAAAAGCTCTACTTTTTACTCCCTTTCTCCTACATTCTATATTTTTGCTATCATATTTAACCCCTTTTTTGTGCATGTGTATCTGTTATCCTCTTATCATGGAAATAATTTTAGCAATCTTGTCTTTTGACCTTCATGTTCACTTCATAGGTGGTTGATCTGCTACCTGTATTGTATATATGCCTTTAACAATGATTTTCTTGTTTGGTTTTGTTGATAAATTTTTTATTCCTATCTGTGGTTTTTGTCTTTTCCACTTACATAAGTCCCTTTAGCATTTCTTGTAAGACTGGCTTATTGATATTAAACTTGTTTAGTTTTGGCTTGTCTGGAAAACTCTTTATCTCTCCCTCCATTCTGAATGATAACCTTGCCAGGTAGAGTATTCTTGTGTAGGCTTTTTCCTTTAAGCACTTTAAATAAATCACATCACTCCCTTCTAGCCTGTAAGGTTTCTACTGAGAAGTCAGTGGATAGACTTACGGGATTTCCTTTCTATGTAACTTATTGCCTTTCTCTTGCAGCTTTTAGGATTTTCTCTTTGTCTTTAGTTCTTGTCATTTTGATTATCATTTGTCTTGGTGTGGTCCTCTTTGGGTTCTTCTTGTTTGGTGCTCTCTGTGTTTCCTGTCTCTGGATGTCTGTTTCCTTCCTTAGGTAGGAGGGTTCAGCAATTATTTCTTTGAATGGCTTCTCTACCTCTTTGTCTCTCTTCTTCTCCTTCTGAGACACCTAATAAAGAAGTTATTGCACTTGATGTTGTCCCAGATGTCCCTTAGACTGTCCTCATTCTTTTTATTTTTTCTGTTCAGCTTGGGTGATTTCCTCTGGTCTTTCACCCAGCTCACTGATCTGTTCTTTTGTATCATCTATTCTGCTATTGATATCCTCTAGTGAATTTTTCCTTTCCTTTATTTTATTCTTTAGTTCTAGTTGGTTCTTTCTTATATTTTCCAATACTTTGTTCAATTTTTCACTATGTTCATCTATTCCTCTTCCAAGATTAGTGAGCATCCTTATCATGATTAGTTTGTACTTTTTATCAAGTAAGTTATTTGTCTCTGTTTCATTTAGTTCTTTTTCAGAGGATTTGCCCTGTTCCATATTTGGAAGATATTCTTTTGTCTCCTTATTTTGCCTATTTCTCTGTGCTTATATCTATGTTTTAGGTATATCTGCTATGTCTCCCAATCTTAGAGAATGGGCTTTATGTAAGAGATTCCTTATGAAACCAAGAAACATGCTTCCCTGTCATTACCTATTCCAGTGTTCCAAATGTGTCCCCTGTGTGGGCTGTGTGTGTCCTGTTGTGGCAGGGTGGCTCTTACTGCAGGCGTATGGGAAGGCTACTCTGTCCCTGGCTAGCTGGTTGTAAGGCTCAGCTGCATGTGACTTCTATGGTCCCTTCAGTCACTTTATTGGGCAGGGGATACCAGCATTGTTGGCTGAAAAGTCTAATATGACAATCCTCCTGCAGTTTTTCTGTTAAATAAGGAGGTATCCAGCATGGCTGGTTGCTAGGCTTAGGGACTCACACTTGCTGTAGGCATCTACCCTGCAAGGCTGTTGTCAGCTCTCTCAGGAGAGTAGCTGGGTGGCACTGGTCCCTGGTGTGGCAGCAAACAATTGTTTCAGGCATTGGAGGTGGGGCAGATCCCCTATGTGGTTATTTGAAAAGCACAAGTTTGCTGCAGCTGACAAGCCCCACCACCCTTGGGCCCATCCAACCCATCCACACAGTCCTGCCCTGAGTGCACACCCACCACACTGATGTGGACCCACTTACCCTGCTGCAGAGTCCCCACACACTCAGACACCCCAGGCCCACCCCTCATGCACTCTCTGTCCCATGAAGGCAGACCCATCCTCCCCACTGCAGTGAGACCACACATCCCACATATGCAGGCCCACAAGGGCTTGCTGGTCATGGGGCTCACCCCTAGGGAAGGCTACCTGCCCTGAGTGAGCTGGATTAAAACAGTGCTCTAGTGGTCAGGGAAAACTCCTAACATGCCAGTAACTCCAATGATGTCTGCCAGTATCTGTGTTAGTATGCCTATTATAGGTCACAATCATGGCTGCTGCCAATGTCTCAGTCCCTGTGGAGGTGGTCCCAGCTGCCTCCTTCTTCCTTGAGATGCACCCAGGGCCTATCATGTGAGTCTCTTTGCACCAAAGAGCTGAGCATCTTTCTTTCTGGTGATTTTGTGTTACTTTATGAAATGAGTAAATTTTTCATGGGCTTGTTAGGAGCAGGATTTTCTTTCTCTTATGTTCCATAGCTCTTCAAGGGGTATTCATCATTGTTTTTAAGAGCCAGCAAAGCCAGATACTATGACATTCATCTCGGTGGTGCTGAGTTCAAAAGCTACTTATTGTGGTTTAGCTCTCTGTGCTCAGATACCCTCTCCTCAAGGGAAAGCTTTGGACCTTAAGATTGCAATTGACTGTGAAGCACCATGGCCAGAATGTGTTGTTTTCTTCCCCAGAAAGATATTTCTTGATCTTTCACCTTAGTTAGCACTGTCCCTTGTTGTAGGGGTTCTTTTTATCCAGTTTCCAGTCGTCAAGTGTACTTGTGCCAAGGGTAACTGTAAATTTATTTGGTTCATGGGAGGAGATGAATTCAGAGTCCTGCTATGCCACCATTGTCTCAGCATTCCCCTGATAAGTCATATATGAAGATTTTTCTAAATATTTACCTTCGAGCTGGGTTCAGCACAGAGTAATTTCATTGTAAGAAAGTGTGTTCTGTAAGGCATAACATGAAATGTTTGAAAAGTCTTATAAGAAGATGTTCCTAAACAGCTACAAGCAAGAAGGTTTAACCACAGTGTTCTCTCAGTGAATGAAAGATATAGATAACCATCACACCTGTAGTAAAATCGTTGCTAGCTCTTATATGAAGATGTTCTTAAACACCTAGAAGCAAGATGGTTTAACCAGTGTTCTTTCAGTGAATGAGTGTTACAGTTATTCAGTCACACCTGTAGTGAAATGTTTATCATCTTATATGAAGATGTTCCTAAACAGCTACCGCGATATGTTCTGCAGTGTTCTTTCCTTGTAAGAATGTGACAGCCATTCTCCACAACATATACAGAAATACTTGAAAAGTCATACAAGATGTTCCTAAAGAGCCACAATCAAGATGGTTTAACCACAGTGTTATTTCAGTTAATGAATGTTATAGACATTCTATCCTGCCTGTGGTGAAATTTTTGATGGCTTACACGAAGGTGTTTCTAAACAGATACCTTCAAGTTGGGGTCAGTCAGTGTTCTTTCATTGTAAGAAATGATAGCCATTCTGTAAGATCTAACCAGAAATGTTTGAAATGTCTCATAATAACATGTTCCTAAGAATCTATAAGCAACATGCTTTAACCACAGTATTGCATCAGTGAAAAATGTTATATATATATTGTCATACCTGTAGTGAAATGTTTGATAAACCTTATGCAAGGATCTTCCTAAACTGCTAACTAGCAAGATCGTTTAACCAATGGATATTTTCAGTGAATAAACATTCTAGGTATTCTGTAATTCCTATGGAGAAATACTTGATAAGTTGTATATGAGGATTTTCCTAAATAGCTATCTACAAGTTGGATTCAACACAGTGTTAATTCCATGTAAGAAATTGATAGCCTTTCCTTAAGACCTAATCTGAAATGTTTCTAACATCTTCTATGAAGGTTCTCCTAAACAGCTACAAGCAAGATGGTTAACCTCTGTGATTTTTCAGTTAATGAATATTATAGATAATCTATCCCACCAGTAGTAAAAAGTATGTTATGTTCTATGAAGATATTTCTAAAGAGCTACCTTTTAGCTTCATTCAGCACAGTGTTCTTTCATTCTAAGAAAGTGATAGGCATTCTCTAAGGCCTAACCTGAAATATTTGAAAAGTCTTTCAAGAATATATTCCTCAGCATCTACAAGTAAGATCATTTAGCCACAATATTCTTGCAGTGATTGAATGTTATAGATATTCCCTCATTCCCGTAGTGAAATGTTTTATGTGAAGATGTTTCAAAACAGTTACAAGTAAGAATGTTTAACTACTGTGTTCTTTCAGTGAAAGAATGTTACTTATCTTATGTATTATCTTATGCTTGATGTGAAATATTTGATAAGTCTTATAAGAAGATGTTCCTAAACAGCTACCTGCAAGCTGGCATTCAGCGCAGTTTATTTCCCTGTAAGAAAGATCATTCTGTATGCCCCATGTAACAAAAGCTTGAAATTTCTTGTAAGAAAATGTACCTAAAGAACTACAAACAAGATGGTTCTGAACAGTGTTATTTCAGTGAATGAAAGTTATAGATATTCCTTCATGCTTGTAGTGAAGTTTACTATGTCTTATATGAACATTGCCTAAATAGCTACCAGCAAGATGGTATCATCAGAGTGTTCATTCATTGAAAGAAAGTGAAGGCATTCTGTTTAGCATATACTGAAATGTTTGAAAAGCCCATATGAAGATGTTCCAAAAGCACCAAGGAAAATGGTTTAAACAAGGTGTCTTTTCAGTGAATGAATGTTATAGATATTTTTTCACATGTACTGAAATGTCTGATAGGTCTTATAGGAAGATGTTCCTAAATACCTACAAGAAAGATGGTTTAACCACAGTCTTCTTTCACTGAATGAATGATATAGATACTCTATCCTGCCAATAGTGAAATGTTTGTTAAGTCTTATATGAAGATTTTTTTTTTTGAGGAAGATTAGCAGTGAACTAACTACTGCCAACCCTCCTCTTTTTGCTGAGGAAGACAGGCCCTAAGCTAACATCTGTGCCCATATTCCTCCACCTTATGTGTGGGACACCTACCACAGCATGGTTTTCCAAGTGGTGCCGTGTCCACAATTGAGATCCAAACCTGTGAACCCCAGGCTGCTGAGATGTGGAACGTGTGCACTTAACCACTGCACCACCGGGCCGGCCCCTATGAAGATATTTCTAAACAGCTACAAGTAAGATGGTTTAACAGATTTCTTTCCCTGAATGAAAGTTAAAATATTCTCTCCTGCCAGTAGTGAAATCTTTGATAAGTCATAAATTAAGACATTCCTAAGCAGCTACATGCAAGATGGTTGAAGTACAGTGTTCTTACAGTGAATGAATATTATATTCTGTCATGCGTGTAATGAAATTTTTGATAAGTCTTAAACGAAGATATTCTTAAACAACTACTTGAAAGCGGAATTCAGCACAGTGTGTTTCCCTGTAAGAAAGTGATAACTGTCCTGTACAGCATTTACTGAATGTTGGAAATGTCTTGTAAGAAAATGTACTTAAAAGGGCTACAAGCAAGATGGTGTAACCAACATATTATTTCTGTGAATGAATGTTATAAGTATTCTGATCTGCCTATAGTGGAATGTTTGATAAGCCTTATAAGAAGATGATTCTGGACAACTTACCTTCAACCTGGGTCAGCACAGTGTTCATTCATTGTAAGAAATTGATAGCTGTTCTCTAAGGCGTAAACTTAAATGTTTGAAATGTCTTATAAGAAGATGATCCTAAAGAGCTACAAGCAAGATGTTTAAACAGTGTTCTTTCAGTGAATGAAAGTTATAGATATTCCCTCACATTTGTAGTAAAATGTTTGATAAGTTTTATGTGAAGAAGTTCCTAAATAGATACCAGCAAGCTGGGTTCATCACAGAGTTCTTTCATTGTAAGAAAGTGATAGCCTTTAAGGCCTAACCTGAAAAGTTTGAAATGTCTTATAAGATGTTCCTAAACAGGTATAAGGAATATGGTCTCACCATAGTGTTCTTTCAGTGAGTGAATGTAATAGTCTGTCACATCTGTAGTGAAATATTTGATAAGTTTTATAAGATGTCCCTAAATGTCTACATGCAAACTGGGTTCAGCAGAATGTAGTTCCTATAAAGAAAGTAATAGCATCATGAATGGCATATGCTGAAATGTGTAAAATGTCTTGTAAGAAAATGTACCTAAAGAGCTCCAAGCAAGATGGTTTAACCACAGTGTTATTTCAGTGAATGAATGTTATAGATATTCTGTCCTACCTGCAGTGAAATGTATGATGAGTCTTATGTGGAGACGTTTCTAAACAGCTACATTCAAGCTGGGATCAGCACCTTGTTCTTTAACGTAAGAAAGTGATCAGTTTTCCCAAAGCCCTAACCTAAAACTCTTGAAAAGCCTTATAAGAAGATGTTCCTAAACAGCTACAAGTAAGATGCTCTAACCACAGTGTTCTTTTAGTGAATGGAAGGTGCAGATATTTCCTCACAGCTGTAGTAAAATATTTGATAAATCCCCTATAAAAGTGTTCTTAAACAGCTATGTGCAAGCTGGTTCAGCAAGCTGTTCTTTCCTCATAAGAAAATAATAGCCATTCTGTTCAGCATATACACAAATGATTGAAAAATCTTGTATGAAAATGTTCCTTAAGAGCTACAACATAGAGAGTTGGACTACAGTGTTATTTCAGTGCTTGAATATTATAGATATTCTATCACGGTTGTGGTGAAATATTTGAAAATCTTACATGAAGATTTTTCTAAACAACTACCTTCAAGCTGGATTTTCATAGTGTACTTTCATTGTACAAAAGTGATAGGCATTATCTAAGGTATAACCTGATATTTTTGAAAGGTCTTACAGGAAGATGTTCCTAAGCAGCAACAAGCAAGATGGTTTCAACACGTCTTCTTTCAGTGAATGATAGTTACAAATATTCCCTCAGGCCTGTGGTGAAATGTGTTTGATAAGCCTCACATGAAGCTGTTCCTAAAGAGCTACAAACTGGATGGTTATCTACAGTGTTCTGTCAGTGAATGATGTTACAGAAACTCAGTGACACTTGTAGTGAAATGTTTCTTATGTCTTACATGAAGATGTTCCTAAGCAGCCACCTGCAAGCTTGGTTCAGCACATGCTCTTTCCTTGTAAGAATATGATAGCCATTCTGTACAGCATATACTGAAATCTTTGAAAATCTTATAGGAGGATGTTTCTACAGCTACAAGTAAGATTGTTTAACTACAGTGTTCCTTTAGAAAGTAAATTTATAGACATTCTCTCCAGCCTGCAGTGAAAAGTTTGATAAATGTTGTATGAGGCTGTTTCTAAATGACTACCATCAAGCTAGGTTCAGCACAGTGATCATTTATTGTAAGAGTGTGATAGGTGTTCCATAAAGCATAACTTGAAATGTGTGAAAGGTCTTAAAAGATGTTCCTAAATAGCTACAATCAAGACAGTTTAACAGCAGTGTTATTGCAGTGAATGTATGTTATAGATATTCTGTTACAACTGTAGTGAATTCTTTGATTAAGTCTTATATGAAGGTGTTTCTAAGTAGCTAGCTTCAGGTGGGTTCAGAACAGTGTTCTTTCATTGTAATGAAGTCATAGTCATTTTATAAGGTATAATCTTAAATAATTCAAAAATCTTATAAGAAGATGTCTTATAGAGCTGTAAGCAAGAAGGTTTAACCAAAGTATTCTTTCAGTGAATGAAAGTTATAGATATTCACTCATGCAATAGTGAATTTTTTGATGTCTTATATGAAGATTTACTAAACAGATGCAAGAAAAATGCTTTAAGCACCATGCTCTTTCAGTGAATGAAAGTTATACATATTCTGACATGCCCATAGTGAAAAGTTTGATAAGTCTCACATGAAGATGTTCCTAAACAACTATGTGCACTCTGGGTCAGCACAGTGTTTTCCTTGCAATAAAGTGAAAGTCATTCTATAAGGCATATGCTGAAATATTTGAAATATCTTCTAATAAAATGTACCTAAACTGCTACAAGCACATTGGTTTAGCCACAGTGTTGTTTCAGTGAAAGATTATTATAGATATTCTCTCACACCAATAGTGAAATGTTTGATAATTCTCATATGGTGTTCCTAAAGAGCTACAATCAAGATCGTTTAACACAGTGTACTTTCACTGTAAGAAAGTGACAGATGTCTTTAGGGCATATAAGGAAATGTTTGAAATGTTTTGTATTAAAATGTTCCTAAACATCTACAAGCAAGATGGTTCACCACAGTGTTCTTTCACTGTAAGAAAATTACAGTCATTATGTAAGACATATACTGAAATGTTTGAAATGTCTTACATGAAAATGTTCCTAAATAGCTTCAAACAACATGGTTTAACCACAGTGTTCTTTCTCTGAATGAATGTTATACACATTATGTCAAACATTTCAGGTTAGGCCTTACAGAACAGCTATCAATTTCTTACAATGAAAGAGCATTGTGCTGAAAGCAGCTTGAAGGTAGCTGTTTACAAATGGTTACGCATAAGAGTTAGCAAACATTTCACAACAAGCAGGACAGAATATATTTAAAGTTCATTTAATGAAACAATAATATGGTTGAAATATCTTTTTTTTAGCTCTTTAGGAACATCTTATATTAAGACTTTTCAAACTTTTCAGTAGATGCCATACAGAATGGCTATCACTTTCTTACAACAAAAGAACACTTGGGTGAAACTATGTTGCTTGTAGGTGTTTAGGAACGTCATCAGAGAAGGCTTACATACAGTTCAGTACACCCCTTACAGAATGAATGTCACTTTCTCACAATTAAAGGATGCTGTGAATAAATGACCTTGTAGCTGTTTAGTAACATCATGATGTAACACTTAAACATTTCACTATTGGTGTGAAGGAATATCTATAACTTTCATTCACTTAAAGAACACTGGAGTTAAAAAATTTTGTAACTGCTTAGGAAAATCTTCTTATAAGAATTCTGAAAGATTTCGGTTATGCTTTGCAGAACCCTATCAATTTCTTGCAATGAAAGAACACCATTCTGAATCCATTTTAAATGTAGCTATTTAGAATCATCTTCATATAAGACTGTTCAACATTTCATTACAGGGGTAACACAGTTTCTATAAAATTAATTCATTGAAATAACAGCATAATTAAACCATCTTGCTTGTAGCTGTTTATGGATGTTTTCTTACAAGACCTCTCAAACATTTCACTACAGGCATCAGGGAATATCTATAACATTCATTATCTGAAATAACACTGTGGGTAAACCATCTTGCTTGTGCTGTTTAGGAACATCTTACAAGATATTTCAAACATTTCAGCTTAGACCTTACAAAATGCTGATCACTTTTATACATTGAAAGAATACTGTGCTTAAGCCATCTTGAATTTAGCTGTTTAGGAACATCTTCACATAAGACTTATCAACAACTCACTGCATGTGTGAAAGAATATCTATTACATTCATACACTGAACCAAGACTGTGGTTAAACCATCTTGCTTGTAGTACTCTGGGATGATCTTTTTATGACTTTGTAAACATTCCAGTATATGCCATACAAACAGCTATCACTGTCTCACAGGGAAAGTACGCTATTGTGAGCCCAGTCTGCACATAACTTTTTAGGAATATACAAATGCAGGTTAAAAAACATGTCACTACAGGCATGACAGAACACTTACAATGTTCATTCACTGAAAGAACATTGTGTTTAAATTGTCTTGCTTGTATTTGTTTAGGAATATTTTCTTATAAGACTTTTCAAACATTTCAGCTTATACCTTACAGAATGCCTCTCTTTCTTACAATGAAAGAACACTGTACTGAACCAGGCTTGAAGACAGCTGTTTAGAAACATCTTCATATAACTCTTAATGAACATTTCACTACAGGCAGGACAGACTATCTTAACATTCAATGATGAAATAACACTCTGGTTAAGCCATTTTGCTTGGAGCTCTTTAGGAACATCTTCATATATGACTTTTAAAACTTTTGACTATATGCCAAACAGAATGGCTAACAAGTCCTGACAAGGAAAGAACACTGTGCTGAACCAAGCTTTCAGGTAGCTGTTTAGAAATATCTTGATATAATACTTAACAAACATATCAATAAAGCTGTGGAAGAATATTTATAGTGTTCATTCACTGGAAGAACACTGTAGTTAAGCCATCTTGCTTGTAGCTTTCTAGGAAAATCTTTGTATAAAACATTTCAGACATTTTAGCTTAGGCCTGACAGACTGCCTATAACTCCCTTATAATCAAAGAACACTATGCTGAACCCAGCTTGCAGATACCTGTTAAGGAACATTCACATATAAGAGCTAACAAACAAGTCACTCCCTGCATGACAGAATATCCATAACATTCTTTCACTGAAAGAACACTGTAGTAAACCATCTTACTTCTAGCTCTTCAGAAACATCTTCTAATATGAGTTTCAAACATCTCAGTATATTCTGAACACAATGGCTATCACTTTCTTACAAGGAAAGAAACACTGTGTTGAACCTAGCTTGCACATAGCTGTTTAGGAACATTATCAAAGATTTCATTACAGGTGGGACAGATATCTATAATATTCATTCTGTGAAATCACACTGTGGTTAAACCAACTTGCTTGCAGCTGTTTAGAAACATCTTCCTCTATGGGTTTCCAAACAATTTAGAATATGCTGCACAGGATGGTATCACATTCTTACAATGAAAGAACACTGTGGTGAACCCAGCTTGCAGGTAGCTATTCAGGAACATGTTCATATCAGGCTTAACAAACATATCAGTACAGGTATGACAGAGTGTCTATAACATTCATTCACTGGAAGAACACTGCAGTTAAACCATCTTGCCTGTAGATCACTAGGAACAGCTTCTTATAAGATTTTCAGACATTTCAGTATATGTTATGCAGAACGACTATTACTTTATCACAAGGAAAGATCACTTTTCTAAACCCAGCTTGCAAGTAATTGTTTAGGAAAATCTTCATATAAGACAACAAACATCACAACCAGTGTGACGGAATATCTATAATGTTCATTCAGGGTAATAAGCCAGTGGTTAATCCATCTCGGTTGTAGCTGTTTAGGAACATCTTCTTACAAGACTTTTCAAGCATTTTAGCTAAGGCCTCACAGAACACTGATCATCTTCTTACAAAGAAAGAATATTGTGCTGTACCTAACTTTCAGGAACATCTTCTGATAAAGGTTTTCAAAGATTTTATTATATGGTTTAAAGAATGGTGATGACGTCCTTATAATGAAATAACACTGTGGTGAACTAAGCTTTCAGGTAGCTATTTAAGAACATCCTCATATAAGCCTTACAAAACATACCACTCCAGTTGTGACGTAATGTCTATAACGTTCAATCAAGGAAAGAAAACTGTGGTTAATCTGTCTTGCTTACAGCCATTTAGGAACGTCTTCATATAAGACAGATCAAACATTTCACTAAAAGCATGAGGGAATATCTATGAATTTCATTCACTTAAAGAACACAGGGGATAAAGAATCTTGTTTGTAGTTCTTTAGGAACATCTTCTATAAGACTTTTCAGCAGATGGCGTCAAGATGGTGGCATGGGCAGACTCTGAACTCACCTCCTCCCATGGACAGAATGAATTTACAACTACTCTTTGAACAATTACCCCTAAGAAAGAACTGAAAACTGGATAAAAAGAACCACCACAACAAGGGATGGTGCTGATGGCAGTGGAAGAGGCAGAAATTCCTTTCTAGAGAGGAAAAAAGCCATCTTATAGCCATGATTATTCGTGGCTAGCTGGACACAACCTTAAGGTACAAAGCCTTCCATACAGGAGTGGTGGATCTGAGCAAGGGAGCATTACCACAATAAACAGCTTTTGGACTCGGCACAACTGAGGCAAGTGTCCTAATACCTGGAATACTTTTGTTGGCTATTAACTAAAATGAGGAGTATCCCCAGAAACACTATCAGACACAAGGGGAGAAAAAGAGCCCATGCACCAATTCACCCTCTTCAGAAAGCTACCTAAAATCACCAGAAGGAAGGTGCACTATCCTTTGGTGAAAAGAGACTCACCTGATAGACTCTGGGAGCATCTCAATGAGAGGCAAGACCCCTGCAGGGACTTAGACATTGGTGGTAACCATTATTCTGGTCTACTTCAGGTGTGTTGAGACAGACACTGGCAGATACCATTGGAGTTCTTCCTCTGGCCTGTTAGTGCAGGAGTCTGCCCCCCCTACCCCCACCAGACCACCAATTTAGTCCAGCTTAACCAGGGCAAGTAGCCTGCAAAGAGCAAGAACTTAGACAACTTGTGGGTCCACATAGGTGGGGTGACTGATACAGATGCTACCAGGTGAGTGGATCTGCCTCTGTGGGGCAGGATGTGTATGAGGGGAAGGCCTGCATTTGTGGAGCATGTGGGGATTCTGCAGTGGGGCAATTGAGTCCACTTGAGTGAATCTGGACACACACTTAGGGCAGGACTCTGTTGACAGGGTGTGTGGCCCTGTGGGTGGTGAGGACTGTCAGCTGCAGCAGACTTGTGCTTCTCAAACAGCCACATAGGGGATTGGCCCCATCTTCCAAGGCCTGAAAAACTGGGCGTTCCAATACCTGTGCTAGGCCCACTCACCTACAACCCTGAGACAGCTGACAACAGCCTTGCCGGCAGCAGGCCTGCAGCAATTGTAAGGTATTGAGCCTAGCAACCAGCCATACTGATGGCCTACTCACTTAGAAAAACTGAAACAGGAATGTGCTATTAGTCCTTGCAGCCAACTATGCTGGAGCTTCCCATGCCTGATAAAGTGACTGAAAGGACCATAACAGCTAAATGCAGCTAAGCATTACAACCAGCATGCCAGGGGGACAGCCTACACTCCCTGGGCACCTGTAGCAAGAGCAACCCTGCTATAACAGAAGGACATATGTAGCCCACACAGAGACATCCAGAAAGAGTTGGAACTGGTGATGAGAGGGAAGCAAACTGCTGGGCCTCATAGGGAATCTTGTACATAAGTCCATCTCTCCAAGATTGGGAGGTGTAGCTGACATACCTAATACATAGATATAAGCACAGAGAAATAGGCAAAATGAGGAGACAAAGGAATATGTTCCATGTAAGGGAACAGGACAAAACCTCAGAAAAAGAACTAAATGAAACAGAGAAAAACAATCTAAGTGAAAAAGAGTTCAAGCAAAGAGTAATAAGATGTTCAGATGCTCACTGAGCTTGGGAGAACAATGGATGGATTTAGTGAGAACTTCAACAAGAATTGGCAAATATGAAAAAGAAGAAATCAGAAATTAAAAATGCAACACTGGAAATGAAAAATTCACTTGTGGGACTCAAAAGCAGAGTAAATAATACAGAAGAATGGATCAGCTGGATGAAAGACTAGAGAAATCACCCAAGCAGAACAGATAAAAGAAAAAAGAATTAAAAATAATAAGCACATTATAAGGGACCTCTGGAACAAGACCAAGTGCTCTTACATCTGTGCTACAGGTGTCCCAGAAGAAGAATATGGAGACAAAGGGGAAGAGAATCTATTTGAAGAAATAATACCTGAAAACTTTCCTAACCTAAGGAAGGAAGCAGACATCCAGGTACAGAGAGCACCAAACAAGATAAACCCAAAGAGGTCCACACCAAGACACATTATACTTAAAATGTCCTCTAATTAAACATAACGAGAGAATCCTAAAAGCCACAAGAGAAAGGCAACAAGTTATGTACAAAGGAAACCACATAAGGTTGCCTGCTGACTATTCACCAGAAGCTTTACAGGCTAGAAGGGAATAGAGTGATATATTTAAAGTGCTGAAAGGAAAACACCTACAGCCAAGACTACTCTCCCTAGCAAGGTTATCATTAGGATGGAAGGAGAGATAAAGTGTTCCCCAGACAATCAAAAACTAAGGGAGTTTATCACCAAGAAACCAGATTTACAAGAAATGCTAATGGAACTTAAGTGGAAAACAAAAGACCATAAGTAGGAATAGGAAAATTATCCAAAAAAGCAGTAAAATCACTGGTAAAGGCAAATATACAAGAAAGATCAACCACCTATGAAGCTAATATGGTCAAAAGACAAAAATACTAAAATTATCTATTTCCACGATAAGAGGGCAATGGATATACAGGAACAAAAAAGAGGTTAGATATGATATCAAAAACATAAAATGTGGAAGGAGAGGAGTAAAGGAGTAGAGCTTAGCAACAGATCAAACTTAAAAGACTATCAACTTAATATAGGTTGTTACATACATAGGTTATTTTATATGAACCACATGGTAATCACAAAACAGAAATTAATAATAAATACAAAAAAAATAAGAGAAAGGAACCCCAACATAATAAAAAAAAAAAAAGAAAGCCATCAAACCACAGAGAACAGAGCAAGAGAAGAAGAAAGGAACAGATTAGAACTACTAAAACACCCGGGAAAAATTAACAAAATGGCAATAAACACATTCTTACCAAGAGCTACTATAAATGTCAATGGAGTAAATGCTCCACTCAAAAAGCATAGGGTGGCCAATTGGATAAAAAACAAGACCCATATATATGCTGCATACAACAGACATACTTCAGACCTAAAGACACTCACAAACTGAAAGTGAAGGGATGGAAAAAGATACTCCATGCAAATGGCAAATGAAACAAAGCTGGGGTAGCAATAGTTATCTCAGAAAAAAGAAACTAAAACAAAAACTGTAACAGGAGACAAAGAAAGGCACTACATGATGATAAAGGGAACAATGCAACAAGAGGATATAACACATAAATATATCTGCAACCAACATGGGAGAACCTCCATATATAAAGCAGTTAATAAAAGACATAAAATGAGAAATAGCAACACAATAATAATAGGGGACTTGAACACACTACTTACACCAATGGATAGATCACCCAAACAGAAGATCAATAAGGAAACAGTGATCTTAAATGACACATTAGACCAATGGATTTAGTAGATATATACAGAACATTCCATCCAAAAACTGCAGAATACACATTCTTTTCAAATGCACATTGGACATTCTCCATAATATATCACATATTAGGCCACAAAACAAGTTTCAATAAACTTAAGAAGATTGAAATAATACCAAGCATCTCTTCTGACTACAACAGTATGAAACTAGAAATCAACTAAAGGGAGAAAATTGGAAAAGCCACAAAAATGTGGAGATTAAACAAAATGCTGCTGAATAACGATTGAGTCCATGAAGAAATCAAAGGAGAAATCAAAAAGTACTTGACAAATGAAAATGAAAATACGACATGTCAAAATTTATGGGATACATCAAAAGTGGTTCTAAGAGGGAAGTTTATAGCAATATAGGCTTACCTCAACAAACAAGAAAATCTCAAATAAACAATCTAACAGTGCATCTAACAGCCCTGGAAAGAGAAGAACAAAGATCAAAATCAGTAGAAGGAAAGATATAACAAAAATAAGAGGAGAAATAAAGTCTTAAAAATGGGGGGGGGAATCAATGAAACTAAGATCTAGTTTTTTGAAAACAAAATTGACTAACCTTTAGCTAGACTCACCAAGAAAAAAAGAGAGAAAACTTAAACTCAGAAATGAAAGAGGAGAAATTACAATGGATACATCACAAATACAAGATTGTAAGAGAATACTACAGAAAGCTATATGCCAACAAATTGAATGTTCTAGAAAAAATGGATAAATTCTTAGAATCGTGAAACCTTACAAAACTTAATCAAGAAGAAATAGAGAATTCGAATAGACCAATCACCAATAAGGAGATGGAAACAAATCAAAAAAGTCCCCCAAAATGAATTCCAGGACTAGGCATCTTCCCTGGTGAATTCTACCAAACATTCAAAGAGACACAATACCTATCCTTCTCAAACTCTTCCAAAAAATTGAAGAGGAGGGGAGGCTTCCTAATTCATTCTATGAAGCCAACATTACCCCGATACCAAAACCAGGCAAGGACAACACAAAAAAAGAAAATGATAGGGCAATATCACTGATGAACATCAATGCAAAAATTCTTAACAAAATACTTTCAAATCGAATACAACAATACATTAAAAATATACACTGTGATCAAGTGGGACTTATTTCAGGGATGCAGGGATGGTTCAACATCGGCAAATGCATCAACGTGATACACCACATTAACAGAATGAAGAATAAACTCTCATGATTATCTCAATAGATGAGGAGAAAATATTTGAAAGATACAGCATCCATTTACAATAAAAACCTTGAATAAAATGGGTATAGAAAGTACCTCAACATAATAAAGGCCATATATGACAAACCCACAGCTAATATCATTCCCAATGGTGAATAACTGAAAGCTATTCCTCTAAGAACAGGAGTTAGACAAGGATGCCCACTTTCACCACTCTTACTTAACATAATTTGGAAGTTCTAGCCAGAGCAATCAAGCAAGAAAAGGAAATAAAAGTGATCCATATTGGAAAGGAAGAAGTAAAACTGTCACTATTTGCAGATGATATGATTTTATATAAAGAAAACCCTAAAGAATCCACCAAAACGCTTTAGAAATAATAAATGGGAAAATAGTAAAGTTGAAGGGTAAAAAATCAACATAAAAATCAGTTGTGTTTCTATACACTAACAATGAAGTAGCAGAAAGAGAAATTAAGAAAACAATCCCATTTACAATTCCAACAAAAAGAATAAACTACCTAGGAATAAATTTAACTAAACAAATGAAAGACCTATACACTGAAAATTGTAAAACATTGTCAAAAGAAATAGAAGAAGACACTAAGAAATGGAAAGATATTCCGTGCTCTTGGAATGGGAAAATTTAACATAGATAAAATATCTATACTCCCTAAAGCAATCTACAGATACAATGTAATCTCTATCAAAGTTCCAAAGACATTTTTCACTGAAATAGAAACAAGAATCCTAAAATATATATGGAACAACAAAAGACATCGAATAGCCAAAGGATTCCTGAGAAAAAAGAACAAAGCTGGAGGTGTCACACTCCCTGATTTCAAATTATACTACAAAGCCATAGTAACCAAAACAGTATGGTACTGGCACAAAAACAGACACACAGATCAATGGAACAGAATTGAGAGCCCAGAAGTAAACCCACACATTTATGCACAGCTAGTACTCGACAAGGGAGCCAAGAGCATACGATGGAGAAAGGAGAATCTCTTCAATAAATCGTGGTGGGAAAACTGGACAGCCACATGCAAAGGAATGAAAGTAGACCATTCCCTTACACCATGCACAAAAATCAACTCAAAATGGATTAAAGTCTTGAATGTAAGACCCAAAACCATGAAGCTTCTAGAAGAAAACATGGGCAGTACGCTCTTTGACATCGGTCTGAGCAGCATATTTTCAAGTCCCATGCCTGACCGGGCAAGGGGAACAAAAGAAAAAATGAACAAATGGGACTACATCAAACTAAAAAGCTTCTGCACAGCAAAGGAAACCATCAACAAAACGAAAAGACAACCTAACAATTGGGAGAAGATATTTGCAAACCATATATCAGATAAGGGGTTAATATCCAAAATATACAAAGAACTCATACAGCTCAACAAAAAAAAAAACCCAACAATCCAATTAGAAAATGGGCAAAAGATCTGAACAGAGATTTCTCCAAAGAAGATATACCAATGGCCAACAGGCATATGAAAAGATGCTCAACATCATAAGCTATCAGGGAAATGCAAATCAAAACTACAATGAGGTATCACCTCACTCCAGTCAGAATGGCTATAATTAACAAGACAGGAAACAACAAATGTTGGAGAGGATGTGGAGAGAAGGGAACACTTGTTCACTGCTGGTGGCAGTGCAAACTGGTGCAGCCACTATGGAAAGCAGTATGGAGTATCCTCAGAAAATTAAGGATAGATCTCCCATATGATCCAGCTATTCCACTGCTGGGTATTTATCCAAAGAACTTGAAAACACAGAAGCATAAAGATACTTGCACCCCTATGTTCACTGCGGCATTGTACACAATCTCTAAGACTTGGAAGCAACCTAGGTGCCCATCAAGGGATGAATGGATAAAGAAGGTGTGGTATATATACACGATGGACTACTACTCAGCCATAAGAAATGACGAAATCCGGCCATTTGTGACAACATGGATGGACCTTGAGGGTATTATGCTGAGTGAAATAAGTCAGAGGGAGAAAGTCAAATACCATATGATCTCACTCATAAGTAGAAGATAAAAATGACAAAAAAAAAAAAAACATCGCATTGGAGATTGGACTGGTGGTTACCATTTGGGAAGGGGGGGAGGGCAAAAGGGGTGATTAGGGTCACATGTGAGGGGATGCACTATAATTAGTGTTCGGGTGGTGAACATGATGTAATGTATACAGAATTCGAAAAATGATGTACATCTGAAAAAAATAAAAATTAAAAATTAAAAAAAACAAAAATAAATTTAAAAAAATTTTTTAATTGTTAAAATGGTAAATTTTATATTATGTATTTCTTACCACAATTAAAAGTTTTAACAAAGTAACCAAATAAGCAAAGATGCAACCTTTATACTTCCAAGTGGTTTATGTTCCTTCTTGCCCCCAAACATGATGTGTCTCTCATTCATCCACCTTAAATCACACTGATTCTGCATCAAAGGAAAGGAGGCATGGATCAAGATTGTGAGAATGATGCTTTCCTCCTACTAAAGCAGAGGCCCTGATGAGCTTTGCAGCATGTGGAGCAGAGCTTGAAAATCTTCACTGAGAGGTTGTTCAGGTCACAAATGGTCCTCTGCTGATAGATATGGATTCAGAAAGATTGTCTTTTCCTGAAAATGTGGTTGACAAGAGTTGATGTAAAATGCTTGAGGTTTCTACAGAGAGCTAGTGTGGTTGGTCAAATGGACAAGATGGCTCTTCAGGTAGCTGGCCCTGCTGCTTCAGAAAAGTGTCTCAGTGTGTCCAGGCAGCTGAAGCATCCCATCATAGGTTTCCCATTCAGCAATCACAGACTGGAATGACTCATTCCAACGCTGCATAAAGAGAGATATGTCTCACGGACCCAGATCATGCAACTGTCACTGAGGACTGTCAGGGTCATGCTGAGGGGAGTCTTGGAAGGACAGAGCTGCCATGCCAGTGTGCTCATGCTCCCAGTATTTTCCTTGATATGGGGGCTAGAGAGGAGGGTGAGTAGGTGAAGGATGCCCCTCACTGTTGGTCCTGTTGACAAGTCACTCATAAGTGTCTGAGGAAGGTGAGAGTTCCCTCCTCCCTTCACAGCCTGAGAGGGCTGGACCACCATGGCCTCCAGTTACTGGCCCACATGGCCCCCAGAAAAAATCCAAGGAACAAAAGATGTGTGGAGTGGATAAAGAGTCAGTACAGGTGATTGTTTGCTGATGAAATAATTGAGCATAGGAAAGTGATGAGAGCTGCCTGGGGCAGTGTGCAGGTTGCTTTGTTCCAGCTGAACAGCCAGATAAGGTCTCCTACTTGGGGTCTTTCTGCCAGGAAATTCACAGCTTCACTTCTACTCTGCCCTGGGTGCTGAGCTCTTTGGTTCTGAAACCATATCTAGGATGGATAAAGGAAGATACGGATATCAGAGCATTCAGCTCTATCTTTCCTGAATACAGGAGAGGTAGAGGGCCATGCATGTTGGCCTAATCTCAGGGGGGATTCTATCTATACCTTTCTTCTGGTCTTTGAAAACTAGGTACAAATTCAGGGTAACTACTGAGACCTGTGTAGGAGTGGATCCCACATTTATTGGCTGGAATTATGGGCCTTTCACACTCTGCCCAGGAACTCTCTTTCTCTTCATTTCCTGGAAATCTATACCTTAATATCAATCACCTTATGAGTTCTAGGGCAAATATTTAGATATGCACCTCTTCTTTCCTACCCAGAATACTCCAAGTCCTCAAGTATATATGCATTCCTCGGAACCTTTTGTCTGTTTGCTAATGGCTGCAACCCAAATGGAAATCACCTAATCTGGCTCAGAGGTTATCCCTGGTTCAGTCATGGGTTGAAATTCATGCCTCTAGTCCATGTGTATAGTTGATGTGTATACAAGCACATCTATTATGGATGGAGGTCATGACAAAGGTAGCCACTGAATACAGATGGAAAAGAAAAATGGATCTAGAATCAGCCCAGGCTGGATCAGGAAAGGAGCTCTCCTGACCAGCTTGAGTTTCATAGATAAGAACACAGGGCTTCTGAATGCATGTTCAATTAGAATCCTAGGTTCTTTGATCCAAATGAGAGTTTCCATCTTGATTTACCCAAGCACCTGCTTCATAATTCACAAACATTTAACATACATGAAACCACTATCCTCATGACTTATGTAGAACAGTAGTTGTCCAGTAGGGGTCATTGTGCACCCATCCCCACCCCAGGTCATTGGCAATGACCCTAGATGCTTACAATTAGGAGAGGGGTGGGGTCAGGGCCTCTACTGGTGTCTAGTGCCTAGGGATCCAGGATGCTGATGAACATCCTCCCACACACAGGAAAGCCCTCACAACAGAGAACTAATTAGCCAAACATGATAGTACTGCCGGGGTTTGGAAGCCCTGCCACAGACTATGTTCTCAAAATAAGTATCAACTTTCACTTTTTTCCACTTTTTGTCCTACTATTGGTTCTAAATGCATATGCTCCTGCCAATTTGATTTGAAAATATGTCCTTTTTCCAGACTCAAACTCACAATGTCAGGTGTTTCCCATTATATATTTTTACGCTAGATCACTGGAATAACCCCAAATAGCCCTCATTTCTTCATCAACATCTCAGGGGGCATACCACTTCCAGAGAGGACAAAATTGTGTGCCACAGACAACTTATCCGAATTCTGGGTTCTGGAATGTCTGTTTGTCTAGCTAGTTCTTCCCTGGTGCTGATACCAGGAAATCAATTCCTCTCAAAGGCTTGAACAAGTTGGTGATCCAGTGATGGATGTCTCCTTTTGTCTGGCTTCTTTTGGTAAGCATTGTAAAGGAAAACTCGAGAAGAAAAAAGGGTTTTTAGGCGATCTTTCACATTTAACCTCAAAACAGAGATTTCTAAATATCATTCTGACAACCTTCACTCCCTCTTATTTCCCCGAGGAATTCATCAACAACTCTTGGCCCTTGGATAAAACCCCTGAGGTGACAGAAGAGCAGGACACTGCACTGCTTAGCAACAGCAGAAACAAAGTCCAAAGGCTTTCTTGCTAAGAACCTGCCTTTCCCAGCAAACAGTGGGATGATGTTTATATCTTTGACACTAGGATGCCCCAACCATACTATTATTTTTTCCTGTTCTGTGCAGTTGTTTGCAGAAAATTTGGGCACAACATGCAGAGTTGTTTATCCTCTCAAGGAGATCTATTACTGAACTGTATTTGGACTGCTGACTTCTTACCATGAGTCCTAAGATGAGGCTTATCCCATCCTTGGGTTTGATAGTCTCCTAAGGAGCATTCAGATCTCAGCCATCTCTATCTAAGCTGTGGTTTTCAAACCAAATCTAAGTGGGAAAAGAAGGTGTGAGTCATGTAACTCAGTCTATATCACTCCAAACATTGATCCAATTGAACAACGCTGGTTTGGCATCTGCTGGTGGAGTATTATCCATAAGAGAAAGGCAACGTATTATTCTAGGAATGTTATTATCTCAAATATTAGCAAGAAGTTCAGGACAGCACTTGATCCACACTCAAATTAGCATGTCTTCTATGATCATTCTCATAGTATCCAAAGTAAATTTCCCTCGTTCAAAACACTGCTATGTCTCCTCAAAGAAATCCCTCTCTCGGTCTCTGTCTATCTCTCTCTCTCTCTCTCTGACAGCCAAATCTCTCTGACAGGTGTTTCCACATGAATCACTTTCATTACCAGAGTTTGAGTAAATACTGTCTTCCCTATCCAGAACAGATACATAGAGAGATAAGAAAAATTTCTTCTTTTCAGCATCCTCCAAGACTGAGGTCATTCTAGCCAATTGTTAACCTGAGACTACATAATGCATACAAAACCCTGAACTCATTTATCTCTAAAAAGACATTTTTACTTATCTTCATCAGTTTAAATACTGCTTCACCTGGTATAATTATATACATCTATCTCTTTAATGATTAGGAGAAATTCATCACAACAGCAGTTGTTTCATTTTTACATCAACAATTTTATTCAAAATAATTCAATACAGAACTTTACTTCCAACACTCTTTTGTGTATGAATCACACTTCAGACATTAACTAAAGATTAGCCTATGAATTGGCAATTTCCATGAATTCTTACTCCACAGTTTTCTCTAAATTATATGTTATTGTTTTTGCTGTATTTAATCCAATAACTAAAGGCACCATATCATTATCATACTCATCCAATTCTGTACTATATTCTGTAAATCTCAAAATTTGCTTTCATTATCTCCTATGCAGAAAGCCTGAGCCAGTACATCATCCTTCCCCCATCAGTGAATACACACAACCAATATTTCCACTGTTAGTAAAAGTTATAAACAGAATTCTGTATTTGTGTTATTTTTCCATTATACAACAGGAAAAATTTCTTGGCAAAATACCTGATATAAGAGAATTGCTCAAAAATGTTTAGCCTAGCTTTTCTTGTTACTTTGATTCTGAGAGAGAATGAAATAGAAATTAATGCCAACCGTTATTCTAGGTTCTAGAATGTCAATTTCTTTGGTCAGTTGTTCCCTGGTAGCTATTCCAGGATAAGCGTTCTGTTCAAACCATGATTGGAGGATATCCTTTTCACTGTGGTTCAAAACAATCCTCCTTTGCTGGGCTCTCTTTGTAGTGAGCCTGATGAAAACAAAAAAGGGATAGGGAGCATGAAGGATTGTGGTGGAAGCACATAGTTTTTGTTTATTCCAGGTTGAAAGTCTGTACATTCAATGATGACTATATATTTTTACTTTAGGGACACAGATTAAGCCATGCTACTATGGACACAAATAGGTATAAATATATATTTTAGAAAGGATGATAATCAATGATCGAAGTATACAAAGCAAGAGTTTACAGAACATCCATGACATTACATGCAAAGAAAATAGGAAGGAACAGAACCTAGGAAAATTCCTGAAACTAAATGAAACAATATCATGAAAAAATTAAAAGTTTGAATAAAATCATAGAAGTTGGTACAGTGGAATAAATGACATATTTTGATAAAATTAAATATATAATGTTAGGAATTCCTTGTGTTTTGTCCAACTAAAATGTTAACTTTAACACTTCAGGTAAACAACTCATGTGTGGTACCCCTGGTTGCCATCTTAAACTTGAAATTACAGTAACACTTTTCAAAAAACACCATCCTTGGATCCAGTTTATCACTGGGTCTCCTCCAAAAACATATCCCTCCAATCATGGTGATAATTTAAACTTTCATAAACTCTGGAAAATAAATTAGGCTTTTGTTATTATAAAAGAAAACAGTGAAGAGGTTGATGGGAACTTATCACTTGAAATGCTGATCAAATCCATATTGGGAGAGTCACCTAGCTTTCACAGAGACTGCTGGCCAATTTAGCAAATCCCAGAGACACAGGATTTATCAAGACCTAGGGTGGCCCACCTATTTCTTAAATATCTTTCTATTTAATCATTTCATTAAATATTTAATGCCTTTACAAAGGATTTCAAAGCAATCAGATTAAGAGGAAGTGAAAGTAAAGATTACAGTAGGTAATTTTGCATCTATCATAATGCCTTTCCAAATATGACTTTGGTTCTGTGCTCTCTAGTTTATACATATATAAACATGTTGTTCTTTACTATGTTCAAGTTCTCTTGTTTCTTAATTATCTTGGCTCGGCCATTTTATTTTATGTTGGATAGGCTTTTTTTTTGTGAGGAAGATTGGCCCTGAGCTAACATCTGTTGCCAACCTTCCTCTTTTTGCTTGAGGAAGATTATCCCTGAACTAAGGTCTGTGCCAATCTCCCTCTATTTTGTATGTCGGATGCCACCACAGCATGGCTTGATGAGCAGTGTATAGGTCCGTGCCTGCAATCCAAAACTGCGAACCGCAGACTGCTGAAGCAGAGCACGTGAACTTAACTGCTACACCACCAGGCCAGGCCCTGGAGAGGCCTTGTAATTTGTGCAGCGTTCATGCATTCTCCACAGATTTTTTTGATCAGATCTTTTCTATTGAAAGCAGGTGTGTCATTTTTCAGCTGAGAACATTTTCAGTGAGAGACAGACAATGCCCCAAAGAGGTCAGGGTGTGGTTCTGAGAGGCAACTTTATCCACCATTCAAGAACTTTACAATGCTTTTTGCTAAATATTTTCAACGAGAAAGAAGTATTTGCTTATTTTGCAACTGCAATTCAAATATTTATTATAGAGTATGATGTAGAAAGAAATGAATAAACCTTTGTGCAAATGTTTGCTCCCCAATTCTTTCTTTCCATCTATCTGTCTTTGTCTAGGCGATTATAAAACTCAGTTTGACTTTCAAAAATTGCAGAATGGACATACTGATAGGCAGACAATCTTCATGGGACTTTTCCTTGGGGTGTACCTCAAAAACTGTGTTGGTTTCTCCTATTCTTGAGGAAATGAAAGGAATATTCTGTTCATTCTGTAACTATCTCCCATCTCTTACTATAATAGTAATTGCCACTCAGTGTAGTTTCTGCCATGTCAACCACTGTTGTGATGGGCTACCAAGGACTTGAAGTGAATTAAGATATAGGATCCAGATGAAGCACTTGTAAGGAGATAAAAATACCTGTGGTATTTCCTATAGGAATTCATTTTGACCACATCTTATCTGAGACAAGTAATAACACACTTTAAGAGGTTTAATACTCTTTTCACCCAAAAACTTTGCATACAGCTACCAGCCATCTGACTTCCACCCATGCCCCAGCCAAGAGAGGTATCAAAGGTACAGTTTGGCTCCTGCCTGCCTGGAACACATAAAGGCTTTTAAGGAGAGGCCCCTCAGTGACTGGGGACTATCTGAATCCCCACAGCAGTCTCCCCTCTGTAGCTGGCCAGTTGCCTGACACTCTTCTTTTCTTCTTCAACCTTGGTTCTCCACTGGAGCTGGTTGGGGAGCAACAGGACTGCACCTGACTCCCTGGGAAACTCTTCAGGGGTACAAAGTCCTTTGTTTAGGGCCAGCCACAAATTCCTGACTCCTGACTTGCACAAAGTACAAACTGGCCAGGCCAAGGAATGAGTCCCAACTCTCCAGCAAGAAACAGCACTTGGACCTTCTTCAGAGCCTAAGATCTGACCTAGACTGCTAGTGAGTGAATCCCAACTCCCCTTTCCAGGTGCTAAATCCTGCTCCAGAGGCAAAGGGGAGGCTTTTTGCACCTGAGGATTCCTCTCCGCTTTAACAGATGTTCCCCTGGAGGAGACTGTCAACTGATGGGAATGGACCAGACCTGACAGAGGCCTTCATGGGCAAGGTGACAAGATGTAATCCACTGCACAGGTCTGCATCCTGAGGCTTCTCTGGGCTGGCCTGGCCGGGTCTTTCCAAACCTCTGCCAAAGAAAGAAGGAAAGAATAAAAAGTACAAATATAAATTGTAAAATGCAATATACATTACTACATATGCTCCAGGCACATCAGTTAAGAGGATATTTCCAATGACTTTATAGCAATAAATTTGAGAACAGAGATGAAATGGACATATTCTTGGAAAAGTTCAACTTGGCAAAAATGACTCAAGGAGAAATGGTTGTCCTATGATCATTTAAAATATGGAATTAGTAGTCAAAAATCTTCCCATAAAGAAAACATCAGACTCAGACGGATTGACTAGAAAATTCATTTAATGAAGGAATAAGTTTTTACACAAGATTTTAGAGAATAGTGAGAGAGGTAGCAAACCTAATTCATTCCAAGGCTGGTTTAACATGATCCAGACCCCTAAAGATAGTGCCAGTAAAGAAAATGATTAGAGGCCCACTCCTTTGTGAACATAGATGCTATGATTGTAATCAAAATATTGGAAACTACAACCCAAAAATACATAAGAAGGATACATCATGACGTAGTTGGGTTATTCCAAAAACATGACATTCTTTGATATAAGAAAAATCTATTTAAATCACCACAGGAACAAGTTACAAGAGAAAAAAAATTATATAATTGCAATCAATGAAAAAACATTTAAGTGCTTCAAAATCCATAGAGAGGGAAGAAATAAAGAAACTGAACAAATTAGAAATAAGTGGACTCCTTTTGCAGAAATTGATAATATGCAGTATAGTAAATGCCACATACTAAATATGAAACTGGGAAATACTGACAACGATGTCACCTCTCACTCTGCTGATTCAATGTATTACTGCAGTTTTCAGCCAATACAGTAAAAGGAAAATAGAATAAGGATTGTATAGAAATACAGGTGCCATTACTGGCAGATGAGGTAATTGTGTACATATGAAATAATGTAGCATTCAGATGCTCAACTGGGTACTCTCAGATCTTGTGACATCTGCTTTATGCACATCCACAGGAGACTTGGTCAGAACACTCTGGGTTCCCAGGCAGCAGCTCTCAGGTAAGGGGGATGGTGGGGGCTGCACACCTGACCCAGCACAGGATCCTCCTGGGGCTCTTCAAAGGGCAACAGCTGGGCCTGTAGCTCCACTGAAGTTCTTGCCTTAAGTGGGGAAAACTTGGGTGGCCTCAACAAAGGGACTGCCTTTTAGATGTATGGAGACCTGGCTGACGTTTGGATGTCTCTCACAGTAGGGCTTCAGTGAGGCTGCTGCAGGACATATGGCTACTGCGGTGGCTCCATGGTGTAGGAACATTGCAGTAGCAGCCTCATAGGCCTCTCATCCAAAGGCTGCTGCAGTGGGGTCCTTCGGATTCTTGTTGGCTATCTCCCCTCTGAGGGGCAGAGAATATCTGAAACAGGTACTGTGCAAGGGCCTCTTTCTTCTGAAGCACAAATTGCTTTGGATTTGGCAACTGCTGTTTGCTGGTTGTCTTGCTATGTTTGTGTTTGTTGGTTTTGTGCTCCATCCTCTAGCCCAGCCCTAGAGGGCACTATAAGCTGTATGATCAGGGGCTAAAACACTGGTGGACACTGCTGCCCAACCAGAAGGGATCAACAGCTCATGGAGCTTTCCTCAAGACAGTGTTTATGTTCAGGCTCTGGAGAGGTGTTCGCCTTGATCTGCTGTGTGGATTACTATTGAATGTTATATGGTTATTATTTCCTGTGGCCACAATCTCGATCCCAGCAGTGGACCTTTGCAGACCCTTCATCCCAAAGATGCTGCATTTCAGAATGGGATTCCTCGGCAGCTCCTTGACGCATACCTTGCCCAAGAGGCATTGGCCGAGACTTGACCACCATTTGTAGAGGTGTATGCTGCAGCTGAGAACACAGGGGCTCTCCATTAGTTTGAGAAAACCCCCTCTGCTCTTGTGATGGAAGGGAAGGCACCTGCTGCCCTAAATCCCCACAACTCAGGTGCATTAGATACTGAGCCTGGAAGAGCAGATTCTCTTGATAATCCTGAAGCTGTTGAGGCTGCTGTAAAGGACATCTGCAACCATTAGCCTGCTGTCCTTGAAATAGTGAGTGATGACAATGGGCCTTCTTCTCCTGTTGCTGTTGCCTCTCTCCCTGCACAGTAGAAATATGGTGCAGAATGAAGGGCCTTGCATGCTGGCTTTCTTCTTTCTCAGGCCCATCCCTCTCAAAATACTGCACAGAAGATGTAGGAGGATGAAAAAAGAGTGCTGATTTGTAGCTGGAAAATGGATAGGCAGGACAAAGTTTACTTCTCGTATCACCTTGATACTCCAAAGTACAGCTTGGTTCCTTTACAATGCCTGGGACCATAGTGTCGCCTGGGCCATCCTGTTGACTGGGAATTTCCTGTGTCTCTAGAGAAGAACAGCCAGCTCTCCCCAGTACAGCCTCCTCAGTAGAAGAGAAGTTGTGCTCAGTGGTGTAGTTGGGAGATTCTGCCTGAGTATCCTGGAGGCTTAAACATGAACGACCTTGAACAGGGAATTCATGTAGTTTCCAAATAGCAAACATTCTGTGTCTCTCTCTGGGTGGCAGTCGGGCTCTTTTATTCTGGAACCAGTTCTAAAGAGAAAAAAAGAGTAGTGTTTTATCAAATTGACTTATCTGGTTATATTCCTCAGTATATTTCCATAATGTAGGAGAGAATTTTGTAGTTAAGCCTAGTCTCAGCATTATCACTGACTTTCCTCCTGACCTTGTACTCAAAAATAAAGGCAATCTTCCCTGGGGCTACACGTGTGATTATGGAAGTCATACAGTACACAGTTCCAAAACTCCAACCACCTTCAAAGTCTGCACTGGCCCTTCTGTACATTCAAACCTAAGCCTTTCAAAATCTGCCCCTAATCTGTTTGCAATCCTGTGTTTAGACAGAACCTACTCCCAGCTGTTCCCTAAATACACTGAATTTCTCCCACAACGTTAATTTACTCAAGCTGCTGCATAAGAATGAATTCATGGCTCAATGTATTCTAAATCATGTTCTTAAATTCATTGTTTTCAAACGTTATACATAAGCAAGAGTTTAAGTCATAACTTTACTGTATTTTATACGTGTCTCTAAGCATTTCATTTTAACACCTCTAGTCTCCATTGTTCATCCTCCCTAAAATGAGGATAATTATACATGCCAACCCATAATCCCCAGGACATTGGGTGAGCTGGAAATGATAAAATGCTTTTGTAGACAATCCATCCTAATAAGCCAGGGTTGCTGTAGACAGTTAGAGTCATGCAGCCTAAGCAACAGTACCTGGGGGCCTTTTGCCATCTGCTCACTCCTGGAACTGCCCTCTGGCTCCAAGTTCAGAATAGCTTTAGGCCATTAGTATCACTAAAGCTAAACGGATCTCTGATCCCCTCATGATGATTGTTTAAAGCAAAATTCTGACTGTGCACAGTGACCCTGACACCTCCAAACACACTTTCTCATTTTTTCCTCACAACTCCACAACATAGATAATTTTACAGAAAGCTGAGTTACAAGAGTCAATTTGTCAGAGATTATAGGGCCAGTTCGAATGTCGATTTCACGAAGACCCAACCAGAAAACAAGTGCTCACTTTCCCTAGTCTAACAGCCTGCCCTGATCCTCCCCCAACTGTGTTTGCTTCCTGATCACATCATGGACACTCTCTCTAAGCACATGCAGCTCAATTCAGTGCAAGGCAATTTGAATGGCCATATCTGTGAACTTCATGTTATAAAACTATCCTTGTGACATGTTTGGAGGATTAAAAAAAAAAAAAAACTAAAAAACAGTCTGAACTTGAGAAACCCAGTGGTCATGAATCCAGAAATGTAAAGAAAATACAGTATAAAAATGTTTTAAGTATTTGACCAGTCTCTATTGTTTCCTGGCTGTTACCTTTTTCAGAGTTTCTACTTAGTTATATGAAATCATTAACTTGTATTTTTCTTGAAATGTTTCCAACTCATGAAACTCTTATAATATGATGACATAATTACTTACATAGTATTTGCCTATACTTTTATCCTCCAAAGCTACTCTTGCATTCCCTTTCTTATTTCCACCAAGATAATTTCCTCCTATTGTCAAACAACCAATAAATTCAAAGATCTATGGACAATTACAGGACAAAGAGAAATAAGAAAATCTTCCTAATTGTGTGTATGGCACAAAAAGTACAGCTCTAATAAAATTTCATGGAGCTATTATCAATCATTTCTAAAAACAATCATATGAGAGATTCCCTGGACAAAATTTGGTTCACACAACAAATGGTTATGAAGCACCTGCTATAGCTGTGATGTATTGTGCCAAGTGATGGGACACTATTGAGCCAAGTCCTTTCTCTTGCACTTCAGACTTGGATATCCAACTATTTACTTACTATTTCCACTTGGAGGTTTAATTGGCATACTGAACTTAATATGTCCAAAGTAAAGCTCCTAATGCCTCTAGCATAAAACCACTCTATTTCAGGCCTCCCTATCTTAAAGGCAACTCTAATCTTCCACTTGCTTAGGCCAAAATTTTGGATCCCTCTTTATTGGATATACAGTGAGAAGATGCAAAGACCTCTCAGCAAACTATTGGCTCTACCTTCAAAATAATAGTTCTCTAGGTGCCAGCCCAGTGGTGCAGCAGTTAAATCCACACATTCTGCTTTGTTGGCCTGGGATCCACTGGTTCAGATCCTGGGTGCGGACCTATGCACTGCTTGTCAAGCCATGCTGTGGCAGGCGTCCCACATATAAAGTAGAGGAAGATGGGCACCGATGTTAGCTCAGGGTCAATCTTCCTCAGCAAAAAGAGGAGGATTGGTGGCAGATGTTAGCTCAAGGCTAATCTTCCTCAAAAGTAATAATAATAATAATAGTTCTTTATATTTCTACAGTCAGCAACCTAATCCAAACCATCATTGTCCTTATCCTAGATAATTACAACAGAATCTTAACTGGTCTCTGCTTCCAAACTTGATCCACAATAGTCTATTTTCCATAAAACACATACATAACATATTCATGCCCACATTGACATAAATAAGAAAAGTGACCAGATGTCAACACTTTGTTCTGTGTGATGAAATACTATGAAACTTTTTCAGAATTCTTTACATTTTATATTTGTCAATAAAAGATATATGAATGCAAAGCTTTGAATATTTCATTTACATCAATTATATATACTTGACAACGCAGTTGTTTGGCCAGTTCTTTTCGAGTGGTAAAATCAGGGTAAGGAGTCTCTTCAAATGTCTGATTAAGAATATACAATTCATCCGTAGTAAATTTATGTCGTTGTTTTCCCTTTCCTCCTCTCCATTTTGTTCCTTTAACTTCCTTATGATCATCTTCTTCGACTGGAGATCCTGAAAAATATATAAATGGAAAGGGAAATGCATTGAGGAATAATGATAGTATCTAGAAAAAGAAAAGACTGTTCACTGACTAACCATTCATAAAAGATTTTTAAAAAGTGGAACCCCACCTCACACCTATTTACAATAATAAGATTACTAATAGGTTAAAGGCCTATCTTTAAAATTATGAGGAGAAAATGAGATTTATGACCTCTAAGGTAGGGAATCAACTCAACAGCACTAGCAACAAGGGTAGGGAAGGATTTCTTTAGTTTAATAAGAAGTCACACATTATAAAAGAAAAGGCTGATGAAAAAATGCTCAGCCTCATTAGTAATTGAAGAAATACAAATAAACCAGCTCACACCCATCTGATAACCAACTTAAATGTATGGGACTAGAGTAGGGGAAGAATGATAAAGATTAAAGAAAATAGGAAATCAGAAGCAGGGTTGGTATAAGTATAAATTCTTAGAACCACCTTGGAAGTAATTTTATTATATACAATCAAATTGAAAATGCACATATCCTTCAACACAGCAATCAAAGGACACTTGAAAACAGTAGGAAGGTTTTGTAGTGAGGTTACATGAATGGTAAAAACAAGAACAAAACAAAAAAACAAGGTTTAACTATACACTGTCTATGAGAGACTCATTTTGGACCTAAGGACACATATAGGCCAAAGAGTGAAAAGATGGAAGAAGACATCCCATGCAAATAGTAACCAAAAGAAAGCACAGGTGGCTATACTAACATCAGGCAAAATATACTTCAAGTCACAACTGTTATGAGACTAAGACATTATATAATGACAAAAGGATCAATTTACCAAAGAGATACAATAATTTTAAGTATGACAGACCAAACCTCAGACCTCTCAAATATATGAAGCCAACATTGACAAAATTGAAGGTAGAAATAGTGAACAACATAATAATAGTAGGAACATCAATGCCCCACTTTCTATGATGGATAAAACAACCAAACAGAAGATCAATAAGGAAATAGAGGACTTGAACAAAAGTATAGACTAATTAGACATACCAGACATATACAGAACACCCCACCTAAATGCAGAATATACATTCTTCTCAAGTGCACATGAAACATTTTCTAGAAGAGACCATACATTAGGCCACAAAAGCAGTCTTAAAAAATTCAATATTGAAATCACACAAAGTATATTTCCAATTACAGTGGAATGAAATTAGAAATTAATAGCCAAAAGGAAGCTGAAAATCTACCCATCTGTAGAAATCAATCAACATACCCTAGAACAATCAATGGGTCAAACAAGTCACCATGGAAATTAGAAAATACCTTATGACAAGTGAAAATAAAAAACATAACACCAAAACTTATGGGATGCAGTGAAAGCAGTGCTAAGAGAGAATTTTTTAGCTGTAAGTGAGTACGTTAAAAAATATATCAAATCAACAACCTAACCTTAGACCTCAAGGGATTAGAAAAAGAACAAACTAAATCCAAATAGAAGACAGAAGGATATAATAAAGATTAAAGATTTTTAAAAATGGAGAATAAAGGGGCCGGCCCCATGTCCCAAGTGGTTAAGTTTGAGTGCTCTGCTTTGGCAGCCCAGGGTTTTGCCAGTTCAGATCCTGGGGGTGGACATGGCACCACTTGTCAGGCCATGCTGAGGTGGCATCCCACATGCCACAACTAGAAGGACCCACAACTAAAAATACACAACTATGTACTGGGGGGCTTTGGGGAGAAAAAGGAAAAATAAAATTTTTTTAAAAAGTAGAGAATAGAAAAAAACTGAAAAGATCAACAAAACTAGCAGTTGGTTTTTCTAAAGGATCAACAAAATAGATAGATCCTTGTCTACATTAACTAAGAAAGATTCAAATAAAAATCAGAAATGGGAGCATCACACCTAATACCATGGAAATAAAAATGAGTACAAGAGAATACTACGAACAATTGTGAAACCAAGAATGAAAAAAGTTAAAAAATCTCCCCTAGAGCAGAAAACTTTGAGATAAGCTTTGCTAACTCCAGCTTTGCATAATCAACTATTGTTTAAAACTAACCAGATTTTGATGTCCCTCCTTAGTAAAGGAAGGAGCTGTCTTTCCCAGGAACTCAAGACCCAGATGTCAAGATTCAGCTTCATAAGGCCAAATGTAGGCTGAAGATGAAAACTAAACAGAAAAGTCCAGTCAAGGGAAAAGAAATTCAGTCTTCAAGGCCAAATGCAGGCTGATGAGAAGGTACCAACCAGCAATGCATTATGCTCCCGCTACCCCTACTTAACACTCCAGCACATGCTCTCCCTTTCCTACCTAAAACCCCAGATAAAAACCCCTCCCTTTTTCCCTTTAAGGAGGTGAATCTGAGTTCTAACTCCCATGTCCTTGTCTGACTGCCTTTCAATAGTAAACCTCTTTCCTTGCCACAAGCCTGACATTTCGCTTATTGTGCCTACAATGCATCAGGTAAATGAACCTGCATTTGTGTTTCATAACAACTGTATACCAACATATTTGATAACCTAGAAGAAATGGAAAAATTTCTGGAAACACTCAATCTACCAAGACTAAATCATGCAGAAAAAGAAAATCTGAACAGACTAATAACAAGAAGACTGACTCAGTAATCAAAAACCTCCCAGTAAAGAAAAGCCTAGGACAAGATGGCTTCACTGGAGAATTCTACCAAACATTTTGAGAAAAATTAATGCCAATCCTTCTCAAATACTTCCAAAACATTGAAGAGAAGAGAATACTTCCAAACTCATTTTATGAGTTTTACCCTCCATTATCCTGATAACAAAGGTAGACAAAAATATCATAAGAAAACTACAGAACAATATCTCTGATAAATATTGATACAAAAATCCTTAACAAAATACTAGCAAACCAAATTCAACAGCACATTAAAGTGTTTATACATCATGACCAAGTGGGATTTATACCTGAAATGCAAGGATGGTTTAACATACAAAAATTTCAATGTAACATACCATATTAACAAAAAGCACAAAAACCATATTATCATCTTAATTGATGCAGAAAAAGCACTTGACAATTTTCAACACCCATTCAGGATAAAAACACTCAACAAACTAGGAACAGAAAGAAAGTACCTCAACATAATAAAAGCCATTTTTGAAAGACCCACAGCAAATATAATACTCAGTGATGAAAGACTGAAAGCCATTCCCAAAGCACTTGCTTGGAGGACTTCACATCCTACAGGCACTGTGATTGAGCCATCATTGCTTTGGAGTCTCTCTGTTGCAGATTTTTGCCTCGAGACAGAGATGGTGATGGGAGCAGTGGACTCCTGGGTCCACCATACATAGTTCAGGAGCCTCTGACAAATGAGTCACATATTATTCATTGAGCACAACACCAAAAGATATAAGACACAGTTGGAGCAGACCACAGAGCCTTCTCTCCTCAGTTAAGGTTCTTCTAAAAAAAAAAAAAAATCAAAGCCAGAACACTGATATTTTGTGATAGCTACCTTCTCAAAGAACAAGAGTGTCAAGTCTCTTTCATACCCCAAGCTTGGAAAGTTCCAAGTTATTTTGAATTGCACAGAATATCAAATCATTTGGGAACCAGGGGGGAAAAAAATCCCAGGACCACTTCAGCAATTCTTCCAGGATAGCTCTTTAGGTTTGGGAAGGTTTTTTTTAACTTTTTACCCTGTTAACTTTTAAACATGCATGAAAAGTAAGAGAGAAGAGAGGAATGAACCTGATGATCCTATCACTGACTCAAATAAATGGCACTACATAGCCAGTCTTATTTCATCCACTCACCTCCTTGACACCCCTTCCCATTACTCTGAAGTGAATCCCAGACATACTGTTTCACCCAAAACTACTTCAATATATATCTCTAAAATATAAGAAATATTTTTTATAATGAGTTCCATATTGTTGGATATTTATTTAGGTTTGTTCTCATTTCTCTTTTTTATTCCAGTTTTATTGAGATACAATTGACAAGATATCCCTTTTAATGTAATCAAAACTTCATTTTCAAATACCTGAGCCTCTCAGAAAGTCCTAGCACCCAATTCCACTGTTCGGCAACCACAAACAATTACATCAGTGACATGAGCTGTCCTCAGCCTACAAACCTGCACTTTTAAAAAATGAAAGCTCAATCCCTCGGAAAGCACTAGTACATAAGGTAGGCTGCCTCTCACCAAAGAAACTCACCGTTGGAAGACATGTTGAATCTCTAGTCCAGGGTCTTTTGGAGTGACAAAGTGATGAGCTCTGGAGCAGCAATAATATACCCCTGAGGTGCCCACCCTAGACACACCTTAGACACAGCCCTAGACATGGCTCCACCCTAGGTGGGGCTCCACCCCAGATACACCCTTGGATCACCTTACCTAATCCACCTCTTCAAAACCTGGCTTCCATTCATTGAGCACCAACTGAATCCAATTTTCTTATTTATCTTTGTAATACCCTGACAAAGTAGGTACTATTTTACCCCCACTTAGACTTAGAGGACACCAGGGACAGAGAGATTTAGACCATAGAGGAAGCCTCTGACCCAGACAGTCTGATCTCTGACCTCATGCTTGTCACTACCATCCTATTATGTTATAGACTGCAGGATGTGTGAGTATGGAAGGCTTGTCAGGCTCACAGAGGATCCACATTGCTTGATATATCATTCGACTAAGGAATACTGAGATTGGGAGCAGAAGTGACCAGAGACTAATATTGAATAAGGATTATAGACATTAGATCATTTGCTAATTCATCTTATCCTTGAAACAGTCCTTGAGATAACCAAACCCTCCATTTTACAGATGAGGAAACTGCAGGCCATTGGAGTTTTCTTCACAATTCTAGGACTTTTTACCTTCCCAAATGTGTGGGAGAAGGTTTTTATATACTCCAGGTCTGAAAAACATAACACATGCTTGACAGTTCTTTCATATTAATTCATCTGAATTCAGAGGGATCCACATGTGCCCCTTTCTATTTAAAAAAATTGCTACAAATTTATGTGACAAACCCAACGAATTGATCTCTCACACATTATATTACTTAAGTCTTGTAATAGCCCTACATGGATATATATTACTCATACCTGTGATACATATGAGGACACTGAAGCCCAGAGAGATGAGCTAAATTGCCTGAGGTCAAACTCTAAGAAGAGGAAAATGCCTAGAGGAACATAAAGCAGGTGGAAGTAAGGTTTAATTAGGCATGTTAATGGCAGAGGTGCAGGCAGAGGGAAAGCCCGTGTTTCTGACTTGATTTCAACATAGATCACACCTTACCAACAAATGAAGATAAAGCACAAGGAAGAGACTTGGTGGGCAGATGAAATCATGGGAGGTCATGTTAATGAGTTATGACTGTAGATTGGTCCTCTGCTGTCTGCTTGGGGTCAGAGGCACTGATAGCCAAGCCAGTGCATTTGGGCAGTACCAGGTGCTCTGAGGTAGTTGAGGGGAATATTTTGGGAGCTGGAAGTGTTGGAGGAGTTTGGAGGCTAAGAGAGCAGAGCAAACCAAGATAAGGTTGGACCTAAACTGATTTCTCTGCTTTTTTTTTTCTTCCCAGTAATTCAAAGTTCAAATCAGCTATTCTTGGCTTTATTTTTTCTCTCAGTACCTTGAATTCACACTAGGTGGTGACCTTTCCTGTGCCTCCTCCATCAAGCTGCTTCCAAAATACATTCTGCCAGACACGTTCACTTCCTTGCTTCAGGTTCTTTCCCTAACTCCAGTCAGTCTTGCCTCTGGTCCCATTCCATCATTTAGATGTCACTGACAAAGGTCAACAAATCAGCCTCTAAATTGCCTAATCGTATAGTTAAACTTCCTCCCTAAGGCATCAAACATCGTTGGCCAATCCTTTTTTTCTTGAAAACTCTCTTACTTCAGATTCTTTATATTGATAAATAAATGGCAAGCAATAGGATATTGGAGTATATGAGGAAGCCATTTGGTGCAAAACTAATTTGGCCTAACCTTGTTTTTTCCCAAAAGGGCCTGAGGTGGCCATTGAGCATACATTGTATATCTGCTTTAAGCATCGGCTATGTCCCAAAGACAAGAAAAAATGCCCTTGAGATAAAGATGCACCTCCTGGTGCATTGGCATTTCCTTAAGGATAAGCATCTCTCCCTAGACTAGGAATTGATTGCTGCACCCACTTGTCACCACCCAGCTCAAGACAACACACCTGCTACTTTCTGTGTCCACCAGTCATGACAGGGCAATCTCATCACTATTGTAAAAGGGGCATTTCAATCATATTGATGTGGATTAAGGCTGCCCCAGCTAGAGAAGCCCAAGGTGACCTGGCCTACATGCCAAACTATACGACCCAGGGGACTTTTTTTATGGTATGAATTAGGACCGCCCCAGGGAGAGAAGCCCAGGGCATCCTCACCTACATGCCGATCTATATGGCCAGATTCGTATCTAAAGTTATATGACCGCACAATAACCAGACCCCATCTGCACTGAAATCATTTAATGACTTTTTACATCATCTTTTCTTTTCTCCAGTAAAAATAAGTCACGTACCCATGCCTTATAAAATTAGCCCTAACCCTCAACTCGGGGCAGCAGCAGGAGCTCTGACCGCCCATGGGTCCTGTCCCCACGCACCAGCTCTGCCTGCCCATGGGTCCTGTCCCCATGCCAGCGGGGGCAGCAGCAGCTGCTCTGCCTGCCCATGGGCCCTGTCCCCATGCCAGCGGGGGCAGCAGAAGCGGTGGCAGCAGAAGCTCTGACTGCCCATGGGTCCTGTCCCCATGCTATTCCACACTATTCTCTAAATAAAAGAGCACTACTGCCAGATCTTGAGAGTCTAAGAAATCTTTCTTTCGACTCCTCAGCTCACCGACCCCGCATCAATATGACACATATTTTCTGGTGGTACACAACCACTCTGTGCACCCCTACTTCTGTGGAGTGCGCCATTCCTTTGTGGAAGGACTCTCCTGGGCTATATGGCCCTCAAATTCTGGCTCATAATAAACTCACCCCAATTTTGATTTATAGATTGGTTATGGATTATTTGCATCAACAATATTAAGCTTGGCTTCAAGGAATATCCACTTGAGTCCTTTATGCTTTTTAAAAATACCTCATAACGTGAGAGCCCAACATAGACCAGGTCCTGTGTATTCAGCCCTGTGACACAGCTGTGCAAAAGCACAAATGCAGTCTCTGCTCTCAGAGAAGCAACATTAGAGTGAACTTTTAGAAGTACTTAACTCCCAATTGTCACCTGCAAGGAAAAGCCAGAACTTACTAGAATGCCTAATAAGGAGTTTCATGACCTGGCCACTACTTTCCTTTCAGCCTCGCCTTTGAGACTCTGTGACTTCCTGCAAACTCTTAGCTCCAACAGGCTAGGCCACTTCCAGGGACTGAGATACTCTCCGCCCTCCTGGCCTGTACATCTTGACAAATAAAAATGGCAAGTAATAGGATATATTGGAGTATATGAGGAAGCCATTTGGTATAAACCTAATTCACCCTGACTTCTTTTTTTTCCTCCAAAAGGGCCTGACTGGCTATTGAGCACGCATTGCATATCTGCTTAGACATTTCCTATGGCCAGAACAAAGGCCCTTGAGATAAAGATGCAACTTCCCCCCACATTAGCATTTTTCCTTAGGCTAGGAACTGATTGCTGCACTCACCTCCCAGCTCACCTGTGACCACCCAGCTGGAGACAACAGACTGCCACCTGCTGTGTTCACCGAGACAGAAGACCTACCTGCTATTTCCATCAATCGCTGTGCCGACAGAGCAGTCTCGCGACTATTGTAAAAGGGACATTCCAATCATATGTGAAACATTCTCTTTGAGGGTATATAATGACCCTGTATACCCCCCCAACTCTTTGGAGTGACCTGTTCCTTTGTGGAAAGACTCTCCCGGGTTATAATCCTCAGATTTAAGCTCAGAATAAACTCACCCAAATTTTCATTTATAGATTGGTTATGGATTATTTTCGTCGACAATCTGCTTCAGGTGCTGCAAAGAAAAGTCCCAGGTGACATTAGAAGAAAATACTTTAACCAAAAGCAAGTTGATCAACATGGCAATTTGATTAAAATAATCATCTGGTTAAAAAGAAAAAGGCAGCAATAACAACAAGTGATTTAAGAATTTGGTGCTCTGTAGAGTAATTTTGTTTTCCTTAAGTGTTTTCCTCTGGGTTTTTCCCTGCCTGCAGAATTTGGGGATGTTTCCTCTACTTTTTGCATCCAGTGAATTTTTAATTCATTTTCCCCATTGTTTTTGTGATGTTAAAATTTAAACCATAAATGCACAAAAATGTGGTTAGTCCTCAGTTTGCCTACTGCAAAAATATAACATTTGCCTTCTACACAGATGTTGGAAACAGAATATTTCATTCATTCACTTATTAAATAAATATTTCTGAGCCCCTCCTGTGTGCCACAATTGTTCTATTTAGCGATTAGCAATAATGTGTTTGTTATACCAAAGTTTGGGTCATTTTTTCATTGTTTTTATTTAAACAAAGCCTTTGGCTTCACCTTTAAGTGATACTTTTCTTTTTGTTTTTCAATGTACATGCTCAAAGGGAAATTATTCAGCATTGTGGACAGATTTTTGGGACCTCTCTCCGTAGTATAATAGGTAAATCTAGCAAGCAAATTTCATGGGCTTTAAGTCAGTACAATAACGTCTGTGCTGCACTGTGAAACAGCTGTGCAGGCCATCTTCAGCCTGTGTTAAAATGACCTTGCAACCCCACACCTCATGACTGAAGATGCCAGCTGGACAGATCCACAACAGGAAAAGAGAAAGGGGTACCTCACTCTCACATCTCCCAGCTGCATCTTAGAGATTGAGGGAATAATTAATGACCCTGGTCCTTGCCTCCCTCCCCACATAGATAATGTCAGTATCTCTGAACTTGTTTGATATATAATCAAGAAATTCTTGTTTATGTTACCTTTATTATATAATCTAGAGAAAAGCCGCGATGTGCTCTATCCCTTTTGTTAAGATATGTGAACTCTAGTTGTAAGGGGTTTTTTTCCTCTTCCCTGCATGTACACTGTTTGTGAAAGAGACATAAACTGCACTTAATCTCATACCCCTCAGAGCAGTTCCATCAGAGCACTCTCTTGAACAGTTTTCCTGGGGTCTGAACTCCTCATGCTGATTATTGAATAAACTCCTTCTCTAATATCACCTAGACTCTTTATTTCAGGCAACAGTAGTTTCACTTCCTTCCATCCCTTACCCTATGCTGAAATGTTGGTTATTCATGAGGAGAAGTTGATCTCTGTCAAACTGTATGCAATGTGCTACAGTATTCCAAGAGGAAGAGTAAAATTATTCACACAGGCTTAAGGATGCCTGGGAGGGTTAACCACAAGGCCACAAGCCTAGTGGAAGTAAACTGAGAACAGGCCAAATGTCCTGATGGGGTTCAAAGCAGGCTGCCCCAGCATATGCCACTCTGTTATGCAGATTATTTTGAGCTGAAGACAATAAAGATTCAGAAGACTCAGGAAGAACATTTCACCTTCCCCCAAACTGCCTAAAAGGATTTAACATAGAAGGCCTGATCCAGGAAGCAGCTAATACCATGAGATAACTATAGTATAACGGAAAATAGGTGTGATAAGAAAGGCACCAATAAGCTCATCTTATCAAAATTCTGTCTCTTGGGCCACATTCTCTATAGGGGGCCCAGCAAACAGATGTCTAACAAACATTTGCTTTCCATTTCCATGTGAATTGTCTTCCTCCCCTTTGAAGTCCCAAACCGATACCCCCAACATCCTCCTTTGCCTTTAGCTGAAGATGATATTTAAGGTGACACCTTTGGCCATTCTGGCAAGTTGTTCAGTTTTCCTGGGTTTCTCCCATGTACACGTTATTAAACTTTGTTTTACTTCCTCCTGCTAACCTGCCTTTTTAATGTTTTTTTAAAAGATTTTATTTTTCCTTTTTCTCCCCAAAGCCCCCTGGTACATAGTTGTATACTTCTAGTTGTGGGTCTTTCTAGTTGTGGCATGTGGGACGCCACCTCAGCATGGCTTTATGAGCAGTGCCACGTCCACATCTAGGATCTGAACCAGAAAACCCTGGGCCACCCCAACAGAGCACACAAACTTGACCACTTGGACAGGGGGCCGGCCCCCTGCCTTTTAAATTTTTTGACCAGCCATAAGAACCAGAGGGAAATGGGTATGGGGGAATTCTCCCTAACCCCCTACAGGCTCTATGGGGACCCCCAAACTGTTACTGGCTACAAACATAGGTTCTTTACCCGCCACACAAGAGGGGACAAATAAAAACTGGAATGCCAGGCTTATGGCAAGGAAAGGATTCTATTTTGGGTGACGTCAAGCTGGGAGTTGAGACTGAGCCCTCAAATTCATCGTTTCATCTCATTGCCCCAAAAGATCAGAGGCAAGGGGTTTTTAAAGGTTGCAAGGAATGTGTCCGCTTGTGGGTGGGGGGAGTCAGTGGCCTTGCTGGTTGGAGCTTTCTCACCAGCCTGCATTCAGCCTCAGGAAGCTGTTTGCAGGGAGGAGAAAGAGATGATAAGGAATGCAGGTGGCTGTCCTTGGTTGTCTGCCTCAATCAGTGATGGCGGATTCTGGTGCCAGGAAGCCAGGGAGTAAGCAGGGAATAAGTGCTTTGCTTTTAACCCCATATATTCTTGGTTTAATGTAGGGGAAACTGATATCAGGGCCAGTATCAAAACTAGCCCTAGAAGTCAACACCTGGATTTGTGGGAGGAAAATAAAAGTCTAAAGCCATATGTAATCCTAACTAGTACAATACGCTATCTGAAAACTTGGCTCAGAAATCCTTAAAAATTCCAAAGTTCAACAAAACAGGAAATGACATGTTAAAAGATTCACAAAATATCAATATAAACAGAAAAGTTACTCCATGACCAAAAGTAAACATGCCTGACAAAGCTATATAACATACCTATTGAAGTATTAAAGCTACACTCCATAAATCTGGTGAATTTGGCAAACTGACAATTCAAATTCGCTTTGAGCACTTTGGGTTTTGTTGAGATGATTTTATGTAAATTGCCCATTCAATGAATTGTATTTTCTCAAACTGAATTTTATCCATTTGCTTGCCTCCTCCTCCCATATCACAGCACTCAGTTCATGGAAGTATAAACAATAGTAAGAACAACAGCTAACATTTATTGAAGATTTACTTTATGCCACTTCTAAACTAACCATTTCCCAAATACACATAATAAATCAGTGTCCTATAGGCCAAAATCCTGCACAAAATCTGATTATCATCATCGTCATCATCAACCATCATCATTATTTGAATTTGAAGATTTTTAGGCAGGACAAACCCACCTTGGTTTCCCCAGAGTTTCACCACACCAAATTGGATCATCCCTATCCCTTTCATTCATTTGTTAATTTAATGCCCTGAGGACATTTCTGTTTGCAACCCATGAATGTAGGATCTCATACCTTAAGGTCAAATGGTCAGTTGTATTAAAATATTAAGTTATGCTGCCTCTAGTAAATTCCTATTGATTTGCCTGTCATCAGAACTACACTGTACCCAACCTGAAGCCTGGACTGTATTTGTCTTATTCACAGCTGTATCTCCAGGACCTAGCACTGCACCTGACACTAAATGAGTCCTCAGAAGAACTGACTGAATATTTGAGTGAATGACATAACCTTTTCTCCATTCACATTATACTTTGTCAACCTTTCATCTTTCCTAGTTTCCCTGATTCCAATTTAACTCCATCCAACGTACACCATACATTTTCCCCTCACTGATTAAAAAAAATAAAATTGGGGGGCCAGCCCCATGGCGTAGTGATTAAGTTCACTATGCTACACTTCTGCATGCCAGGTTCGCAGGATCCCCAGTGCAGACCTACACCACTTGTCAGGCATGCTGTGGCGGCAACCCACATACAAAATAGAGGAAGACTGGCACAGATGTTAACTCAGGGCTAATCTTCCTTGAGCAAAAAAAAAAAAAAAAAAAGTTTTTACTGACTTACCTTGGCTAAGGGATCAAATCAAAACTACTTAGTTTGATACCTAATGACATTCATGATCAGGACCCTACCCACCTTGTGAGCCTCAACTCCCTTCACTCAACTTCACAATGTTCCCACATTGTTCCTTCTTGCAACAACAAATTGCTCTTAATTCTCTGGACACAATGCTGTATCCAAATTCCCATAAATTTGTTTAGATTGCTCTCCCTTCCTCACTCCCCCATGATCCTGGAAAACTGGGTTGCTATATTAGCACACGCCCATCCTACACTACAGCCATCTCATCAGAAATCCCCTAGGGGTACTATTATCTCTGGACGTCATGATACTGCATTATTGGTATACTTGTGTTGGGGGAGGGTAGAGTTTAAAATATTTTTTCCCAAATAGATAACGAATCATCATAAAATAATTTAATGAATAGTTCATTCTTTCTTCCTTAATTTGAAATGCTACCTTTATCATAAATGCTTGTGTATATGTCAGATCTCTGGAGTATCATTTTCCACTGATTTATTTGATTTACATATCAAATATCAAATGTTTTTAATTATTATAGCTCTTTATAGTGTGTCTCAATACCTGGTAGACCAAGCTTATAGGAAAAAACTATCTTTTTTTGCTTTATTTTGCACATCCCAAATTATCATTAAGGTTGAACGTCTTTTCATGTTTCTTGGCCATTCAAGTCTTCTCTTTAACAGATGTCCAATTCATATCCTTCACTCATTTGCCTATTATATACATTGAAGAATTTCTTCTTCCAGGTCCTTCAATGTTACTTATGGTGCCTTTCATAAGAACAAAGTTTTTAATTTAGATGCAGTTAAATTTTTTATCTTGCCCTCTATGGCTTTGCATTTTCATATCTTGCTTAAGAGTTTCTTTCCCCTCTCTCAAAGGTTGTAAAACTCTTCTCCCATATTTTCTTCATTGTTTTCAATGTTTAGGTCATTAATCCATCCAGAGGGGAAAGAAAGAGATAAAGTGTAAAAGGGTAAGAGATTTCTTTGCCAACCCAGAGGGGATGGCAATATAGGATACAGAATTTAGTTGGGGGGCCAGCCCCATGGCTGAGTGGTTAAGTTCATGTGCTCCACTTCGATGGCCCAGGGTTTCAACAGTTCAGATCCTGGGCATGGACCTAGCACCGCTCATCAAGCCATGCTGAGGCAGCATCCCACACAGCAGAACCAGAAGCACCCACAACAAGAATATACAACTATGTACTGGGAGGACTTTGGGGAGGAAAAAAAAGAAGACTGGCAACAGATGTTAGCTCAGGTGCCAATCTTTAAAAAGAAAACAAAAGAATTTAGCCACCTCTGGCACGTGTGGAGAGGGTAACTTAGGTAGAAGAGAGGAAACCCCTCCGAATTTCCAGTTGATTGTGAGTTCCTTGTGGATTGACATAAACTACTCATATCTGAGTAAAGATCTTCTGGTACCTTCTGAATTCCTTATATGTGCATGACAGCCTAACCATAAAAGAGAAATACTGAAAAATAGTCTAAAATTAGAGAAATTCTTGAAAAGTTTTGTTAAAGGCTTAATCAGCAGTGTACTTGAGGAGAGTTACCCTGTCATTTGTAGGACAAATTCGATAAACGGATTGCATGTGGGTTGTTGAAGTGGTAGAACGTAGGAAGGAATGACCCAGGGAGGCAACAGAAATTAAACCACAGTTTAATTCAGAGGATGAGATATCATGTTAATCAATAGAACACTTGACAGCAGACTAGATATGAGGGCAGCCCAAGGGGGGAATCTGGGTACCTGGAAGAAGGAAGATGCTATTAAAATAAATAGGGGAGCCTTGGTGAGGACTGACTTGGTGGATAACAACAGTGGACTTGTCTTTGAGGTGTGGTGCGATACTTAGTGAAAGTTACCAGCAGGAAACTGAGAGAGGCTAAGGCTGGAGAGATTGTTTTAAAGTTATCCAGATGGAGGTGAAATTGAATCTCAAAGATACTATAAACACAGAGAGAAGACAATAGGGAAAACCTGTATCTAGGGGACAGGTAAAAGGAAAGCTGAGAAAACAGGTATTCAGAGAGGGAGAACCAAGAGGGTGATATGATGAAGAAAGATTACGACTAAGACAAGCTGTTTAGCACTGGTAACCCTGATAGTGACAGGCACTGTGGTTTACCCGGGAAAAGGATTTTGTCACATATTCTGGAATTCATTAAGACATAACCGAATACACTCATGTAAAAAACAAGGAAACAGAACCTTAGCTGTTTCCATGTCAACTGAAGAAGTTCTGGAAATGTGCCACACCTCATATAGCATGGTCCTTAAGAGGACCAGAGCATTCAGCTACCACTGGCTTCCAATATTCCTACCCACTTGCAGGACTTTAGGCACCTCTCTGTGCTGTCTCCTCTTCTTTCAAATGAAGGACAATAGTCTACTGCATAGAGTTGTTTAACAGTACTTTAAACAATGTCTTGAACGTAGTAAGCACTCAATAAATATGAGCTATTGTTTTCACTCACTTTTAAGGTCCCGGCGAAATGGTCTTCCTCTCATGAAGTCTGAGAACACGCTTCTGTCTGATATGTCTCCCACTGCGCACTGATGACACAGTGCTTAGCACAGGCTCGGCACACACGTCGAAGGCTCAGTAATATTAATAATAACCAAAACTTATAAAGCACTAGGGGCCAAACACTTTTGTGAGTGTAATACACGCATAACTCATTTAATCGACCCAAAGCCCCGGGGTAGAGAAATCAAGGCACAGACAAAAAGTTAATGGCAGAGCCAGGATTTAACCCGGGTGTCTATCCCACAGCCCCTGTTCATAACTGCTGTGCCCTAGGGTTCGATACTTCACTAATGAAGAAGCATGGCATGATTTCTCACCGAGCATGGCAGAGCTGAAGTTCAAAAATTAGACTCATGGTTATTAGAGGCGGAAAGCACCATCTATTCCAACATCTTTTTCTTAAACCCAGGAAAGTGACACTGAGAGAGGGGTCTCCCCTGCAAGATGACCAGGGCACCAAACCAGAGCTCTGCAAGATTCGCTCCCCAAGGTTCCGAATCCTTAGACCTTCACCCTCCCGGAGGGAAGTGGAGAAGGAAGGGCGGTCGCCGAGGCCCCGCCCCGGGTCCTGCCTCCAACCTCCAGCGGAGCAGTGTGCCCCGGCAGCGCCTTCCGGGGATGTGCTGCAACGATGGGGAAGGCCGCCGGCGACGAGGCGTACTTCCAGAGGAGCAGTCTGTTCTGGCTCACCGTCATCACCCTCTCCTTTGGCTATTACACCGTAAGGGCAACGGCCTAGCGTAAGATCCGCGCCTGCGGGCGAGGAGAGTCCGCGCAGGCACATTCCGGCTCTCAGGCGCTTTGAGCCAAGTGAAAGGGGTGCAGGCCGACAAGAAGACGCAGGCGCACTCCTCTGCCCCTGCCCGTCGCCGGGGCTCGAGGTCCTGAGAAACCGGCTATTCAGGCTTTCCCTCTATGGGGGCGGGGACGGCTTCCCACCCCATGACTCAGCGTCTAGCTCTTTCAAGATGGTGGTGGCGAAGTCAGAGGGCAGCAGAGCTGCTACGGCCTATTTCCGTACGTCCAGAGCCTTGCCCTCGCTGGTCACGGTCGTGGGGCTGGGATATTTTGCGGTGAGGTATAGGGCGGGACGGGGCATCTATTTTGGCCTGCCAGGCCCTCGTACAGCGGGCCGGGGCGGGGGGGGGAGGGGGACGGGGAAGCTGTGGAAGGGAGGTCTTGCGCTTGCGTGCCCGGTGGTTGCCTAGGTTACTGGCGTAAGCGGAAGTTAGGTTGGCTCTTTGGACGGTTTCTGCTTTAAGAGTGTTCATGCCTTTGCGTCCTCGCACATCCACGGTTGCTAGACTAAATTGAGTGTGAGGAGAGCTGACGGAGGGGGAATCCAAGTTGGCAGACTCCCGTAGGCCTGCGAAGTCAGGATAGGGCTTCCGACGCAGAATGCTTGCGGCAGTTAGAATTGCTTGGAAAATGGGAATAGACCTAAGGGATGGGTAGGATAGTTGTTAAGAAGGGATAGAAAGGATAAAAATGTATGGCATAGATATGGAATCAAGAAGACTGAGGATCTCTACTAGAAGAGGAGCGACTTTTGTCTTGAGTTCCTTTAAAGGATAATGGGATAGATGCCTGGAAAAGTAGGTTGTGGACTAAGTTGGTATAATTTTGAAGGAAGGCAAAGCTATTTGGATATTGCTCAGGAGATTGTGGTGATTGGGGATTAGAAGTGTGTTTGTCCATGTGTGTGGTGATGAATTGAAATTAGTCTTTGGGTGGTGAACATGATGTAAGCTACACAGAAATCGAAATATATGACGATGTACGCTTGAAATTTATATAATGTTATAAATCAGTGTTACTGCAATAAAAAAAGAAAAGGAAAAAAGTAAAAGAAGTGTGTTTGTCGTGTCCACAGTGTTGATTATTGACGAATCTGACCACCTTTGTCCTGATTTCCCCATACGTAAAATGGAGGTATTGAACTGAAAACTCTTGAAGGTGCATTTCTGTTCTGTGATTCTGCATCTCTGACTAGTTAGAATACAGATGGAGGAAAGCTTTGGGGACTTCAAATTGGGATATTTTGGAACTGGCAGGTGCTGCTCCTTCTAGTCCCCTTGCTTTTGGAGGATGCAGTGATTTTTCATGCTTTATTTATATTTTGGATGTGTAACAACATGATAGGAGAGGCAGTACTGCTCCTGGCTGAGATCTGAATGGGACAATAAATTTTGGGCCTGTTGGCACATAATTGTTCTCAGAAAAGCCTAAGCTGGCAGAGATTACAACACAGAGACTGAGGGAAAGCTGATGAGATTACAAAAAGCTTATGTGATTAAGTAGTTGCTATTAGCACTTCACAAACCTGATCTCACTTATTTTCCAACTTTGTGCAGGATCATTCCCAATTTTAGAGGTAGAAAAAGTGAAAGAAGAGAAAGGGATTTTAAATTAAACTGGGGTTTCGGGGGCCGGCCCGGTGGCATAGTGGTTAAGTTAGTGCCCTCCACTTGGCAGCCTAGAAGTTCTCTGGCCCAGATCCCAGGCGAGGACCTACACACCACTCATCAGCGATGCTGTGGCAGCATACCATATACAAAGTAGAGGACGATTGGCATGGATGTTAGCTCAGTGCCAGTCTTCCTCAAGCACAAAGGAAGATTGACGACAGATTTGAACTCAGGGCCAATCTTCCTCACCAAAAAAACCCACAGGCGTTTGGCTCAAGGCATGGTTTCTGCAGTAAAAAAGCTAGCCAGGGCACATAAACTCTTAAAATGTGTTAATAAACTGTATAAAATAATGTTTTTGGTGGAATTCATTAAGAAGTCATCCAACTTGGACATTGAGTCTGATAACCATATAGTTTCCTGAGCATAAATCTCCCACTAGAATAGTGTTTAGAAAATAGAAGTAGAGAGTGGAAGCCCAGGTGACTTAATTCAGAGTTTCTTTGGTCTATAGTTGTTCTTGTGGAATCAGAATTATTTCCTAGCCTCTCTCAAAAGGGAACATTTGCTGATTTAAGTGACCTAATAGGTATTGTGTGCCTCTGGTTCTTTTTCAGTGGGTTGTCTTCTGGCCTCAGAGTATTCCTTATCAGAACCTAGGGCCCCTGGGCCCCTTCACTCAGTACTTGGTGGACCATCATCACGCCCTCCTGCGTAATGGGTAAGGACAGCTGCGGAAATGGGGTGTGGACACTGCAGCTCCGGTCTCACTGTACGCCAGGAAGGCCTGCAGTTGCCTTTAGATATTTAAGAGTAGTGCTAGTTCACATTAAAGCACCTTTCTTTTTGAGGTTTCTGTGATAACCATCACCTTAAACTAGGCTGACTTTTGTTTCAGGTATTGGCTTGCCTGGCTGATTCACGTGGGAGAGTCCTTGTGTGCCGTGGTATTATGCAAGTAAGTGTTTTTAATAGGTCTTTGTCGCTTTTCTCTTGGTATCTAAGTTGAGAGTAGCCACATTTAAATAATTCATGCATTTGTAGGCTGAGAGCACTCTCAGGGTAGAGTTGAATCCCCACACCTAATACTGAGCCTAGCTTAGAGGGAGTATTCAGTAAACATTTAATTAATGAATTCATTTCATTTGTGTTAGCTAATCAATTATTTCATTACTTAATTTGATGATTTTTGTATTTTTTTTTAAATTCTCTGTATAGCCCCAACTAGAACAAAAGATTAGGAGGCTACCTTCTAGTTTGAAGAGGGGCTAAATTATTGACTTAGGCTGATGATGCCCCATTCTAGTTTCACAACAGAATCACCTGACGAGCTTTTTCAAAATGCTTATGTCTACATATCTGGTTTCCAGACCCAGAGATCCTAACCTGGTAGGCCTGACTTCGGGCATGAGAATTTGTTATTTTTTCAAGCTTCGCAGATAATTCTGGGTTGCAATGCAAGTTAAAAGCCCCTTGACTAAACCCTACTCAACAGATGTCAGTGTAAGTCAATACTATGTGACAGTAATAGAAAAGATTCTCTTTACATTTGTACTTATGTAAGCATATACAGAAAGTATAATGTAATGAAAGAGATGGCTATAGTAATGCCAGACTGCTTTGCAGTTAACTTTGTTTCTGGTCAAGATTAACTGCCACCTGTGTTATTGTTGTATTACCTCTAAAAGTGGAAAATAAGATACTTTATTACCACTACTTTTTAATAATAGAAATAATATTTATTGGGTGCACCCTATGCCAGACACCACTAAGTGCTTTAAATAGATTATCTTCTGGTTTATTAAACAAGCTGGAGTTTTTGGGAGAGGAGCAGAAAGAAACTTTATTTTTTCTCACTCCTCTCCAAGTAAACTCATTCTGTGGATTATTTTCTGCCTCCCTCCCAGCCCTGCATGAAATCAGAAGCAGCACTATAGATTTTCCAGTCACTATCTGATATTATCCAGTCTAGTACAGTCTATTTATTAAAACTATAAACTTTTATCTAATTCAAAATAGCTCTTCTCATCCAGCTGGGGATCAAGAGCCTGTTGTGGGGAAAACAGTGTAGTTAGTGCCTTCTCTTATTCCACCTTTTTGCCATATTCACTAGCAACAGCTGCTTGTGCCCGTTGGGCTGGTAGGAGCAGTTAGGGGAAACAGGGCACAGTGTGCCTTGTGATCAGCAGTGAGGTGCTGTGGATGTTGCATACCCAGTGTTGGCTCTTTCTCTCCAGAGGGTCCCTGGTGGATCTTTGAAAAACCACCCATCACTGGGGATCTCCTTTGTGCAGTTCCCACGACGATTCCTTCAGGTGCCTCCTCCAGCATGCCAGTCACAGTTTCCTCTCAGGAACTATGATTAGGGGGGAATTTCCCTTTTATTGAGAATTTTTCTGCCGTTCAGTTAGGTCTTTAGGCCCACCCATTGCCAGCGCCCTTCCACAAGATCTGTATGGCTCACGATAATAGCTTCCTTATCCCTCCAGTGGGATAAAATCTGCAAGTGCATGCGGTTCCCAGTGCATGCACTTTAATTGCCTACCAGCCTTTAATCTTTTGAATCAAATATAAATCCCTTCCCCCAAATTGCAGGGGACTTGTGTCAAGCTCTCCAGTTGGTTCTATTGAAGCTGTTCTTTGGGCTTGATTTGTGATAGGAAATGCCACAGCACTAGCACCTCTTTCCACTGGCCTCTTCAGCCTCTCGGTGAAACCTCAGCTTGGAGGTGTGTGGTCCAGCCACACTGACACTGTCCACTGACAGTGTTGGAGTACTTGACACCTATTTTGTCGTTGGCATTTGAAACCTGTAATGAAAACAGAAAGAATCAAATTTAACATCCTGCCATGCCGTTCTTTGAAGGGTGGAGGGAGAACAGGCATAGAGAGGTTAGGTCACCACTATTTTGTTCTTGAAATCATTTGTTTATGGTCTAACATGTTGCAGTGTATCATTGGTCACTATAAATCAGAATAAATATTCCTTCTGAATAATGAATTAATGAGCAAGTGTAAGTGAATGAATCAATATATGAAGACATGCAGGACATTTGTGTAGGACAGTTGGTGAATTCCTTTTAACCAGAGATAAGATTGGACTCTATGTTCTACTTTATAGACACCATAATATGTGTACATATAAATATAAACTCTTTCATAACTTTTTTCTTGTGTCGTACATGCCTATTTTTCCATGTCTAGACCTATAAATTTACTTTATTCATTTTATTAGTGCATAGTATTCTATTCTATGTATATGCCTTAATGTATTTAACAAATCTCCCTCATGATGGACTTTTAAGTCTCTGGTTTTTTTACTGTTATAAATAGTACTGCATAAACATAAATGTCTCATACATCCCGGCCCACTTTGGTATATCATTTTTTTATTGTTTGGTGGTAGAATGTATGAATATAGTCGATTTTTATCTGTTGACCTTACACCCAGTGACCTTGCTAAATTCACTTATTAATTATAATAGTTCATCTATAGATTCTTTTTAATTTTCTAGGTACACAATTGTGTCCAGAAGTAAAGACAGTTTTATTTCTTCTTTTCAATTTTATATACCTTTTATTCCTGTTTCTTCCCTTATTGCCCTGCCCACTACCTCCAGCACAGTGTTGACCAGAAGTGGTGATAGTAGGCATCCTTGCCTTGTTCCTGATCAAAGGGAAAGCTTGCAACATTTTGCATCATGTTTTTGTAGAATTATGTAGATTTCTTCTATCAGAATGAAGACGTTCTATTCCATTTCTATGTTTGCTGAGAACTTGTGTTAAGAATGGATGTGGAAATTTATCAAATGCTTCTTCTGCTTTTATTAAGATGATCATGTGATTTTTCCCCTTTAATCTGTTAGTGTGGAAAATTATATCATTTTTACATAGATTGTTTTTAAATTTTGTTTTAAATTAAAATTCATCCACATGAGACTTAATTATATACAAATGAGACTGTAGCAAGCCATTTACTTCTTTTGGGATATTTTCTTTTAAGCTTTGTTTTAAGCCGTTTGGTTTGAATGACTGTACAAACAGGTGTTTATTATTACTATGTGCCAGGCCCTTTACTAAGCACTTTGTTTATATTATCTTATAAATCATCTCAAAACTTTGGTGAGATAAATACATTATTCCTGTTTTTCAGACAAGGAAACTGATTCTGAGAGAGAGTGAGTGACTTGCCCAAGGTCACAGCTGGTAATTGGCCAGTTACATCTGGTCTATCTTCAAAACACTTGCTCTGAAGCCATATCAGTGCTTTTTGACCCTATCCCCTCATCAGAATCACGTGGGAAGCAGTTCTATAACACCATGCCCTAGGCAGTAGCCAGACTGCTTCTCAGGGAAGAGTGAGTGTACCCTCCTAAATGCACAAGAAAAATGAAAATAAATGAACTAAGTATTCAAGTTAAGAAGCTGGAGGAAAATGGCAAAATAAACCCAGTGAAAGTCGGTAGAAGGAATAAGTTTTTTAAAAAATAGAAGATAATAACTCCTATGAAACCACAACATTAAAATTCTGGTGGTTAAACTTTTCTTTTTCTTTTTTTAGGTCTAAAGGCATCACAGATGGTCGAGCTCAACTACTCTGGTTCTTACAGACGTTCCTCTTTGGGATAGCATCTCTCTCCATCTTGATTGCTTACAGACCAAAACACCAAAAACAAACTTAAAGAAGATATCCAAAAGCTTTCTCTTCCCTTTGATATTCAACCCCACCTTTTTTAAGGGGTGCTGTGTTTTTCTCAAACTTTCTACTTTCTAGAAAGTTAAGACCCTCTAGTTATTCATTATTCTTTCATACATTCTGGTTGAGCTTGAGCAGATAATAGGAAAAGACTTTAACTTTCCAATTCTGCAGACTGACCTGTTTGGCAGAGGACTTCTAGCTACCTTCTTGAGGTCCTTGGCTGTGTTGGTGCTCTCCCTATCGTCTGGTTTAAGCCAGGCACTAAATTTGCCTGTTGGCATACCTTTGCTCCCACCTTCTGATTAAAACACCTTACCCTTACCAGCACCATCTTTGTTCTCCTTTCGCACAATCTTTTCCACCTTTCTGGAACAAGATAGAGTGATACTTCCACAACACATCAATTCCACATGCTTTACTAGGCACCTGTGAATCAAGATCTTATTCTTGCAAACTTCTATTTCTCACACAACCAAGAAAGATAAGGAAAATAAACAAGTGCCTGGAATGGGGCAGGCTGAGCGATTACATAGAGGCAAAGAGGACCTGCTGAGAACCAGGAGGAGAGGACTGGGGAATGCCTTCCTGATCCTTCCAGCCAGAAGTGATCCTGGCCGCCACATGGCCCCACGGAGACAGTGCTCTGTAGTGTGCAGGGGTCTAATGGCCACCACTAGATTGCTCCTTCAAGTCAGGACCACATCTTAGACAGCTTTATTTTTCTTTTAGCACCTGTCCCGTTGCCTTGCACACAGGTATTCTGTCAGTGTTTATTGAACAAAGGAGGGAAACTCTGATTTCACTTTCCACTTGTTGAGTATCATTCCAATTTGTGTGTGAAAAGTTTAGAACCCATTCAGTGCACCCTCAAAGAAAAGCACAGGACTGCTTTTGACTGTAGTCTCACCATTCTGTGGGTCCCCTGATAGGAAACCTGTGTCTTTCGCACTTTCCTATTCTGGGTCACTTTCTCCAGGCTCTCTAGATGTCTCCCTCCAGCTCTGGCTTACTCAAATACAAACATTCCTTTTCTAAAGATTCTAGCCCATGGCTTATCCAGCTAGTTACTACTACTCCTATTCACCTGGTTGTACCTTATGACTGACTGGTAGGGGCAGGAGGGTCATTGACTGTGTCCCCTGACCCTGGTAGAATGACTCTGTCACCTCTAGAAGCCATTAGGGCTTCTTTCCTGGAGGACTACCTTCTTGTTCTCTAGGCACTAGACCTTATTTTCCTTCCATGATACAGTAGGGCATATTATTTGTTTTAAGCAAGCATTTGTCAGAAACAGCCCTTTCCTCCAAAGAAAGGCCCCAAGTAAAAGCACAACAACAAAAGATTACGGACTAATGAATTGTTTCTGGTGGAGATCAATTTCTGCAAATTAATGTCGGTCTTTCCCTCTGTTTCTCTTATGATTAAGGGGTTGCTTTTTGGTAAAGAAAAAGATTTTTGATCATAGAGTTAAACATCATGGAACTCCAACCCAGATTTTTTAGAAGCAATGGTCCTCTTCAAAGAGAAATAATGAGGATAATATTAATGGTGCCACAAACAATATGGCAGATTAGTGAGCGAAATGGACTAACTTGAATAAAATGCTGTGAATTTCTTCAGAAATGTTTCTCCAATCAAATGCTTTTTTTGTATGTCAGGTTTGATAGATTGTCACATGCTTGATTGTACTTTTTCTCAAATAGGCTCTATTATGGAACTGTTTGTACAGTTCAGGGATTTTTTTTCACTGGTAAGAAATACAGATGCCCTAGTTGTAGGGCGTATGTTCCTCATTATGTTTACAGAGACGCCATAGCGCATTTGACTCCTCCATGCACTGAGTCATGGGTGGACGTGAGTGTCTCCTTTCATTGTAGGATTGTCCTCTTGTTTTATGTTTCACTCAGCATTTGATACAGTCTACACACCAAGTGAGAGTAGTATTCTTTTTTTAAGTGCCAAAAGTATAAAATCCTCTAATCCTGTTTGGAGTATTATGGCTTAGAGCAAAAAAGGATCTTAGTGAGCAAATGGTGCAGGTCATTCATTTTATAGACCCATAAACTGCATCCCATCAAGGTGAGGTAACAACACCACACAAAAATAATTGAGTGTCCTGTTCTCCCCTGCCTCAGCAGAGGAGCTTAGAAGTAAGTCTGTGAAGCAAAAAATAAACAGAAAAATGGTGACATCTTGGCTTTGTGTTGCAGTCATAGTAGTGACATGGGAGAAACATCTTTATGTTGAATTTGGATGAGAAAAGGCCAGAGGCTCTTGGTGGAAGCAACTATGGAGGGCAAACAAACTAAACTTTTCTTACCCACCCCCTACCCCGACCCCGAAATATCAAAAGCATGTATAGTTTTGGTAGGACAAAAAAGAAAGAACCAATTAGGAAAAATAAAAAAAGAGAGAATGACCTCACAACCTAGTAACAGGCCAGATTTATAAACTATTTCCTGCATTCAACATGTTATGACTTCATGCAATCCAATATAAACATTTTATAAGTCATGGTTTTAAAACAAGTCTTGAGTTTAAGAGGTTATACTCCAGATGTGTAAAGAGGTTCTTTGGCAAAACAACTTGCTATCTGAGAGCCCTTATGTGTTTACATATAGGCTCTGAAAACAGAGAAGTTAGAGAACCTGCCATTGAGGTTAGAGAACAGAGTGCAATCTCATTGTTATCTTTGCATGGGCCCTTGCTGGAGCCTTGTTAATTAAAGCTCTTAGTTTAGCAACCTGGCTTGTAAATATTTATCCTTCCCTTTCTTATCAGCACAGACCAAAAAATGCTAGTAGGACAGCTGAGTAACATATTGTTAAGTCTTTGAGACCCTTCTCTCTACAAGACTCCTTGACCACATCAAATTGGAAATTTTGGTTTCCCTTTCATCAAGGTTGGACAATGAGAGTGTATAATTATCATTTCACATTTCTCTTTATGAAGAGGAGATCTATACTGATTTCACAGTGGACATTTGAAAGTCCTATTTTAAATACTGTGTTTGCAATTTCTATCAACAAACATTTAAGATGGCTCCTAACCTTTTGTAATAGGTTTGAGTATACCCATTGCCTCATTTCTGTTTGTAGTAAGTCATAAAGTTGGATTAGGGAAAATACCTTTGGCATACTAATACTGTTCAGGGAAATAATCGTGAAAGAACTTTTACTTTTCTCTTGTACCAACACGTTGCACAGGATGTTGCTAGTAAATAAAAATTACTCAATAAAAATTGCCACTCTTGACATTGCTGTAAATGAAAGAGAAATGGCATCTATAGTATAAAGCAGTGAAGTGTTCCTTAAACCTCAAGCATGTAGGGCCCACTCATAACTTTAGTCATGTCTACACTGCACCTGAATTCACTTTTTAAAAAACCTTCCTAAGCAAGAATAACTGAAATGCCAGGCTTGGTTTGTTCATTATATATTCCTCTAATACATATGAGAAGAGAATAAAGCATAATTATTACCTAAAATCACCATGCATACTAATGATATGTTCAGCACGCTACTAGTAATTAGAAAGTATCACAGTACTCACTGAGACTGAAGTGCGGAGTTTAACCTGGCTCTAACTACAGGATTTTTGTCACCGTCCTGGACCTCAGTTTAAACTCATCATTAAAAAGAATATAAGTAATTTTACATTGTGGCTGGGGTGAAAATAGAATGGTAAATTTAAATGAAATCATCTAGGTAAAGCAACTTTTTACACTATAACGCATTAAACAAGAGTATAGTTTTATTGGAAGGCTGGCTGAGGATGCATCCTGCACTTCTTAAACTTGACCATGCAAATGCATCACGTGAGATCTTGTGAAAGTGCAGATTCTGATTCAGTGAGTGTAGAGCATGTCCAAGTTTTCACATGTCTAGTAGGCTCCCTGGTCGTGTTAAAGCTGCTGATCTGCAGATCACTTTGAATAGCAAGATTTTTAGAGAAAATTTAGAACTAGAAATAAAACAATTCAACTCTGATTTCATGAGGCTTTGGGTTGATTTCTATGCATGCCAACATGTTTTTGTAAGAAAAACAGCTAAACACCCTCACTGGGAGCTCAGCACTTGGAGTCCTGACATAATCAGCAAAGAGCACTGTTGCAGTGCTAAAAATGCTGATGAAATTAGCCAATTGGCATGTCTGCATACTCCCCCTCCTTGAGGATAAAAGTTTGGAATTGAGGCCTTTTGAAAATAAAAAACCCAATACTTTTCAAACATTTTGTTCTAGACACTGACATAAAATATGCAAAACCCACAACAATTCTGTGAGGTAACAGTTATGCCCATTTTATAGTTGAAGACCCTGAGGGGATCTCTGCTCAGATGGCTCACTAGCTCAGGCCACTGACTGCGTCTTCCAAGATCAACCCTGAAAAAACAGTCAACGCACAAGAGAAGCATGGATTCCTAAAACCGAGGAAAAATTAGGGAATCTCCCCTAGACAAGACTACTAGAATTGGTGTGGAGTGGGGAGGGGTGGCCGTGGCCTTGGGCAGCAGGGAGAACTAGCTTGGAGGAGAACTTTTTACCTTCCGTTTCTGTCTCTCCCTCAAGTTGCCTTAAGACAGACAGTCATCTCTCTCCGACCCTTCAGCACAGAAGTAGGTAATAACAGTGCCCATGGCAGTGTCTGTCAATATTAGCAACACAAAACCCTCACTGGGAGACAGGGGAAAGTTCATGAAAATAGACACAGGCATTCACTCCACCATGCTCCCAACCAAATCACCAGGATTGTGGATTATGTTGTTATTTCTTCCTAAAGGTTTAAAAGAGAAAATCTCAGGCAGAAGACTGACTGGTGGAATGGCGTCAGTTTTCATGAAGGGTTCTGTGGTTCCTGGATTCTCATCTTTAAATCTCTGATTCCAATATATAGTTAAGGCCAATTCTAATTGGCTTTAACCCTCCCCCAATGCATAGTAGCAGGCATGCTAGTTGATGCCTGAAGGGAAAATGAGCTCACAAACCAAATAACCAGACAGCTAAGGATGACACATATACACCGAGCCACACATACCATCTGAAACAAAAACTCTGGAACAGAAAGACCTGGAATCTAAAGATGTTCCTTAAGTAGGAGACAAGGCATTATTAAAAGAAGATATTAGCAACATGAAATAAGAACAAGAAATCATAAAAAAGAAGTAAGTGAAAATATTAGACATGAAAAATAAAATAGTTGAAATAAAAACATCTAATAAGTGAAAACAGAGTAAGTGAAATAGAATGAATATAGTTGAAGAAAGAATTTGTGGACACAAGATTGTGGAAGTCTCACAGTAGGAAAACACAAAAAATATAAAATATGAAAGAAAAGCTTAGAAATGTGGATGATAAATATAGAAATACCAATGCCTGGGCAATAGTTCCAAATGTAGAGAAAAGTAAAAATGCAGCAGAGAAGATATTTGAGGAAATAGTGGAGATAAATTTCCGCTAAATAACCTTATTCGAAAGGGCTCATAAAGGGGCAGAGAACAGAGATCAGGAAAAATCCATTCCTAGGAATAACAATAAAATTTGAGAATAATGACAAAGAGAAAAGTCTAAAAGCTTCCAGAGAGAAAGAGCAGATCACCTCCAAAGAAATGACAATGAGATGGATATCAAACAGCTACATTGGATGCTAGAAGACAGTGGAATAGTAGTTTAAAAATATTGAGGAAAAATAACTTTGTAGAATTTTATATTCAGCCAAATTATCGTTCAAATAGGAGAAAGTCATAGAAAATTCCCTGTATCCAAGGGCACAGAATGTTTGCCACACAAAGACCCACATTGAAAACACCTTTGAATGAAGTCCTTAAATAATGAAAAAAGTCAGGCAGTGCTGCAAGAGATATGGGGGAGGAAAGGGGAGAGAGTCATGAAAGAAAAATAAAAGGAGATAATGTTTTCAAAATAACCCCAAATTTAAATTATATATGTTCTAGAAAATTTCCATGATAGCATGTGTGTGTGCATGTGTGTATGGGGGAGGGAGGCAGTAGGATGAGTTAACTGGGCATGAGGGTAAGTTGAAACTGACAAGTAGAAATGGCAAGCAATAGGATATATTGGAATATATGAGGAAGTCATTTGGTCTAAACCTAATTCGGCCTGACTTTGAGTTTCCAAAAAGGCCTGACATGGCGATTGAGCATGCATCGTATATCTGCTTTAAACATTTCCTATGGCAAGAACAAATGGCCTTAAGATAAAGGTGCAACTTCCCCCCACATTGGCATTTCCTTAAGGACAAGCATCTTTCCTTAGGCTAGGAACTGACTGCTGCGCCTGCCTGTGACCATCCAGCTTATCTGTGACCACCCAGCTCGAGACAACAGACCTGCCACCCTGCTGTGTCCATCAATCGCTGTGCTGACTGAGCAGTCTCACAACTATTGTAAAAGGGACATTTCAGTCATATGTGAAACATCCTCTTTGGGGGTATATAACCACTCTGCACACCCCACTTCACGGTCCTCACATTTTAGCTCAGAATAAACTCTCTCCCAAATTTTCATTTATAGATTGGTTATGGATTATTTTCATCCACTAAACAGTTGCCGCCTTAGGAGGAAATATAGATACTAATAAATTTTAAAAAGCAATCAGGATGAACAAACATGAAGTGATGAATTAGGTGTGTGAAAGATGACGTGAGTGGAGCCATATTAAAACAGAGCCAGAGCAGCCATTTCAGAGGAATTGCCTTGCAACACTTGTTTTCTTTATCTTCCAAACTAGACCAAACCACCAACATTCCAAGAAGTGAGTAAGGACAAGAATATCCTGTTTGTAAGGACTGATGAAACTGGATTTTGCTGATGACCAATCATTAACCAAACAAGTCTGGCCTTTTGCCTGATGATCATACCGCAAGCCAATCTCTGAAGTACAAAGCTAGCCTTACCTTATCTAGCACAAATGAACTCTTCTTTAATACAGCTCCTCTCATCCTCCCTTTTCCCCATAAAAACCCTAAGCCCCTCTCCTGTAATTAGGACAGTATTTGGGTTTCTACCTGAATCTGTGCTCCTTGAATTGCAATTCTTTGATCCCAAAATAAACATCTCACTGCCTCTCATTTCGGCTCTTTATTTTTAGGTTAACAGGCGCAACTGCCAAAAGAACAAAAATAGGATATGTAATTGTTTTTATTTGAAAATTTTCAAACATTCAGAAAAGTCACAGAGAAGAGGTTAGAGGACATCCACATACCCTTCACCTCCCAGGTTCACCAGTTAACATTTTGCCACATTTGCCTTATCACTCTCTTTTTCTCTCTCCCTATATAACTTTTTCTTTTTTCCCCCAAATCATTTGAGAGCAGTTGCTGGCACCATGACACTTCATCTTCAGTGTGCATCTCCTAAGAACACAGGTGTTGTGTTACACAACCCCCACATAAGTATTACACTCAGGACATTTAACATTATCTTATACAGTTCAGATTCAAATTTCTCCCATTGTGCTGATAATGTCTTTAGAAGCCTTTGGACTGCAGTAGTGGGGAAGTCCAGGATCCCATCCAGGATCACACACAGCATTTAGTGATCAAGTCTCTTTGGTTTCCTTTAATCTAGAAGGGTTCCCTTGCCTTTTTTGTTTTGGTTTTTACCTTTAATTACTGACATTTTTTAAAAGCCCAGGCCATTTATGTTGCAGAATGGCCCTCAATTTTGTCTGCTTCCTCATGATCAGACTGAAGTTAAACACACTAGGAGTAGAGCCAGATGACGCTATGTCCTTTTCAGTGCATCACATCAAGAGCCACGATGTTTGTCCCATTATTAATGATCCTAAATTTCATCACTTGGTAAGCTGGTGTTCAACAGTTTTCTCCACTTTAAAGGTATCTCCTGAGGCCGGCCCCGGGGCCCAGTGGTTAAGTTCGCGAGCTCCGCTGCAGGCAGCCCAGCGTTTCGTCAGTTCGAATCCTGGGCGCAGACATGGCACCGCTCCTCGAGCCACTCTGAGGCAGCGTCCCACGTGCCACAAACTAGAAGGACCCACAACTAAGAAGATACAACTATATACCGGGGAGCTTTGGGGAGAAAAAGGAAAAAAAAAGGATATTGAAAAAAATATTACAGATATCTCCCCTCCCTTTGAATTAATAAGAGATCCGAGGAGTTATACTACAATACCACATGACCACATGTTCCCCACCAATTGTTGAAGCATCCATTGATGATTCTTGTCTCAAACAATTTTTACCACGATGTTTGTAAACTGGTGATTTTCCTATTTCTATCACTTCTTCTACATTTATCAGTTGGCATTTTTCTGCATAGAAGAGTTTTCTTCCTTCTCCTATTTTCATTTATTGGTTTGTTTAGTATTGAAGGTATCATTATGAACTTATGAATTCTTTTTTATTCAATGTGTTATAAATTGTTTCTAAGTTCATTTATTTTGCTGCTAAAATTTGGCCAGTGGGAGCCCCTTCAAGGTGATTTCTGCGTTCTTTTGAAATGCTCTCATCAGTTTTTTAGTATTTTCAACAAGCTGTAATTTTTCTATGCTAGGCCTAGAATCAGCCTATTCTCCAAGCAGTTTGGCTTTCTTGCATTGAAGAAAGGTGTTTAGAAACCAAGATCTGGTTTGTTTCTTGCTGCCAAGGGTGTCCTTGCTTTAGAACCATTCAGTGGACAGAGCTAAGGACATAGATTTTTTTTTTTTTAATCATGAATTCATACTGATACCTTGTAATTCCAATTCTTTGCAACAGGGTTTTTCCTTTCCTTGTGTCTCCTCCCACAAGGAGAACTCTAGTTCAAATATCAATGTATTTACTTAATCACTCAGTCCTACAACACACACAAAATAGTTTTAGAATAGCTGACTTGTCAGCCAATATTCCTACGAAGAACAAACTTTCTTGGCAGTCCTTTTGATCCGTACAATGTATGTCATAGGAGTTATATTTTTGCCTCCTTGTGAATATGCCATAGTTGGTGTTCAGTTAGGTTTTAAGTTCATTTGCTAATTTGTATTCAATTTTCGGGTTTCCTTTTTCCCCATCCTTGTTAATGTTCTTATGTTCTTTAATATATAAGACATCAATAGGGTTCAAAAGGCAAAACTATATAAGAAGTATAATTGAAGAAGTCTCATTCCCTCCTCTATCTCTTCCAGCCCAATCCTACCCACTCTCTATAGGTAACTGTAGGAGGAAAAGCTAAAAATAAAATCTCTTGCCAACCCAGAAATCCTTTCCACAAATGGAGAAAAGAAAGAAAGCAGTTTTATTATTTAATAAGCACTAAACCAGACTATGATGTGCCTCCCAGGCAATCTTCTAACAAGATTGCAAAGACAGAAAGAAATCTCACCCTTCTAGATAGGCAAGCAGATAAGATCCATTACATACATGTTCTCAAGATAAATGATAACTAGTTTTCACGTAAGGGGACATGACAGCACCAGTTGCTGTACATTTTTTCATAGTTCTTCCTAAATTCACCTAGTAAGTAGGGTGACCATCTGTATTACCTTCATCCTAAGGAAAGATAAAATTTCTCTCTCTAATGACAAGCAGGTAGCTACAGCTTGGTGCAAGGCAGTAGGCTCAATTCTCACGGTGTCAAGGTGATAGGGCCACTGTCTCCCTGGATATTTACATTTCTAAGCAATAGCTCCCAAGCCTTTAAGAAAACATTCCTGGGTGGTAACATCATCAAGAGGCTTATTTAGCTTTTACATAAGGTTTATATACATATCAAAGAGATGGGGAAAGGACTCATAAATATAGTTTACTCATAAATACAGTCATAAATACAATTACATTGTTATATATTATATATTTATTATATTATACATTCATAAATGCAATTACATGTTATATATATAGTTACATATTGTATATTTACTATATTAATTATACACTCATAAATACAGTTTCTCAAGGAAATGCTCCAAGAAAAGAGAAAGAGGAAAAGATCTCCTTCCCTTTGGGCAAGAGGGAAAATTCAATCTTATTTTTATTTACACTTATGTAACAAATATCATTAATTCCCAGTTTATCATTTCTGTGTGTAATTTTTCGAATAAAAGTAAAGACATATAAATATTATTATTTCACTTTTTTCCTAGGTGTCAAGTCTTGTAATAGATGCCCACCATGGAGTACATTCCCCAGACAAAATGGGCAAAAGTTCTTTCACAACACACCTGCTGTGCTATTTCAGGTGCCTTGGGGCCAGCCCCATGACCAAGTGATTAAGTTTGTGCGCCCCACTTCAGCTGCCCCAGGTTTTACTGGTTCGGATCCTGGGCACAGACATGGCACTGCTTATCAAGCCATGCTGAGGTGGCGTCCCACCTAGCAGAGCCAGAAGGACCTACAACTAGAATATACAACAATGTACTTGGGGGCTCTAGGGCAAAGAAGAAGAAAAAAAGAAGATTGGCACCAGATGTTAGCTCAGGTGCCAATCTTCAAAAAAAAATAAAAAATATATATTTCAGGTGCCCATCTCTGGGATAGTGGTATATCACGTTAAGAACCAAAGTTTGAAGAACTTCCCACTTTCTAACTCTCTAGAGGCCTCTAAAAATCTCTGTGAACTGGAATTATTCACCCTGATACAACCTCAGAAACCCTGAGTTGAATTAATTTACCTTACCTTTCCTGTTACTGGAAGATGAAATCACCCAAAAAAGACAAGATCTGATAAAGACAAAGCTCCCTAAGAGGGAATCTTGCAAGAAGTTTACTTCCAGAGGGAAAAGTAACAGCATAGCAACCCTCTGAGAGAACTGATAAATAACAAGCCGCAATTCAATCTTTTGTTGTTATTGTCGTAGTTTCCACTTAAGAGCAAAAAGGCTGCAGGATGTAGTAGAACAAGGTCCTGGCCTTTTGAGTGACACTGTGTTCAAATTGTTACCCACTGCTTACTAGCTCCATCACCTTGGGTAAATGTCATCCTCTCTTTGAGTCTCAGCAACTACTCTCCTCTTGTTTTGTTTGCTTCCTTTTATCCCCCTTCCACTACAGTCCCCCCTCCCAGGCAACAATTCCAATGTGTTTGCTGTGCATGTATTCTTGCACAATGTACATTGTTGTTTTGTGAGCATGTATTTTTAATTTACATGAATAATATTTTGATATATATGACTTAAAGACCCAATCATGTTGCAATATGTCAATTGCTACTAAACTTTGGCATCTTGAAAAGGATTCCAAGGACAGTGTGAGTTTGGTAACTTAATCTGATTTTCATTTAATTCTTGACAATTTGCCAACAAGAGCTGAGTTGTCCACATTCCATGCTGCTCCCTTGGAGGGGGAAAAACATCTGTCTCTAAGACAGTATGAGAGCCAACTGGAACCCACGAGGTTTATGAACAAGACAGATAACAATAGAAAAAGAAAGTCCAGGCTGGCCAACTAGCATAGCTAATCTTGGACACCTCCACAAATCTATCTTAATTTTGCTCTACTTAGCCAGAATTGCATCAAACTACACAGGATATGAGATGAAACCATGTTTGTGGTTCACTTGTAATCAGAATGCTGGAAGGGACTGCAGAAATCTTAAGATAAACACCCCACACACATACACACCTCTTTACACTGGGAGAAACTGAGCACCTACAAATGAACGTAACCACCAATGTCACACAGCCAGTGTGGTGGCAGACCTAGGTCCCCACCTCCTCAATATTTCACCAAGCTCCCTCTCAGTAGGGACACAAAACATCCAAAGTAATGTTCTCCACAGCATGCTTCACCTCCCAAATATCTTGTAAATATTATCCAAGAATGATGCATTAAGAGTAAGAATAGTTTCCATCGTTGTTAGCTGCCATAAGCCCCTACATCCAGTTCATGTTGCTGGCACCTGCCTTTGACACTGTATCCATAGCAATGCACAAATATTGTAAACACTCTGCAGACTAGGGGTTTTTTTGCCAGGGTTAATCGTGAAGCAATAATACGTTGCACATGTACACAGAATTGGGGTATTTACAGCATTTATGAAGCTTTAACATCTGCACAGCCAGTTTGCCAGGCTTGTGTTGTGGGTATTACAAAGTATTTCCTAGGAAACAGAAAATAAATATATTATGAAATTTCAATTTTCAACATGTCAGTAGTGTTGTACTGGCATCCTGTCACACCTGTTGCAAAACACACTGTTGGCCAGAGGCAGGAACTCCTTATGAAATCCCATTACATCCTTTGAATCTGCAGGAATCCCACAGAATGACTTCTATGTTAATGAAAAGAACAAACCTTAACTGAATACTCACTGTGTGCCAGGCATTATGATTAGAGCCTTGCTTGCATCTTTTCATTTAATCCTCACCTTAACCCCTAGGAGGTGGGCACTGCCATTCTATTTTCCCAATTTAAAAATTGAGGCCTAATGAAATTAAGTAGCTTGTTAACAATCAGAGCTAGTGAGTGGTAGAACCAGGAATCAAACCTGTATCCCTGTGACTCTAAAGCCTGTGTTTGTAACGTGTATTCATGGCCTATTGGTTGTAAATTACAGATGTGACCATAGTATAAAATCATTCCCTGGATTCAATATATTCACAATGAAATACATTGCTCTGTGAAATAGGTATTTAAAACAGACTCCACCATCTAATTCCCTTTATAGAAATTATTCCATTTCTACTTCAAGCAAGGGATTCATTTGAAATGCCTCTTTGAAATGGCATCTATTAAGAAAAGACATTTCCATTTGAACACGAGTCTGAGCAAGGACTGTCCAGAGCAGCCCCCTCTGAAGCCACTGAGGAACTGTGCAGCAGAGACTCAGGCCGGGAAAAGATCCCAGTGATGCCTTCTGATTTCTCACCACAACTAGTTAATTCAAGAGCCATTTGCAACAATATGGATGGACCTTGAGGGTATTATGTTAAGCAAAATAAGCCAGACAGAGAAAGACGAATACTGCATGAATTCACTCACATGTGGAAGATAAACACACACACGGACAAGGAGAACAGATTAGTGGTTACCAGACAGGAAGGGAGTGGGTGGAGGGTGAAGGGGTACGGGGGCTCATATGTATGGTGATGGATAAAACCCAGACTATCCGTGGTAAACACAGTGCAATCTATACAGAAACTGACATACAATAATGTATACCTGAAATTTGCATAATGTTATAAGCCAATATGACCTCAATAAAATAACTTTTTTCAAAAAAGGAGGAGGGGCCAGCTCAGGAACACAGAGCTGGCCATGCTGCCCTCTCTGTGAGGCATCATCCAAGGTCGTGTCAGCAGCACAGAGGGCTTCTGGGGGTGGGCAGGGCCAGGCCCCTCTCCTGAGCATGTACATATGCCATCCTTCCATAGTCACTGTGGGGAAGAGAGCTCCAAGCAATTCAGCTGTAACTCTTTCTCCAGACTAGGTGGAGCAGGTTAGTAAACGGATATCAGCCTTCAGGGGGCCTGTGAGCCCGAGACCAGGCATCTTCAAGCGGGGTCAAGGTGGAGGTTAAGGGGCCACTGGGATTAGAGAAGGCTGGGCTTAGCCCAGGAGCAGAGTAGAGTTGAATCAGCCCTGTGACTGTGGGGTGGAGGAGGAGGATTGTCTTACAGAATGTAGCAAGGAGAATTTGGCCTTCATCACTTAGAAGTTCTAAAATGGAGGTTCTCATCATGGGTTCCACGGATGGGTCAGTGAACCTTCAATATTGTCTGGGATTAGGACTGGCCAGGTGGCATAGTGGTTAAGTTTGGCACTCCACTTTGGTAGCCCGTGGTTCGCAGGTTTGGATCCTGGGTGTGGACCTACACACCACTCATCAAACCATGCTGTGGCCACGTCCCACATACAAAATAGAGGAAGATGGACGCAGATGTTAGCTCAGGGACCATCTTCCTCACCAAAAAAAAAAAAGTGTGTGTGTGTGTGTGTGTGTATATATATATATATATATATATATTTATATATATATAATCTGGGATCCAAAGAGGCCCCGCAAACAGACAGCCTGGGGCCTCCAGGAACTGTTCTTTGGGGAGTGTGGGGGGCGTTGGTGGATGCAGTACCAAGGCTCTCAGATGCATTAAGGAAAATGGACTTAGTGAGCAAGAGCAGAAGGCAGAAGAGGGTAGCAGCTGCCACTTAACTAGCCATGCAATCTTGAGCAAATCATTCCACCTCTTGAACTTGGGTTTCCTCATGAGGCAGTTACACTTGATGATTTATAAGTTTCCAGCTTTAAAATTCCAAAAAATTCCAGAAGCACTATCTACTAGTGATAGACAATTTACTGGGAGAAGTAGTGAGTTCCCTGTCACTGGAAGTGGGACGCCTGCCACAGCATGGCTTGCCAAGTGGTGCCATATCTGCACCCGGGATCCGAACTGGTGAACCCCGGGCCACTGAGAAGCGGAACGTACGCACTTAACCGCTGTGCCACCGGGCCAGCCCCTACAAACTACATTTATACCTGTGTCAGAAACACGCAAACCCACTCCCCCATTTAAGCTTTACAACATACAAATTTCTCAATATATTTTAAGTTTTTAAGAAATAAAATCTGCAGACTGGTAGGAACACTTTAGAATTCTCCATTCATCTACCCTGTAGTCCTAGGGAATTAAGTTAAAAGCAAAATTGTTCCAGGGCAAAGATACTTGCATAGGCCTTTTTTTTCTTTGTTTCTTTGTTCCTTCTTAGTCAAGTTCAGTGGTTTTCAAATTTGTGCTGCAACATTCTCAATTTAATTGTGATTTGAACGGTGTCCAAGGACTATGTAACTTTAGGCCATACTCAGGGCTCAAGGCACAGTCTGGAGCATGTTCACACTTAAGAGCAAGCTTTGGAGTCCAGGGTGACCTCGGGCAGGTTTCTTATCCATTCTCAATCCCTTTTCTAAAATGGAAGTGATGACAGGGGCTCCTTCACAGAAAATGTTTGAAAGGGGAATTCGTGACCCCTGGGCCTCTCCACCCTGCTCTCTGGCACCCACTACACTTCTCACTTCACCCTCAGCTGTAGTTAGAACTAGTCATCAGCATCATCTCCCATTGGCATCGTGGTCACCTTCACATTCAGGGACTGTGCCTTGTGCTGCAAAGCTGAGTCCCAAAGCCCTGTTCACTTTCTCGCTGGACCAGGGACACTCAGAGTTTAGGAGGCAGTGCCAAGCCCCTCCTGCTCCTTATGCTCAATACATTTTCTATGCGTCTCCCCAGCTGGGCCTCCTCTGCTCACCTATTCTCCCTCTAAGTCCTGCTTCCTCATCGGCTCCCCTCTCCACTTCATTGCTGCTAACCTACTGCCTAAACCTGGGCAAGGCCCTTTCTGTGGGCCTCAATTTCCTTTTCTGGACAAAGATGAGCTTGGCTGCAACAAGAATTACTGTTACTGCTATCACAAATGTATCCTGTGCTTGCTGTGAAACACCAAATAGTTCAACAATGAGAAATGTCTAACATGAAGTTCCCCATTATCCCAGTACCCTCACTCTCAACCTAACCCTTGTGTAGAAAAGCAATTACACTTTAGCAGTTGAATGTGCACTTTTCTAGATATCGGCTATATATATAAAAATAGGTATGAATGAAAGAGTGTATAATATACATGCATACATACTCATAGACATACTTTTGTTTATGAATGGGATTGTATTACACACACTCTTCTGCAACTTGCTTCCTTTATTCAATGATAAGTCTAGCAAGTAATTTCCTGCTGGTATACATAGATATAGTTCATTCATTTTAACATCTGCTTAGTATACCACATACCATTTTTATACACTTGTTTCATTATGTATGGAGTAGATTCTTGGAAGGGAAATTGCAAAGTCAAAGGGCATCACATTGAAAATTATTGTAGACATTGGCAAATGGCCCTCCACAAAGGCTGTACAAACTTACATTCCTACCAACAGTACATGAGACTTAGATCATGGAAAGGTGGAGCAGTCAGGAGAACCAAATTTGAGGTGATAGGTCAGTAGTAGAGCCTGAAAGGAGGAACCTCAGCCCAGAGGACTGGGAGAAAGTCTACTTCTGCAGGCTGAGGATGGGCAGAATAGAGAGCACCCCAGGGTCGCTCACAGTGACATAGTATTGGTTACTTAAGAACCCAAGGTGGGAGGATGCTTCATGCTATTGGGAAGAGAGAACCAGGACCTTTACCTCAATTCTATCACAGGAGGATCACAGCCCTTTGGTTCTTAATCTCTTTTGGATTATGGACCTCTTTTAGGATTTGATAATCCTAAATCCCTGAGTGTGCACACATACTCACACAAATGCACCTGCAATTTTGCGTATAATTTTGAAGAGCTAACTGAAAATCTCAGAGTATTAGACATCATGTACAAAGCCTGGACTAGCCTTCTGAAGGATGAGATACCATGTAGTCATTCTATTCCTCCCAAACAAGGCCATCAAAAGGCTACTAGTCCTAGCTATCCCATCAGCCGATCAGGTTCATAAGTGAGTCCACCTGAGATCAGAGGAGACCAACAGAAAAACCACCCAGCTGAGCCCAGCACAAACTGATAACTTGCAGAATCATGCACTAAATAATAGCTTGTGGTTTAAAACCTTTAGGGGCAGGGCCAGCCAGAGGAGGCAAGCTGTCCCAGGCCACGGTCACCCGCCCCTCTGCTCGCTGCAGCCCTGCGCTCCCACCATGCCCTCCTGGTGCTGCAAGGCGCTGATGGGGAGTCATCTCCATCTGCTCAGGGGGCTGGTTTGGCAGGCAGTGGGCACTGCGGCATCAGGGATGGAGAACGGCACATCACCATCTTTGGGGAAGTCAGCAATTGCTCCTGTGAATCGGATCCAAGTAACGACTTCTGATAATTGTGTGGTAATTTTCTCAAAAATATCTCATTCTTATTGTACAATGGCAAAAAAACTTTTCCATTACACAAATGTTAATTATAAAGTGGTAGAATTGGACATACTTGAATATGGAAGCCAGTTTCAAGATGTTCTTTACAAAATGACTGGTGAAAGAACTGTGCCAAGAATATTTGTCAATGTAACTTTTATTGGAGTTGCAACTGACACTGATAAGCTCCGCAAAGAAGGGAAATTGTGTCCACTAGTTCATCAGTGTTCTTTCTTTTAAAAAAGTAAGAAGAATTTTAGTGTTGTAGATTCTCATAACTTTGCTAGTAAAATGTCAGTTATTTAAAGTGATAATGTCTTTTAAATGTTTGAGGATGTTTTCAATATGTGAATTATCTTCATGAAAAAGTTGTAGAAATAATGAACAATAAATCACTGTAGAAACCTCAAAAAAAAAAAAAAAGCATTAAGTTTGGGGACGGTTTATTATACAGGAAAAGCTAACTGATACAATCTCCATGAAGAAAACTTGGAAATGCTATTGGGGGACACCAAAGAAGACTTGAACAAGTGGAAAGACATACCATGCTCTTGGACAAGAAGAATCAAGATCATGGAGATAGCAATTTTCTCTAAGTTATTTTATAAATTAAATAAGCTACAAATGAAATACTTTTATAATCAAATGAGCTGATTCTAAAGTTCATATAGACAAATAAAGTCAAGAAGAACCAGGAAAAAAATCAAAAACAGAAGAAGAGGAACTATACCAATCAGATATTACAGCATATTATAAAGCTTCAGTAATGAAAAGAGGATAGAACTGGTCATGAATAACCAACATAACAAATAAACAGAATAGATAGTCCAGAAAAAGACCTAAATATATGGAGGAATTTTGTATGGTTCCTAAGCAAATTTTAAAATCAGTATAGGAAAAAAAAGTTGTGTAATTAATGTTTCTGGGGAAACTAGATAGTCATCTGGAAAAATATAGAATTGGTATGAGTCACATTTACCTCAAGATTCAAATGTAGCCCTTTAGGCTCTCTGAGTAGCACCATGGCAATCAGCAAGAACAAGCACTTTAAGAAAGGTACCAAAAAGGGAGCCAAGAAGAAAGTGGTTGATCCAATTTTTAAGAAAGATTTGTATGATGTGAAAGCACCAGCTATGTTCATATGAGAAATAGTGGGGGCCCAGCCTGAGGGTGCAACCATTCACATGTGCCACTTCAGTGGCCCAGGGTTTGCCAGTTTGGATCCCAGGTGCACACCTAGCACTGCTTGGCAAGCCATGCTGTGGCAGGCGGCCCACATATAAAGTAGAGGAAGATGGCCACAGATGTTAGCTCAGGGCCAGTCTTCCTCAGCAAAAAGAGGAGGATTGGTGGCAGATGTTAGCTCAGGGCTAATAGTCCTTTAAAAATATACATAAAATATATATATATAAAATAAAATATATATAAATAAATAATAAACAAATATAAAAATATATTTTAAAATATATATATAAGAAATATTAGGAAAACTAGTCATGAGAACTCAAGGGACCAAAATCACACCTGACGGCCTCAAGGGTTGTGTGTTTGAAGTGAGCCCTGTTGATCTGCAGAATGATCAAGTTGCACTTAGAAAATTCAAGCTAATAACTGAGGATGTTCAGGGCAAAAACTGTCTATCTAATTTCCATGGTGTGGATCTTACTTATGACAGAATGTGCTCTATGGTCAAAAAACGGCAGACCATGATTGAAGCTCTCTTGTTGATATCAAGACTACCAATGGTTATTTGCCTCGTCTTCTCTGTGTTGGTTTTACTAAAAAACACAACAATCAGATTCAGTAGACCTCTTATGCTCAGCACCAACAGGCGTGCCAAATCTGGAAGAAGATGATGGAAGTCATGACCCAAGAGGTACAGACAGATGACTTGAAAGAAGTAGTCAGTAAACTGATTCCAGACAGCATTGGAAAGACACAGAAAAGGCTTGCCAATCTATTTATCCACTCCATGATGTCTTAGTTGGAAAAGTAAAAATGCTGAAGAAGCCCAAGTTTGAACTGGGAAAAGTCATGGAGTTTCATGGAGAAGGTTGTGGAAAAGCTACTGGGGATGAGACAGGTGCTAAAGATGAATGCAAGCCACCAGCCCAAGAATCTGTTTAAAATTCAGACTTTTAATGGTGATAAATAAAAAATCCTATTTGTGGAGAAAAAAAGATTCAAATGTTAAAAACCCTGAAAACATGAAGTATTAGAAAAAAATGGGTATATATACTTTTAAACCTTGTAGTAGGAAAGGTTTGTCTACAACATAAAACACAAATGTCATTAAAAAAATATTAACAGAAATGCTGGTAAATTTTACTACAAAAAATTTAAAATTTATGTTAATAAAAAAATTTATGTTAAAACAATTGTAAGAAGACTGAAAAGACAATCATGAAACTGGAATAAATATATGCAACTCATATCGCAGACAAAAGTGAAGTTCTCTAATATATAAAGAACTTCCACAATTCAATAAGAAAAAGCCTAATAACACAATAGAAAAAAGAGTAAATGATATGAACATCTAGGTCGCAGAAAAGGAAATACAAATAGTTTTTGATATTTTAAAAGATATTAAACCTCACTCATATTAAAAGAAATGCAAATTAAAACAGTACTCAGAGAACAATTTTCCACCTATCATGTTGAGAAAAATATTCAACTTTTCTAACACACTTGGAGCTTGTGTGAGGAAAAAGGCATTTTTATACACTGCTGATGAGTGTATATTAAACCACCTCTGTAAGGCAATTTGTCATTATCAATCAAAATGTAAATGCACATAACCTTTGACCTAGGAATAAAGATATATTCTGATGCATGGAAGTAATGTATGGACAAGATTTTTCATTGCAGCATTATTTGCCATAGCATATAATAAAATTTTATGCAGCTTTAAAAGAAACTGCATGAGGAAGTTCTTTTATGTACTGATATGGAAAGATCTCTAAAATACAAGTAGAAACAAATGAGGAGTACAAATGCTAATATTTGTGATAGAACAGGAGGTGTATGTGTGTGTATATATATCCACATTTATTTGCTTATATGTGAATAAAATAACTCTTGAAACTTGCACATTAATTATTTGTATGATAGGAGTATACATTTTAATTCTACTTTGGTATGCTTTTTCCTAAACTTATGCATGTTTACTGATCAAATAGGCTAGCAGTACTTTTACATACTGTTTAAATTTATAAATGCAAATTTGTTTTAACAAAGTTGAACTGTTATGCTGATGAATTTTATTTCAAAAGTTAATACATTTTGTCGTTTATCAGCTTGAAGATATTTTCCAGGATCTTTAAGTAACTTAAGAGCTTGGACTGATTAATTTAATTGATGGATAGTCACTGGGTACTTAATTTTTTTTTTTTTGAGATTAGCACCTGAGCTAACAACTGTTGCCAGTCTTCTGGGGTTTTTCTTCTTCTTCTTCTTCTTCTCCCCAAAGCCCCCCAGTACATAGTTGTTATTCTAGTGGTAGGTCCTTGTGGTTGTATTATGTGGGACGCCACCTCAGCATGGCCTGTTGAGCTATGCCATGTCTGCACCTAGGATCTGACTGGCAAAACCTTGGGCTGCCAAAGTGGACCGTGCAAACTTAAACACTCAGCCACAGCACCAGCCCCTGGATAATTTCTAAGCAAAGTGGAATACTGAAACATGCATACCGAGCATAATTTAACTTTATATACTTTTGCTCCTTTTTTTACGTCTACAGAGAGCCTATATCTCTGGGTCTGTTAATGAACATGTTCATTTTTGTCAAAGAAGTTTTACTATACAGGACACATATAGCTGCAGAAATTTGTGAACTCTGCTAGTCTGCTAAAATGCTAATGGGTGGACAGTTCACAGTCACAAGCATCCATCCTCTGGTTTCTCTGTGAAATAGAGAATTAAATCATGTTTATTTTATAATCACTATTTATAAATCACTTAACACATGTTTATTTTATATCTGTTTGACAGTCATGATTTTATCTTTTTTTTAATGTACCTTTTAATAGCACACAGGACAGAAGCCCTATTCATTATAATTCTTCACAAAAATGGAAGCCTTAGAGTTAATTCTTGCCCTTAATCTTAGATGAGAAAACCTGGAAGGCAGTAACTGGAAGATCAGAGATGGTGTTAACCTTCAACAACCCTAATCTTGTCCCTCCTACTCACCCTTCTAGTCGAGTGGGCCTAAATAATCTTTTCCCACCCTACACCACCAGGTGGGGCTGGATCAAGGGTCCTAGCCCTGGAAGGCTAATACCAAACACGCATAGTCTGGAAGGAACCAGGAGGGTGAGGGGGCCAGATTAGATTATTGAAGGTTAATACCAGTTTACATGATCTTTCAATTAGGATTAAGGGAAAGAATTAAATTCTAATGCCTAAGGTTTAGTGGTGGGTCCTGTTGTATTCAGTTAATGGGTTGCTGCAGCCGCTGAGGGGAAATGAAGATAACATGAAGTTTAGAGCTAGGAAATAGAGATTTTTTTTAAACTTTTTATTGAAGTATAACATGTATACATCTTAAGAATTGAGCACACCTGTGTAACCAGCGCCCAGATCAAATTGCAGAACATTACCAGCATCTGAGAAGCCCCCTCATTTTTCTCAGTCACCACCCACCCGCAGCACACACAAAAGTCACTCAATACTGAGTTCTCACAACATGGATTAATTTTGCCTGTGTTTGTACTTCATATAAATTGAATCACACAGATTTTTTTTTGTGAAAATTTCTTTCATTAATTGTATTTTTCCAAGATTCATCCATATTGTTGCATCTAGTGGTAGATCCATTCATTATCTAGTCTGCTGTCAATACGAATTTGGGTAGTTTCCATTTTAGGACTATTATGATAGTACAGCTGTGAACATTCCTGTCCATATCTTCTTATGCCATGCATTTCTCTTAAGTATATACCTGGGAGTGGAATTGCTAGGTCATATTTATTTCTATATCTATCAGTTTGTATATATATATAAAAAACGATGAATTCATGCTGATACCACTGATTCCAATCTAAGACAACAGGGCTCATTTTACCTTCTCCCCTTTCCTCATTTGCAATTCCTTTCTTCAACAGTGAGAAACGTAGCTCCCATTAAATATAATATATTTTCTTATTTACACAATCCTAGAATGCCCATAAAAAGAACTGCTAACCCATATTCCCCAGCTCTGTCTGCTGACAGGGCTTAGAAGCAATGACGCCTCAGTGCAATGAACACACTCAGCACCCAGATCTTCATTTCTAGATGTCATTCTCCAAGAAAAGGAACCAGGGTTCCTTGGAGAAATGACTGAGTCTAGGGAGGGGGCAATGAAAATACAAGATGAGCCTGAAACATCTTGTGGTGTCAGAAAGTAAGGAAGTGCTCAAAATAGAATGGGAGTATTTCAAAAGGACGCAGGAGCCAACTTGAAGATGCTCCTAATGACCATATGTGGGACAATTTGAGCAACAAAACAAAAAATGTTAGTAATGGATTATAATCTGTAGAATAAAATAAATATCAATGAGTTAATACTGGAATAAATAACTGAATAAATAAATAGGAGGGAAGGTACAGCTCATCCTTACAACTGAATTTCAATTAATAAATGGAGAAGGAATTATGCAAATAGAAAATCACCTTTGGAAAATCAAAGGTAATACATATTGCAGACAAGAATCATCAGTGAATGCTAGAATTAGGTAGTTGAAAGTAATGATAAAAAGATTTGTATAGTCTCAAAGTATCTCCCCAAACAATACTTATTAATTACAAAAAGGAAAGCAGTAATTTTATAGCGGAGAACCCTAGCAGACATCATCTTTACCACATCATCTTTCAAAGTGAACATCACCAGTAATGAGACACAGCAATATCACATGTGCCTTCTGATATGATGCACTGGGAACGACACAACATCACTTTTGTGGGATGCTCACCAAAAATGGATAACTTCAACCTCATCATGAGAAAACATCAGACAAATACAAGTTGAGGGACACTCTACAAAAATAATTGGCCAGTACTCTTCAAAACTGTCAAGGTCACGAAAGACAAAAATAATTGGCCTGGACTCTTAAAAACTGTCAAAGTTATGAGAGAAAAAAAAAAGACTGAGGAGTTGTTCTACATTAAAGAGTCCTTAAAGAGACATGACAATTGAACGCAGTGTAGGATCCTGGATTACATCCTGGACCAGAAAAAGAACATTAGTGGGAGAACTGGCCATATCTGAATAAAGTCTGTAGATTCTTTAACAGTAGTATATTAATGCTAATTTCCTGACTTCGATAATTCTCCTGTAGTTATGTAAGATGTTATACTTGGGGAAGCTGGTAAAGAGTATTCAAGAACTTGCTGTATTATCAAAGGAAAAAAGATTTTTAAAAAAGAAGAAGGGGGTGGGGCATGATTGTGTCGTGCTTCAGCCAAAAACCCTGCAAGCACCTCTGCCTACGGCTTAAAGACTGACTCTCCTGAGAGTGGCCTTCAAGGCCCTCAATAACCTGGCCAAACATTCCCCCAGAGCTATTGCCCTTCACTCTCCTATCACCCGCCCACACCCCACCAATCTCCACAGCACGCAGTACACACCGCTTAGAAAAACCCTACTCACGTTCAAAGACCTCCTGCACAGGACCTTGACTCTGCACCCGCTTCAGGAAGCAGAGGGAGCTTCTGGCTCTTCCTGGGTCAGCAGCTGACTTTCCTGACTCCCTGGAAATCTTGAACTCCCTCTAAGGGCCTCTGCAGGCCAGTCAGGCATTGCTGACACCCTTTCTACCCTCAGGAAACTCGCAACCTGCAAATGAATAAGAAAGGAAACAATAGTGACAGGCTCAGGAAAGCTCAAGGAGGCAGGTCAGAGAAAGGCAAGGGAATTCACATCTTCTGCTGTGAAGTAGGTGTTCTTCTTACTCCCTCTTTGCTAGTGAGGGAATTGAAGCTCAGAGAGGTGACCCGCCTAAGGCTACACAACCAGTAACGTAGAGCCAGGTTTGAACTCAATTCCCTGCTCCCCCGGCTGAGGAATTCAACTCTCAAATGCTTTGAATAGTCAGCCAAGCAGGGTCCTCAGACAGCTTACATTTTACCCCAACTCCAACCTCAAGGAGCAAAATGAGATCTTCCTAGAGAACACTGCAGACAAAGTTCTCAAAGAGCTGAGGGACATGCCAACTGACTCCCTACCCACCAAGCCCACAGAGGATCCTGGAATCATGGATGAACTTGTTCTCAGGAAATGTCAATGGCTTTTACAATGAACTAAATTGACATGAGCTATGTGAGTCTGTGCAAAAATATCCCAAAGCTGAGCAGGTGGGATACCTTGCTAGACACCATTTGGCCGGCTTCCTCCACATTTAAATGTGGATTCATCACTTCAAAAGACACTGGTTGGGAAACTGCTATTGCAAAGCTCTGGGTGAACCAGCAAACCCACCTGGTAGAGCGGCAGCGGCGATTAACTGAGCGACAGAGCGTGCTTGACACCAGTGCTTGACACCAAGTCAGAAGCAACGAATGTTGGCTATTAGGACTACAATTATTGATATTATAATTGTTCATATCAAACCTCTACCCTCCCCACACACTTCACTTCTCCCTGTACCCAGCAGGTTTTCCCATCTTCCTATATCTCCCTCCCTACCGGGGAGAATTCGGGACTGCATGCAAGACAGGGAGTATATTTTATTTTTTTAAAAGAAAGCACTTCTTAAATTTCAACTTGTCAAGACCCCTGCCCCACTCAGCTTTCCATCTCCCAACAGAGACCTCCATACCCACACCCCACTGCTTCACTTTCTCTGACCATAACTTACGTGGCCCGGGGCTAGTGGTCCCCCTCCATCTCTGTGGAGAGGAGGTGACCCGGCCCACCCAGCATGGTCTTGCCTGTGCCAAGACAAGAAGAAAAGGAGGCTTTGTGTGGCTCTGACCCCTCTGGCTACTGAGGCCCTTCCAGTTAGGCTGTCACTCTTCCCTGATCTCTACCCCTAAAGAGACGGCCAGCCCCTATTTCTTGTTTCCCTTGGCCCCTTGCCTTAGGCCTGGGCTGGGAAAGCAAGACTCCCCACCATTTGTCCCCTCAACACAGCTAGGGTGGGAGGCCGGTGTGCATCCTGTAGCATTGCCTGTGGAGGCACGGGCACTCTGGAGGCAAATCTCCACATTTCTGAATGGCATCTGTGTGACCTTGGATCACCTCCTAACTTCACCGAGCCTCACACTGTGTTCACTGTGGATCTTGATGTTACCTGCCAGAGCATTAGACGAAAGAGAAGCTCTGCACATTTCGGTGCTTCATTTATGAGGTGGTTATGGGTGGTCTCCCCCTAGCCGCTCTGAGGACTTGCCACTCTGAGCCCCCAAATACCCCCTTTGCCCTCTTCTCACCTTCACCTCCCTCCAGATTCCCTCACCATCTAGTTACACCTCTGGGGCGTGAGAGTCAAGAGGTCTGATAATGCAAGAGTACGGATTTCAGAAGCACATCTACCTGGTTTTCAAGCTGAGATTCGCCACCCTCTGACCTTGATCAAATACATCTTATTTGACAAATGAGATAAGGATACCTACCAGATAGGTTTATTGACGCAAGGATTAAATGAACAACACGTATATGGCCTTAGCACAATACCAGTTTCAAAGAAGTGTAGCAGTAATAATACATAACAGTGTTTATTGTCATTAGTCCCAGCTGGCTGCCAACTTGCTTCGAGGCCTGGCATATGGTTGGCATATTTCCTAGTTCCTGACAATGACACCAGTTTCTCTTATTTTTAATTTCATGGGTCATTTTTGGAGAATGTTGAAAGGAGGACATTAGCAAACTGGGTCCTTATTAACATCTGGAAGTTTTCCTTTACCTGTTTGGGCTGGCTTCTATTGGTATGAGGAAATAAATTGATTTCCAAACACTTATCCTAAATCCAGCCAATTTATGGAGTAATTCAAGTAGTTCTTCTAGTTCTAAGATTTCCTAAGAAAGCAATTTAATCTTCTACTGATAACCATAATTTGTCTCCTTCCCCATAACTCTTCATTTGTGCTTTATTGCATTGATCAGATCATGGATAATGAACAATTGTGATGGTATCATCTTTACTTCATTCCTGGCTTAATGAAGAATGCCTCTCTCTTTTCTCCTGTATGTACATGTGAACTATTTGTTTAAGATAAAGGTAATTATATTGTTAAGGAAATCTCCCTTTATTTCCTTTATTTCTAACTCTTAGAGTTTGTTGTTTTTAAGCAGGTACGGCTGCTTAATTTCATCAGTATTTATTCAAATAAGGTTATTTTATTTTTGTTCTTTGACCTTATGACAGACATGATGGCTAAAGACTTTTCTGGAACTCCACTTGGGAATGAATAGCTAACCAATAATTTATTTTATGTTCAAATTAGTGGATAAAGAATGGACTATGCAACAAGGAGCATTAGAATATTTAGACATCCACTGGGGGAAAAATTTTGTTTGAACTTTTCCTCTCAATCCCATAAAAAATTCTAGATGGATTAGAGATTATACCATTAAAAAAACTTAAAACTATTTGAAGAAAATATTGGAAAATATTTTTATGGCCTTGATGTGAGAAATCATAAGCAGTGTGTAAAATCTAGAAGCCATAAAAGAAGACATGGAGAGATTTTGCTACCCAAACATCCAAAACTTTTGTACGATGAAAGACACCACAAAGAAAATTAAAGACAATGGAAAAATGAAAGAAAACATTGCCAACATATACAACAAGCATTGGATTACTAATCAGAATATGTAAAGAAAAGAGGAAAAAATATTTGAGTAAAGCTCAACTTCACTCATAATAAATAGCGTGTAAATAAAAACAAGAAAGTAACATTTTTCCTCATCAAATTGTCAAAATTTTAAAAGATAAACACCCAGTGTTGGGGAATGTACATGGCTGCTAGATCTACAACTTCAGGTCTCCCACTCCAGAAGCATTTTATGTAAATAGCACCCCTGCAGGACAACATGGACTACAATGTGATGGGTGTGTCTTGGAGCAGTGCTCTGAGTGCCAGGCCCCTCCTAAGGACTTAGTGAGGTTTTTGTCTACCCAGCAAAACATAAAAGGCTCTCTGACTCAATGATTCCTCTTCCAGGAATCTAGTCTTTCAGAAATACATGAGTATGTAATATGTATATAAAGATATATGCAAAAGGATGTTCATTAAAGCATGCTTTATATTGGAGAAGACAGGAAGCAAACTATATGTCCATCAATAGGGGATTGTCTGGACAAATAATGGTGCACACATTCATGAGATATTTTGGAACTCTTAAAAAGAACCAGATGGATTTAAGTGTATTAACATAGAATGATCTTGGAGATTTGATGTTATGACTGTGATAAGCATTAATGTGAAAGCAAATCCCCAAAATATCTATTATTCAATCCCAGGTATATACAATTGTGTCTGAATACGTATTAGATAGATAGGGCATGCATAGACAAGGAACTGGAAGAGTCCACCAAGCTGAGGGGACTAGACTGGAATCACTGGGCAGGAGGAGTTAGTGATAGGGAGGAGTTTCATGTTTTACTCTGTTTGCTGTATTACTTTGTGACTCTACCACAATATGAAAGTATTGTATATGTGTTGTGTTTATTGCAAATTCAAAATATTAGGTGGCCTGCTCATTCTGAGCTTCAAGAATCCCTGTGGGTCTGGCTATTCTTTGACAACTTCCCACCTGGGTAAACTACCAAGGACTGTCCTACTACCCAGTGTGAGAAATTCTTTTTTTATTATTATTTTATAGAGGTCGCATTGGCTTATAACATTGTGTAAATTTCAAGAGTACATAACTATATTTCAGTTTCTGTATAGACTGCATTATATTCACCACCAATAGTCTAGTTTTTATCCATCATCACACATGTGTACCCCTTTATCCCTTTCGCCCTCCCCCCTCCTCCTTCCCCTCTGGTAACCACTAATCTGTTCTCCTTATCTATGCGTTTGTTTATCTTCCACATATGAGTGAAATCATTTGGTATTTGTCTTTCTCTGTCTGGCTTATTTTGCTTAGCATAATACCCTCAAGGTCCACCCATGTTGTTGCAAATGGCACAATTTTGTCTTATTTATGGCTGAGTACTACTCCATTGTGTATATATACCACATCTTATTTATCCATTCGTCCATTGATGGGCACTTGGGTTACTACCACATCTTGGCTATTGTGAAAAATGCTGTGATGAACATAGGGATGCTTGGCATTCCTGAAATAAACACTTTTTCTGAGCTAGCTCATCTGGGCATCCTAATCTCCATGAGAGCTTTTTAAAAATTTAGATCCAACTTTCTGCCCAAGATCTGCTGACTCAGAACCGGAATTTCTGTGCCCAAGGCTATTACCTGGAGGAGGAAGTGAGAATTTAGGATTACTGGATAGTGTGGTGACTGTACTGGACAATTGCATAGCCACAGTGAGGAACAGAGAAGGCAGAGGGGCAGCCTTAATCTGCCAGGACTCCAGTTAACCTAATGGGGACCCTTGATGGATAAAGACATGCTCGTGGGTTTGCTGGTGAAGACGCTCTGCTTACAGCCAGGTGAGGCACTCAGGCTCTGCAGCACAGACGTCGGGGCTGCAGCTCTTGCTTTTTCTTTTCACTAAAACTTAACTTTTTTTACACTTGTGGGTGGGGTGTCCAATGGGTGAGGATTCGACTATTGTGTTCTAAACTGGAAGGAGGTGGGGACGATTTGAAGTTCACTGAAAAACCCACCCAGCTCTTCTTCTGATCTTGCTTAGAATGGAAAATACAACCTGGCTCTCAGGGACCTAGTATATATTATTATCTAAGGGCTGGTCTGCAGAGACAGCAAAACTGGATTCAAATCCTGACTCCACATTATACCAGCTGTGTGACTATTGGCAACGTTCTTAACATCCCTGAGCCTCAATTTCTTGATCTGCAAAATGGATGTAATGATGTGCCCCTCATGGAGTTGCAGTGAAGATCAGAGAAGTGGTGCATGTAGAAGTAAGTCCATCACAGCTTAGCTACTGTTTATTAATATTATGGTGGCTAATAGACTGTGAGCTCCTGGAGGGCAGACATATGTGAACATGAGAATTATTTCCTTTCCTCCCACCTGCAGAGGTTACCTAACAACTATCTAGTACAGAGATTAAGTATTTGCTGAACACTCTGATTCTGATTCTGATTTAGTTAGGGCCTGGGCCTTTCATTGCCTTTGAGCCATTTTAGAAGTCGGCAAACTGTAATAGCAATGCAACATAATTCTTGTCTATAGATATGCAGATAATTCCTGTTATAGGTTCAATTAATTCTCCTCCCTCCCTGTGTGGAAGAAGCCAGTTTTACCTCCTTTTGCACATTCGTGTCAATATTCCAGCTCTGTCTGTTTGTAGGACTGGTTGTCACCTCTTACTGGTTCCCTCATTAATGGTGAGTTAAAATCTTCAGCACATGCTCGTTTTATATCTGAATGAAAGTCATGATTTTACCTTTTTTTGTAAAGTATCTTTTAACATTACTATTACTCCTTTAGCAAAATAATAAGTTTCTATAGAAGGCAGACACCACTTTTGAGTCTACTGCTCAGGGCCAGGCGCTGTCACAGGCGGACAGAGAAAAGCTTCCATGCTCCAAGCAGTCAGTGTTCAGATCCTGTGCCACAGCTGTCGGTGACACAGAGGAAGGCGCTTCTCTCTAAGCTTCAGTCTGCCCATCTATGAAACGGGCTCACAACCAGTACCTGGGCCCCGGGGCCCGTCGCCTAGAACCCACTCCCTCACCCCTCTCTCTCCCCTTCTGCGCCCCCACCCCGGGAGGCGCGGGGAACTCAGAGGGCGGCTCCCTCCTGTGCAGGCGCCCAGGCTAACACGTTGGCCCCTCCGCCTGCGGGGTGTTTAGGCTCGGCGCTGCCCGCACGTTGCGGAGGGGGCCTCTGGAGGGGGCGGGTTCGCTCAAGCCAGAAAGCCGGGAGCCGCCCAGGAATTTTGGCTAGGACTGAGAGCATTTCCTCCTGGGCGGGCCCGGCGCGATCCTGGGGAGAGCAGCTGGGGGCAGACGCTGCGCTGCGCTCGGCTGGGCCGGCACCATGCGGTCCCTGCTCTGCGCGCTGGCCGGGCTCGCCCTGCTCCGCGCCGCGGGCGCCTTTGTCGGTGAGTGGGACCCGGGTGCCGGGTGAGGGCGAGGGCGAGGGCGAGGGTAGGGGAGAGCTGCGCCGAGCGAGGTAGGATGAGCAAGAGAGATGAAGGGAGGGAGGGTGGAGAGGGGGGAAGATGGAAACAGAGCCAGATGGAGAGAAAGCTGGAGAAAGAGATGCAGAGAGGGGGAGAGAGAGAGGGAGAGAAAGAAAAAAGAGAAAAAGAAAGAGAAAAAGGCAGATGGGCAGAGAGAATTAGAGAGAAAGGAGAAAGAGAAGAATAAAGAGAGAAAGGGAGAGGCTGAGAGAAAGAGACTTTGGAAGTAAACAGATGGGTATGAACTATGAAGGAGGAAAGATAGAAAAAGGAGTTTGAGAAGCAAAAGGTACAACCAGGAAAGAAATAGAGGAACTAACCTGGTAAGAAAAAGAAGGGAAGGGGAGGAGAGAGAAGGAGGATATTGAGGAAAAGAGAAAGATTTGAGAGAGACTTAAAGAGAGAGAGTGGAGAAACCCGATGCCCAAGGAGAGAGAGGAAGGGACAAGGATCACAGGGTGGGAGGTCAAGTCTACAGGGTGGGGCAGCCCCCCAGGCCAGCTTCATCCAGAAGGCCTGCAGAGGCGTCCAGGCCTGGTTTTACTGGGCATTGCCGGGGAAGCTAAGCTTCCACAGTCGGATGACCCAGGCCTGGCCTAGCACAGCCAGCCAGTCAGGAACCAGGCAGGCGGGCCCAGGAGAAAGGCCACTGGGTCACCTGCCAGGAGGCCTAGGGGGGTTCTGCTGTCTGGGGGAGGAGGCAAGTCTCCAGGCTTCCGGAGAGCTTCCCTGAGCCCCTGAGTTGCCTTGGGTGGGTGGGTGGGAACAGGGTACAGGAGAGAGAGGTCCTCTGGGTGCTCCCCTGGCTGGGATCCTTGCCTTGCACTCTCTTCCCTCCCTTCTGCTGACAGCAGTCTTAGTGCTGCCCCTTCACAGGTGAGGCTCAGACAGGATGGCTGCAGATGTACTTACGGTACACACAAGTGCTCATTCCACCCCCACCCCCAAGACTCTGCACAGCACTTTAGAGTTTACAAGCCACATTCCCATTTACCCAGCATCTCGTGCAGGCCCCAGCCAGAGACCACTGGTGCTCATCCCAGCTGTGCAGGCGAGAGGAAGGCTGAGGTCTCCCCAAGCATCCAGGCCTTCTGCCCTCTCAGTCAGCCCCTTGCCCCCAGCCAGGCTGCCCCCCATCAACCTGGAGTCACCCAGCTGAAGTGTCTATGTTAAGATGGAGCCCCCCTCACCTGTGCCCAGTCCCTTTTGGGGCACAGTGAACTGTGGGAGTAAGCTCTCAGGGAAAGGATTGAGGCCAGTGCTGAGCGACCTTGGATGTCACTTCACTTCTCTGAGGCTGTTTCGTCCTCTGTAAGTTGGAGAGAATAATACTCACCCCACAGGGCTGACTTCAAGGATTGGATGAGAAGGAAAGGGCCCAGCATGGAACACGTCTCAACACATAGCCTCCTTCTCTTGTCCCCTCAGACAGCTCCACTGATCTCTCTGACTCTCAGTTTCTCCACGTGTTAGGGAGGACCAACAACCACTTCCTCACAGCCTGTGAAGAGTAGCTGGGATGATGCCCAGCACAGATCCAGGCCCATAGAGCATGAGCTTCCCTTTTGCTCCCTCTCCCTTACCCTCCTCCTGGAGTCCCCAGCTCCAGGAGCTGAGGGGACAAAGCTTCATCTGTGCTCCCCTAGAGGGAGGAGCTGGCTGCTACCCACAAGTGGCTCTTCGTGGCCCCTTGGCCATAGATGGTATATACACTTTAATTTAAAACTGTTTTTAAACATTTTCTTTCTGATTATGCTTGCTCATTGCTACACATTAAGAAAAAAAAGAGGAAGTATAAACATACTAATGTAATTTCACATTGAGGTCACACATTTTTGTGTATAACCTTTCAGACTTCAGATAATATACCGTTGTTTTTCTTAAATTTTGATTATGAAATCTTTTGGATAGAAGAGCAGAATAGTATAATGAAGCCCCATGTACCTATCACCCCTCTTCAAAAAGGGTCTATTCATCTACAATTCCCACCCTCCCTCCTCTCGCTCAGATTGTTTTAGAGGAAATTCCAGGCATCATATATTTTCATCTATAAATATTTCCTTATGTATCTCTAAAAGATAAATAATCTTTTAATAAGCATAACTGCAGTACCATTATCACACCCTAAAAATGAACAATAATTCCTTAGCATTATCAAATGTGCAATCAGAGTTCAAGTATCCCTGATTGTGTCATATGTTTTTATATTTGGTTTGTTTGATCCAAATAAGGTGCGTGCATTGCTTTTGTTTGATATGTCTAAGTTTCTTTTAATATGTAAGTTCTCTTTTCCCCTTTTTTAAAAAAAATTTATTTGTTGAAGAAACTGGGTAATTTGTCCTGTAAAGTTTTCCACAATTAGATTTGAGCTGATTACATCCCCTAGGTGACATTTAAATGTTCTTCTCTCCCCTGTATTGCTTATAGATCTAGAAGCTTGATCTCATTCCAGTTAGATTTTTTTTTTTGCAAGAATGGTCTTTATTGCTTTAATTCGCATTTCTTTGATTATTCCTTAAGTTAGACTTTTCTTTCAAATGCATATTGGTCATTTCTACTAATCTGTGCAAATTGTCTTAGACATTTTAATTTTGGTATTGGGATTTTTCATATTGATTTGCAAAAGCTCTTTATGTATTGCATGAAGCAAACTGTTTTGTGTTACTTGTACAGACTTTTTTTTAAGTTAAGGCTTCAGCTAAGTCCCTTTCCTATTTTGCTGTCAGAGGGATCTGAAGGCCTAGAGCCTGGTCCTTTTAATCAGTGTAACCATTCTCACCCATGCCTTGGGGCCCATCAGGGAAGCTCTCACTGTGCACTGCTGCTGCAAGTCCCCGTGGACGTCTGTCCTGTATTGGAATTCTGTTTTTTGCTTTGGGTGAAAGGGGAAGATGCTGAAGGGCTGTGGTGAGGATCACAGCATTTCTGTTTACAAAAATGGATGTTGTGGGGAATGAACCACCCAAAGATAATTTGACCCAAGGCACACTATTTGGGTTCTTATAGGGCCTCCAGACAGCTGCAAAGGTGTCATGTGTGCAGGTCCCCTTTGCCCATACCTGTCCAGATCCTTATTTACAGAGCAGGCAGCTGAGACCCCAAGATGGGAAGCCCTTAACTTATACAAGTTCACATGATTGCCAGGACACAGTATAGACAGTGTCTAGCAGGTATATTTAAATTCTGTCCCCACCACCTCCTACCTGTGAAATCTTGGGCATGTTACTCAATCTCTTTGATCTTTGGTTTTCTAATCTGTAAAAAAGGAGGTACTGAGCTCACGGATCAAATTAAATGAGATCATGTCAGCACGCAACAAAAAGCCTAGCATGTAATTAGTGATCACAAATCAAAAGTAACTTTGAGTATAGAGTATGGTTATGCCTATTCTCAAGGTGAAGAAACCAAGGATCCAGCAAGTGGGATTGGCTTGTAACAGAGCCCAGAAAGCCAGGTCAGCACTCAGCCCTTTGTGCACTTGTTGCAGGAGCCCCTGCCAAGCATCCCTTGGATCCCTGCACGGGATTAGTCCTAGAGCAGACACTTCCCCATCTTGGGGAGACCTGATCACAGTGATCTAGCAAGGAGCACTGGCTCCATGTGGAGAGTCAGCGCCCTGGGGGCTTTCACTGCCTTGCTCAGTCTTCAGCTCACCTGGTAAATGCTTTCCATGGTGTTTGCACATCACTTGGCAATTCCAAGGCATCTTCAAGGGTAGGATCCCCTTTGATCAGCACAGCAGTCCCTCAAGGTAGACAGGGCAGAGCAGGTCCCTCACAGACGAGGAAGCTGAGTGAGAGGCAGAGAGCACAGTCAGTAAGCAGTGGAGTTGGGACTGCGTCTCCCACTCCCAGTCTTGTGTTCTTTCACAGCACGTGGAGAGAGGTTTATCCTGGATGGCTGTTTAGACCTTCTCAGTATTGTGGAATTTTGGAGTGTTCTAGTAGTACATTTTAACCCAGTGGATTAAAAAAACAGTATTCCAAGATAGAAGGAATCTGGATTCTATACAGACTCAAGGAGCTGCCTGCCAGCCCTGACCACCAGCCAGTCTACCTCTGAACCCATACATGAGAAAGAAATAAAAAACGTCTGTAATCGAGGGGAGTTCTTTGTACAACTGTCTGGTTTGTATCCTAAGCAAAATACTAACTTAACCAGATACTGAATGTATTGGAAGGACATTGGTAAGCTCTCAGACTGGTCAGCTGGGCTCAAATCCACATCTGGAAAATGACGCGAGACTGAGGGAGATAGGACTTGTCTCTAACAGAATGGAACAAAACAAAACAAAAATGTGCCTCAGAATCTGAGCTCTCTCTTTGGGGGCTCGAGGGTCTCTCTCCTGTTTCAGCCAGAGCATTTCCACAGATTGGAGTTCTTCATATAATTGTTTAAAAATAGTATTCTTCTAGTTAAAAAAACAAAAAACAAAAAAAAACCACTGATAGTTTTGAATAAATCATAAATTTTAATACAAATATTGAATGTGGTAAAGTTTATTATTCTCTTATATTGAATGTGGTCAAATATAATTAACCCCAAAGTGACAATTGTTCCTGGTGGAATAGATTATGTCTTTGATGATTCAGGAGGCACAGCAGCACGCCTCAGGGTCACCACCGAGAAAGTATTTGTCATCATCCAGCATGGCAGAAATCATTTGAGTTGTAGGCACCTTCTTAGTGTTTGGGTCCCAAATACAAAAGGTCTTCTATGCCTATGAGTGGGAGGGGGCCGTACTTCCCACCTCTGAGGACCAGGACGCAGTGGCCATGCCTCTTTAACTAGAGAAGTTATCCCAGCACCTCCACCTGGGCCTCTGGGCTCTAGCACCTCTGCCTGGGCCTCTGGCTTCCACCAGTAGCCTGCTCTCCCTAGTGCACAATGTTCCACCCATGGCTGCCATCCAGGGTGCACACAGGCCCTGAACGGGAGGCAGGCCAGGGAAAACAACCCAGCATCCAAGAAAGTCCATTTCCCAACTGGCCAGGGCACGGAGGGTGGGAGCAAAGGAAGGAAGGAACACAGAAACCACAGCTTTGGCTGCTCAAGGTTGGTCATGGTAATCCTTCAGCTTTCCCCACTCCTACTATTGTTTGAGCTTTCCAAAAGTCCCGTAAAGCAGGCATTAGTGTGTGTGTGTGTGTGTGTGTGTGTGTGACACCCAGGTCTTGCCTTGCTGGAGCTTCTGGCCTAAGAAGAAACTTGTCTTTGACTCATCCCAGTTCTGTCCTTGTAGCTAATTTTTGAGGCCTCTCAGTAGGCTTTGAAAGATAGCAGAATCGTGAACTACATGTGGGTGGCAGTGTCTCGAGCCTACCCCACCCTGTATTACAGAGGAGGCAGCAGAACCTCAGGGAGAAGGAAGTTTCCACAGGCCTCCACCAATTAGTGGCCAAGCCAGGCTGAGAACAGTGTCTCCAGTGTATTTTCTGCCGTCATGAGTTGAGGTCAATGCCATGAGGATATGTGTAGGGGAGGGAGCAGCAGTGCAGGATGGTTGTGGGGTCCCTGGTCCTGCCCCCAGCTTTCTCTCTCAGATGAGCTTGTCAGGAGGACTGGATGAGCTCATGGACAGTTGTGCAGTGGAGCGCAGGGCACAGTTCTGTCCAGATGTAAAGGATTAGTGCTGTGTGATGTGGAGCGCAACCTCAGCCCAGACTTTTCCCTGGAGGGGTTTTGGAGCCAAGTTAGACCTCATCGAAGAATGTAGAGAACATGATGTTTTGGGCCAATGGAGAGGAGCAGATTCATGTCATTCGTGACTTACAAAGCTGGCAGATCCCCACTTGGCCGGCAAGGTCACATTGCTTGCTCTTGGCCTAAGCTGGGGGAGCTTTGAGGGGAAAAGCGTAGTTTAGAGAGGGTAGTGAGGCTCAGGGGAAAAGTTTGGCCAAAGGCCCCTGGGCGGAGCCTGCAAAGGGTATGTGTGAACACAGATCCATGTTGAAACAGACCCCCATCTTCTCAGACAGCCCTCCCTGTGAGTGAGAACAACTCTTCCTGCCTTCTCCATCTTTCCTCTCCAGGCTGAGCACCCCTGTTCTTTCAGCTGAGAGAAATGAGTCAAAATTTGGAGTCCCTTCACCATGGCACCTCTACACCTGCTCCTGTCTGTCAAAGGCCTTCTCACAATGTATGGCCCAGAATGGAGCACAGCCCTCCAAGTGGGGTCTCTCAGATCACCACCCTCCCTTGTCCTGAACATTTTATATCAATGCATGCAGCCCATGATGACTTCCGCTTTTTGCTAACAATCCTATCAGACAACTGGCTTTTGTTATAGATATTTCAAACCATATATACAAAGATAGAGAGAATAATGATTCCATGTCCCCCATTACCCAATTTTAACAATTACCAATCTTGGCCAATCTTATTTGCTCTATGTACCTACCCATGCCTCCTCCCACTCCCAGGCCTGGATTATTTTGAAGTAAATCCAGGACATCATAGCGTTTCATCTGTAAATATTTTAGTATAGATCTCTAAAAGACTCCCTTTTAAAAAAAAAACCAAAGTGCCATTATAATGTCCCCTTCCTTCCCCAAAGTCAACAAGAAGCCCATTGTCTTTTGAAGAGGCTTTTCTAAGTTCAGTGGAGGGAAATAATGAAAAGGAGAATGTAAAAAAACAAATTGTTCTCCACAAAAGATGCTTAGAGTGGAAGGAAGTTTTGTCCCTGCTCTTGGTTCTCACCCCTGAGTGGAAGAGCTAGGATCTAGAGAATCGCAGGCCAGGGGGACTCTGGCAGAGTTCCAGAAGGCCAGATTGCTCAAGTGAAGTCAGGAGAAGGCCAGGGTGCTTGGGGTCCAGTCATTTACTGATTGTGTGACCTTGGGCAAGTTACTCAACCTCTCAGAGTGACACATCATCACCAGCAAAATGGATCACCATCTCTGTCCTTACCTTAAGACCTGCCACCCTTCTGGGCAACTTTATATGTCACTTTGAGCAAACCAACCAATACCAAGGCCTTACAGTTACAAGAATTTTGCATCTAGAAAGATTGAACCCAATAAGTCTTACCTCCATTCTGCTTCAGATGTCCGCATCCATGGCTACAATCTTGATACTGTCACTATGAGGTTGCTCCATCTCGAAAAGCTAAAACTGCAGTATCCATTACCACTGTTCCTTCTGTTACCTCCATCATCTCATCACTTCTCCCAACTTAGTGGCCCTCCAATTGGCCTCCTTTCCTTCCTTATCCAAGCTAAGCTCCAGAGCTCATCCCCTTAAACCATTGCTGGTCAAATCAATGCTTTTGTGCTCTTACCCTCCACCACACTCATCCTGCAGACTCTCAGGTTTTAGCTCCATCCAGCCATCTGTCTTTGCTGCTCTACACCCAGCCTGCGAAGCTGCTAGGGGAGGAATAGCACTTCCAAAGTTCCTCACTGATGTCAGGTCATCCCGCACAGTCCTATACTGCCTCCTGTTCCCTTCATCCCCTTTTGGAGCCATCTCTTTATTCAAGCCCCCAACCCAGTGGTGTGCTGATAAACTGGCTCTTAAAAAAAAGAAAAAGACACTTGCCAGTTTTTATGGTGTAAATGCTCTCACCAAGACTCCCATTTTAGTGGCTGTATTTAACAACCCACGCACAGAATTTCTGAAAATTTAACAACTAGCTCTCCTCCTTCCTAACTCTCCATGAATTTTCAGCAGATGAAGACCCTCTTACTTTACAGAGTGAATAGAGGCCATCAGGTGGGAAGTCACTCAACTTTTTGGACCTTAGAGATCTTGGAGCAGAACTTTTTGACCCATTTTTGCTGCATTCTCTCTCTCTTCCTTCCATGTTTTTCCTATACCCCCACCATCATTTCTGGATTCCTTGGCCTCTCATCCCTTCAGGAAATGCATTCCTTCAGTTCTCCAGTCTTCTTCCTGTTCCTCAGGCTATAAGCATGGTTGTGTTTCTTCACTGCTTAAAAAACCAGAAATGACAACAATAAACACTTGTGTGGACCTTGTGATGTGAGCTCCCTTGTTTCACAGCCAAGCTTCATGAAAACATTTTCCTTCTCACCCCACTGCAGTCTAAACTTTGCTTTCTTCCACAACTCCACTAAAAGTGCTGGGGTAGAATTTAGCAGTGACTTTGCTGTTGCTATGTTTTTTGGTCCTTATCTTTCTAGACCTCCCTGCTGCTTTAGGCCGCGTTGGCTGCTTCATCCTCTGTAAAGCTCTTTGCTTCTCTTTGTTTCTGAGACAGCATCCTCCTTCCAAGATTCTTGGAGGTTCTTCAAGGTTCCAGCCAACTCTGATGCCCTGCCAGCATCTCAGAGCCACCAACTCTGAAACCTGAGTTTGGGACCAGGGCTCTAAGACTTCTGGTATGAGGGTTGGTGGTGCCAGGAAGAACCAGGGAAGAACCAACGTAGGGAGAAAAATGATGAGTCAAGAGTTGAACAGGTTCAACTTCAGATTCTCTGCTTACCAGCTGTGTGACTTTGGACATATCATTTCATCCCTCTGTGAATCGATTTCCTTACATGTAAATTGGGGATAATAATAGGCTGTTGTAGAGGTTGACTGAGTTAACACATTTGTTTAGCCCACTATGTGGTACATAGTAAGCACTCATCAAATGTCGATAGTACTAACTGGTCACCAATGTCAATGCTACTACTAGAATATTTCCTTACTGTCTATTCCTCCTGCTACTGCTTCCTTTCGTCACTTCTTACTTTATTACTGCAGTAACTTTCCTTCTTCAAAGACAAATCCCTCCAATTCACTCCCTGTATTTTAAAAACTCATATATGACTATGTCATTCTTCTGTTAAAATAACCCCCCAAACCAGCATCATGATTGGTTTATTAGGGCCTTTGGCTTCATTTCTAAGACCCACCTCTCCAGTCTCATCTCCCACCCACCCTGTACTTTGCAGCCACTCCAAACTCCCTGAGGGTTTATACACTGAGCCATGCTATTTCATGCCTCCCTATCTGCACATGCCATTCTCCCTGGCTGAGACCTTTCCTCCCTTCCTTACCTTACCCAGTTCAGGCAGCAGCTCCTTGAGGAAGCCCACCTGGGTCTCCAGGTGACCATGGCCATAGAGATAAGGGAGTGATTAGGGGAGCCCCACACTCACACCCTGACCCACACTGAGCCTTCCTTTGCTTCTCTTTGTGATGTTTTCAGGACCCACCTCACTTGAGCCCAGTGCTTTACAGGAGTCTCCAGTGTTACAGGGAAACTGAGGGCCCCACAGTGACAAGACTTGTTTTCCCACAGCTGCGGAACCCCTCATCCCCTCCCACGGAGACCTAGCTCGGAGCCCCAGGTGTGACAGACACCTAGCTGTCCACAGCCGTTTACACGTCATAGAGGAGGTAATAAGGGTGACCGGGGAGGACATGCAGCTTTAGGACCACCTGCCAGGCTTCAGGCTTTATAGGGCTGAGGCCAACCTTCCTTTGGAAAATCGAGGAAATCTAGGCCAATCCTGCTTTCTGGCCACCATGTTAACCATCTCCCTGCCCTACCTCGGTTGTTAAGCTGACCAGCCACCAACAGAGCTGCCTCTTCTGGGGCTCTTGCTCATACCAAGCCAGAGATCTCCACACAATTACTGGAGAAGTGGAAATTCATTCCCTTAGTGTTGTTATATAGCCACGGTTTGTAACCTGTGGTCCCCAAACTTGTGCGGGTGAAAATTCCAGTTTATTTCATAAAACTTTAACTGAAATTTAGCATTCCCATTCATTCTAAATGCAGACAACAAACCGTAGTAGTAATTACAGCTCCGTGACTTTGTCATTGATAGAAATCAGGTAATTTCTTCCAATTATAGTTTTTATGAATATCTCAACATATCATTCATTCTCATAAGTATGTCAAAATTATGGTGGCTGTTAGATCTGATGCTAGATCATGTTATGTAGTGAGTTAAATTTTTTACCTCAAAAATTTAATTTTGGGATAAAAACTAGACTACTGGTGGTGAACACGATAGTCTATACAGAAACTGAAATATCATAATGTACACCTGAAAGTTACACAATTACAAGCCACTATGACCTCAATAAAATAACTTTTAAATATTTTAACTTTTAATATTTGAATAATACTTTGATGCAATGGCTGTTCTTATAAATCCTATATTTTATTTTTTCAGTTAAAGCATTTTCTGAGAAGGGGTCTGTAGGTTTCATCAGACTGCTAATGGGGTTCATTCACAAAAAAAGTTAAGAACCCCGAATAAAGAAAATTTCCAAATCCCAAACCTGTCATTTGGCAGGGTTGCCACCTGGGGGCAGGGCAACAAAAGGAATGTTAGCTCGCAGTGACAAAGTCCTGAAAGGGAAAAGGGGATCTCAGACTCGCTCCAGGCCAAACCTGTAAAACTGCAGAGTGCCAGAGTGACCTTAGAGAGAGAGCTCCTAGGATTTTTGTCATCGGGGGAACTGGAAGGTAGGTAGGGGCAAAACCTGAATGAGGAGGTCCCAGGTTGCCTGTCACTCAGTTCTGTCCCCACTGCACCCCAGTGGTCCTCCAGGTGCTCCTTAGGATGTGGCTGATTAAGCGGGACTTGGCACCACTCTTGTCCTCCACTCACCCTGCCCCTCCCCCACCCCCACCCGGCTCCCATCTCTCCTTGCTCTAGATGGTGGAGAAGACGGTGGAGCACCTGGAGGCAGAAGTGAAAGGCCTGCTGGGTCAGCTGGAGGAGCTGGCCTGGAACCTGCCCCCAGGACCCTTCAACCTGACCCCTGACCTCTTTGGAGAGGGTGAGCAGCTCAGGTAGCAGAGACTATAGCGTCTGGGGCTGGGCAAGCAGGATAGGGATGGCTGATCCACCACACAGGTGTAGCCCTGACAAGCTAGGAGCGGCTCCAGCTCCACCTGGGACAGAAGTGGGAAAGCATCCACCTCACCTCACCCTAAGTGTTCTCTGCCCCTACCCCCACCCTGGGGGTTGCCACAGCCACAGCTCGGGGCTCCTGGAAGAGCTGGCCCCATTCACCTGAGGGCCACTCTCAGCATCACCCTGACACAGAGCAGCTGTGTCCTCTGCTGGCCCTTTTCATGCCTCAAACCTCCTTGGCTCCTTTCATCTCCCTTCCAAGGAACCAATTCTGTGGCAGCATAACACCCTCTCAGGGAAGACTGGCATCCTCTCTCTGATCAGGCAGTGGAGGGATTGCCACCCTGCTCCCTCCTGGAGCCCTGTGTTTCCTGGAACAGGAGTTCCCTGGGGACTGGGAGGGGCAGTAAGGAAGGCTTCAGCACCCTCTGCTTGCCCACTCCAAGGCTACTCCCTTTCTTTCAGATCCCTCCTGGGCACGGGAGGCGGAGGAGCCCGGCAGCTGACGTGATGTACCTGTCAGACAGCTTTCCTCTGAGAACAGAGCCGTGCATTCTGGCCTTCCTTCCTCAGCTTTGTGCACAATAAAAGCTACTTCTTTGGTCCCCTCTGTGTCTCTGTCAGTGACCTCTATAGCTACAGCCCCTTCTCCATCTACTTTCATGCCCTTAGGCCCACATTCACCTGCAGGCTCAGACCTGGGAGCCCCTGGTGAGTCTGTGCTTCTGCTCTCCTTATTTATAGGAGCTGATGGGGCACAGAGATAAGGCCAAGAATCCTAAGGTGACACAGGATAAGGGCCCTTTGAGTAGCCTTCCTGCTCAAAACATGGCCACAGATGAACAGCAGTGGCATCACCTGGGAGCTTATCAGAAATGCAGAATTCGGGACACACCTTGGCCTCCTGAATCAAAATCTACTTTTTAATGAGATCCCCAGAGGATTCATGGGCACTTTAAAGTTTTTTTAAAAAAATTTCTATGTAAAATTCACATAATATAAAATCCAAAATTTTAACCATTTTAAACTACAAATTCAGTCACTTCAAAATGTTGTGCAATCACTACTCTCTAATTCCAGAACATTATCATCATCCCCAAAAGAAACCCTGTACCTATTAAGCAGGTATTTCCCATTCCCTCTCCCACCATCCTTTGGAAACCAGTAGTATTTCTGTCTCTATGGACTTGCCTATTCTGGACATTTCATATAAATTGAATTATACAATATGTGGTCTTTTGTGTCTGACTCTTTTTTCACTTAGCGTAGAGTTTTCAAGGTTCTCTCATGTTGTAATGTGTATCAGTACTCTGTTCCCTTTTATGGCTGAATGATATTCCATTGTATAGATGAACCACATTTTATTCACCTATTCAATTGATGGACATTTGAGTTGTTTGCACTTTTTGGATATTATGAATAATACTGCTATGAACATTTGCGTATAAGCTTTTGTGTGGATATACGTTTTCATTTCTCTTGGGTCTATAACTAGGGCTGGAATTGCTGAGTCAACTGATAACTGTGTCTAAGTTTTGGAGGAACCACCAGACTGTTTTTGCACAGCAGCTGTACCACTTTACAGTCCCACCAGCAATGAACACACAGGGTTTCAGTTTTTCCACATCCTCACCAACATCAGTCTTTTCGATTATAGCCATCATACTAGGTGTGAAGTCATATCTCATTGTGGCTTTAAGTTGCATTTACCTAATGACTAGCGATGCTGAGCATCTTTTCATGTGTTTGTTGGCCATTTGTATATATTTGTTGGAGAAATGTCTGTTCAAGTCTTTTGCCCATTTTTAAAATTGGGTTCTTTTTCTTGGTGAATTGTAAGAGTTCTTTATGTATCATGGATATTAGGCTTCTATCAGAGGATTTGCAAATATTTTCTCTCATTCTGTGGGTTGTGTCTTTACTTTCTTGATAATGTCTTTTGAAACACAGAAGTTTTAATTTTGATGAAGTCCTTTGATGAAGAATTTATCTATTTTTTGTTGTTGCTTGTGCTTTTGGTAGCATATCTAAGAATCCATTGCCAAATCCAAGGTGATAACTATTCCTATGTTTTCTTCTAAGATTTTACTAGTTTTAGCTCTTACATTTAGTTCTTTGATCTATTTTGAGTTAATTTTTGTATATGATGTGAGGTAAGGATCCAACTTTATCCCTTAGTTTGTGGAGATCCAGCTGTCCCTGCACTATTTGTTGAAGAGAAAATTATTTCCCAATTGAATGGTCCTGGCACCCTTGTCAAAAGTCAGTTGAGCATAGATGTTTAGGTTTACTTCTCAATTTTATTCCATGCGTCTATATGTCTGTCTTTATACCAGTATCACAGTTTGAATTACTGTAGCTTTGTTTGTAGTTTTGAAGTAAAGAAGTTTGGGTTCCCTGACTTTTTTGTCTTTTTCTAAGACTCTTTTGGCTATTTGGGGACCAGTCCCTTGCAATTCCATGTGAATTTTAGAATCAGCTTGTCTATACCTGCAAAAAGACAGTTGGAATTTTGATAGGGACTGGATTGAATCTGCAGATCAATTTGCAGAGTACTGCCATCTCAACAATACTAAGTCTTCCAATCCATGAGCAGAAGGTATTTTGTATTTTTCAGTGTATAGGTCTTACACCACCTTGGTTAAATATATCCTTAAGTATTTTATTCTTTTTGATATTATTATAAATGGGATTGTTTTCTTAATTTCATTTTCAGATTGTTCATTGCTAGTGTATAAATATACAACTGATTTTTGTATGTTGATCATGTATCCCCTCCTGCAACTCTGCTGAATTCATTTATTAGCTCTAATAGTTTTTGTGTGGATATTTTAGAATTTTCTATATGTAAGATAATGTCATCTGTGAATAGAAAGAGTTTTAATCCTTACTTTCCAAGTTGAATGCTTTTCTTTCTTTTTCTTTCCTAACTGCCCTGGCTAGAACTTCCAATACAATGTTGAATAGCAGTGGCAAGAGCAGACATCTTTGTCTTGTTCCTGATACTGGGGGAAAGCTTTTATCCTTCCCCATTAAGTATGTCAGCTGTGGCGTTTCATAGATGCCCTTTATTTCAGATTGATAAATTTCCCTTCTAAATTTCTTAGGAATTTTTTTTTTTTTAATCATGGAAGAGAGTTGGGCTTTCTCAAATGCTTTTTCTGCATCAATTGAGATGATTATTAGGTTTTTATCCCCCTTTATTCAATTAATAGTGTGTATTATAGTGATTGATTTTCATGTATCAAATAATCCTTGTATTCCTTTGATAAATCCCACTTGATCATGGTGAATAATCCTTTTAACATGCTGCTAGATTCAGTTTGCTAGTATTTCACTGGGGATTTTTGAACTTTTTTCGTGATGTCTTTGTCTGGCTTTGGTATCAAGGTAACACTGGTGTCATAAAATGAGTTAGGAAATGTTCTTCCTCAATTTGGGGGGAAGCGTTTAAGGATTGGTGTTACTTCTTTAAATGTTTGATAGATTCACCAGTGAAGCCTTCTGGTACGGGTTTTTCTGTTGAGAATTTTTTGATTATTGATGTAATCTTATTATAGGTCTATTGAGATTTTCTATTTCTTCTTGAATCAGATGTGGGAATTTGTGTTTCTAGGAATTTTCCCATTTCATCTGGGTTATCTAATATGTTGGCTACAATTGTTAACAGTATTTTCTTATAATCTTTTATTTCCAGAAGATTGTTAGTAATGCCCCCACTTTCATTTCTGATTTTAGTAATTGAGTCTCCTCCCTCTCTCCATCTTCCTGTCAATCTAGCTAAAGGTTTGTCAATTTTGTTGATCTTTTTCAAAGAACCATTTTCTTGTTTTATTGATTCTATTGTTTTCTATTCTCTATTTTGTTTATCTGCCCTCTAATCTTTATTTTCCTTCCTTCTTGTTGCTTTGAGTTTAGTTTGTTCTTCTTTTTCTAATTCCTTAAAGTGGAAGCTTAGGTTATTGATTTGAGATTTTTCTTTTTCGATGTAGGCATTTACAGCTTTAAATTTCCTTCTGAGCACTGTTTTCACTGCATCCCATGTTTTAGTATGTTGTACTTCCATTTTCATTAATCTCAAAGTATTTTCTAATTTCTCTTGTGCTATCTTCTTTAACCCATTGGATTCTGTGTTTTGGTTTTTTTTAAGTATGTTGTTTACTTTCCACATATCTGTAGAATTTCCAGATTTCCTCCTGTTACCCATTTCTAATTCCATTGTGGTAATAGAAAGTACAATGTATGGTTTCAGTCTTCTAAAATCTATTTAGATTGTTTTGTGGTCTATCTGGAGAATTTTCCTTGTGCACTTGAGAAGAATGTGTATTGCTGTTGTTGGGTAGACTGTTCCATAGACGTCTCTCACGCCTAGTCGGTTTACAGTGTTGTTCAAGTTCTTTCCTTATCTTTTGTTTAATTGTTCTATCCAATAGGGAAAGTGGGGTGTTGAAGTCTCCATTTTTGTTGAACTTTTTCTCCCTTCAATTCTGTCAGCTTTTGTTTGAAACTTTCTGGGGCTTTAGGTGTATATGTTTTTAATTGTTGTATCTTGATGGATTAACCCTTTTATCAGGATATAATGTCCTTTGCCTCTCAATCTCTGCCTGTTAATTGGAGAGTTTATTCCACTTATATTTAAGGTAATTACTAATAAGTAAAGACTTGTACTGTTTTGCAATTTGTTTTCTGTCATTTATTTCTATAAATAAATTCCTCCATTATTGCCATATTTTGTGTTAGATAGATGTTTTCAAGTATACTGTTTTGATTCCCTTGTTTCTTTTACTGTTTTATTTTCTGGGATTATAGTAACACCTTAATTTATAACAATCCAATTTGAATTAATAGGATGCTTCAACAGTATATAAAAACGTTTTTCCTATATAGCTCCATCATTGGCCTTTATGTTGTTATTGTCACAAATTATATCTTTATACATTTTGTGCTTATCAACATAGAGTTACAATTATTGTTTGGTGTAGTTGTCTTTTATCAAATAGGAAAAAGAGCTACAAACCAAAAAACACACTAATATTGATGTTTATATTTACCTATGTAATTATCTTTACCAATGTTTTTTACTTCTTCCTCTGTATTTGAGTTACTGTCCAGTATCCTTTCATTTCAGCTTGAAGGACTTTCTTTAGCATTTCTCATAGGGCAGGTCTACTAGCAACAAACCATCTCAGCTTTTGTTCACTGAGGAATACCTCAATTTCTCCTTCATTTTTGAAGACTATTTTGCCAGATATAGGATCCTTGGTTGACTTTTTTTTCTTTCAGCACATTGAATACACCACCCCACTGCCTTGTGGCCTCCATGGTTTCTGACAAGAAATCAAATGTTAATCTTATAGAAGGTCCAGTGAATGTGACGAGTTGGTTCTCTATTGCTGCTTTCAGGATTCCCTCTTTATCTTTTGACCGTTCGGTTATAATGTGTCTCGGTGTGGATCTTTTTATATTATAGTTCACTGAGCTTCTTGGATGTCTAGATTAATGTCTTTCATCAAATTTGGTAAGTTTTCAGCCATTGTTTCTTCATATAATTCTACTTTCTCTCTTCTCTCCTGTGACTCCTATCATGCATATGTTGGTACAGTTGATGGTGCCTAACAGGTCTCCTAGGCTCCGTTAATTTTTTTCTTTTTGCTCCTCAGAATGGGAAATTTCAATTGACCTATTTTGAAGTTTGCCAATTCTTTCTTCTGCCTTCTCAAATCCACTCTTAAACCCCTCCAGTGAATTTTTCATTTGTTATTGTACTTTTCAACTCCAGGATTTCGATTTGGTTCCTTTTCTAATTTCTCTTTATTGATATTCTCTATTTGATGAGACATCACTCTCCTGGTTTCCTTTAGTTCTTTGAGCTTTTTAAAGACAGTTGATTTAAAGTCTTTGGTAACTCCAATATCTGATCTTTCCTCAGTTTGTATTAACAGATTTCTTGTTTTCCTGTGTATGGATCAAACTTCCTTCTTTGCATGGTTCATAACTTTTGTTGAAAACTGGGCATTTTGACATTATAATGTGACAACTCCAGAAATCAGATTCTTCCCTTCCCCAGAATTTGTTGTAGTTTTAGTGACTTCTAAAGTTGGTATTCTTTGTTAAGGGTGGCCATTGAAGTCTCTGTTCAGTTAGGTAAGTGGTCACTAATGATTCAACAAATTTCCTTAAACTCCTGGAACCAAAAAACCCCCCAAAAATCTCTTTGGTCTTTGCAGATGTGTTGTGTGTGTTGGGCACATCTACTGACAATGAGCCAGGCAGCCTGTGACTCTGCCTTAACTTCCTGTTTGTGCAGAACCTGAAGGTCAGCCAGAGGCAAGAGCTTAGGGCTTTCTCAAGGCTTTTCTGAAAAGCATCCACCCAGCCCTGAACATGTGTGTGAGAACCAGGACCAGGATGAACACAGGTGGTCCTCAAGTGTGTAGACCAGGGATCTTAAAGGCTTGCAGGGGCCAAATAGGTAACATGTGCTTGGTGGAAGACAATAGGGAGTGGTGGGGCCTGTGGCAAAATGGAGAGCACACGTCTAAAGGGGACAGCTGCAATCTGGCTCCAGCAGCAACTGCTGTGCAGGAATGCTGGGCCAGTGTTGCCAGAATTTCTGGGTTTTCAAGAGAAACCAGAATTCCAGGTTTTTTAAAATACAAAACCTCTCAATGTTTAAATGTTCACAACAAATCCAAATGTCTAAAAAGACTCTTTGGAGACCAAAGTAAATGCATGTACAGGTTAAATACTGCCTGCTGGACAGCAGTTTGAAACCTATGGTATAGACAACAGGGCAAAGTAATATCACAATACATTTACAGTCACATTAGAGCAGGTTGAATCTAGGCCCTGGCACAGCTCAGGAGGCCTGCCAGTAGCAGCCTGAGTTCATGGCAAGTTGTGCAATGCCAAGCAGTGCATCCCACCCTGCAGTTCCCACCTGATGCCCAAGGGCAAGGGGTCTGCCCCAGGGGAGGAGCACCTCAGCCAAGCATGCTGGGTCTTGGTCAAGAGGCTCCAGGCATGGAAACTGGGGCAGAGCTGAAGTGATGAGCAGGGCCTGTTATCGATTCCAGTGCCCACATCAGCCTCCTCTGGTGAGGAAGGCAGGTCTAGGTAGGCCAGGTTGGTGTCTAGCTCATGGCTGCTGTATGCCCCTTGCATCATCTCCTCCTCTATGTTCAGGTAGCAGTGAGGAGTCCAGCAGTACCCACAAGCAGATGTCTACTTTGGAGACAAGCCACTCCCTAGGGCCCTGCCAGGGCTCAGCAGGCTTGATCTCAACCCTAGTCTCTAGAGTCTCGCCTTTCTAAACTTTCAACACTGCAGATCACAAAAGGAGTGAATGGAGACCCCTGACCAGCAAGGCAAGCTCTGGGCTTCTGGACGTGAGATAGTGATTTCTAGAAATGCTTCCCCTTTTGGACTCACCCCCTCCTACCACCACCAACCAAGAGACAAAAGGCTGGGCGGGGACCACACCCAGGAGCACCCTTTCAGACTGAAGGGTCCCTGAGGGAAGGCACTGGTCTTGTGCCTCTCTGAGTTGTCCCCTCTCTCCTCTCTGGCCCCTGGCCATAAGGCCTATCCCAGGAGTCATGCACACCCCCTCTCGCCCATGCCTTTCCTTCAGGACCTGGGTGAAGAGCCACCCTCTTCCTACCTCACCCTCACTGGACTTCAGTGTGCCTACATCTGACTAAATCCCCACACCTTTTCAGTGTCTGGGCCTCCAGAATGGATTTCAGAAACTTCCCTTCTCAGGTCCAAACAACCAGGTCCCTGTAAATTACTTATGCTAAGGGTTTCCTGAGCACAAATTTCTATTTAAAGTCATATAAATTTTCACCAGCTAATAAGCCTGGAGCTACAGGGCAGAATCACGAAGCAGAAAGAAACAAGTTGGCACCAGGGAAACATTTCCAGAACATTCCAGAGCCGGCTGACTTTAATTTAGAAACAGCTTTTGGCTATCGACATTCAGGTTTAAGGCACATTCCAAATTATAAGAAGCCCTGTCAATGGCAGGGAGCTGCCCTTATTCTTGTGGTTTTGCATGGAAGAAGGAACAGATGACTTTCTGGCTTTTTTTCTTTTCTTTTCTAAAAAGGAGTGAGTTTGGCAATAACAAAGCTCATAACACATTCTCACCAGATGCAAAGATTACCCTTAAAAGGTGCTCCCTTTTACTCCTCAGCGAGGACATGGTGTCCCCCCACCCGACCTCTCTCACTCAAAATATGTATGCAGGAAAGAGTCTTGTATGCATCTGTCTGGCAATGACTATAAAAAAAAATGCCTCCAAATAAACATATAAAAACTACATGACTAAAACAAAGCCAAGAGTCTCAGCCACAGGCAAAGGAGAATGATTGCGTGAGTCAGGAAACAAAACGTCTACTTGAGAAGAGAGAAGCAAGAGGCTGTGAGGGGTGAGGAGGAAAGAGATCCTGCGGGAGCTGGAGATCAAGCACGTTATACGGAACAGGAGGAGCACGAGGAGGACAGGGCCAGGGCTCTGCGGACAGTCTGCAGTGGAACACCTGAGGGGCTATTTTGAGGATTTGTTAGAAACAGATGGACATTCCTTTGGCCTTTTCCCAGCACTGCCCTTGCCAGCAGGTGGACAGAAGTGAACCACCAGTCACCGCTCAGTCGTTGCCACCACAGATCTTCAGCAAAATCTTCCGGTAATCCCCTGAAGTGTCTCCCTGGTCACAGAAACAAGGAAGACATCAGTTAAGGGTGGCAGAGCTAGTTCTGGCCTCCTGGGTCTGGATTTCCTTCTGCCTCAAGTGCTCTGACAGAGAGGTAGGCCCATCCCAAGGAAATCCCCCAGCATGCTGGGTGAGGGGCTCAAAAACTCAGCGTCACAGCTGGCACAGACCTTGGATAGTGCAATTCAGCCTCCCCAACCCTCTGTAAAAAATAGAAGGCTGCACTCACCCCAAGGACTAAAGTTAGAATTTGAAAAATAAAACCAAAAACATATTTAAACAGCCAAAAAAACCCCTCCCCAGGGCTAACTAACAGTGGTCTTTTCACAGCGCACTGTTGTCGCACTAAATTGGGACTATACCGTAATGTAGTATTATGTCCCGCGCTGGGAATGTAATCTATTGTGAGACGACCTTCCAGCGGAGGGTGCTGTTATTATTTAGGTATCCAAGCTCACACTGATCTCTCCTCCATCTGAGCCCATCGCACTTTAGAAGCACGGCCCACGCTTAGAAAATTTCTAATCATTTCCTTCCTTGAGGGCAAGTCCATGAGTTCTTCAAGATGCCCACACAGAAGACACTTTGTGAATAATTACTAACTCTCTGCTATCAACAGCATCATTTTATAGCCAGGGAAATGGAGATTGGCTTCTCTCAATGATACGTCCAACATCAAACACTAGTGAGTCTGAAATCAGGACCTGGTCATGGTGCCTACAGTTTCCAGGTTCATGTGAGTTCAGAATGTAACTTTCAGACCACCCAGACTGGAATAAATTTTGTCAGACTGGCTCTGGCAGACAGTGATAAAAGAATGGCTAGTGTTTATGAGACACTTATTGTCACACAATATGCTTTACCTGGACTGCCTTGTTCAAGACTCACAATACTCCTTGGGGGAGCTATTAGCAACCTCGTCTTATGGAGGATGAAACTGGGGTTCAGGAAGGTTTAAAGAAGCTGTTTGAGAGCACTCAGTGAGCAAGCAGAAAAGCCAGAACTGGGCTCTGAGCAGGTGACCCCAGAGCCGTCGCCTCTGACTGCCTCTCTATACTGCCTCCATCACAAAGCTGAGTGAAGGAAGCAGTTATCAGTGAGCCAGAGCTGCATTCTAGGGAGTGCTGGGACCCGAGTCTCACTGACAGATCCCAGAATCACAGGGTGGCTGGGACTCTGAAGGCCAGGCCCCAAGGTAGGAGAAGTCCTGCATATTCTCTGATGCAGATGTTTAGAATCTCCTTCCCCACCCATTTCCTGAGCAATGAATGTGCTACATGCTAGGGATGTAGGGTGGGGGTGACAGCAGGGTCAAGACCCCTCCTGCCCTCCGGAGCTTACAATCTGTTCGGGAGCAACCAGATGAACCAGTGAAAACTGGAGAGCAAGGACAAGGCCCATAAACAAGACGCCCATATGGGGCAGAGACCAAGCCCATGGGAGTTCTGAGGAAGGAGATGTCAAGGAGACAGTGGAGGTGGCCAGGGAGGTCCACAGGCAAGTGGGACACCAAGAGGCAGCCCAGTCAGCCCCGAGAAGGCCCGTACCGAGATGTCGTGGTACAATGACTTGCCATACAGCCGCTTATATTCCATTCTGATGTCCAGAAGGTCAATCTCGCTGCGAGACACCATGATGCGAATCAGGGTCCGGTCCTTTGTTCCTGCTCCCTGAAGAGAGTCCGCCCAAGGGCATGAGCAATGGGCCTCCTCACCATCCCACTGTCCCACCTTCCCCAGGCACTCTGGCCCCCTCTCCACCCATGGGCTCTCTGTCTCCTTGGCTGAGGGGTGGCTCAGCCCATGCCTTCTATGCTGAGCCTTTGGTCCCTGAGACACCCCCACCCAGACCCTGCACATGAGATTTACATACCCTCATGGCCCTGTTGAGCCTTTCAGCAAAGAAGGCTGGGGTATTCTTGAGACATTTCACTAGAAGAGAAAAACAGAATAACTCGATCTGCAGAAAACTCAGTCCAAGTGGGCACAGAGTACACGAGTATCCTCTTAGGAAGCCAGATGTCAAGCACATCACTGCATCCATCTTCTTCTCCCCCATTCTCCAGGTTCAATTATCCATGGTCTTGCTCTATCTCTTTGGAATAGAAATATCCAGAGCCTGGACCAACCCAACCTCTTTCTTGGCAACTCACACGGTAAAAGGAGCTGTGTGGGGAGAAACGTGGACAGTGATGAGGCCCGTGTGCTGCTCAGATGGGAGAGGTGAGCTGGAGACGCTGAGACCCTCATGGAGAAAGGACGGCCAGGAGGAACAAAAGTCTCCCTAGACTTTTTAGGCCACGACACAAACAGTGAGGGACACGCAGAGAAATGAGGAGGATTTTCCCAAGTGGGTATAAACCCTCCTGGGGGGCAGGACCTGGCCCATCAGGCCCTGCCTCATAGGGCAGGGCTCAGGCACAGCAAGAAGCCCACCATCATCCTGGGAACTATGCCAGCTCTCCTCAGCAAGGGCCTGTTTTGCTGTTGCAAGGAAAAATCTTTCCATGTGTTTCCATCACAAACATCTGACAACTGCCTGCAGCAATGTATTTTTAGAGGAAACTTGGGAGGATATGAGTCATCTTCCTCCAGGAGAGCAGCTGGTTGCTGGCCCACTAATAACCACACTGCAGCTCCCTTCCCCAGAGCTGCGCCTGAAATATAAACAAGACGCCTCCAGGACAGTTAGGGTACAACTGCACAGGAATCCAGGCAGCACTTTGATTTGCCACCATTTGGGCATGCTAGATTTAGCTATCTTGGATCCTGTGTTTCTTTCACTGCACCACCCTCAACGAGAGGTTGGGTGAGCACCCTGAAAATTACAATACACACCAGTCTCCGGTGGGCAGGCAGGTAGGCAAGGCAAGCCCAAGACACCTACCCACTGCCAGCATGCCCTGCTCCAGGTCCCCAGACATCTCCCGGCAGATGCTCTTCTCAATATCTCGGCCTGTCATTCGCTGATACTCGTTGAAAACTAGTGGGAAGACAGAAGGGACCAGTTATAGACTGAATTCTGTCCCCCCAAAATTCATATGGTGAAATCCTAACTCCTAGTATCTCAGAATGTAACTGTACTTGGAGATAAAGTCTTTAAAGAATTAAGTTAAAATGGGACCCTTAGTGTGGCCCAATCTGACTGGTGTCCTTTTAAGAAGAGATCTGGACACACAGGGAAACGCCAGGGATGTGCACACAGAGGAAAGACCATGTGGGGACATGGCAAGAAGGTGGCCATCTGCAAGCCAGGGAGAGAGGCTTCAGAAGAAACCAAACCTGCTGACACCTTGACCTTGGACTTCCAGCCTCAAGAACTGTGAGAAAATAAATTTCTGTCATTTAAGTCACCTGGTCTGTGGTACTTCATTATGACAGGTAGAGGAAATTAATACAGGACACACAGTGAGGAGACTTCTGCCCCTTCCTCTCTTCCACTTTGCTCCCAGCACCCTGGATAGCCCTATTGACCATACCTTCCCAGCTCTCAATCAGCCAGATGCTTCACCCCCAAGTCGAGTGCACTCCCCTCGAGCTTGTTCATGCGGTCCCGTCCCCTCACCAGGACTGCCCTCACCAGGCTGCTTACCCCATCACACCATAATCCCCTGTTCAGGACCCCTACACACCGATAGCCTGCCCTCTCTTCTCAAATCCCCTACACTTCCAGTCCATGCCATTCCTTCTCCGTTGTCCATGTATCAGCCTTGTCTTTCCCAATCTGACTGAGCTATTGCCCACCCAGCACCCCCAGCTCACCCTAGGACAAGCTGAGCACCACAGGAAGTGGACTGCAGGTTCCTAGAGAGGCAGGCGGCACAATGAGACCTGGGTCCTAACGTTAGCTCTGACCCTGGATATAAATCCTTCTCCAGCCTGGGTCTCAGTTTCTGTCAGTGTTCTCCAAACTTCTGTCATCTGTATATCAGTGTCACGACTTCTGCTATATCTTTATCTGTCTTCATTACTTACTATTTGCTTCAGATCAGCTCCTCTTTTCTCCTAAGTCATAATGTTTGTGAAACCATGGATTTGATGTGCTACTTATATAAGTCTATACTCATTAAAATAAATAATGATTAAAATGAAAATACATTCACTCACGTTCCATCACAGTGTAGTGTAAATGTTAAAAAGCGTGCTGTGGAGCCAGACAGGTGGAGTTGAAACCTGAGCTCGGCCACATTACCAGCTAGATGACCTAATTTCCCGCCCCTGCCCTGGGCCTGCTTTCTCATCCACAGAATGGGAGAACAGCAGCACCTGTCTGCGTGTATGTATTACAAGACCTCGTGCACACACAGAGCAGGTGCCTAGGCTTTCACCTGAGCCACCCACCCACCCACATTTCTAAGCGTGGTCAGCATTCTCCGTCCTCGCCTGCCTCACACATTAGCTGTTCTGACACTGTTGGCCTCCAGGACTTCCCTTTCTCTGAGTGTTCCTTCTTAAGTCTCCTGCAACGGCCAGGGCCCTGTCCTCTGACTGCTGGTCTCCTCCTGAGAGGACCTCATGCAGTCTCAGAGCCTCAAACACACCTTCAACCCACTCACAGCTTCCAAACCACCATCTCTAGCCTGACCTCTCCTGATCTCCAGACTCATAAACCCAGTTGCCTACCTCATATCTCCAGCCTGAGGCTCCCAATTTCCTTCCCTCCTAAAGCCTGCTCCATCCACAGCTTCCCAATCTCAGTTGAGGGCCACCTCATTCTTCCACCGGCTCAGCGGGAAGGAATCCTTGTGTCCTCCTCAACCCTTCTTTCTCTCATACTCCATGTCCAATTCATCAGCGAACAGGGCCAGAATCCTACCCTTCTCACCACCTGCCCTTGCCACCTGGTGCTAGCCACCATCATTTCTCCACTGGATTACTGCAGCCGCCTCCTAACTGGTTTGCTGTGCTGCCATTGACCCCTTCACTCTTCTCAACACAACAGCCAGTGAACTTGCAAAATCTAAGTCAAATCACATTGTTCCTCCACTCAGAGCCCTCAACGGCTTTCTGTTTTACTCAGGATAAACAATTAGTCCCAACAACTGTCAGCAGGGCCTCCTCTCATCCCTGACCTCACCTCCTACTACTCTCATTCACTCCATCTGCTCCAGCTACACCGACTGCCTTAACCGGTGCTCAGTCACGCTGGGAGCCCCCTGCTCAGGGCCTTTGCACCTGCAACTACTTCATGTTTTTAAAAGAAATGTCATTACCTCGGTGGACTTCCCCAAGCACCCGCCAATCCTCCATCATTCCCTATCCCTGTTTCCAACTTTATTATTTTCTCTAAAGGATTTACCATCTGGTATGAATTTTATTTTTGTTTACTGCCCATGTCCCCAAACAAGAAGGTGATCCCCATGAGAGCAGGGATGATGTAGTGCTGTTTCCTACAGTCTCCACACCTACTGCAAGACCTGGCACACGGCAGGAGCTCAATTTGTTGAATGAATGAGTTAATAAACGTTAGTCTTATTGTTATGCTCATTTTTTATGCCACATTTTGGATTAGATGCTCTTGCGCTCTCTCAATCCTAACATTCCACATTCTAGCATGTAAAGATACCAGGCAAGAAGGCTCCCAGTTTCCCTTGCCTCTTCCTTTGCTTTCCTCCAGAACTCAATGCTTGCAGAAACTCAGGAAACCTACTGATAACATCTTTTAAATCACCACCAGGGGCTCTTTTAAGGAAGCGAAAGCCCCATGCAGAGCATAACTGCCAAGTGTTCCTGCAAGCTCTGTTTCCCACAATAATTCATCTGCCCTCATATACCTGGCCCCAGGGAGGCCCAGACTGCCTTACCTGCCACTAGGTGGGCCCGGCTCCGGGAGCACAGAACTGCATTGAACTTGGACTCATCTGTTCCCAAGCGGTTCTCCCCAGCTGCATATAGCTCCTGGACAGACAGAGGGGAAGATGGGCATGCGATACAGGCCTCGACCCAGACACAAGGCCCATGTCACCTGGGAGACCTGGGCAGAGTCTCCGGGCCCTGGAGGCCAAGAGGGAAAGGAAATGGGAGCAGCGCCTCGGCTGTGCTCCATTCACTGTGCCAAACTAGACACCATCCGCACTCCCTCACTGGGCAACACAGAGGGTTCTGAGGCTGGGGGGACTCAGGACCAGGAGAACCAAGACCCATTGGGGCCCAGACAAGGAACAGCTTTAACCCAAACAAGGGTGCAGCAGCACAGAGGAAAATGTGAATGAGACGCCTGGGCTTGAGTCCTAGCTCTGCTACCAACTTGCCAGGGGACTCTAGACAGGCCCCTCTAAGCCTCAGTTTCTCATCTCTAAAAGGCAAAAGCTGGATTAGATTTGGGGGTCACAAACCTGAAAGCCCAAGGGGGCCAGCTGGGTAACTTAAATGAGGGAAACAGGCCAGCTATAAGGCCAGGGAGTGGTAGGGACCAAGGCTAGCCACACAGAAGGGCAACTGATTTCTCAGCATCAGCTGAGAACAATGATGGAGGAATGCAGGCTCACAGCTGTCAGATCCATTTCTCATGAGAAGCCAGAAATCCAGATTTCTATGTGAAATTCCCCAATCTTTAAAAAGCAGCTTTCCTATCTAAAAGGAACACGTGAGACAATAACTATCACAATAATTGAAAGATCAGAGTGACAGATGTGGGATTTCATGGGTTAGGCACTTTCCCTGTGTTTCATTGCATATACCATTACATCAGCAAATGGGCAGAATCTGCACTTGCCTATTAAGCTTTTGAAAGTTTCAGCCCAAATGGCTCTAAAGTGCTTTCCAGGCCTCAGATAGCAGCTCTTGATGGAAAGGCACTGATAGGTGAGAGCAGAAGATGGCCATTGGGGGCACAGATCAAGGAGAGGCTGAGCAGGTCCAAACCAAGAAGGCAGAGCAGTAGGCAGGAGACCTTGAAACTGAGGCAACTTCTGCCTCAGCTAGGAAATGGCCTCTATAAGAAATAGGAAAAGCAACACTGGAGCACGAGCCAGAGCCTGGGAGCTTGGGGACTGTCCAGCCCTGAGTTCACAAATGAGAATGGATGTCTCAGGCCAGGGAGATGTTAACTGAGGCAGACCCTGCAGGAGGGGTCTGGGACCAGGGGTCTGTGTGCTGCCTGGGCAGAGAGAACAGAGCCAGGAGTTGGGTGCTTGTCCAGGCTCTGCCTCCAGACTTCCCTGGGCACAATGCTCAACCTTTCTAGCCTCAGTTTCCTCATCTGGAAAGGAAATGGACCAGACCAGAAGAGTAGCTCTCTTCCAGCCCTGACACAGGGCACTCCACAGAGGTCCTCTTCGCCCTGACAGAAAGCAAAGATAAGGAGACCACTGGCGGTGCCTGGTGAATGCCCTGCCACGGGTGGCAGGAGTAATGAAGGGGGAGAGAGAAGTATGGCCAGCTCCCTCCCACCAGGAAGCCATGGCTCTCTCCAGCCAGAACCACTATGGTCTGAATTCATTAGTGGCAAACCCAAACTCCTCTAAAGAGGCACTCAGATGCCTGGACAAAGAGAGGAAATGGCAGACACTTTTCATCTTTTGTCTGCAATTCACACAAGGCTGGGGACAAGGGCAGAATTCTAAGGCTACACAACTAATGGGACAGGTGGTTTCTAGGCTCAAACCTTCAAAAGTTTAACAGGCAAGTATGAATTCTGCCCATTTGCAAACATAATGGTATATATAAGCAAACCCAAGGAAAGTACCAAGTCACGTGAAATCTCACATCTATAACTATGATTCACCAAGGACTGTAATATTTATTATCTCCCACATAAGGGAACCTCTTATTGGTGGGGAACTATAACCTAGAGTGGTTGGGTAACCTGTTCAAGGCCACATGGTTGGTAAGTGGCAGGGACTGTATGAAACGCACAGCATCTGGATACTCCTTATCTGTTGCTCTTTCCATCCCAGAACTCCTCCCTTGTGAAGCAAGAAAGTAGAGGACATCCCCACCCCCCGGCTTAGGAAGCCAGGTGGCGTACCTAGCCTGGCCATCACACTCACCTGGACATCTCTCTGGACAAGCGACATGTCCACATTTGTGCTTTCATCCCGGTTTCCCTGAAAGGAAGCAGCTGTATGGTCAAGCCCACTCTGTGGAGTTGCACACCCCTACCTCCCCATCCCTGTTCCTCACTGCTCCAAGATCCACGCCTCTCTGAGCCCCAAGCTCTATTGTGGGAAAGGTACCTGAGAGAGAGAGATAAGCAGCCGCTGAAAGTGCCCTGATGTGTCACTTCGAATGGCTTCCTCCAGGGTCTTTTTGAATTCTGAAAGGGAGACACAGGGAAGGTCCAGCTTGCAGCCACATGAATGAAGCTGCCCACTGTACATAGTCAACAGTGGGCAGTGGCAAAAGAAGGGCATGGGAGTCCTGGGCATGAAGAGACAGGCAGCCCACACAGCATCCTGGGACATATAGTTAGAGATCCAGGAGGGGCTATGACCTCCAGGCTGACCTGGCCTCTGGCCAGTCTTGGCCCAAACCACACTCAAGATATTTTCCCCAGCTCTCCCTTACCTTAGTCACCTGGCCTGTGTGTAAACAGCAGGCAAGGTTGGGTCCTGGATCAAAGTCCAGTGCTTGATGAGTGGCAGATGAAGAGATAAGAAGGCCAGGAGAATAGAGACCCTGGGAGAGGGTGTGGCCGAGGCCCAGAAAGCACAGGAATCAGCAGAGGGCAGAAGGCCCTGGGGGCCAGTCTGACCTGTTTTGTAGGCTCTGCTCAATTCCCGGATGTGTTCGTTGCTACGGGAGGCGAGGATCTCAATCAGGCAGGCCTCATCGGTGCCAGCCCCCTGTAGTGGCCGAGAACACAACAAGCCACAAGCTTATAATAGCTCCCTCACTGGTGCCCAGGAAAGAGAGCAGGCGCCATGCTGCTGCCCCATCCCCCAGGGCACAAGCCCCAGCAACAGAAGCCCCAAACACAGGGACACCCCCAGAGGGCTGCTGCCACCTGGGTCTGCAGCAGCCAAGCTCTCTCCACAGGCCCAGGCAAGTTCCAGATAATGACAGCAACATGGTGATGAGCAGAGACTACAGGATCATCCCCATTCCACCCACCAGGAAACTGAGAACCAGAAAGGTATAGTGACTTGTCCAAGGCCACACAGTAAATGGTGGGTTGAGATGTGGACCCATATCTGTTTTATTCCAAGTTCAGCCTATGAATGAGACGAGAAAAACTGAGAAACTGGGTTTAACACAAGAGAGCAGACATGTGAACAAACTAGAGTCCTAGAGTGAACTGTGGAGCATCTGGAGACATCCAGGAAAAGGTAGCAACAATGAGGATGCAGAGACGACCATGTCAGGGACAGTGAGAAGGTGGAGGACAAGGTCAGCAGCCAGGCTTCTATGTTGGTTTGAATCTCGGCTCTGCCGCTTACTAGTTGTATGACCTTAGGCACGTTACTTAAGCTCTCTGTGCCTCAGGTTCCTTGTCAATAAATGGCAGTGATCCTAGCACCTACCTCACAGGGAAGTCATGCAGATTAAATGCGTTACATACGTAAAGCACTTAGAACAGTGCCTGTCACACAGGAAGCACAACAGAGGGTTAGCTATTTTTTTGATTACTGCTACCATTAGATTACTTAGGGTTTACAAAGAGCTTCCATTAGCCACCTTGCTCAGTGTTCACATGTTCCCATTTTACAGATGCTCAAGGATACATAGGTAGTTCGTGACAGCTGCCCCTGTGATTCACCAAGGGCTATAATATTTATTATCTCTCATACATAAGTGAACCTCTTATTGGTGGGAAACTGGAGCCTAGAGTGGTGGGGTGACTTGCTCAAGGCCACACAGTTGATAAGCAACAGGGACTGTATGTTGTTTCCAGCACTCCACAACCACCACCACCTCATGAAGCTGGCTGGGGGTTGGGGCTGGGCAGAGGGCTGGGGGCCACTGCTGGGGTCCCAGGCCACTGCCCTCCCCAAACGCCTCCTGACCTCCTCCCTAGAAGAAAGCACGTAGGTGTGTTTTAGTGGAGTCACAGTGTGCCCACCTATCAGGCCTCAAAGAAAAGGTGGATTCTTTTGGAGCATCTGTTCGATTCACAAGAATTTCCCCTTCTGTGGGAGCTGCCCTCTCCCCATCCGGTGGATACCTGCTGTGGGTCTTGGGAGGCATGAGACTCTCCAGAATGGTCATAATCTGCCCTTGGTCATAACCAGCTGGACTGGGGGAGATAGTGAACCCAAACTAAGCCAATCAGAATCTGCCCCCTGTTTGGAATTTGGAATGAGGGGACAGTGATCTCTTCTGTGGCTGGATCCCTGAAAGGTAAATGGAGAGGGGTCAACAGGGATCCTCTGCCAAGCAGACATAAAAAAAGCAGCAAAGAAGTAGATGAAGAATGAATTGGACACTCAAGAAGAAGCAGAGACAAGAGGCAAACCCTGCCTGGGTCCCATCCCTCTCCACACCAGGCTGCTAGTCTTTATCCCCATAACTGATTCTCCATCTTTGTTCTGCCTACACTACTCAAGAGTGTTTCTGTTATTTGCCAATAACAGAGCCCTAATGAATGAGGATGACATCACCCATGCCTCATACCCCTCTTCTTTTCACTGCACCACTAGCTTCCTCTACAACCTCAGCCTCCACTATGTTTTTAAGATGGAGAGAAACTTAGATGCTCCCTGATGCTGAATGACACCTCATCTGCCTCTTGGGGAAGTCACCGGAAGTTCCCCTTTCTGTAGCACTTAGACTCCAACCCAAAAGGGTCCAGAAGCCACAGTGACAACAGTAGCTAATGAGCAGGCTAAGACACATCATGCCATCCAGGCCTTCTCCTGGGCTGTGTCTACACATGTGAACACAAACACACACACATTACACACCTTGATGGCTTCCTTTATCTCATAAATGTCAAAGAGGATCGGGGTCTTCATCAGAGCCAAGATTGTCTTCTCAAAGTTTCCTGACAGTTCAGATTTCAGATCTTTGATCAAATCCTGATTGGATATGCAAACAAACAAAAAACCCTACTTTGAGAATCCACAGAAGGTGATTAATAGGGACAATATCCCAGATCCGAGGACCCGCAGCATCAACAGAAAAGCCAAACCCAAGGCCCCAGCCCAGACCTGCAGAATCGGAGCCTGCATTTGAACCAGATTCCAGGGGATCTAGGGCACATTAAAGTTGGAGATACTCTGGGCTAGAACACTTGCCTATTCAATATCTACTGTTTTCACCTTTCTAAGATTCAAAAGTTCAAAATACAACCACCTTGCCTTTTCCTTCAAAGCTCTTCTATCAGCTAAACTTCCTGAGGTGGTGGTGAAGAGGGCAGGGAGAGCAGCCTGGGTTCCAGGAGGAGACACACCAGGTGGGAGTGGAGAGGAAATGACTTGCCCCTGGTCTCAGTGAGTCATGGCAGACGCAGGGCTAGAACTCGGATCTCTGGGCACCTCTCATCAAACCTCAAGTATCCTATGGACTGTGAGATTTCTCCCTCAGAGCATCCTTCACCTCTAGAAGACACCATCAGCTGAGAGGCCACTGGCCAGGTGGACAGCAGGAAATACCCTAATACACCTTATGGTCCATTCCAGGAGATGGAAGCCCCCCTCGGCCAAGGAAAAGCAAGAGTGAGTAGGGCTGGCTGGAGACTATGCCTCGATTTGCGAGGGACCACTCCCCTACCCACAAAACACATATACACACAGACTCACCTTTCCATAAGCTGTCTTGAAGGACAAGAGGATCTGCTGTCGCTGCTTATTGGAACGACTCCCCAGGCAGTCAATGATGGCCTGCTCATCAGTCCCTGGAGGAAGAAGAGGTGGGAGTGGGCAGGGCCGGGGGTCGTGGGCATGCTCTGCAGCTGGAGACTTCCCTAGTCTGGGTCCTCCAATTCTCCTGGGCCTCTCAACTATACCCCCATATCCACCTTCTCTTCCACCACCCCTGGTGCCAGGCTGCCTCCACGCAGCAGCCCCAGCCCACAGAGCCATGTGTAACTACTTGGGGAATCAAAGGGCAGTTAGCATTTGAGCCACCCAGGGTCTCTCACCAAAGCCTTTCATAGCCTTCCGCAGGACCTCAGCATCTCGCAAGGGGTCAAAGGCAGGAGCATCTGTGATGGTGCCTCGGTTTCCAAACTGCTCAGACAAACAGACTTAGGTGAGATGCTGCATCCCCCAGATGTGAGATTGCCCTACCCCAGACTCTGGGAATGGCCTTTTCTCTAAAAGTTGGGGTACCAGAAGGAGCCCGCAAGCAACAGTGCAGAGGACTCTACATGGAGTTGGACTAACGTAACCATTATCTGTCCTCGTGTCCTGGTACTGAAGCTTCTGCTTGGCTCTCTTGGCTAGGAGCCCACCTCTAGCTGAGTCCTGACGCTGAAAAACCTGCCCAATGCCCAGGTCCTCCAGGGCTTGACCTGGGTTCCTGATGAAGGGGAGGCCTTGGAAACAAGGGGCACTGGCCTCTCTCAGTGCCTCACCACCACAGCACACGAGAGCACATATCAGGGTCCTTGTAACAGGGCCTGGCTAGTCCATGGAGCACCTTTGTGTGAATTAGAAAAAAGTGCTCCCTCTAGGGGAATGAAGGTGCCCGACCTTCACAATGGTACATGTAGCCCGACTACCTCTTAGACTAGCACTGGTTCCCTGGCACTGTTTTCTAAATTCTGTGACCTGTGTTCCTGCCGGACTTCCTCCTGACACCAACAGCTGCACTCCCCAGCATACCTGAATTTTCCTGCCTAAACTGTGTCCTGGTGGATTATCTTCTGTGGCTAGTACAAACTGGTTATAACACAGTTAAGGAGATAAGCTCAGAGGAAAGATAAGGCAGAAGGCAGGGAGGGAGACAGCAAGCAGGGCAGGGGTGGGAGAATGTGTGGGGGTAGAGGCAGGAAGGAGAGGGGATCCTCTGTCTAAAAATAGTAGTCAAACACATACCACTAGCCTTGGGCTTGGCTGTTTGGCCACATAACCATGACAATGAATTCTAGGCTCTGCAAACATGAATTGCTCTTCAAAATGAGCCAAGAGCAGCTCTGAAAGAACTGCCAACAATCTTCCCTACCCAAAGGAGGTTTTAAGAATCCTCTAAAACAAGCCTGGAAAGGCACATCCAAGGGACTAAAGACTAAGAGCCGTTGGGCATAAAGCCTGGAGACCAGTGGCCCAAACAGTTCTTACAAAACACAGAGCCCAGGCAGCAAATAACACAGGAGGAATGAAGGGTACCCTGGGACGTTCAGACCCAACTTGCACACAGAACATCTAATCAAACTGGGAGAAACCAGGCAGCTCCTTGAGGTCTTCAGAAATACAAACCAGGGGTGAGGAGTCTTTGAGAAAGTGACAGTCTGTTAAAACAAGAGGTTATAGCCGAAGGACTTAGCTCTCCCTTGTACCCTCCCTGGCCTTGCTGATAGAGGACGCTGAGCCACACGTCTCAGGCCTTTGGGGCCCAGGCTAGACTGAGGGTAGGGCAGGGCTGGCACTTACCTGGGCTGGGGACACAGCAGGGGTGACAGTCCCGGACCCTGAGTATCCTGGATAACTTGGCATGGGCTGCTGCTGCTGCCCAGGAGGTGGCATTGGTGGCTGTCCAGGGTAGGTCATCGGTGGCTGCCCAGGGTAGGCCCCTGGGGGCTGCTGCCCAGGGGGCGGCATGGGATGGCCTGGCACAGGAGCCCCTGGATATGGCGGATATGAAGGCATCCCGGAGGGTGGGTTTCCTCCAGGGGGCGGGTACATTCCATATGGAGGCTGCTGGGTGGAAGGGGGTTGCCCAAAACCCCCAGGGGGCACCGGAGGGTAACCACCCCCAGGGGCCCCAGGGTACAGGTTGGGCATGTTGGCTCCTCCGAATGTCCCAGACATGTTGGCTGCCTGAAAGTCCACAAAGCAGAGCCTAAGATTAATGGCCCCTGCTGAGAGAGCCACACTCTGCCATCTGCCCTTCCCTGCCTTGAGCCCTGCAGTGGGCTCTCAGGAGCCACAACCAGAGCTGGAGCAGAGTCTGAGCACCAGTGGCTTCTCAGCAAGGCCCACCTTGACACTGTTCCACATCCCTTCCACCTGTACTGCTGATCTCCTGACTTGCTCTAACACCACACCATTTAATATGGCTACTACCTGTCTCCTCCCAGTGGATAAGTACTCAAGGCTGAGACTTTCATTTGTTTTATCCACATATCCCCAGTGCCTAAAACAGATCTGAACAAATCAGACTATGCACTGATTGCACTGTTTACATAAAGCATACATTTGTTTTCAGATTACAAAATACACTATTTTAAAAGCAAATCAACAAATAAAAGTAGTATGCCTGTCCATGCTACCAGGCACCCGCTCCCAGTCCCAACCAGAATAGCCATCCATACAGACATGCACAGGCATGTGAACATGCATGTACACAGCACATGCACACACATACACATTCTCACCTCCTGATCCTATGCTGAGCTCATACAGAAGGTGCTCAATATGTATTTCATGAAGGCATCACCCCTACCCAATCCCCCAGGGCTGAAAGGGACCTGAGAGACCACGCAGCCAAGGCATTCCCCTTGCCCTCATTTTACAGGTGGGAAACGTCAAGATGCAGAGAGGGATAGCAAGCAGGTGAGAGTCCCTGATGAAAACTCTTCTGTCCTAAGATGCAGCTCAATACACTCAGCACCCACAGGTCACACACACACAGACACCTCTGATGCCATGGAAGCTAGCAGCCTCTAGCCATGCAAGTGTGGCCCCAGCGGCAGCCCCAGCAGGAGGGCTGGACTCACCAGTCCTGAGAGGTAGTCCTGATTGAACTGCCCTGTGTAGCTGGCCACATTATCCAGCCCAATGGGAGGCATGTTGGGCGGGGGGTAGCCAGCACCTCCCCAGGCACCACCACCTGAAAGCAACACCAAGCCCTTTAGCTCCTTGTTGGCCCTCCAACAAGGAAAGGCAGAGCATCAAGCTCCCAGGGGTTCAGAAGGGGAGACTACCCAGGGAGGGCCTTGGGGATGGTGCTACAGACCATACAGAAAACACTCAGTCAAGAAAGTCTAACCCAATCCCACTGCCAGCGGAAGAGAAGAGGGAACCTTCTCCTCCTTCCGGGGAGGAAGGTGAGGTTCAGCAAACACCCCCACGACCCTCTGTGGGGTATTAAGGAGTAGGAGGCCAGGGACAGGCTCTGCTTTTAGGAGCCTAGGGGCTCACCACAGAGAGGGAGTGCAGACACAAGAACAGGACAGTGTCATTTTAGGACACTGTACTGAGCCCATGACAGTGGGGAGCTCAAGGAGCACCAAGAAACCAGAGGCAAAAGCATGGCAGGGGGCAGGTCCTGCCAAGTTGGCTGTTTGCTTTTAGGAGTCTGTAAGAGGCAGGGAGAAGTAGAATGAGAGGATGGAGGGAGATGGGGCTGAGTCACATGTCCTTGTGAGGGGACAGCAGTGAAAAGCCCCAGTTCTGAAACCAGCAAGACAGGGGTATGTGCCCCGGGGCGATGCCCTCAAACCCTCTGGTTCAGTTTCCTCAGCTGACAAGTGGGGATAATAGCTAGCATTTGCCTCAAATTGTTGTGATGAGGACTGAGAGAGCTAATGCCTGTGCAGGGCATAGCTGGGTGCCCAGTGAGTGTTCCTATGTTACAGTTGTCACTGTGACAAGCAGTATGGCAGTGAGCATCATCATGGGAGCTGCTTGCCTATGAGATGCATTCCTGTCCATGGCAGTGAAAAGGCCCAGGGGACCTCGAGTTTGGCTTTTCAGCTCCAGGACTCCGGGACAGTCAGGACAGAGCCTCCTAGGAACCACCTGCCTGCTCCCTGTCTTGCTGCTCAGAGGTAGAATAGCTGTGCTGACAGAGGTGGCAGTGGTAGGACACAGATGGTACGATTCCTACTAGAGAGGGGACTGAGGCTAGTGCTGGCAAATCTGGGCCCGGGCTTGTTCAGAGGGAAATGTCCCAGCTCAACCCCTGATACACCCTGTCACAGTGGCGGAGCTGCACCTCCCCGCTCCACCTGTTCTTCACCTGTTGAATGGAAGGGCGGATCCAAATGGCCTGCAGGGCCATCAGTGCTCAGACTCAAGGACCTCAGTTCTAGGGAAAAGAATGTGCCCAGTGGTCTCATGGGGTGAGGGGCAGCACAGCTCAAGCAACCTCAGGATGACCTGGAATGGTATCTCTTCTCCCCCTTGTCCCAGGAGCCCTCATTATTTCCTTTCCTACTGTGGGGATCAAATCTCATTTCAGGAACCCAGGAGGGGAAAGGGCCAGAGAAGATGCCTTCTAAGTGTGAAGAGAAGCATTGTGGCTGGGGCCGGGATCCAATCGCCTGACCGGCTGGTGCAGCCTCACTACTATTGGCCCACAGCTTCCTGCAGCCTCAGCAGGAACATCTGACTCTTAGCAACTGCCCCCACTTCCTCCCCTCGGCAGGGAGAACCCTGCCGCTGCAAAACCATGCACCTTGAGCACAGGGTAGCAGAAGTGACAAAGGGCAATTGTCACCTAACAATGCTTCGGAGGACACCGTGCCAGAGGCTTTACCTGGCTATCTCATTAGTATCCGGGACAGCCCAGGGAGGGAGAGATCCTTGAAGCCATTTGCAAAGGAGAAAACTGAGTCTCAGAGAAGGGAAGCCATTTGCCCACTGCTATCAGCTAGTAAGGCAAGAGACCAGGTCCTGGCCTGGTTCTAGACTTCCAGAAGCAGCTTGAAACTCAGACCTCTCCTGGCCTCAGCATCCATGCTCTTCTCCAGTCCCTCCCCAACCTGGCTGTGCTGTGGGAGCATGACAGGAGTGAGGAAATGACTGGAAAGCACTACTCCTCCTCTACTCTCTACTGCTGGACACTAAGCAGAGAAGGCATTCCCACTCTGGCCCGCCCCAAACCCTCTTACCTGGTGCAGCTGGGGGATAGCCACCTGTGGGCGGGGGAAAGCCAGGGTAGCTCATGGTTAGATCTGAAAAGGAAGAGGAAAGCGCGCTCAGGCTTCGCCAGGAGCTCCCACCAGCCTTAGTGGCGGCTTCTTTGTAGAACAGCAACACCCACAAACCGGTGCCCCTCTTGTATCAGGTGTGACCTGTGGCAACCCAATTTATCCTCTACCTGCTGGGGCCTTCAGCTAGAAATGGCAACCAAGGTGGGCTCATCTTCAGGGTCAGGCTCAAGCCCACACCCCACTATAGGATTCACCACCCACCAGCTGGTGGGTTTCCTTGAAAACCCCTTTCACCCAAGCTTCATTCCCACCGCTGCTGACAAAGGATGCTGTGTTTGTGTGGAGCTGTTCTCCAACTTCAGAAGATAGCCTCATGCTCAGGGGTCCAGGTCTGTTTGGTTTTATCTTCCAGTGTCCATATCACCCTCCATCGAACAGGGGAAGCCAGAGTCCATCTCCCTGTGCCCAACCTATAGACTCCAAGCTATCCAGAGAAGCCTCCAAACTGGATCTGCCCCAAGCTACACTTTTCATTCTCCAACCTCTGGTTCACCGGGCAAGGGAACCTGGTACAGTATGGAGAATCATTACTCCTAGAAGCAAGAAGAGAGCTCAGGAGGGTTCATCTGATCTAGGATCCGGAATCATGGCAAGTGAGGCAGTACCATCCCATTTCTACAGATGAACCAGCTGGAGCTCAGAAAGGGTAAGTGACCTGCAGATCACAAGTAAGGGAAGAAGAAAGGCCTGGAACCCCGGGCTCTTGCCTGCTGGTGCTGAGTGGGATACCTGCTCTAACACACTCCCTCTGTATACAAATCCTTCTGCCGTGCCCCATGCCAATTAAACTGCCCAGGACAGCCACAGATCTGCCATGACACCAGTCACTCAGAGACTGTCATGCCACCTGCCTACTCTTGCTAATCAGTGGCTGCTGCAGTTTGCAGAGCCATCCAGTGATAGGTGAGGATATGTGAGGAAACCTGTAGGCCCCCTTAACAATCATACCTGCTGGCCCCAGGTGAGCTGCTCCTCCTTGCATGCTGGGCCCCAACCCAGATTAGACCCATTGCTTCCCACACTGCACTGCACTAAAACCACCTGGAGGGCTTGTTAAACACAATAGTGGGCTCCACCTGCAGAGTCTGAGTCAGCAGATACAAAATTTGCATTTCTAACAAGTTCCCAGGTGATGCTGCTGGTCTAGGGACTCCACTTTGGGAACCACTGCTCTAAAGGCTGCTCTCCACCTACAAGATTCTAGTGGCCCTTCACAGCCACATTCGAGAACTGGGCATGTTGTTTTCAAGAAAGCTGAAGGATTTCCTTAAAGTGGCGCTGGTCCCCACAGGGTAGGCCTAGTTCTCAGCCCTATGGGTGTGGTAATTCGTTTTGGTCAGTGGGTCCAGAGGTGACTATAGGCAAAGCAATATGAGGCCAGATGATGGGCAAGTAACCTTGGAGAAAGCTAGAATTGGCTACCTGCGGTGTGTGCCAAAGCCCTTTCCCCTTGCCCATTGCAGTGAGGTGGCTGAGCTCCCCAGTGGTGCTGCCCTTGTCTGACTCATCTCCCTGTGGCTGGGTGAGCCGTCAGCACAAAGCCCTCCCAGGTCCTGCCCTCAGCCTGACTCTCCTACCAGAACCCTCAGACCTCGCTGATGAAGAAAGAGCCTGGAGATTTAAAGGATGGATGGGCCAGGAACCTTCCGATGGGAGAAAGAGGCACTCCCCTGCAAAGGAACAGGGTGTGCGACAGTTGTTTTCCTACATCTGTCTCTGGAGACCACCACTGCACAGAAGCTTTGGTCACCAAAGCCCCTCCACCCACCCACTTCTCATCTCCTCCCAGAGCAATGAGGCCAAAAGGCCTATCCACAGCCAGGTGGGGAAAAAAACAAAACCAAACAAAAGCTGGGTACCATCCTGTTCGATACACCAAAATAAATTTCAGCCAGACCAAAGATTTAAACATAAGAAGTGGTCCCAAACCGCAAAAACATAAAATTAAAGTTCTGCATAAGAAATAAATAAGGAAAACAACTTAAAAAGAAATGACAAATTTAGGAAAAATGTTTTATGATAAGAAAAAGATCAAAAACTACTAGAGAAACTTAAATGATGGGAACAGGTAATTACAGAAAAGGAAGTGAAGCTGTTTACCCTCACTAATACACTGAGAATTGCCAGTCAAAAACACAGACATCAAAATTAAAAATGACACTCTTTGACCCAGAAACTCTACTTCTGGAAATGTTTCCCAGACACACACCTGTGTGAAATGACATACACACATGAATTTTACTGCAGCATTAGCTGTTACAACCACCACCACCCCCTACATATCCACCTGTAAGAGGCTGGTTAAATAAATAACAGATCCATACAATGGGTACTCTGAAGCTGTTTTCAGAATTAGCCAGCTCTACATACAGGGACAGGAAATGATCCCCATTATTAATCAAGGTGCAATACTAAGCTGCCTTAAAAAAATAAAACAAACACAAACTTAGTGGGGGGTGTGTGTGTGTATATATATATATATATATATACACAGAACCACAGAATCATCCTGGAATAAACAAGAAACTGGGTAAACTGGTTGCCTAGGGAGGAGAAACCTGGGGACAGAAATGAAGCTTACTGTTTATATTTGCATTTTTTGCCACATACATGTATTGCCTGTTAAAAAACAACTTTAAAAAAGGCCCAATTCAGGTGGGGATTTCTGGGCTCACTTGAGGCCATGGCTGTCCTTCTAAGGTTTGAACAACTCACACAGGCTCATTCAGTCCAAGGCAGCGGGCTCTGGGTCTGGGGTTAGCATTGTTACATAAACATACCATGGACTCAGAAATGGAGGCACTGCTAGTATTCCCCGCCCCAGACAGGACCACAGGCCAGCCTCTGCGGCTCACAGGGCAATGGCACTGATTCCCAGGAGCGCTTCACAGAGTTCTCAGCAAGAGTCAAAATCAGTCTCCTGGTGACTCTGGTTTAGCTCTGCCCTGAGTGCCCCACAGGCCGGGACTAATCCCATGTCCAAAGAGCAGTCCTTCATCCCTGGGTCTTCCCCTCTCCCCAAGAGACCACCTCCAGTCTTCCCCTCTCCTGAAAAAAGTCTCATTTTTTTCCACCAGTTCCTGCCTGAAATAGTTTTCAGCCTGCAGCCCACTCCCTTTCTCTTTCTCTGAAAGCTATCTTCAGAACCAAAGGCCCCAGGTGTGGTCTGAAGAGTGCAGGACCAGGTGAAGGGCAGGACCATCAGCCCACTTCTCCCCATGGGTGTGGCTCCCAGCCCCTCTGGCTTGGTAACTCTTGGGTGTTCAGGACAATGAAGACCTGATGCGGATCCTTGTTAAATTTCTCCCTTAAGTTCTGCCCGTTACTCCAGCCTACTGAGATCTCCTGAGATTCTGACTGACATCAAACATCTTTGTGCGCCCTCTCAGCTTTGTTTTATATCTACCAATTTGGTAAGCGTGACATGCGTTCTTCCAAGTAACTGATACAGAAAGGGCCAACGACGGACACACCCCAGCTCGACAACAGCGGGTACAGGCACTCAACCAGCTATCTGGCCACCTAACTCCACCACGACCCAGCGCACATTTCCCCATCTTGTTCACAACAGTATAAAGAGGACCTCCTCCAAATTAGGATTCTAACACATCTCCCATGCCCAGAGCCCTGCAGTTCATTTGCCTAATAATCCCCAGGAGAAAAGCAAATGCAGCCAAATAACCTGGGGCAACCTTGGGATGCACCATGTTGGCTCCAAGTGCCTACCCAACCCACCCACATCCTAGGGGACTTCAGACATTGCATACAACTCTTTAACTTGCAACAGCTACATTCTTCCCCCCTTTTCAGAAAATTCAGGAATCTGCTGGGCAATTAGACTTTTGGTGATGTAGTCTCTACAGAAGTCAAAATATAATGATGTACACTTGAAATTTATGTATTATAAACCAACGTTACTTCAATTAAAAAAAAATCTCATCATCCAGTCTTTGGGGAACTTTGGCCTCCACTTTTTCTCAAAAGAGGCCACCATCAGGGCCTGTTGTCTTTGGCAAGCCATTCCCAGCTAGGACAGGAGCTCCAGCAGGCTCCCAGGTGCCCCTCACCTTCCCCTCACTGCCTGTCCAACCCTCACTCTCCAGGACAGAAGGGGACACAGCGAGTTTCAATCCAGCAGATCTGCTTTCTCTCTGGCCTCCATGGTATCACACACGTACCGACCAATGCCTTTCTCCTACTTCTGTCCTTTAGCAAAGAAAAAGGGTGCCTGCATGGGAATGCGTCACACTGCTAATGCGATTCTGACAGGCTGGGAGATATCCCTGTTCTATGCTGGCTCTGGTCACGGCACTGCCACGGGGACTCAATGGTGAGAGCCTCCCGCACACAGCAGGCAGCTGGCCTCCTCAGGGATTACTCCAATTCTTAGAAACTAGCCTCCAGGGAACTTCCAGCCTCTGGTCCTACCTCTCTCAGGGCACACTGCAGCAAAAATAGCACCCTTCCTCACTAGGACCATCTACCAGCAGCTGTGTACCCAATTTCATCCAGCTGTGGCCCTCTCTGGCTAAACTGGTGATTCTCAAACTTCAACCTGCAAAACAATCACCTGCTGGGCTCGTTAAAGCGAGACTGCTGGGTCCCTCCCCTACAGCCTCTGAATCAGTAGATTTGAGATAGGCCCCCAAACCTGCATTTCCAACACACTTCCAGGTGATGCTGATGCTGCCTGACTGTGGACCACACTTTGGCTAGCACTGCTTCATCATGCATGAGAATCACCTAGAGGGCGCGCTCAGAATGCTGAGGCCTGGGCTCCAACCACTCTGGGCCCTTCAACCTGGGATGAGCCCAGGAATCTGAAATTAAAACAAGCGCCCCATCCCCATACCCAGCAATTATGATGGAACTGATTCTGTGCTCCACACTCTAGGAAACACCTTTCCCTTCAAGGTACTTGGATACTTTCTACTTATACTGTCTAGCCTTTCTTCCCAGCAGAGCGCTGAGGACAAGCACCAAAACCTGGGCATCCCAGGATCCCATCAGAACCAAGCCTCAGAATGCTGGGGGAATGCTGAAATAATACAGCAGGTACACAGCAGGCTTCTCAGGGACTGTAAAAGGGCCTGTCCCCTAAAGCTGTGTATACGTACACCAGAATACCATTACATCACAAGGGCTCCACAAGGGCACTGGCCAGAGTCCCCAAACAGAAGAATCTAGAAATGCTGTGTAGAGAAAGGAGGCAAAATCACTCAGAACAAGAAGAATCTCACTCACCCCAGCCAGCTACCCCTCTACCATAATGGAGAGCCTTGTTTCCCCACCCCAACAATGGGAGATAGAGATACAGGCTGGGCCACGCACTATGCGCATCTTCTGGTGTCCTGCCTGACTTCCAGGGGCACAGAAGAAAAAGAAGAGATGGTGAAACTGGCAGTTAGCCATTGATGATTAAGTAGTTAGTAACTAAAGTTTTTTTTTTCTTTTTTGCAATTACTATTATAGCTTTCAGTTGTTCACCCACCCATTGTTAACCATGCTGTTTAGGACACACGTTATCTGACTCCCACTAGGTTCCTATAGATAACATCTCCCTGGAGCCTGGGTCACCATGGTAACGGGTGTGTGAGCTGTTTGACAAGAATTAGAACTCCTTGTCCACTTCAGGGCGTTTGAGACCACCAACCCATCAACTGGGCCTGCACAGATGTCTAATAAGTGACCTTTTGACATCAAGAGGCTAAAACCCCCACCCCCAGATCATGCTAACAACACCATTTTGTGAACATAGGTCCTATGAAGAGGCATGAAGTTTGACTACACTTGCGCAGATCATCAATTACCTCACCTCTCCTCACCTCCAAACACCTATCTCCACATTTCAGACCATCTTGTCCCTCTACCCCATAAATATCCCTGAGTCCCCATTTCCAGGGAGGTGGATTTGAGACTTGTTCTCCCCTTTCCTCACTTGGCTGCCTTGTGATTAAACTCTCTTTCTGCTGTAATCTTATCGTCTCAGTGCTTGGCTTTCTGGGCAATGGGCAAAAACGAACCTGGTTCAGTAACAATGGGTGGCGGCAGTGCCTTGCCTTGGCACAAGGATACAGAAGTGTCCTCCCCAGAGGACCAGCACAGAGCTCAGGTGGGATGGAGCTTGCAGCAAGCTAACGCTGGGAGGAGGCAGAGGCCTGAAAGCATCATCCTGCAGCGAGACCTCCCACCCCTTAGAGCCCGGCAGCAAACCACGCAGGCCTGGACTAGAGTGGATGCTTTCACAGGATGACCCCTCCAGTGGCCTTCCCCAGCCTGCAGGCTGGACAATTCATTTGTGTGTTCATTTTTTAATATTAAATCCTCAATCTGTTTTTATGCAAAAATTCAGAGTTTAAATCATGCAGCTCAGACAGTCCCTGCTGATGTATTTTTTAAAATAAAAGGAAGAGAAGACAAGCCACAGACTGGGAAAAATGTTTACAAAATACACATCTGACAAAGAATTGTTATCCAAAATATCAAAAGAACTCTTAAAAACAACAGTAAGAAAACACACAACCCAATTAAAAAATGGGCAAAAGGAGGCCAGCCCCGCGGCCGAGTGGTTAAGTTCACGTGTGCTCCGCTTCAGCACACAAGGGTTTCACCGGTTCAGATCCTGGGCGTGGACAGGGCTGCTCTCAGGCCACGCTGAGGTGGCATCCCACATAGCACAACCAGAAGACCTACAACTCAAATATACAACTAGGTACTGGGGCTGGGGAGAAGAAGAAGAAGGGGGAAAAAAGAGTATATTGGCAATAGATGTTAGCTCAGGTGCCAATCTTAAAAAAAGATTTAAAATAAAAAAAAAAGGGCAAAAGACCTGAACAGATATATGAAAAGACACTCGACACTATACAACATTAGGGAATTGCAAATTAAAATAACAATGAGATACCACTACACACCTATTAGAAGGGCCAAAATCCAAACCACTGACACCACCAAATACTGGGAAAGATGTGGAGCAACAGGAACTCTCATTCACTGCTGGTGGAAATGCAAAAAGGTACATTTTGTCACTTTGGAAGACAGTCTGAAGTTTCCTACAAAATTAAACATATTCTTACCATATGATCCAGCATTAGTACTCCTTGTTATTTACCCAAATGAGTTCAAAACTTATGTGCACACAAAAACCTGCACACAGATGTTTACAGAAGCTTTATTCATAATTGATAAAACTTGGAAGCAACCAAGATGTCCTTTCAGTAGGTGGATGGATAAATAAACTGTGGTACATCCAGACAATGGAATATTATTCAGTAGTAAAAGAAATGAGTGATCAAGCCATGAAAAGACTTGGAGGAAACTTAAACACATATTACTAAGTGAAAGAAACCAATCTGAAAGGCTACATCCTGTATGATTCCAACTAATATGACATTCTGGAAAAGGCAAAACTATGGAGACAGTAAGTTACCAGGAGTTAGGGAGGTGGGCGGGATGAAAGGGCAGAGCACAGAAGAAATTTTAAGGCAGTGAAGCTATTCTATATGGTACTAAAATAGTGGGCAGATTAGTCAAAACCCACAGAATGTACAAGGCCAAGAGTGAACCCTAATGTAAACTATGGACTTTGAGTGATAATGATGTGTCAATATAGGTTCATCAACTGAAACAGACGTACCACTGGTGGGGGATGTTGATGGTGTGGCAGGCTCTGCATGGGTGGGGGCAGGGGCTGTATGGAAATCACGTTCCACTCAGTTTGGCTGTGAACCTACAACTGCTCTAAAAAATAAATTACATTTAAAAATAAAAATAAAAGGAATACAAGCACATTGTAGAGAAATTTAAATAGAACAGAAAGGCACAAAATAAAAAGGAAAAGTCACTTTCCCCTTTAAGCCCCTACCGAAGGTCACCGCTGAGCAGTTTCTAATGTATTATTCAAAACCAAAAAAAAAAAAACCACATAAATGTATATGCATATATGTATCTATATAGTTTGCTCATATACATATGTATAACTTTTTTAAAACAAGAAAGATTTGCTTGTCGGCAAACTCTCCTCACTCCAGTACAAAACTCAGTTTGGGTGGGCTCAGAAGTAATGAATTATCTACATTCCTACCTGGTGCACCTCCTGGCACTGCTGGGGAGATGAGGAGTTAGTCAGCCCTCAGCTAGTCCAAGAAGCTCCCGGCCTCCATAACACCATCCTGGGAGTGCTGGGCACATTCCTCCCCGGGTCACTGCGCTGGACAACAGGAGGCAACGACCCAGAGCAGGATAAAAATGGGGCCTGAGGCAATACAGAAACGTCTACTTAAGGTAGTCCAGTTCCAAGAATCTCAAATGGAAAAGGATCCCAACCAGGGACCTGAAGCCAGGCCCTCACTTCCTCAACCTCCCTACGCCATGTGCATGACAGGGGGCTTCACCCCTCAGGACTCTTCCTTCCTCTTGGATTTTAGGACTCCTGAAGGGGATACCTCTTTAGATTTTCACCCCAATCCTAGATTTACGGACACCCAAGATGCCACACTGGAAGCAATCTTGAAGATTCTCTAGCTTCCAACCACCTTGCTTTTGGACCTAAAATACATCAGGGACATGGCTTACTCAAGTCACAAATGTATAGGGAAAGGGTCCATGGTAGAACTTAGTCTGCTGAGAGCAGAGCTTGCCTGCCTTCCCCTAACAGTGCCATTGTGCAAACCTGTGACCATTTTAAACCAGGGCTAGGCCGGTTTGTCTGGTGGTCCCAGCTAGTGCTGCCATTGGTGACTTACTTTAAGACTCCTCCAAGGACAGAAGGAAGACAGTGCAGTAACTGTGCTCTGAACCAGGTCAGCCAAGACCATTCCTCATGGCAAGGAGGTTCCAGAAACCCTCAGGTACCTTGGCTCACGCCAATTCCTTCTCCCCATCCTGTGGGGAGGGGACAAGAGAAGCGAGGCACAGCCCCAGCTCTGCTACATACAGTCATTCAAAGTCTTGCTCAGGCCTAACCTGACCCTCCATGTCCAGCTCAGCCTTGCGAAGCACAAACAGGAAGCATGATGTACAGTGCTTCCCGAACCGTGTTCTTGGACACCATCTTAACATTGTGCAAGTTGAGAATTTATCAGGTACCCAGTTAAAAAAAAGAGAGAGAAAGATTGGTTGTCCAAAAGCGTTGGAAAATGCTGCCTGCTACATCCCCTTCCAGGAAAGTGCCAATTCATGATAGCGTAATAAAGGTCCTGAGAAGTCCTATAACAAAAGAGCCTGCTTAACTTTATGCCCAAATTTCCAAAACTCATTAGGCAAAAATAATATTAGTTAACATTTATTGAATACTTATTATGTACTAGGCACTGTTAAGTGCTTTACATGAAATTTAACTTTACGACAACTCATTAAGACAAATACTAAGATTATGATCCCCATATTAGAGATAAGGAAACCAAGGTATGGAGAGATTATGTAACCTGCCCAAGGTTACAGCTAGTAAATGACTGAGCCAGGATTCAAACCCAGAGAGCCAGGCTCCAAAGCCCAGGACTTTTAACCCCTCTGCTGTACTTCCTCACAGAGCCCGCTGGCCCCAGAAACTAGGATTTCAAAGACGGAAACTAGAAACACCTGTTTCACCACGATCCCAGGTACTTCATTAAAGGCAGCATAGGGTGTTGGGAAGAACAAACTCTGAAGCCAAACTACCAAGTTCAAATCCAGTTCTGTTCTCTACTAGGTGCGTGATCTTGGGCAGGTTACTTAACTGTTCTGGGCCTCGGTTTGCCACATCTATAAAATGCAGATACTAATAGTTTAATATCAAATATGTTCTCATTATATCATTTAACTTCTCATTATATCAGTTTCCCCAATATAAAATAGCAAAGAGGATTAGAGGGTCCCAGAGGACCCTGGGCCATTTGATAATACTCAGGATGAGAAACGTTGGGGCAGGGAGGGGGTGGGATAGGGGAGTAACAGGAGAGGTGGGGAGAGTCAGGACAGTGTGAATGGCAGGGGAGGGGAGGAGTGGAGCAAAGTGTGCTGGTTCCTTCTCCGAAACCAAGCCCAGCCCTGTAGCAGCAAGTCCTGGGAACGGCTGTGTTGGCTTTTCCAATCTCCCCAAGGAGAAACCACCAACAGGAAATTGGCAATGTTTTCTTTCCATCCCCTCTATAAGCCAGGTGCCCAGGGGCTTGGTTCAAGCACCAGGAATGCTGGGGGGAGGGGGGTGTCAAGACAAGAAGCTGACAGTAGGGGGAGGATGAGGGGGGAGCAACTTTGAAAAGGCCTCTTGGAGAGAAAACCTGCCTGGGAGGAGGGACCTGTGCCTTGGTCTGCACAAAGCCCATCCCTGCAAACAGCCAGCAGTCTGCTGTCAGTACTTCTACTCTGTGCCCCTGCCCGGACAGAAACCATCTCTCTCCTCTCGGGACCTTTCCAGACCAGGTCCTTGGAACCGAGAAGGGGAGGGAGGCAGGAGGGACTATTTAAAGGTACCGGGAGCACACACAGATTGGCAGGTGAGACCTCTCTACCAACTCCTCCACAGCACAGCTCTCTGGCAAACCTGGGTCCTTCCTGTTCATGGGAACAGTCCCCTTTGAGACCTGCCCACACCAAATGGGCTTCCAGGTAAGCCAACACTTAGTCAAATGCCAACCCCAACTCAGGATTTCTGAGGAGTGGAAAGCAGGCCACAGAGGGGGAAGGTGAACCCAGATATGGTGTCATTATCTGGCGACACCCAGGCCCAGAACATGAAGGGGCTCAGGCCATGGTCCTCGTAGGTGCCAAAGTTCTTGTGACAGACACAGTAGCAGCGACAGAAAAAGTCCCCTACCCAAGTCCTAAGTCCAAGGTGTGGTCCGGACCTAAGGAAATACTCCATCCCCCCGGAAAAATAGGGAAATTGTGGGTTGTGTTTCTAAGTACAGTTCAGGCTGGAGAGACACATCTGTGTCTTTGTTTCACCACTTTCACATGGGGGAAGCTGCTCCCAATTACACCACCTAATCAGAAGGGGCTCCTCCCAGGACCAGCCTGAGAAACAAAGTAGGAGGGACCAGCAGATGTCAATCAAGCACAAGTCCCAGAGGCATCTGAGCCCTCCAGGCTGTCTCCCCCCCAACCCCCGCTTAGCTCTCAAGGCTCTCCATTTCCTGCAGAATCCAACCCAAGCACCGTTTCCCCAGGATCACCTTGGCCCACAGGGGTGCAGCAGTTACTGACTGCACAACGTGACCCTTCAGTGCTCAGCTGGAAGGGAACTTGGGGAGCTCCTTCTCTGAACTCTTCCCACGTCTGGATGGGAAAAGGTGAGAGTGGCTCATCCCAGGTCACACAGCCTAAGCATCACTGACACTGGGTCTGATAACATCCATCCCCAGATTCTCTACAGGCCCTTTACCACCCCAAATTACTCTCGCCCACACCCTACGCCAGTTCCCCCATCTTCACACAACCCACCCTCCCTCCACTAAGAGCCACAAACATCACAGGATGGTCACAAGAGACTTCTCCGTTCTGCTGAATGAATTTTTACCCATGGTCCACACAGCTCTGACATCATCTTCCAACACAGCTGCTAGGAACAGGGTTTGGAGTCCAATGACAATGATTCCAATTCTAGCTCTACCGCTTTCAGGCTATGTGACCTTGGGCATGTCACTTGACGTCCTTCTGTAAAACTGGGAAAAATACATCCACCTTACTATGCGGCTGTGAGGATCTGATGCACTGATATATACATATATAGCTATCCACCACGTAGTTTATTAGCATATAGGAGGTGCTAGGTTAATTTTAACTTACTCCCTAAGAAGTATTAGCCTGGGAGCTAGGATCTGGGTCCTAATTCCACCATACCTTCACTAGACAATTTAACCTCTCTGAACTTCTAAGCTGTCTGCAAAGATATGATCTGCCCACCTACCTTGGAGTTACTGTGAGGACTAAATGACGTAAGATCAGGAAAGACCTCTGTAAAGTGTGGGCAGTTCTCTTCACTCTGTGACCAACTCACCCAATGTCATTCTCTCCCGAGTGGCCAAACAGGACAAGCTCTGACGTTTGGAGAGGGGAAAAAGGGTCGTCAAAGATCCTAGACATACACCCAAACTTGTTCAGTCTCTACCAGATGTCAGCCCACACACTGAGTGCCATACCTAACCAATTGTTATGGTCACAGGGTACCTCAGGACAATGTGGGGAAGGGGAAGAGCAGAGAGGGGAGGGTTTTTCAAAGCCTGAGATGAAGGCACCATCAGGTAGGTCCTTCAAAACCATCCCAGACAGTCCACACCCTGATCCCTGAGAACCTGTGAATATGTTATCTTCCATGGCAAAAGGGACTTTGCAGATGTGATTAAGGTTACCAACTTCTCGATTATCCAGGTGGACCCAATCTAATTACATGAGTCCTTTCCTGAGCAGAGAGCATTTCCTGCCTGGGTTAAGGATGAAAAGAAAGAATAAGGAGAAATAAGGATGAAAAGAAAGAAATAAGAAGCATGAGAGGGTTTCCATCCATGGAGGAAGGGGGCCATGAGCCAAGGAATGTAGACGGCCTCCAGAGGCTGAAAAAGACAAGCAAACAGATTCTCCTCTAGAGCCTCCAGAAAAGATATAACCCTGCCAATAAACACCATGAGACCCATGAGACAAAACTGTAAGACAGAAAAGTCATGTGGTCAAACGGTACAGCCGCTGTGGCAAACAGTAGCAGAACTTCCTCAAAAAATTTAACATCTGATCCAGCAATTCCACTTCTGGCTATATACCCAAAAGAACTGAAAGCAGGCACTCAAACATATTTGTACACCAATGTTCACAACAGTTTTATTCACAAGAGCCAAAAGGTAGAAACAAACCAAATGTCCATCAACAGAAAAATGGATAAACAAAGTGTGGTATAAACATAAAGGAATATTATTTGGCCTGAAAATGGAAGGAAATCCTGTCACATGCTATACCATGGAGGAACCTTGAGGACATTATGAAAGTGAAACAAGCCAGTCACAAAAAGATACATACTATATGATTCTACTTATGTGAGGTACTCAGAGTAGTCAAATTCAGGGACAGAAGTAGAACTGTGGGGGCCGGCCCCGAGGCTGAGTGGTTAAGTGTGCACATTCTGCTTCGGCGGCCCGGGGTTCGCCAGTTCCCGGGTGTGGACATGGCACCACTTGGCAAGCCATGCTGTGGTAGGCATCCCACATATAAAGTGGAGGAAGATGGGCACGGATGTTAGCTCAGGGCTAGTCTTCCTGAGCAAAAAGAGGAGGATTGGCAGATGTTAGCTCAGGGCTGATCTTCCTCAAAAAATAAATAAATAAATAAAAATTTTAAAAAGATATTAAAAAAAAAAAGTAGAACTACGGCTGCCAGGGGCTAGAAGAAGGGGGGACGGGAGTGTTATTGTTTAATAGGGGCAGAGTTTCAGTCTGGAAAGATGAAAAAGTTCTAGAGATGGATGGTGGTGATGGTTGCACAATAATGTGAATGTACTTAATACCACTGAACTGTACACCTTTTAAAAATGACTAAAATGGTAAATTTTATGTTATGTATACTTTACCACCAAAAAAAATTGTGTTGTTTTACGTCACTAAGATTATGGTCTTTTATGGCAACAATAGAAAACTAATACATACAGTGACCATTGCTTCTGTCTTTCCCTCCAGATCCTCCCATGATATTCTCTTCAAAAAGGCCTCTGCTTTCTTTAAACAAGAGATCTGTGCACAAGTATACCTAACTCAGCAAACTTTCTTTGACAAAGAAAGCAATAAACCACCAAGATCACAAAAAGACCATTAACCGAGAAAGGAGGGACCAGGTGCTCACCTTTCCTGCATGTCTAGAAATAAGAGCTCAATAAAGCTTTGCTCACTTGTATTATCAGTCAACATGAGTCACCTGTGTGGCCAGGCCAGCCCCACCCAGCCAGCAATGCAAATACTCCAATGGGGGGAGGTTCAGCAGTGTGATCTGCATGGGCGGGGCAATCACACCCAGTCAGCCAGGATCACACAACTGAGATGCCAGAGGTCACTCAGCCCTAGAGATGACTCAGTTCATTCCCACCCACCCCACCTCAGCTCTCATTTCACAAGTGGGGAAACTGACAACCAGAAAGGAGGAAGTGACATGCCAAGGTGACACAGCAAGATCCTAACAGGAATGGCCCAGGACCCCCACCTCCTGCCCCTAAGCCAAGAGCTCACTGTCCAGAAGACAGGATGCCAGCCAATCGCTGGGTTTTTACCAGCATCTAAGGGGGGAGGTCCAGGTTTTGCGGAGCTTATGCAGTTTTAGAGACCTTCTTCAAGAAAAAGAATACACAATATCTCTTTTTTTGCAAATTTTACAATACTGTATGACTTTGTGAGTTCATTGCTAGGGCCCCTCCTAGAGCTTTGGAAGGGCCACTGGGGCATGAGGGGGATGGCTGAAGCTGAGAATGAAATTTCATTAGATTCACAGTAATTCCACTTCTGGGCTCAGAGAGGCACTCAGGGCTGGGCTAGACTCCCCAGGGACAGAAGGGGAAAAGAAGTCCTGGCCTGCACCAGGCTTTCCCTCTAGACGGGGCGATAAACACAAAGAGCAGTCACAGGAAAATACCCACGCCACGTTGAAGAGCCATTCCCCCAGCAAGAATAGAGATGAAGGCTGAGAATCAAGACGTCTGCTCTTTGGGAACTGAGAGGAAGGGTGGGAGGGGTGTCTAGAAAGCTGGCTTCTCTCTGACGGACCTTGGCAAACCTAAGGCTCTCCTGGGCATCTCCCTCCCTCATCTACAAAACAAGTGAACCTGTGAGGGATCTGTGGTTGTCGACTTGTGCTGCCCAGAACCTGGGGCTCTGGGAAGATTTTGTAGTTGACGAACATTCATTTCTTTGTAGGGAGGGGGTAGGTCTGAAAAGAGACTCTCACCTGATTTAAATTTTTTTTTAATGGAAAAATAAGAGATCTGGCAACATGTCCATTTCCATATGGTAGCACACAGCTAGGGCTACAGGAGCTGTCCCCTTCAGCCAGGTGTGCCTGCATCAGCTGCCCACTGTCCCCACTGGGCTGTCCCTGCAGACAGCTGCACTTGTAATCAGAGAAACCAATGTCATCCAGGGCCCTGCTGGTTAAGATGCGATGAGCCATCTCACCTCCATATGAAAGTCACTAACAGATCCTCTCTCACAGTAAATTGGGGGAAGTGGGGTGGCACATAAGACTAAATAAAGATCTAAAGGCATCAGGGAGAGCCCTGGGCTCTACTAGGGAGACCCTGATACACCACCGCCAAGTTCTTGGAAAGGCTCAGTCCCTTCAGACCCAGAAGACCTGAGAGAGTATCTATTCCAGCTCCATATGGCTGAGGTACCCCTGCCTTACCTAGAAGCCCCTGGAAACCTCTCCTGCAACTACCCATGGCTGCTCTTCTAATGGTGACAAAGGCCCCAGCCAGCCTTGTACAGCTGGAAGCTGAAAAGAAATCCCTACCAGAGCCTATAGATCACATTAGCGGAGAAGATTCTCTCAGATCTCCACTATGGGCTGACCCCTGTGCAGGAGGGAGCCTAAGCTCAGCTAAAGGGCCGTGGGCCAAGAGTTACACTGTGCCATGGCAAGAAAATGGAAGGTTCCCACAGATACATATGTGATGGAAAGAACTCCAGGAAATGCATGTCCGAAGCTCAGCCAAGCCATTATCTCAGCACTTTCCATCTTCATGACTTCTGCTCAGATAGTCCCTCTACCTGGTCTGTCTTCCTTGTCTCCTTTACCCCTTCCTTAAGCCTATGTCAATCCTGGCCTTCCTTTAGGACAGATGGAGCCCTAAATCCTTCAGGAAGCCCACCCTGATCTCCTCACCCACATTATCGCTCTTCCTGGAATTTATCAGCACTTGACCTAAAATGTTTTCTATGTCCTCTAGTGTTCTAATAATACTCCCCTTTTCCCAGTACCTATAATAGGTACATATATTACCTCATTAACCTTCACAGTGTTCCTCCAAGGTAGGTATTATCACCTCAAGGGAACTAGGGTTCAGAGATGATTCTTGACAAGCAAGCGTCACACACCCAACCAGTGCTAGAGCCAGGATTACTTTTTCCTAGGCCTCTCAGTGACAGAGTCCGTGCCCAGGCCATAGGACAGCACTCTCCACCTCCTGCCAGCAGCTAGCACAGGGCTGGGCACAGTGAGGTCCTTGACACACACCAACAGGACACCAGTGGACCCTGATTCATCTCTTCCACCCTGGGTGGCACCTGTTCCAACGACCTCTTTGATCAGAGCTTCTGGGACACGGGCTCCAGGAATTCTAGGGGTAGAGAAGACACATGGAAGACATTCCCCTTTCTCCCTCCCACAGCAAGGCAGGACCTCAAGTGACTTGGGAGGGTGTATGAACATCCCTCACTCTGCTGGGAAGATGTACATGGCCCTCCCCTCTGCAGACACTGCAGAGCCCTAGTGCCCTGCCTTCATGGGGCTCTGCCTCACCTCTGAGGTATGGGTCATGAGTGCCAGTAGGCCACAGAAGCAAGCCACAGAGCCTAGGGCAGCATTCCACCAACCCTGACCATATTTTTCCCAGATTGAACAAAAAGCCTAAGGAACGTACTGTTAAACATTCAACTCCCTAGCTACGCGCCATGAATTAAGAATAGCTGGAGCCTATGTCAATCCTTAGCCAGGCAGTGGCTCAGACCCTGCCTCCAAGGGCTGGCACCGGAGCAAAGAAGGCTGGGAGAGTGGCAAGGGGGCAGTGTCCAGGCCTCACCAAGGGGCTGAACTTGAGCCAAGCTGGGTCTGAAAGACACGTCTTAGAAATAAAGTCAATTCCCAGTGCACTGGCATTTGGATCACATAGAAATCCTAGAACGTCAGAAACAGAAGGGGCCTTCATGAGATCATTTGGTTCAACTGGCTTATTTTACTGAGGTGGGAGCCGAAGCCCAGAGAGCAGAAGGGGCCTGCCTGAGGTCTCAGGATCAGCTGGGGGCAGGACACACACTAGAACCATGTTTCTCAATTTCCAGGCTGATACACCACGGCGCATGATGGCTCCCCTCCAGCCAGCACACCTCAGGGCTCCAATCCACCTTCCTGGGCTGGAGAATGCAGCTTGGGAAATGCAAAGGCTACCCTGGGAAAGAGAGAGTGACACAGTGACTCTGCTGCCTCCCAAATAAAGTCCCATATAATCAAGCCACACAGAAAGCATCATCTGCTCCAGGGAGGCCTCTGTAAAGTTGCTTCTCTCCAGCTTCACCTCCCTGTGAGTTAACAACAGCAAAGAGTAGGGGTCGGCAGACACTTGTTCTGATCTCTCTAGGGTATCAGGAGATGCACGGACCAACAGCCCCAGCTCAGTTCAGGGTTCAAATGCCCTTTGCCCCCAAACTCTCCTGGAAAGTCACTTGTGTGTAATACCTTAAAGTGAGGAAGTCAAGCTGGGAGGAAGAAGCACAGCCAGATACTCTCCAACCTGAAGGTGAGTCTTGGAGGGGCCAACCTAACCCCATAGGGCCTGTAAGATCAGGAGGTGGCTCCAAGTGGCAGAGCGTACAGCTGCCAGACGTGACTATCGGGAACAGCCTGGAAGCTGCTGACTCTCAGAACACAAGCTTGCCTCTTATTCACCAGCCCACAGGATCGAAGCTGCCACGCTTCCACTGCCTGCTGGCTGGCCACTGTTGTGACATACCATTGCCACTTCCTAACTGAGGAATACTGGCTTAACCAATGGCAAGACTGATAAGCACAGCACTGGTTCCAAATTAAGGAGAGCAGTGGGTGGTGTTCCAGAAATGTCTGGTTATCCCCCTCAACCATCTGCTCCCTCTTGCTTCCCTAACAGCCTGGCACATGGCGACCCCAAATAAGGGCTATATTTCCGAGCCTCCCTGGGAGCTAGGCAGGGCCATGCCATGAAAGTCAGCTGTCCTGGGCCACACAGGGTAGGGAAGCACTTAGAGCAGCACTACCCAAAGTGTGGTGCCCAGACTGGTGGCCTCAGCACTGTGTGGGCACCTGTCAGAAATGAGAATTCACAAACCTCACCACAGACCTCATACGTGCTCAAGTTTGAAAACTCCAGCCCTGGAGAATGCTGGAAGCAACTCTACCCAAGGAGACTGGTGCCTAGACAACTTCACGGAACAGACACTTACTAACCCTGAACTCCAGTTTCCCAAGAGAGAGCGAGCAGCTCTTCTCCTAATTCATGACCAAATCTGAATCCTAATGCAGGTAGGGTGGGGAAGAGAGATGATGAAAAACTTAACCAAGATAGCAGAAGTCAGGAAAGAAAGAACAACCAAATATATAACAAATAATAAATAGGAAACAAGATGCAGGGCAGGCCCAGTGGCCAAGTGGTTAAGTTTGTGCGCACCACTTCAGCACAGCAGGGTTCACTGGTTCGGATCCTGGGCGCCAACCTAGCACCACTCATCTGGCCATGCTGTGGCGGCATCCCACAGAGAACTACAATGACTTACAACTAGGATATGCCACTACGTGCTGGGGCTTTGGGAAGAAAAAAAAAAAGGGAAGAAGACTGGCAACAGATCTTAGCTCAGGGTCAATCTTCCTCACCAAAAAAAATAGAAAAGAAAAAAGAAAATAAGATGCAAGGAATAAAATCAAGACAAGCTGGGAGGCAAACAGTCTGAATTCTCTAGCAAAGACAGAAACTACCAAATCTGTTTTGTTGTTATCATTGCCTTCTGCCATCTTCCCCACAAACCCCAAGTCATGTGCTGATTACAAGATAGACATTTTTTTTTTTTCTGAGGAAGACTGTCCCTGAGCTAACATCTGTGCCAGTCTTCCTCTATATGGGATGCCACCACAGCATGGCTTGATGAGCAGTGTATAGGTCTGCCTCCAGTATCCGAACCTGTGAACGCCAGGTCACTGAAGCAGAGGATGCAAACTAAGCCACTATGCCACTGGGCTGGCCCCAATTTTTTTTTTTTTACGAGAGAAAGAAAGGTTAAAAATTAAGGGTTGGCATATAACCCAGCTATCTCACTACTGGATATTTACCCAAAGAACTGGAAATCAACAATTCAAAGAGACTTATGCACCCCTATGTTCATTGCAGCATTATCCACGATAGCCAAGACATGGAAGCAACCCGAGTGCCCATCGACAGATGACTGGATAAAGAAGATGTGGTATATACATGCAATGGAATACTACTCAGCTATGAAAAAAGACAAAATCATCCCATTCGCAACCACATGGATGAACCTTGAGGGCATCATGTAAAGTGAAATAAACCAGACAGAGAAAGACAAACACTGTATGATTTCATTCATATGTGGAATATAAACAAACTTATGGACAAAGAGACTAGTGGTTACCAGGGGAAGGGGGTGGAGGGTAGGCACTAAGGGGTGAAGGGGCATACTTATATGGTGTATGACAAACAATAATGTACAACCGAAATCTCACTATGTTATAAGCTATTATGACCACAATAAAAAAAATGAAGAAAAAAAATTTATGTCAACTGGAACCCCAAAAAGATAAAAATAAAATAAAATAAGGGTTGGGTAAAGACATATTAGGTAAACACAAAGAAAAACAAGAAGTGAAAATATTAATATTAAAAATATTTTGAAGACTTTTCAACAATCCTGCCTCAGTAGGCTGAGAGTTTTTTCCAGCCATTTGCCTTTATCTGGAAATAGGACTTAGAAAACCACTCACTAGGATTTCATGGTACAACAAGGCTTAGCCATTCCAGTCCCCTGAAATAGTTTATGTGACTTAAAATGCAAGCATAGAACAGAGCATAAGACGGGCCCAGTCTTCATACGGCCCTGAAACATTTTTGTGTACTAACTATTTTGTCATATCCCTTGGGGAACAGAGAAAGTCCTTCCTGTGGCCTCAAAAGGGGAAGGAAATGTGTAACAGCAAGTCAGAGCTGTCTATCTCGGACCTACAGGAAGGAGGCAGGAACTGCCAAGGGAGAGAAGCAGTACCCAGGCCTATCCCTGGGGTTTGCAGGCAAATCTCATTTTACCCATCCCTTCTAAAAATCTGGCTATCATGGGGACCATGGGACCACAGGCCATCCACACTGCTAACTTCTCAGGGTGCAATGGGAATAGGAGGATGACTGGTTGAGGAAACAGAAGCAAATACCCCCTCAATGTGGTCCTCCACCAGCATCACCCAATCTTTCTCCTCACCTTCAAAACCAACATTTTCAAAGCTTGTCTACACTCAGTCTCCCCAGATCCTCACCTCTTGCTACTCCTCCACCCATTCATTCCTACCTGGCTTCTGCTCCCATCATCCCACCAAAACAGCCACAACTTAAGGTGTTGAATCTCCTCCACATCACTTCCTGTGGCAGCAATGGCCTCTGCTGACCAATGCCTCCTACTGAAGCAGACTCACCCTGGCTTCTGTGATATGACACAGTCCTGGTTTTCCTTCCCCCTTCTGGCTCCTTTATAGGCTCATCTTCCTTTACTCAGCTGTTCTAGGTGAGTTCCTCAATCTCACCACGCCCTTGACATCAAACACAACCTAGACAAAAATATCTCTCTAGCCTATATCCCTCCTGAGTCCCAGACCCACCTGTCTACTTGGTATCTCAAACGCACCATGTCCAGAACAGAATTCATGATCTACCCCAGCCTGCAGACCTGGTTCTCATCCAGTGTCCGATGTCTCAGGGGAATCCAGGACAACCTAGGGAGGATGGGAGTGGCCTCTGCTTTTGTGCACACAGCACAGGGCTAGGCAAACAGTGGGTACTCACTAATGCTGAGTTCAACAGAAATATGCCTTGTCACCCACTTCCTAAAAAAAGCTGTGACCTTTTAGGTGGACACAACAAGCTCACATCTGCTATCATGAGTCCCCCCAGATACACACCACTTTCCCTCAAAGATGCCACTCCCCAGGCTTAATCTGCCATACTCCCTCTGCCTCCCAGTTAACAGCCTTGGAGGTCCTCCTCTTCACCCTCCCTCAGACTGCTCTCATCTCACTGCCCTCCAAGCCAGCTTCAACCCATGCTCCAGGTGTAAGAGGCTGGCAGCACCTGACTTCCCTCTCAATTTCAAGAGTGAGTCCTCCCTTTTCCACTAAGGCAACAGGACCTTCAGGAGCACAAGCACACCACTGTGCGACATCAGACCTTTATGTCATGGAGTACAGGGTCAGGATCAGTTGGCCTAACTCGGTATGGTTTCACTGATTATTAGAAAGTTCCACTATTTTCAACAACTCCTTTTAAAAATGCAAATTCCTAACAAGGAAACTTCAGTTTCTTCATTTTCCCTAAGAGCTTTCCTATCTAGGCATCACTCAAATTTCTGGTGTTCTAGGGGCAATGGGGTCAGAAGGTGTTGTAGAGAAAAATGCAGAAAACCCTAAGCCTGTTTGCTTGTCTGTGATTGTGAAGCACACCCACACACAGACTCTCCCGACTGCCCCCATGGGACCAAGTGCCAGGAGCAGGCTTTCGGGTGGGGGGGCGGCAGGGGGAGGCAGCGAAGAGAGATGACCACAGCATCTCCCACTGATCTTGGCCTTCTAGCAAAAGCAATCGAAATGGACCCTATCGATCATCCTCAACCTGGCTACATAAAGGAATCAAAAGGGACTCCAACTTGGCCTCTCGACCAGTGTCTACCCTCAGCTCTCAGTCTGGAATAGTTTCTATCTCACTCTCCTCACCGTTTTTTGTTTTGTTTTGTGTTTTTTTTTTTTGCCTATCTAAACCGAGCCTTCAAGGTCTAATATTTTACCAATAGAGAAATCTTACTCCCCTGGCCTGCCACTGTCACTCAACCAACATCTTCTGAGCACCTACATGAGGCAGGCACCTCGATGGCTCCCATAAGGGCTGTGATTAATAGGCAAAAATGGGGAAAGCAGGGCATTCCACCATGAGCTAAGACAGAGAGACAGGTTAGGAGAGGAGTGGCTCAACTCAGATGGATCTTCAGTTGCATGAAGGGAGTGACAGCTATTATTATTATCATTATATTACTATCGCTGACACTCACAGATCATTAGTTACACACCAGGCCCAGCTGTAAGCTTTACGTCTAATCTGGGTGACATATACCTGGAACACACAGGTATAGTGTACCAGTCACCACCTGTTCTGACTGTTCTGTAGTGCCTGAGCTGTAAAGTCCTTAAATATAGTAACTCACTGAATCCTCACAATAACCCCAGGAGGCAGGTATTATTAGTACCCGTAGTTTAAAGATGAGGAAACCAAGGCACAGATACTGGTAAGAGACGAGATTAAGGAGGGATGCAGGAGCCCAAGGTAGTGAGCACCCAATGCCAGGGCAACAAACTGCCCTAGCACCTCAGCTGGCCTCTCTTGTCGGGGAACCCCTTGTAGCACAGAGAATGCCTTGAGGGAAGAGGCCATGTTAATCCTCCCAGAATCCCCAACAATGGACTGAAACAAGGAAGGAATGAAGATCATAATCAGGCCAGTCAGGAGTGAGCAAAGTAGCATGCCCTGCCTGTCCAGCTCCTGGACTCAGCCTGACCCTGCCCTGCAAGCTTCTGTTCCTGTTGTGTGGGCAGGGCAGGGGCTCACCCCTCACGGAGCCACTCCATGCCCAGGTCAGGGCAGCAGGGAGCAAAGGAAGGCTGCGGGGCGACAGCAGAGTGGCTGGCTACCATGGATTTCTAGGGTCTGTCCTAAAACACCCAGTCTCCATAGACAGGTCACTCATCAGAGGGGCGGGGACAGAAACGTCTAGGGCAGACTGCTGCCAGCTTAGGCTAGCACTAGCTAGCTTAACTCCTCTCCAGTCTCTAGATGACGAACTTCACAACTCTCCTTTAAGCCAATAGACGGGTTTCTACCTTTTTAAGCCCTCAGAGGGCTGGGCTGAGCCGAGGGAGAGATAAAAGTCCAAGAATCCTTCCCTGAAAATGTAGTTTAAGATTGGAGAAGAGGGAAAGGCAGAGACGGTAAACACAGGCGAACACAGCACCTGGGATGGATCCCACGTTCTCTCAAATAAGGTGCCTTACAAACTCCAGCACTAGCAGCTCCCAGGAATTTGTGTCCTTCCAGTTCCGGAGGAAAGTTCCTGAAGGCAGCCTCCTCTAGTCTCTCCTCAGCACAAGTCTTTCCCAGAAGGGCACACATACTCTCGAGAACTCAGCTGGGTCAGAGGGCCCTGGGCCACCGGCCATCCCCCACACCAGCCAGTCGCCTTCTGGTCGCTTGTTCACCCAGTCCCAAGCAGGCCTAGGCCGCACAGGACAATCCCATGGCCCTACACACCAGGGTCCGGCCTGTGCACCGCCCACCCCACAGGGAGGGCACCCCCCGCCGCTTGTCTAGCTGAGCAGGCAGGCCGCGGCAGCCTGTCCGGGACCAGCCCTACACCCGTCCCCGCCCCCATGCTGTGCAACCAGGAAGCCGCAGGGCCAGGCCGGGAGGGGGCGCGGGGCTGTCCGGGCCTCATCTGCGGGGGTCGCGGCACACAGCCGCCGCCCCGTCCTGTGCCCCCGGGCAGCTGGGGACCCTCACTCACCGGGCCACTGGACAACGGGGCGGGGGACGGCGTGGGACGAACGGGGATGTGGGCAGCAGCCGCTCTCTCCGCGGGCGTTCGGGGTGCGGCGCCTTGGCTCAGCCTCAAGCTCCGTCCCACTCCCGCTCTCCAGGGGCACTTGGGACACTCCGGACTCCCGGACGCCGCAGCCGTCTGGGCGGGGCGGGAGGAGAAGCCCGCTGTGGGGAAAACTGAGCGGGCGCGGCCGCTCTAAGCGCCCCGGGGCGGGGCGGGGGCGTGGTCTGGGTGCGGCCCCGCCCCCAGGTGAGAGCCCAGGCCAGTGGGTGGGGACCAGCCTCCAAGAGGCGGGGGAAGGAAGCCGTAGGCCTTCCGGCTCCCGAACTGAGGAGGGCACAGCTAGGGTTTGGAGGTCGGCGTGGAGCTTCTACTATCCTCCACCTCCCTCGACGGATCCCGCCCTACACCGCACTAGCGGGGAGGGAATTCCTCAAGCCCTTTCCATCCTCCCGATGTGCCATTGTTAGTGACTCTCTTTAAGGTAAAGAAAACTTTCTGCATTAAGAAGGTCACACACAGTATGCAAATAGGGGTGGGGGTGGGGAGAGTAGAGAAGCCTGACACACTGCCTCAGCCACGTGATCAAGGTCAACGTCAAGTGATCAACCAGCAGTGATAGTATGTACTCCGTTCTGGTCTTCCTCCCAAGAATACATAATTCTAGTCTAATCGTAAGAAAAACATGAGAGAAATCCCAGTTGAGGGATATTCTACAAAATACCTGACCAGTACTCCTCAAAACTGTCACGGTCATCAAAAACAGGGAAAATTTGAGACAAGTACTGTCACAGCCAAGAGAAGCCTAAGAAGATATAAAAACTAAATGTAATGTGGTATCCTGGTAAAAATACATTAGGTAAAGACTAAGGAAATCTGAATAAAGTATGGATATTGGCTAATAATGCATCAATATTGGCTCATTCATTGTAGCAAAACCACCATGCTAATATGTTAATAACAGAACAGAATAACACAGTGTTTGTGAGAACTCTGTATTCGCAATTTTTCTGTAAAATCTAAAACTGTTCTAAAAAAAGTTTTTTTTAAAAAAAAGGTCATGCACTTAAGATATAAATATATGGTAATTATAAAAGATTTTTTAAAAACTGAGATTGACTCTTCACTTCCCCAACCCACTTTTCAGTGTGCCCTACCGGATCTTTCTCTTTACAATACAGTCTTTGTGTGTTGTGTATAGTATATTCACGTAGATGTATTGTTTATGTTGGGGAAGTGGGAGAATTCCCCTCACTCTTTCCCTTAAGGTTCTTATGGCCGGTCAAATAATTAAAAAGGCAGGTTAGCAGGAGGAAATCAAACAAAGTTTAATAACATGTATATATGGGAGAAACTCAGGAAAGAGTGAGTAACTCAGCCATCTGGCTGAGGCTACCTGTTTAAATATCCTCATCCATAGACAAGGAGGATGTTGGGAGTAGTGATTTGGGATTTCAGAGGAGAGGAAGACAATTTACATGGAGATGGAAATGGAAATGTTTGTCAGACAGCTTTTGCTGGGCCAAAAAATGGGTTTGTTGGTGTCTTTCCATCAACACCTATTTAACATTATACTATAGCTATCATATGGTATGAGCTCCTTCTTGGAACAGGGCTTCTATGTTAAATTCTTTAGGCAGTTTGGGGGAAGGTTGAATGTTCTTCCTAAGTGTTTCTGAGCCTTTATTGTCTTCAGCTCAAAATAATCCACACACATCAGAGTGGAACATCTTGAGGCAGCCTGCCCTGAACCCCATTAGTTACAAAACAGTGGTACAATTATTTTTCTGCAATGTGATTTTTTTACTCGTATCTTGGAGAGGCTTTCCATGCAAGCGCACCTGGATCAACTTGGTTCTTCCTAACGAATGCACAGTATGCACCATCCTGCGGGGCACCATTCTTTATTACCTAGTTCCTTACTGAAGGACATTTAGGTAGTTCCCTATTTGGGGCTGTTACAAATAAGGCTGCTGGTCCTATTTGCATTTTAACAGGAAATGAAGTGGGAAGGACTGGCAGCTCTAAGCTGAAAAGGAGGCTCTGGCCTCAGCTCTGCCCATGCAGGGGTGTGGGTACCTGACAGAAGCCGTGCCTGGGACAGACTGGCCACTGCCCCACTACAACGCTGGGGACCCAGTCATCTTCTGGCCTCTCCAACATACCCCCTCCCTCAAGTCCCGGCTCTTTTTCCGGCCTGGACTGCATTTTTTGGACATGAATGGGTGGGCGAGGGTGAGACTCAGGCTAAAGGTTCCAGAGTGACTCCGAGGAAACGCTCACTGGAGCAGAAGAGGAGCGGAGGGTACGAGGCACCAGGAGACTCCCAGGAATCATTATTACTCTGGTGGGGGCGCCGCAGCAATGCAGTAGCAGGAGGGACTCGGGGCGTGGGCGTGAAGTCTCCAACCTAGCCGCGGCCTTCCAAGGGGAGCTTCTCTTTCCCTCGCTATCTCTGGGCAGGGGGATTCGTCCTGGAAGGTCACCTGGCGCCGACCCAGCCTCCCCTGCCTGGACACTCTGCGCCAGAGCCCCCGGCCCAGAAAAGGCGAGCTTCTTTGAATGGCTCACTTTTCTCCTAGCTGAGAAAATGCTTCTTTAAATACCACATTAAAAAATAATAAGTCATTTAGGATGGAATTCCTTCTGTATGTAGCACACACTTTCATGCCTCAGAACTGAACTCTTCAAGTCCAGAATGGTGAATAGCTACCACTGTGCTCACCTTTTCATGATTTTCACCCATTTGTTTTCAACAAACCTGTGTTGATCCCCACCGCGGGGGAAGCACTGTGTGGGGGAAAGGATGCTAGATTTGGTGTTCAAACACCTGGGTTCTAGTTCCGATTCTGACATTTGGAAGTGATGCATTCTCCCAGACTTGGTTTTCTCGCCTATACAATCTTCAAAATTATCTATAAAAATCTGTAAAATAACCCCTGCTTCATTGCTTCTCAGGACTGATAGAAACATCAAATGAAGTAAGTGCTTTATGAAAAGGTCACATTCCACGGAGCTCCGAGTAGTGTTACTGCACAGAATTGGAGTTCTCTGCGTGGTGTTGCATAAACAAGCCGATTGATTGTGGCGCCAGCCTTGGGGGAGAGTCAGCTTTGATTCTGCGAGATGGATCTGCAGGGAGACAGGGAGCGTGTGCCCTCAGAGCTGTCTCCCTGATTCAGGATTTGGGGCAAAATGTAAGGGGTTAGGGAGAATAGGCTGGCACGTGGAAGTGCTCCTGGGACAGGCTTTGATTGGTGGGCTTCAAGTATTTATGGTAAGGTTTTAAACATTTATGACAGGCTTCTAAACATTTATGACGGGGCACTAAACATTTTTGGTGAGGTGGAGGAGGAACTTTAACACCGGATCTTCCTGAATCAGGGACCCCTTGCTTCTCATAAGAGTCAGACTTTCAAGTTCTGGTTGTGTTCCCGTCCTTGGGTTCTGTGGGGAGGAGGATCTTTGGTTCCAAGGTTGTTTCAGGTCACGATTTCTTCTTTTGCGCATACCCTGGGTGTGTGACTTTGCAGGTTTTTCTGAAAGACAATTCTTAATCACTCCGTTGATGAGAGATGGGGTTAGTTGAACTGGTCCTGGAGGGCCTTCAGTTACAGTAGTACAGTATTATTATAATCTTCCTTACATTGACTCATTCAACAGACAATGGTTGAGTACAGGTGATGTGACCAGCCCTGTGCTTTTGTCATGGAAAGAGGGACAAAAAAACCTCCCTTACTCTAAACACAGATCTTCATCTAATGGAGAAACAAATAAATTGTAAAAAACCCCACATAACAGAGGATCCCCACAAAAGGGATCCCTGGTGCAGGTGAGAGGACAGGAGGCAGGTAAGGGGATGGGATCCAGAAAGCTTGCCAGACTTTGCAAAGATCTGACTTTTAATTGTTTAAGTCATGTTAATTATTTTTAAAAATTATCTATTGCTTTAATTTGTACTTTTATCTTTGAGTTCTGTTCCTTCTTTCTTTGGTTTGCTCTGGTGTTCTTCTGGTTTCTAGAGTTGAATATTAGGGTCATTTATTTTCAAAATCTTTTGTTGTTGTTTTCTAATAAATGTATTTAAGACTACAGATCTTCCTCTAAATCCTGCTTTAGCTACATATCACAAGTTTTAATATGCTATGCTTTTGTTTAATATGCCATGTTTTGTTCTTTCTCAGTTATGAATACTCTTTTTTTCCATTAGGATGTGATCCTTAATTCATGAATTATTCAGAAGTGTGTTTTCCACTTTTGTTTTCAAAGTTATGGCTTTTTAAAAAACAATAATTTTGTCATAGATTTGTAGCTTTAATGCTTGAAGATGAAAAAATGTGCTCTTTTTAGAATTTGTTGAGACTTCTTTGTGACCTAATATACAGACATTTTTTGAATGTCCCAGTTTTTGTGAACGTATATTCACTTTTGACATGCACAAAGTTCTCAATGTATATCTCTCCATTCAGCTAATCTGGTTATTTATATTATTTATATCCCAAAGTTTTTTTTTCTGTTCAATCCATTGATTTCTGAGAGAGTGGTTTAGTATTTTCCACTTTTATTGTACTTTGTTAATTTCTCCCTATCATTTGGTTTGATTTTGCCTTATAATTTTGAGAGCAAATTATTAGGTTCATACAAGTTCATTAATTGTTTTCTCTTTTGGTGACTTATCTCCTTTTATTACTTTTCTCATTAAAAGATTATTATACCTGCTATAAATATTGTATCTAAGATAGGATTTGTCTAGTATTTGCTTTCTCTCTCTTTTTTTCACTCTTTCTATTGTTCTTAGGTTTGTCTCTTGCAAATAACATACAATTTTTTACAAGATTTAAAAAATTAATCTGAATGTCTGCTTTTTTTTTTTTTAAAGATTTTGTTTTTTTCCTTTTTCTCCCCAAAGCCCCCCGGTACATAGTTGTATATTCTTTGTTGTGGGTCCTTCTAGTTGTGGCATGTGGGACGCCACCTCAGCATGGTTTGATGAGCAGTGCCATGTCCGTGCTCAGGATTCGAACCAACAAAACACTGGGCTGCCTGCAGCGGAGAACACGAACTTAACCACTCGGCCACGGGGCCTGCCCCATGAATATCTGCTTTTAATTGGTGAGTTTAACCAGTTTATATTGATAATGATTACAGAAATATTTGGACTTATTTCTGCCCTTTCTTTTTGTTATATGCACACACACACACACACATATACCCTCAGGGCTGATATTCACCTAGAACATGTTAGTATAACCCTGTAACTTGTTACAAATTGAAATTCCTCCATCCTGCCTGCTAAATACTTGTTGCCCTGAGACCTCACAGTGCCCTGACCCCCGACCTTCCCCCGATCTAGCAACAAAAGGGGCAATGCTTGTCATAGGGAGGTCCTCCAGGATGTTTTCCAAGTCTCTAATTGGTCAGCAAATAGGCCATACAGGTGGTTTACTATTTTGAATGTCATGTGAAATGTGCTTTCTCTTTGTTTCTTTTTTCCTTTTCCCTACCTTCCTTTGGATTGTTTGAATTTTCTTTGTTTAAACAGTGGGGTGATATTAGAACTGCAAATACATGAATGAATAACTTCTTACTCGATACTCTGGGGGATCAGAATTGGCCACCCCAAAATGTGTCTCTTTGGCTTGATTATTTTTAAGAACAGAAGACGCTGAAAGAAACTTTGACCTTCCTCCTAACTGCCTAAAAGAAATTTAAAATAGGGGCCGGCCCCGTGGCAGAGTGGTTAAGTTTGCACGCTCCACTTCGGCGGCCCAGGGTTTCACTGTTCGAATCCTGGGCACAGACATGGCATCGCTCATCAGGCCACGCTGAGGCGGTGTCCCACATGCCACAACTAGAAGGACCCACAACTGAAAATGCACAACTATGTACCAGGGGGCTTTGGGGAGAAAAAGGAAAAATAAAAAAAATTTTTAAAGAAATTACAAAAAAAAATTTTAAATAAATTCCTGTCCCCAGGACAGGCCATCGCCATAGATAACTCTGGGTATCAGTAGACTGGGAGGATCCTTGCCAAGCCCACTCTTATCAAAGTTTATTTACCAAACATTTGCTTTTCCATTTCCGTGTGAATTGCCTTCCTCTCCTTTGAAGCCCCAAATCACCAACCCCAACATCCTCCTTTGTCTTTAGCTGAGGATGGTATTGAAGATAAGAACCTCTGCCATTTTGGTGAGTTGCTCAGTTTTCCTGAGTCTCTCACATATATACATGTTATAAAGCTTTGTTTGATTTTCTCCTATAGTTCTGTCTTATGTCAATTTAATTCGTAGCCCAGCCAGAAGGACCCAGGGGGTAGAGGCTACGTCTTCCTCCCCTGTAATACCTTTACCAGAGTATCCCACAAAAAACTCAAATTTATAATGTCAAAAAATAAACTAACCATCTTTCCCCTTCAACCTGCTTTTTTCCTGAGTTGGTACCTCAGGTGCGATACCATTGTCTGTCAGGGCATCCAGGCTAGAGATCTGATTTCTCTCTGCTGGAATCACTTTTCAAGTGCTGTGGATTGAGGAGGATTCACCAGGAAGCTGCAGGGCCCCTCACTTCCATGGTCTCCTAATGGGAGAGGCTTAGCAGTGTTTTATGTGGTCCTATGTTTTTGTAGAATTTGCAAAAGAAAGGGGCCGGCCCCGTGGTGGAGTGGTTAAGTTTGTGCGCTGCGCTGCGGCAGCCCAGGGTTTCGTCGGTTTGGATCCTGGGTGCGGACATAGCACTGCTCATCAAGCCATGCTGAGGTGGCGTCCCACATGCCACAACTAGAAGGACCCACAACTGAAAATACACAACTGTGAACCTGGGGGCTTTGGAGAGAAAAAGGAAGAATAAAATCTTTAAAAAAAAAAAAAAGAATTTGCAAAAGTAAGCTATCTTAGGGGGCCAGTCGCATGGCTGAGTGGTAAGTTCACATGCTCTGCTTCAGTGGCCCAGGGTTTCGCTGGTTCAGATCCTGGACGCGGACACGGCCCTGCTCATCAGGCCATGCTAAGCTGGCGTCCCACATAGCACAACCAGAGGCACTCACAACTAGAATATACAACTATGTACTGGGTTGGGGGGGGGGGGCTCTGGTAAGAAGAAGAAGGGGGGAAAAAAAGCAAGATTGGCAACAGATGTTAGCTCAGATGCCAATCTAAAAAAAAAAGGTAAGCTATTTTAAGTGCAAACAGTTAAGATGGCTGACTTTTTCTATTCTAATTTCTCCTCTGTGACAGTTCTCCTCAAGCCCCTCATGTTGGAGCGGCCGTAGGCATTATTGGGATCTGGCTAGGGAAAGGTAAGCTGGAGATACATTTAGTTTGGGTTTAGTAGGATATGTTTATGTCATTTGTGGTCTATACGTAGATCTGTAGGTCTGTACACATAGGTCTGTGTTTCTCTGTGTAGTTACATTACTGCTGTTCTTCCCAGCGTAGGAATGGCTTCTAGGAATACTGACCTGATTCTGCCAGCAGAGCCAGAGATGGTATCTCTGTAGCAAATATGTCCTACAGCACCTGTTTTCATAATTACCTAGGCAGTGGAGGAGAAGCAAGATTTGACATGTGTGGAGCCAGAAACTAGCCTATGGAAAATTCTTTCAACCATCATATGTATAAAGTTTTAAGTGTATAAGTCTATTCTCACTCATGCCTATTTAAAATGGAAGTTCTCTCCCATGGGGAATATGCTTAATAAGGTGACATACACAATTGGAACATACACACATATATAAATACAGCTTTTTTGAATGTCAGGAAACATATTTTATTAGAACTCTTGTATAATAAAGCGCGAACTGTAGGAGTACTGCAAATATAAGTATGCCTGCATGTGAAATTGTGTTTTATGCATCTCACCATATCAAATTTCATCTTAGCTTATCTGACATATTTTATCCTGATGAAGTCTGTAGATTCTAAGTGTACACACCAAGAAAAGATTACAGTTTATAACTTTATATGAAATAGTTACATCTACAAAAATAACACAAAACTCAATTCACCTCCACAATAAGAATATCCATGACAAACTGGAAAATATTTATATCAGTTCAAGAAGTATTTATAATTAGACACTGCACAAGAGAAAACTTAAAGTGCCATGAAATTTCATAGCTCATACATGCAACTTGATAGAAATATTTGCAACTTTGACAATTATCATAAAAATTTAGATAGTGTTACCAGCAATATTAACAGTTTGCAACTAAAATATCTTGCTTTTTCAAATTTTTCGAAAACGTATGACCATACTGGAAGAGGACTGAAGTCTTTATATTCTAGCTAAAGAAAACCAATACTATTAGAAAATTCCCCCCAGTCTATAGATTTTTCTTCCTAGACATTTCTTACCTCTGATTCCTACTCTTCATCCCTTAAGCACCATTGTCCTAGTTTCCAGGCCCTGTGATTTCCAACCTGGACTTCTGCAGAAGCTTTCTAACTTGTCATCCTGGCACCAGTCTCATTCCCCTCAAGTCTGTTTTCCAGAGTGGTATGAGATGCACATCTGACAATGTCACTCTGCTAGAACCATCAAGGGCTCTCTGAGGTAGGTTAAGCATTTTAACCTGACGTATAAGACCATGCCCTGCCTCTCCGCTTGAAGCCCATACAACTCTTGCCTCTCTGGAAATGTCTTATAATCCCTCCTCCTCTACCGTACCATCTCGTGTCCCCATACCTTTGTTCATGCTGTCTCCTTAGCCTGCAATACCCTTCTCTCCCCTTTTCACTTTGGCTGCTCCTACTAATTCTCCAAGATTCTTCTTAATTGTCATCTTTTCTAGAGACTCTCTGACTTCCCTTTTCATGATAGTGGACTGAGCACATGCTATAGTCTTTGTCCTCAGCCCCAAACTCTAGAAATGACAGGAAAGGAAAAAGTGAGTGTCTTCAAAAACAATGACAAGGAATGTTCGGAGAATCAGAAGCACTGAGGAATTTCTGAGAAGCTGAGAGCAGACAGGATGAGATTTAACATTACATGCCAGCTCATGAGCATACACTACATATATTCTTGAATGTATATACTACAATATATGCTGCAATAGTGGGAGCAGCAGCTAGGGTACTCCATGCCTAGAGGTAGGGGAGTCCTGGAGTAAGAGGGGGCCAATGGACTAATGATAGCAGGGTTAGATGAGGGTTCCCATGGCAGCAGCTAGATGAGTTGACTCCTGAACAACTTCCTAAACCCCACTCTTGCAGACAAGATGGCCAAGACAGGAATATCAGTCTCTGGATACAAGTTGAGTTAGGGAATAAGAGACAGGGCAGGGCTCAGATGGATGGCAAAGCCCGGGAGAAATGGGCAGCAGCTAAGCTCCAAAGACCAGCTACAAGCGCATCCACCCGATGATGCATCTTGCCCTTTCTGTGCTCTCTCTGAGAGGAGTGTGGAACACACATTCGTGAAATGGTTTTCACCTCTCCATCAGAGTTAGCAAGCAGGTTTCTTGCAGGAAATCTCATGGACAAACAAGAGTTCACTCTCAAAAAATTAAATATCATTTGAGAAACACAAACACTATGAAAGGGAGAGTTATAACTGAGAAATCATAATAATCATGGCTAATATTTACTGAGAATTTATGTTATATGTCAGGCACTATTCTAAATATATTGTACATATTAAAAAAACTTAACCCTACCAGCAATCTTTAAAAGTGGGACTATTTTTTATCCCCATTTTAAAATTGAGGAAACTGAGGTGTAAGTGATTAAGTGACTTCCCACAAAGTCATACAGCCTTCATGTGCAAAGCCGGGATTCTGCCACCCCAGGCTGTCTGCCTCTAGATTCCAAGATTAAACAGAACAAATAGGACAACCAGTACTGAGCTTTGAAGTAAGTGTAATTAATGTTCTCAAATAAGAGAAGATGAAAAAGAATCAATCTGAGATGTTGGAAAAGAAAAACATACGTATAATTAAAGGAAAAAACCTGCTTTAGTAGAATGTATGCAGCTGAAGAGCTGACGAGCTAAAAGACTAGACCAAGCGATTTTCGCTGAAAGCAACAGAAAGGAATAAATAAATAGAAAGTAGAAAAGAAAAGATAATAGACACAGAAGATAGTTCCAGAATTGCCAACATCTATCCATCAGGTGTGACAAAAAGTGAGACTAGAGTAATGGATGTCTAGTTAAATGTGGTTAATTGGCAGCACAAGTTTATTTCCTCTCCCTCCTGAAATCCCAGTAAAATAGAGGAATAGCACAGGTGAAATCCTGTAAGCATGAAAGCAACAAGAAAGAAAATAGTGGACAAGAATTTTCAACACATTTTTTGAAGATAGAGAGCATATAGAGGAGTAGTAGCGGACTTGGCAGAATAGACACTGCTTTAACTTGCGTGCCCCAGAAGGAGAAAACATGGAGAAGCCAGCTGATTCTCCCACCCCACCCTCAGAGTCTCAGAAAGGCTTAGCCCTGAAAGATGTAAGGTACAGTATGAGGCCGCAAATGGGAACAGGGACATAGATGGAAACTCTGGGCTACTTTCCCTATCCCCTTCAGTAGAGGTCCCCTCCACCTATGGGAGAAAGGAGACTTATTTGTCATATAAATTGAACTGTGAGGACTGTAGAATGGGAGATGTGAGGCACAATGAATTTGGGAGGAAGAGGCAAGGTATGAGGCTAAGTGGGAATTAAGCAAAAATCTGCATATTGAATAATGGGAGCCCAGTCCCCAGGAAGTAAGCAACCTCGTTTCCAATCCACAGGCAGGGAACTGGAGAAGTCATCTGTGGAGAAAATGAGCATCCTGGACAAAGGTCCAGTGACTGATATTTGCTGGTTCCCATAGTGCAAAAGCTGATTGATACTTAAACACCCTGCAGTGAACTCCATCAATCAACCAGCCCCATCCCATGCAAAGATTCCGGTTTTGAGTCTCATCCTAAATGCAGGTGTCCAGCCCAGGATCACCAGCCAGTGAAGAAGGCCTCCAGGTGGGGTGATCAACCATCCTAGTTTGCCAAGGACCAAGGGGTTTCCCAGGACATGGGACATTCAGTACTAAAACTGGAAAAGTCGCTGGCAAACCAGGATGAGTTGTCACCCTACTCCAGCATCTAAGAGCAAGATCCATGAGCTTGGCTTTCTCTTAATGATTTGCAAGCTTGACCCTCTACGCGTATAGCTTACAGGCTATGAGCACAGTCATCTGCTATAATTTATAGGGTCTTGCGGCAAAATCTGTCAAAAATTGTATGAAATGGTTTGTGACTTTTGTGATCCTCTTCCAGCCTTTGACACAACATGTAGGAAAAAATATGGACTATACTGTTCATAATTTCCAGTTGGCTAAAACAAAGACGTGTCTGGCTCCTTTTATTTTTGGCTTGATCTTTATAACTTGAAACCACTTTGAGATGGGCTGCAGGTATGCTTTCCTGCTGGACTCAGTGCAGCCTACCAGCCAGTGTTGGTTCTCAAAGGTCAGTGTCTGTGCCATGCAGCTTGTTAAATATGGTATCACTGTGCCATCCTTCCCTGCACCAGAGAACAGAAAGCTAAATATTCTCTTGGATGCAAATTACCTGATTCATGGGCTAGGAATGGTCTTTCTTAATAGACAACTGATACTGCTATCTAATTACCTCCAGAAACAGGAGCTACCAATTCTGGATCTAAAATAAGCATTTTAATAGATAAGCTCCAACTTTAGAGAGATTTATAGAAAATAATTATAAACCATAAGTTACCTTATTTAGTTACTTTGGGAGTATGTTTCACAACCAGTTTAACTAGCAGGGTCTGTTGCTCAAAATGAGATGTGCTGCAGATTTTTGCATGTGTGGCCAAATGGGGTATATGGTTACACACCTGCTTTGCAATTTTTCCGGGCTAATTTTTATGGCACTGCACATTATGATGTGGAACTGTGGGTCTTCAATTACCCATTTCTTGCATTGTTAGCAAACTCTCAAAATTCCTCCCAAAGCAAATCTTGGTTCTGCCAGCAGGAACTCCCTTGGTGAGCTTTACAGGGCATGTGGGCTGGCTTCTCCTTAGGAATATATTCTTGCTGGTGCCTGAGTTTTCCTAAAAGGATCACATTGAAGTCCTTGCTCAGTTTATTATTAAGGCATGTGGCACATTTCTTAATTGGCAGTGGAAATTACCAACACTGCAAGTAGAATCTCAACCTCATAACCACAATGTACTTTTCAAAAGCTTGGCTAAGGGAAGTGCTGTTTGTGGACAAGTGCCTAAAAAGTATGTGTTCTGTTCAATCACTACACACATATCCTTAAAGATATTACCTATTTAGCCAGAGCAACAGAGTTGTGTGCTTGACTGCCTCCTATGGCTTCTTGCAGAATTAGTTTTAATGCTTTGTGCTTTGGTAGGTGGCCCTCAACTTTCACTGGGAAACATTATGAAAAATATTATTCTGAACATTGATGGCCTATCTGTTGTAGGGATGTTGTTGAGGATGTCACTTATTATGTCCACTGTGGTCTCTCCAGGAGGATGACTCATAGAAGTAAATATGCTCTTTGGTCTCACTCGCTGGAATAGTTCCTTTTTCTTAGAAACTTGCAAATACTCTGGATCTTGTAATGGGTCATATTTCCTTCTGCCTATCAGCTGCTAGGGTCTTAGAACTAAATTAGTGAACAACCATGAGACCATACAAAGGAGACTAATCACTCAGGTTGGCATAGTTGGTGAATATGGAATCAGAGCATGGGGTGTTGGCAAGATGCTCTGGGGGCTGTGCCTGCCACATTAAGTGTCAGAGAATCTCCTCCTTGGAGGAGGGTTGAAGACAAACATAGGTCCCTCCAAACCACTCTTATAGAGGTAACTGCAGATCATCCCTCTCCCTTAGAGTTAGGGTCAAGGTCAGGAACAGTAGGGCAATGACATGGTAAGAGAGGCAGATCTAGTCCTATATCTTTTGCCCTCACCAGCTTTCTATCTCTTAACACACGTGGCATGGTAGGCAACCAATAGGCAGTGTATGTTAAGTCAAGTACCATGTGCTTTTCATTGTTTCACCTATCATGGTCCCCAGGTGTAGGGACATCATCACCTCAGAGTTCACTTCTATCATGTGAGCCAGGGAGTTAGGAGACTGTAGATGTTAAAAGTGTAGGCTCACGGGGCTGGCCCCGTGGCCGAGTGGTTAAGTTCGCACGCTCCGCTGCAGGCGGCCCAGTGTTTCGTTGGTTCGAATCCTGGGCGCGGACATGGCACTGCTCATCAAACCACACTGAGGCAGCGTCCCACATACCACAACTAGAAGAATATACAACTATGTACCGGGGGGTGTTGGGGAGAAAAAGGAAATTAAAAAAAAAAAATCTTTAAAAAAAAAAAAAAAGTGTAGGCTCTGGAGTCAGAGAACCAATTTCAAATCCCGCCTCCACACTCACTAGCTGAGTGCCCTTGGGTAAGAAATTTAGTCTCTTCATCTATAAAACAGGAACAAAACACTGCTTGCCAAACACAGTTGTTACAGGAGACCCATTATATAACTACTGTGAATCATCTATCACAGAGCTTGACACAGCAATAGATGTTTGCTGTGAAGAAATACCTCATGGTGGTTAAGTTTGGGCTTTGGAACTGGGTATACGGGGGTCAAATTCCTGCTCTTCCTGGGCCAACTGTGAAACCTTGGGCAAGTTCCTAACTTCTTTGATCCTTAGCTTTTCTCATCTGCAATATGGGGATAATAATACATACAAAACTTTTGGCATACGACTTGATATAAAGTGTGTGCTCTATAAGTGATAGCCCAAATGGCTTGTTATTTTACTGCTACACCAAGAGAGAATGCAGCTCAAGCTAAACAGGCAAAGGGACCTCCTAAGAGAGAGTGTCTAGAGCTGCCAACCCTTTGTGGTAACAAGGAAACTGATCCCAATCTCCAAAATTCAGTAGTAACATAGCTGCTTAGATTTATGGTTTTCTGTGTACTAAGCGATAGGATGAGAGTTTTATATTTTTATTCCATCTGGGACTAGGTTTGGTAGAGCTTAATATTTTGGGGGCCACAAGTACTGTATCAATCTGGGTCCAGTCAAGAGACAGAAACCACATAGGGGTTTAAGCAATAGAAGTTTAATGTAAAGAATATTATGCTACAATAAAAGAGTAACTAAAGGATATAAAAAGAACCCTATAGGGCTACTCTGCCTACAGCTGAGGCAGCGTACTCAAGGAAGGACAACCTTGTAAGGGGGCACCTCCCCAGGCTAGGGATCCGAACTCATTGAAGAGGAGTCATGGCAGCCCCCTGGTTGGCAGAAAAGTTTGCTGGTGCCTGAGTCAGAGCTGGTCTGCAGTTGCTGGACAAGCAGGAAGCAAACCTCTGGGGCACAGGTGACCATAACCCCATGGGTGAATGTGTGGGTATGAAGAGGGAGTCAGGTGACAGTGTAGGTGGGTGGCATGGACCACACAGTGTCTATGTTGGGAGGGTCATGGGAATGTGTTCACCAGGCCAGGCAGGACTGCAACATCTCTGGGGTACCCTCTGAGGGGCATGTTGGCACCCCTCATGTAAACAGTAATCTTTGCTATACATATTAAAGATTTTGTTCTTATTATCTTTAAACTAAATCAGGGTATAGGGCATTGCTCTGGTCTCTGATGCATATCCAGTAAAATAAGAGATCATAAGGAACTAAGACCAGATGTCTGCCCCACCCAGAGACCAGATGCCTCCCCCACTCGGAGACCAGTCCCCTATATAACTGGCCTTCAGTCTCTGTTCTATAAGATGGTTCTTTTGGACATTACTCAGCCATCTTCCCCCTTGCTGGTAAGCTGTAATAAAACCCTTTCTCTCCTACCACCTTGTCTCTCAACTTATTGGCATGTCTTGCAATGAGCAGACGACCCTGCCTTGGGTGGTAATAAATTTGGCGACCCAGATGGGACCTCTAGTCCTGCTCGTGGCCAATTGACCTTGGACAGGCAACCTGTCAGGAAAATGCCTAGCAGCTGCTGAGGCTCTCTTTGTCTCAGGAATCTACCCTTCCTACCCTCCCAACTGCCAGCTGCCTCCTAACACTGACTGTGGTAGGAAGAGAAATGGCTATGTCTGGCGAGTCCACAGCCTCAATCAGGAATAGGCTAAGTCACCTTGGGGACACCTGTGAACTCCCTTCTCCTCCATCTGGAGTCCTTCCACTTATGGCAGGATCATTTGGGTTCTCCCATTTATGGCAAGGCCATCTGGGGTCCAATAGGACCGTCTGGGTGTGCACTCAGACAGGGAACAGTTGTAGGACTTTTTACCCTAAATCTGGGAACTGGTTCACTGGTGTCTGGTTTTCCTGTGTCTGTGTCTGTAAACAACTTAAAATTGGCTGTTTGGGGACTGGGTTTCTTCAGAATCATAATAAACTCTTTTTAGAAATTACTTTGTTGTGGCCACCTTGGAAAAAAACCCCTAAAATGGGGATAGCTGATAACCCAGGATAATTTAGAATTACAGTGGCCACTTTGGGCTCCTTTTGAGCTTCCAAACTGAGAAACAAAGAAATCTTTAAAAAGTCAAGGGCTCCCCCTTTTGACAGAAAGTTTCCAGAAGCTGTAAATATTTACAGAGAACAGCAGAATGTTACCAAGCTTGTTTTGTTTCCTGAGGGCTTGGTTTGATAATAATCAGGACAGGGGTGGGGTGGGGTGGATGGGGCGGGGGCGCAGGAGGCAGAGTGGGGAGCAGGTCCCAAGACTACGCTGGGACGAAAAAATGCAGTTGCACTCCATTTTGCTGTCAGAGATGGTGGGACAGAAATGCAGGTTGCACTCCTGTTTGTGGCTAAGGGTCCTACGTTCTGTTGGCCATTAGAAGGAAGCTTTGGCTTGGCCTTCATTGTAAGGGTCTTGGTTTTGGGGACACCTGAAAATGTTCACAATCTGGTTCTAGCTGCAGCATAAATATACTTTTGACCAGCCATGTCTAAACTCTGAAACAATGAGAAGTGCTAATTTGATCCTCAACCTGTAGCCCCTTAGGCTGCATTTTCCAAAATTGGGCAACTTTTAGCTGTAAGTATGTGGTATGAGCTACTGAGTACTCTTTGGTTTATTGATCTTCTCCTCTCAAAGATGGTCACTCTGTCTTTTGTGTCATTTGTTATGGAAAAACCATAGGGCGAAATGTAGGCATCTCTATAAGCCTGTTGTCTGGGAATATGTGTATGAGGTGAAAGCTGTTGCTAAGGTCATCTTGGAAGCCAAAAGACCTGCAAATTTGGTGGGCATGGGTAGAGCAGTTAAGAGCCATTAGGGTGTTTACCACCTCAAGAAGACTTCCATGATAGGATAAGTTGGTCATGGAATGGGGTAGATGACACAGGTCCCCTGCCAACATCAAGAAAATGTCCATGCCATGAGGTATTCTATGAAACCACACACAGTCCCCAACCCCGAGGCACCTCCCACATAGGTATTACTTTGGCTTCAAGAGACCCGAGGCTTAGCTAAAGATATTAATGTGCATATAAGATGAGGTTTTTTCTTTTGTCTTGTTCCATTCTTGAGAGCTTGGCTTTGTGACATTTCTGGTCTCCATCATCCAGAAGATACATGTCCTGGTGCACATCTTAAGTTAAATGATAAAAATTTGTTGAGTATTTAGGCCATTTTCACATAAGAAAAAATATTATAAATTGATTATTAAGCATAGGTTTGTCTGCCTTTGGTTTCTTATCCTCAGCAAAACTAAAAAATGCTTAGGTTTGTTGCTAGACATGTTTCATGCATGATGAGAAATTTCCTGTGAGAAAGCATATATGTGTAGAAAGTCTGTATACAAGGAAAGTAAAATGTTTTCAGTAAAGAAGCTATAAAGAATAGAGATATTTGTTTGTTTTTTTAAGAGACATAAATTTGTCCTAAAGTACTAGGAAAGAAAAGAGGAAAAAACTTGGGACAAATTCTAAATGTAAAAGTAAGTGACAGAAAGTTTGTGAAAGTAAAACCCTGAGGAGTTTTATGCATGGTCAAGTTGGCTAGGATAAAGTAAATCCAATTAAGTAAATGAGTTTTAATGTCAAAATTAAGCTGGTGCAAAATTAGAATTTGGTTTTGTCTCTCTTAAAAGGATAACTTTCTTGAACTTTTGGTCTGCTCTTGATAAAGAGATTATGAAAGCTTTTTTCTTTGAATAGTTTATCAGAAGGGTAGGGATTTTATGTTTTATCAATTAATTTCCTGTATTTTTATCAGGTCTTTAATTAAAGGTACTAAGGTTTTTCTTACACATATTTAATTTTCTGCATTCACCTGAAAATCTTTAATTGTCACCATGGTTGAAAGGATAACTAAGCATTTTTTCATAGGGACCTGTGATATTGTGTATTTTAAAAATTATACAACATTCCTAAAATTCTGACCTGTCCTGGTTATCAGTCATATTTCTAGTTATTATTTTAAAGCTTTGTATGTCAGAAAATTAACAAAATTTCTTTGTCAGTTGCCAATTTGAATTCTTTTGTTGTTTACAGACAGTTATTGTTTTACTCTGATGCTTTTGCAAAATATCTTTCATCTTCAGAGAAATTCATGGAAAGGACTCTGACACTCTAGAATACAAATTTCTGATAAACTTTCAGATCATAAAACTGAACTGTGTAAAAAAAAATTATAGAACTCCAATGTAGAAACTGATGACTTTATGAAACTGCTAACAGAAGATTGCACAGGGCTGAATGAACTGATAAAAATGATTATAATTCTTATGTCTTTTTGTTTGAAATATTGCTGATTTTTAATGGTTTTTCTTCAGATTTGAAGAAATCTGTTTCTGTTTTCTCTCAAGCTAACTATAACTTATAGCAATTTGGTAAATTATAGCTTTGAAAGTAGAATTGCAACATTTAGTTTTTCTCCCTATCTGATTCCTCCAGATATTGGAGACTTTTAGTGAGTGAGTGAGTATTGTTATTTTCATGGCAATATAGTCATTTGCATACATTCAGTAAGAATCTGTTCTCCTTATAACAGGACACAATTGGAAACATTGGTTATATTACCAAAGCTTTGACTGGAATGTCATATTTGAGAGAAACATGCATAGACTCAGATATGATCAGACAGCTTTTGAGGAACAAAGGTTAACTTTATGAAATAAAGCCACTTGGAAATATTGGCCTGGTACCTTGCTTACAGGGTTCCTGTCAACCTTACCAGGTGAATAAACAAGGTCACTTCTCTGGCAGGTGCAAGGAACCTCAAGGATATTTGGGGGAACCTCAAAAGAAGAGAAGAATTCAGCCAAATCTAAGGTATTGTAGGCAGAGTCTGATGATGAGCCCTTGACATGGTTTTCCTGGCCTCAAGAGGCCTTTAAAGTTCAACGTGAGATTCCTTCTAAAAAGCATATTTGAAAGAGCCTATATAATCAATTGCTATTCTTGCTGTACTTATGTAAATAATTGGACCAAGTTTTATTGAAACTATACTTTTTTGCAAATCAGTTAGTCTTCACTTGGCTATCTTTTGTAAAAAATGAGGATGATCTTAGAGAGAAAAATTATCTTTAAACTAAATCAGGGTATAGGGGAGGAGCAAAATGGCGGGGTGAGATGACCCGGGATTCTCTCCCCTCCAAAATACAACAAAAGATTGGAAAAACTGAATTTCAGAGAATAAACATAATGCCAGCACGGTAGAGACCTACAATACCAAGAAGGCGGAGATCATAAACCCTACTTACAGCCTCGGAGGCACTGGAAGGGTAGGAGAGAACATCGCTCCCTCCCCTAGAGTCTGTGATCGCTGCGGCGGGTCAGGAAGGAGTGGGGGAGGGGCCGCGTGACCAGGGGATCATCCAGGACTCCTGCCGCTGATTCAGTGGAGACCCGCTGATGGGGGGAAAGCTTCTGTCCGTGGGGACCGCATAAACCAAGGGCCTTGGGAGACCAGAGAACAGAACTGATCTGAATCCAGACCAGCACATGAGAATAACAGCTCCTCCCTCCCAGCAAAGCCAGTAGGTGCAGCCATCTTGCCCGAAGGCGGAGAGCTCATAACACGCGGCTCTCTACCCCCATCTAGTGGCAACAGGCTGTAACTGCAACCAAATTCTACCACCATGCGAAAAAACTGCTCCTCTACCATCCAGCAATTTATAAAAGTCCCAGACCAGAAGGAAAACAATAAAAACATGGAATTAAGTCCTGAGGTCTTGGAATTAGGTAAACTAAGTGATAATGAGTTCAGAGCAGCTATAATTAAAAAACTCAATGAAGTAGAGAGAAAGATAGAGAAACAAGCCGAGTTCTGGAGTTACTTCACAAAAGAGATTGAAATCATAAAGAAGAGTCAAACAGAATTACTAGAGATGAAAAACACAATGGACCAGATAAAACAGAATACGGATTCCCTGAATGCCCATGTAGACACCATAGAAGAGCAAATTAGCATAATTGAAGACAGACAGGCTGAATGGCTCCAGACAGAGGAAGAAAGAGAACTAAGAATTTAAAAAAATGAGGAAAATCTCAGAGAGATAATGGATTACATGAGGAGTAAGAACATAAGGATCATAGGAATTCCTGAGAATGTGGAAAAGGAAAATGGAGCAGAAAGTGTGCTTAATGAAATTATTGAAGAGAACTTCCCAAATCTAGGGATTGACAGAGAAATGTGTGTAGAGGAGAGTTTCGGATCTCCTAGATTTGTCAATGTAAAAAGACCTACTGCAAGGCACATAGTAGTAAAACTGGCAAAAAGGAAAGATAAGGAAAGAATACTCAGGGAAGTAAGAAAAAAAAAAGAGAATAACCTATAAAGGAGCCCCTATCAGACTGTCAGCGGATTTCTCTACAGAAACCTTAGAAACTAGGAGAGAATGGAGTGACATATTCAAAGCTTTAAAAGATAAAAATCTTCAGCCAAGAATACTCTATCCAGCAAGAATTTCCTCCAGATATGAGGGAGAAATTAAATCTTTTCCAGACAAACAAAAGTTAAGGGAATTTGTAACTAAAAGCCCTCCATTACAAGAAATCCTCAAGAAGGCTCTCATACCTGAAAAAAGAAAAAAGGGAGAAAGGGGACACAATCCACGGACTAGGGAGACCGATGGATAGAACCAGAACAGGATAGCAGATATTCAACTATGGCATTAGGGTAAAGGTAAGGAAACTACCAAAGCAAGGACGATCTTATCATTCTAACTACAAATTCATAAGATGAGTTGGAATAAAAAATGAAAATAATTATTTAGGAGGGGAAGAGCAAAGGGTCTAAATCAGTATTGGTCAAGGAAGTAAGAGACCACCAGAGAATAGACTATATTATACACGAGATTCTAAATACAAACTTCAAGGTAGACACTAAAATAAAGTACAGAACAGAGTCACAAATCATAAATAAGGAAAAATCTAAGAAACCCAGCATAAGAAATTGCAGTATTAAATGGGCAGTCTAAAGCACACAGGAGAAGAAACACAGGAAAACAAGATAATGAGCGACAGATTGACAGCATTAAGTCCACATGCATCAATAATCACTCTCAATGTAAACGGATTGAACTCTCCAATAAAAAGACACAGAGTGGGAAAATGAATTAAGGAACAAGATCCAACAATTTGTTGCCTCCAGGAAACACACCTCAGCCCCAAGGACAAACACAGACTCAGGGTGAAGGGGTGGAGGACAATACTTCAAGCTAATAGTAAGGAAAAAAAGGCAGGTGTTGCAATTCTTATATCAGACCAAGTGGATTTCAAAATAAGACAGGTAAAGAGAGACACAGAGGGACAATATATAATGATCAAAGGGACACTTCATCAATAAGAAATAACGCCTATAAATATCTATGCACCTAACACAGGAGCACCAAGATTCATAAAGCAACTATTAACAGACCTAAAGGAAGATGTTAAAAACAACACAATAATAGTAGGGGACCTCAACACCCCACTCACATCAATTGACAGATCATCCAGACAGAAAATCAACAAGGAAATAGTGGAGCTAAATGAAAAACTAAAACAATTGGACTTAATAGACATATATAGATCACTTCACCCTGAAAGAGCTGAATACACATTCTTCTCAAGTGCACATGGAACATTCTCAAGGATAGACCATATGTTGGGAAAGAAGGTAAGCCTCTACAAATTTAAAAAAAATTGAAATAATAACAAGCATCTTCTCCGATCATAGTGCTATAAGGCTAGAAATTAATTACAAGAAAAAAGCTGAGAAAGGCACAAAGATGTGGAGACTAAACAACACACTACTGAACAAGCAATGGATCATTGAAGAAATTAAAGAAGAATTAAAAAATACCTGGAAACAAATGAAAATGATAGCATGCCATACCAACTCATATGGGATACAGCAAAAGCTGTATTAAGAGGAAAATTCATCGCAATACAGGCACATCTTAACAAACAAGAAAAATCCCAAATAAGCAACCTTAAAGTACACCTAACTGAACCAGAGAAAAAAGAACAAATGAAGCCCAAAGTCAGCAGAAGGAGAGAAATAATAAAAATCAGAGCAGAAATAAATACTATTGAAACGAAAAAGGAAGTAGAAAGGATCAATGAAACAAAGAGCTGGTTTTTGAGAAGATAAATAAAATTGACAAACCACTAGCCAGACTTACAAAGAAAAACAGGGAGAAAGCTCAAATAAACAAAATCAGAAATGAGCGAGAAAAAATAACAACAGACTCTGCAGAAATACAACGGATTATAAGAGAATACTACAAAAAAACTATATGCCAACAGAATGGATAACCTAGAGGAAATGGATAAATTCTTGGACTCCTACAATCTCCCAAAGCTCACTCAAGAAGAGGCAGACAATTTGAACAGACCAATCACAAGGAAAGAGATTGAAACCGCAATCAAAAACATCCCAAAGAATAAAACCCCAGGACCAGATGGCTTTCCTGGGGAACTCTACCAAACTTTCAGAGAGGATTTAATACCTATCCTTTTCAAGCTATTCCAAAAAATTAGGGAGGATGGAACACTTCCTAACACATTCTATGAGGCCAACATCACGCTGATACCAAAACCTGACAAGGACACCACGAAAAAAGAGAACTACAGGCCCGTATCACTGATGAACATAGATGCAAAAATTCTAAACAAAATTCTGGCAACCAGAATTCAGCAATTCATCAAAAGGATCATACATCATGATTAGGTGGGATTCATACCAGGGACACAGGGATGGTTCAACGTCCGCAAATCAATCAACATGATACACCACATCAACAAACTGAGGAATAAAAACCACATGATTGCAGAGAAGGCATTTGACAAGATCCAACAGCTATTTATGATAAAAACTCTGAACAAAATGGGCATAGAAGGAAACTCCCTCAACATAATAAAGGCCATATATGACAAACCCATAGCCAACATCATACTCAATGGGCAAAAACTGAATGCCATCCCCCTGAATACAGGAATGAGACAAGGATGCCCTCTATCACTACTCTTATTTAACATAGTACTGGAGGTCCTGGCCAGAGCAATCAGGCAAGAAAAAGGAATAAAAGGAATCCAAATAGGGAGGGAAGAAGTGAAACTCTTGCTGTTTGCAGATGACATGATCTTATATATAGAAAACCCCAAAGAATCCATTGGAAAACTGTTAGAAGTAATCAACAACTACAGCAAAGTTGCAGGGTATAAAATCAATTTGCATAAATCAGTAGCATTTCTATACTCCAGTAATGAACCAACAGAAAAAGAACTCAAGAACGCAATACCATTCACAATCGCAACAAAAAGAATAAAATACCTTGGGGTAAATTTAACTAAGGAAGTGAAGGACCTATATAATGAAAATTACAAGGCCTTTCTGAGAGAATTGGATGACGACATAAGGAGATGGAAAGACATCCCATGTACATGGATTGGAAGAATAAACACAGTTAAAATGTCCGTTCTACCTAAAGCAATCTACAGATTCAATGCCATCCCAATCAGAATCCCAATGACATTCTTTACAGAATTAGAACAAAGAATCCTAAAATTCATATGGTCGAAAGACCCTGAATTTCTAAAGCAATCCTGAGAAAAAAGAACAAAACGGGAGGCATCACAATCCCTGACTTCAAAACATACTACAAAGCTACAGTAATCAAAACAGCATGATACTGGTACAAAAACAGGTGCACAGATCAATGGAACAGAATTGAAAGCCCAGAAATAAAACCACACATCTATGGACAGCTTATCTTTGACAAAGGAGCTGAGGGCATACAATGGAGAAAAGAAAATCTTTTCAACAAATGGTGCTGGGAAAACTGGAAAGCCACATGTAAAAGAATGAAAATTGACCATTCTTTTTCACCATTCACCAAAATAAACTCAAATGGATCAAAGATCTAAAGGTGAGACCTGAAACCATAAGGCTTCTGGAAGAAAATGTAGGCAGTACACTCTTTGACATTGGTATTAAAAGGATCTTTTCGGACACCATGCCTTCTCAGAGAAGGGAAACAATAGAAAGAATAAACAAATGGGACTTCATCAGACTAAAGAGCTTCTTCAAGGCAAATGAAAACAGGATTGAAACAAAAAAACAACCCACTAACTGGGAAAAAATATTTGCAAGTCATATATCTGACAAAGGCTTAATATCCATAATATATAAAGAACTCTCGCAACTCAACAACAAAACATCAAACAACCCAATCAAAAAATGGGCTGGAGACATGAACAGACATTTCTCCAAAGAAGATATACTGATGGCCAATAGGCACATGAAAAGATGTTCATCATTGCTGATCATCAGGGAAATGCAAATCAAAACTACACTAAGATATCACCTTATACCTGTTAGAATGACAAAAATATCTAAAACTAATAGTAACAAATGTTGGAGAGGTTGCGGAGAAAAAGGAACCCTCATACACTGCTGGTGTGAATGCAAACTGGTGCAGCCACTATGGAAAACATAATGGAGATTCCTCAAAAAATTAAAAATAGAACTACCATACGATCCAGCCACCCCACTACTGGGTATTTATCCAAAGAGCTTGAAGTCAGCAATCCCAAAAGTCCTGTGCACCCCAGTGTTCACTGCAGCATTATTTACAATAGCCAAGACGTGGAAGCAACCTAAGTGCCCATCAACAGACGAATGGACAAAGAAGATGTGGTACATATATACAATGGAATACTACTCAGCTGCAAAACAGAACAAAATCACCCCATTTGCAATAACATGGATGGACCTTGAGGGAATTATGTTAAGTGAAATAAGCCAGCGAGAGAAGGATAATCTGTGTATGACTCCACTCATATGAGGAATTTAAAATTATGGACTAAGAACAGTTTAGTGGATACCAGGGGAAAGGTGGGGTGGGGGGTGGGCACAAAGGGTGAAGTGGTGCACCTACAACATGACTGACAAACATTAATGTACAACTGAAATTTCACAAGATTGTAACCTATCATTAACTCAATAAAATAAATAAATAAATCTAGGTTATTTATTTAGTCTCTGATGCATATCCAGTAAAACAAAAGATTATCAGGAACTGAGACCAGATGCCTCCCCCACTTGGTGACCAACCCCCTATATAACTGGCATGTAGTCTTTGTTCTATAAGACGGTTCTTTTGGACATTACTCAGCCATCTTCCCCATTGCTAGTAAGCTGTAACAAAACCCTTTCTCTCCTACCATCTTGCCTCTCGACTATTGGCATGTCTTGCAGCAAGCAGACAGCTCCCCTTGGGGGATAACAGGCATGTGGCTGGGGCAGAGCACCACAGGATGTCCTACACCTGCCAAAACTAGCAACAGAAGATCCCTTCCTCCTACAGTGTTGTCCTAGCACCCTCTGCCGAGAAAGCTTAACATTATGCTCACTGTAAAGGAGAGCTGCTTATGGGAATTCTGCATATTATCACAAAGCATGTATTGGTGGGTGAATTTGGAGCTAAGGAATAATAAATTGATAACTAGCACAGATACCTTGGGGGCATTTGAAGAAAGCAGGGAACATATAGGTGTAGATCCATACACTCATGCATGTGCATATGTGTATAATAATCCACCCTGCTCATGGGGATACTATTCCTAGGGTGTTCACAGACCCCAAGGGAAGAGCACCTGGCAGGGAATTTGTCCAAAGGCAGGCCCATTCATTGTTCCAAGGCAGCCAAAAGAAAGCCTCCACAAAGCACTGAACTCTTCGGGGTAAGTGGAGCAGGGTGACATGAAAGAACTGGCCACCAGGTTCTGAAACTCTGTCCCACTTATGGAGGGTGACATTTCTTCCTCCTCCTCCATTCCCTTCCATATGGCCCATGTACCCAAGGGGAGACATAAAGACTTTAGCAGGGCAAGGCCATTTTCTTTTTTTTTTTTTTTAAAGATTTTATTTTTTCCTTTTTCTCCCCAAAGCCCCCCGGTACATAGTTGTGTATTCTTCGTTGTGGGTCCTTCTAGTTGTGGCATGTGGGACGCTGCCTCAGCGTGGTCTGACGAGCAGTGCCAGGTCCGCGCCCAGGATTGGAACCAACGAAACACTGGGCCGCCTGCAGCGGAGCGCCGAACTTAACCACTCGGCCACGGGGCCAGCCCAAGGCCATTTTCTTTTGCATATTCATTTCCCCCAAAGTCTAGCCAATCTGTGTATCAGTTTGGGCACACAATGGGCACTGTGCTATGAAGAACCAGCTTCCTGGGTTATTGTACAGATTCATGGACTGTCATTTTGTTGCCCTAACTAAACACCAAGCTACTTGTTGATAGTAATAAATACCAGTCTCCATATTTCCTACTGTTCCTGGCATAGTAAGTACCTACTCATGGCCCTGCTGGGAGTAAGGGCCCAGAGGTTGAAAATTCACCTCCCCCACCCCCAACCCCATCAATGGGGCTGGATGTTGGCAATGGTCAGAGACCAGTGAAGAATGAAATTTATTTCATGCTTCATTTTAGGTGCTCAAAAAACGTATGATGCATACATGGGACTCTGCCTCCATCCCATATCTGCCTGAGTCATAAGGGGGCCTGGGAGCTGGGTGTAATCTGGATAGGACTGCCCTTCCCATTTGGCAGAGTGAAGGCTTCTGAAACTCCATAGATTCCAGTCAAGACCCCCATCTCTCCTCCCCCAGCCCTTACTCCTCATTACTATTTGCCCTGAGGCATCGGGACCAATCTCATCGGGCCTTTATCTCCATTTGTCTCAGTCTCTCCAAGAAGCTCAGGCCCCCAGGCAATTCCTTATCTCCCAGACTCAAATACCCGTCAAGCTCTATATGGCTTTCTCTGCCCCTCCTCCAGCCTTTATTTGTCCCCATAGCACATAACATCACCTGACGTATAATACAGTTGGCTTACTGTCTGTTAGTCTCTCCCAATTGAGGGTGGGATGTTTTGCTTCTTTTGTTAACCACGTGCTCCCAGCATCTAGAAGGTGTCTGGCTGGTATTAGGTACTTAATAAATATATGTTGAAGGAATGAATGAGCAAAGAAAGCATCTTTAATGTGCGCTGTTCTCTGGGACTCAGTCTCCACTGCAGCCCAGTTGGTCTTGTGGCTACCTTCCTATCAAAGGCCCAAACCACGGGCCTTCTCCCATAGTGGCTTCTCCCAACTATTGAGCAGTTTCAGAGCATGGGTGTTAGAGACAGGCGTGGGTTTCATCCTGGCTTTGCCACTATGAGGCTTTTAATACTTTTGTGCCTCAGTTTTCCTTATTTGTAAAATTGGGAATTTGTGTCAAGTGTGTATAAAGGGCTCAGCACAAGTCCTGAAACACAGTAAGTGTGCAATAAACCACAGCTATTGGGCAGGTGATAGAGCAGGATGAGGAAGATAAATTGGCTTCATCTGGTGTGCCATCTCCTTATTGGCTGGTAAGGGAAGCCTAGAGCACTGTACTGAATCAGGCTCTGGGCAGACCCTGAGCTCAGGTGGAAAGAGTCCCACAATTGATGAATGATGTCTTCATGAGCATGGGGGCTGAAGCGGGTAGGAGGTGAAAGAAAGTGGCAGACCCAGTCTACCCATTTGTCATGTGATCTGGGATTTCCACCACTGCTCCTTTCTTTTTGCACATCTTGGCTATTTTCAAGGCAAGAGCTTTTCTCTCTCCAGGAACTCTTCCCTGACTTCGCAATTTTTCACACACCCCTGCCCTGAAAATGGTGTGGTCTGCTCCTCTGAGCCCCACACTCTTTTCTATGCTGTTTCTTTATTATTCACGATATAATATTTGGGATTTTTTTTTAACTTTCAGGCATCCTGTCTGCACATATAGGCTAAAAATGCCTTCAGAGTAGATTTTGCCTTTGAGAACTAACATAGTAAAGCAGAAAGTGCGGTGGGTTAGGAGTCAGAAAATCTGACCTTGCTGTGTCACCTTGAGCACATCACTTTGCCTCTCTGAGCCTCAGTTTCCCCAACTGAAAATGGAAACCCTAAGATGCCTTCCCTGCCCAGTACCACAGGGCTGCCATATAGAGCACAAGCGTTTATGTTGTTGCATATCCTTGTGTTCTCCTTCGGCCACCATGTCTAAAACCAGAACTTTTGCAGATGCTCAGTACATTTTTTCAGCAAAGGAGTAGGAGGATGAGTGCTTCAAATAGGAGCAAAGGGCATTTAGGAGGCACTGACAGCAGAGTTTGGAGAGTGGAAAAGAAAAGCCAACTTTTCTCCAATTAGACCTTTAATTGGGAAGTTAGGAGCCGGGAAGCTCAGTGCTGCCATCTGCTGGTCATTTTATGTGTAGCAGCATCAAAATAGTTTTTCAAAGCTGTTGTTTACACTTAGCTAAGGACCTAGAGGGAGGAGGTGCCATTTGCTGAGCACCTACTGTTTACAAGAAACCGTCTTCAAGGGTGTTATGAATGCAGGCATGAATTAGCCTTGGATGCTGCGATAAAGAGGGCACGGATTCCAGAAAGCCATAGCTGCCTCTCAATGGCTGTGTACATCAAGCACATCCTTCAACCTCTCTGAACTTCAGTTTTCTCATCAGTTGGATGGACTAGGATGATCTCCAAGGATCCAGAGAGAAGGCCTTAAAAGATGAAGAGGATATTACAGATGAGTACTGAGAAGAGAACGAGGAGGCTGTCCTAGGCAGACTAAAAGAAGAGTTTCAAGAGATGCCCTTGGGAATCCTGACATGATTCCCCTTCCCTTTTCCCCTTGTTTGTGAAGCTGAAGGTTGGGCTCTGGCTTCCTAAGTACCTGTTCACCTCCAATATCTGCTCATGGGGAGGAACAGAAGCATTGGAAAGACTTCTTGAAGAAAAGAATGAAACAAACACCTGTGTAGTCTCCACCAACTTTAAGAAATAGAACCATATTGTTACCTTTGAAGTATTCTATTATGTATCATTTATTTACACATTCTACTGTGGACAGACATTTGCATTGTTTCCCACTGTTTCGAGTTTTTTACTGCATTGGACATCCATGCAGATATGTTTCTTTTAAGTATATACCCAGGGGGTGGAATTGTTGGGTTGTAGACCCTATGCATTTTCAACTTTATAGGTGATTACAATTTATTATCCCAAGAAGTTGTACCAATTTAAGCTCACATCAGAAGTGTGTGTGTGTGAGTTTCTGTGACTCCTAATTCACTGCAAATTCTTGTCATATTTTTTGAAGTTTTGCTGATTTGGTGGGAATGAAATTGGTTTCCATTTACTTTTCTCTAATTAATAATGAGCGTGTTTTCATATGTTTGTTCATATTTTGAGTTCCTTCTGTGAAATACTTGTTTATTTCTTTTGTCTGTTTTTCTATTGTTTTGTCTTTTTTCTTATTAATATTTAAGAGTTTTAAAATATATTCTAGGTACAACTCTTTTATCATTTCTGTATATTGTAAAATTTTGATCACATTCTTTAGCTTGCCTTTCCACCATCTTATAAGTGTGGTTTGAAGAACAGAAGTTATTAATTATAATGTAGTTGTGGTAGACAGAATTCTAAGATGATCTCGTGACCCTCCTCATGGTATAATGTCCCCCCCACACACACACAGACCTTGGAGTGTAGACAAAACTTGTGACTATGACAGGTATCATTCGTGATCATGTTATGGTATATGGCAAAAGGAATTTTGCAGACATAACTAGGATTACTAATCAGTTGAGTATGAGTTAATCAAGAGGGAGATTATCCAGATAGGCCTGACCAAGTCACATGATCCCTTCAAACCTGGGTCTAGAGATGAAAGACAGGAAAAGTCAGAGAGATCCAAAGCATGAGAAAGATTTGACATGCCACTGCTGGCTTTGAAGATGCAGGGGGCTCTGTGGCAAGGCAGTTTGTCTCTAGGAACTGAGGACAGATCCTGACTGACAGCCAACAATGACCTGGGACCTCAGTCTTACAATCTAAAGGAGGTAAATCTGCTACAACTCCATGAGGTTGGAAGAGGACCAGCGCTCCAGATGAAACCACAGCCAGGCCAACACCTCGATACCATCTTATGCCTGTTAAAATGGCTATGATCACTAAGACTAAAAATGACAAATGTTGAAGAGGGTGTGGAGAAAAGGGAACCCTCATACACTGCCAGTGGGAATGCAAACTGATGCAGTCACAGTGGAAAACAGTGCGGAGGTTCCTCAAAAAACTAAAAATAGAACTACCATACGACCCAGCTATCTCAGTACTGGGTATCCACCCAAACAACTTGAAATCAACAATCCAAAGTAACATATGTACCCCTGTGTTCATTGCAGCACTATTCACGATAGCCAAGATGTGGAAACAATCCAAGTGCCCATCGATCGATGATTGGATAAAGAAGATGTGGTGTGTATATTTATATATATACACACACAATAGAATACTACCCTGCCAGAAAAAAGACAAAATCATCCCATTTGCAACAACCTGGATGGATCTGCAGGGAATTATGCTAAGTGAAATAAGCCAGATTGAGAAAGACAAACATCAGATGATTTCACTCATATGTGGAATACAAACAAACACATAGATAAAGAAAACAGTTCAGTGGTTACCAGGGAAAGGGGGTGGGGGTGGGCACAGGGGGTGAAGGGGAGCACTTATGTGGTGTCAGACAAGAAATAATGTACAAGTGAAATTTCACAATGATGTAAACTATTATGAACTCAAATTTTAAAAAAAGTACTGACCTCTCCATCACTGGAAGTACACATGCAGAAATTGGCTGGTCATTTGTCAGGAAGTCTGCACACAAGTTTCCTGCTTGAAGTGGGATGTTGATAGGTGACTGAGGTCTCTAAACTATTTTTTCTCAATTATTATATTGAGGTCATAATAGTTTATAACATTGTATAATTTCAGGCGTACATTATTATTTGTCAGTTTCTGTGCAGACTGCATCAAGCTCACCACCAATAGTCTAATTTTTATCCGTCACCATATATATGTGCCACTTTACCTCTTATGCCCACACCCCCAACCCCCTTCCTCTCTGGTAACCACTAATCTGTTCTCTTTATCCATGTGTTTGTCTTCCACATGTGAAGTCATGCAGTGTTTGTCTTTCTCTGTCTGGCTTATTTCGCTTAACATAATACCTTCAAGGTCCATCAATGTGATTGTGAATGGGATGATTTTGTCTTTTTTATGGCTGAGTAGTATTCCATTGTATATATATACCACATCTTTATCCATTCATCAATTGATGGACACTTGGGTTGCTTCCATGTCTTGGCTATTGTGAATAATGCTGCAATGAACATAGGGGTGCATAAGTCTCTTTGAATTGTTGATTTCAAGTTCTTTGGGTAAATACCAGGAGTGGGATAGCTGGGTCATATAGTATTTCTATTTTTAATTTTTTGAAAAATCTCCATACTGTTTTCCATAGAGGTGCACCAGTTTGCATTCCCACCAACAGTATATGAGTGTTCCATTTTCTCCACATCCTCTCCAACATTTGCTATTTTTTGTCTTGGTAATTATAGCCATTCTAACAGGTGTAAGGTGATATCTCGTAGTTTTGATTTGCATTTCCCTGATGATTAGTGATGTTGAACATCTTTTCATGTGTTTATTGTCCATCTGTATATCTTCTTTGGAAATATGTCTGTTCATATCCTCTGCCCATTTTTTGATCGGGTTTTTTGTTGTTGAGTTGTACGAGTTCTTTATATAGTTTGGAAATTAACCCTTTGTCAGATATATGATTTGCAAATATTTTCTCCCTGTTGGTGGCTTGCTTTTCGTTTTGTTCATGGTTTCTTTTGCCTTGCAGAAGCTCTTTAGTCTGATGTAGTCCCATTCATTTATTTTTTCTGTTGTTTCCCTTGCCTGAGTAGACATGGCATTCGAAAAGATGCTGCTAAGACTAATGTCAAAGAATGTAAAGCCTGTATTTCCTTCCAGGAGTTTTATGGTTTCAGGTGTTACCTTCAAGTCTTTAATCCACTTTGAATTAACTTTTGTGTATGGTGTAAGATAATGGTCTACTTTCATTCTTTTGCATGCGGCTGTCCAGTTTTCCCAGCACCATTTATTAAGGAGACTTTCCTTTCTATGTTGTATGTTCTTAGCTCTTTGTCAAAGGTTAGCTGTCTGTATATTTATGGCTTTACTTCTGGGTTTTCAGTTCTGTTCCACTGATCTGTGTGTCTGGTTTTGTACCAGTATCATGCTGTTTTGATTACTATAGCTTTGTAGTATATTTCCAAGTGAGGGATTGTGATGCCTCCAGCTTTGTTCTTTTTTCTCAGGATTGCTTTCGCTATTCAAGGTCATTTCTGGTTCCATATAAAGTTTGGGATTCTTTGTTCTATTTCCATAAAGAATGTCATTGGGATTCTGATGGGGATTACATTGAATCTGTAGATTGCTTTAGGTAATATGGATATTTTAACTATGTTTATTCTTCCAGTCCATGTGCATGAAATATCTTTCTATTTCTTTATGTCTTCTGCGATTTCTTTCAATAATGTCTTATAGTTTTCACTGTATAGGTCTTTCACCTCCTTGGTTAAATTTTTTCCTAGATATTTTATTCTTTTTGTTGTGATTGTAAATGGGATTGTATTCTTGAGTTCTCTTTCTGCTAGTTCATTATTAGTGTGTAGAAATGCAACTGATTTCTGTAAGTTGATTTTGTATGCTGCAACTTTGCTGTAGTTGTTGATTATTTCTAATAGTTTTCTGGTGGATTCTTTAGGGCTTTCTGTATATAGGATCATGTCGTCCATAAACAGTGAGAGTTTCACTTCTTCATTTCCAATTTGGATACCTTTTATTTCTTTTTCTTGCCTAATTGCTCTGACCAAAACCCCCAGTACTATGTTGAATAAGAGTGGTGAGAGTGGGCACCTTTGTCTTGTTCCTGTTCTCAGAGGACTTTCAGTTTTTCACCGTTGAGTATGATGTTGGCTGTGGATTTGTCATATATGGTCTTTATTATGTTGAGGTACTTTCCTTCTATACCCATTTTCCTGAGAGTTTTTAACATAAATGGATGTTGGATCTTGTCAAATGCTTTCTCTGAAAGATTGACATGATCATGTGATTTTTATTCCTCATTTTGTTAATGTAGTGTATCACATTGATTGGTTTGTGGATGTTGAACCATCTCTGTGTCCCTGGTGTAAATCCCACTTGATCATAGTGAGTGATCCTTTTAATGTATTGCTGTATTCAGTTTACCAATGTTTTGATGAGGATTTTTGCATCTATGTTCATCAGTGATGTTGGCCTGTAATTTTCCTTCTTTGTGTTGTCCTTGTCTGGTTTTGGTATCAGGGTGATGGTGGCCTCTTAGAATGATTTAGGAAGTATGCCATCTTCTTCAATTTTTTGGAATAGTTTGAGAAGGATAGATATTAAATTTTCTTTGAATGTTTATTAGAATTCTCCAGAGAAGCTATCTGGTCCTGGACTTTCATATTTTGGGCGATTTTTGATTTCTATTTCAATTTCTTTACTTGTGATTGGTTTATTTGTATTCTCTTTTTCTTCTTGATTCAGTTTGGGGAGGTTGTATGAGTCTAAGAATTTATCCATTTCTCCTAGGTTGTGCAATTTGTTAGCATATAGTTTTTTGTAGTATTCTCTTGTAATCCTTTGTATTTCTGTGGTATCTGTTGTAATTTCTTCTCTTTCATTTGTAATTTTATTTATTGAGCCTTTCCTCTTTTTTTCTTAGTGAGTCTAGCTAAGGGTTTATCAATTTCATTTATCTTCTCGAAGAACTAGCTCTTAGTTTCATTGATCCTTTTTACTGGTTTTTCTTTTTTGAGTCTCTATTTCATTACTTCTTCTCTGATTTTTATTTCCCTCCTGCTGACTTTGGGCTTTATTGGGTCTTCTTTTTCTAGTTCTGTTAGGGGTAGTTTAAGATTACGTATTTGAGATTTTATTTTTTTGCTGAGGTGGGCCTTTATTGCTGTGAATTTCCCTATTAGAATTGTTTTTGCTGTGCCCCATAAAAGTTGGTATGATGTATTTTCATTTTCATTTGTCTCCAGGTATTTATTGACTTCTCCTGTGATTTTTTTCATTGATCCAACAGTTGTTAACTAGTATGTTATTTAGTCTCTACATATTTGTCAATTTACCAGCTTTTTTCTTGTGATTGATTTCTAGTTTCATAGCATTATGGTTGGAGAAGGTACTTGATATGATTTCAATCTTCTTAAATTTATTGAGTCTTGCCTTGTTTCCCAGCATATGGTCTATCTTTGAGAATGTTCCATGTGCACTTGAGGAGAAATTGTATTCTGCTGTTTGGGGATGGGATTTTCTATATATATCTATTAAGTCCATCTGGTCTAGTGTTTTGTTTAATTCCACGATTTTCTTGTTGACTTTCTGTCTGGATGATCTATCCATTGTTGTAAGTGGGATGTTGAGGTCTCCTACTCTTATTGTGTTGCTGTTAATTGCTCCCTTTAGGTCTGTTAATAGTTGTTTTATATATACTTTGGTGCTTCTGTGTTAAATGCATGCAGTGTTATGTCCTATTGGTGGAATGTTCCCTTTATCATTATATAGTGCCCCTCTGTCTCTCACTACCTTTTTTATCTTGAAGTCTGCTTTGTCTGATGTAATTATGTCACCACCTGCTTTCTTTTGTTTACCATTTGTTTAGACTATCATCTTCTATCCCTTCACTCTGAACTTGTGTGTGTCTTTACAGCTGAGATGTGTTTCTTGGAGGCAGCATATTGTTGGGTCTTGTTTTTTAATCCTTCTGGCTGCTCTGTGTCTTTTGATTGGAGAATTCAATCCATTTACATTTAGAGTGATTGTTTATGTGTGAGGGCTTAATAATGTCATTTTATCTCTTGCTTTCTGGTTGTTCTATACTTCCCTTGTTTCTCTTCCCTTGTATTTCTGACTGCCATTTCAGTTTGATGGTTTTCTCAGTTTTCTCTTTATTTATGATTTGTGTCTCTGCTCTGACTTTTTGTTTAGTGGTTACCATGAATTTTCTATAAAAGATCTCATAGATGAGATAGTCCATTTTCTGATAGCCTCTTATCTCCATTAGCCTAAGCAGGTTCTGTCCCTTTCCTCCTCCCCATCTAAGTTATTGTTTTCCCAAATTATTCTGTTATGTTATGAGTTTGTGATTAAAATGAAGTGTCTATAGTTATTTTTGATGCTTTCCTTCCCTTTATCTTTTATGTTATAATTAAGTGTTTGCTAACCTATTCTGATAGAGAACGGCAACTTTCTGATTTTGTCTGTCTATTTATCTCCTTGCTCAAGACTTTGTAAACCTTTGCCTTTTTGTTTCAGGTATGAGGGCATCCTGGATGATTTCTTATAAGGGAGGTTAGTGCAATGAACTCCCTCAGCTTTTGTCTATCTGGGAAAGTTTTTATTTCTCCATCATATCTGAAGGTTAGTTTTGCTCAATAGAGTATAGTTGGGTGGAAGGTTTTGTCTTTCAGTATTTTTGATATATCATTCCAATCTCTCCTAGACTGCAAGGTTTCTGCTGAGAAATCCACTGAAAGCCCGATGGGGGTTCCTTTGTAGATTATTCTCTTCTGCCTTGCTGCCCTTAATATTTTTTCTTTGTCATTGACTTTTGCCAGTTTTACTATTCTATGCCTTGGAGAAGGTCTTTTTGCATTGATGTAATTAAGAGTTCTATTGGCTTCATATACTTGTAAGTCTGGTTCCTTCCACAGGTTTGGGAAATTCTCAGCTATTGTTTCTTTGAACAACTCTCTGCTCCTTTCTCCCTCTCTTCTCCCTCTGCAATACCTATAATCCTTATGTTGCATTTCCTAATTGAATAGGGTATTTCTCAAAGAGTTTCTCCATTTTTTTTAGGTCATAGTTCTCTCTCTTCCTCCACCTGAAGCGTTTCTGTATTTCTGCCATCTAAATTACTAATTCTCTCCTCCATAATGTCAGCTCTTTTTTATGGTTTCTAGATTTTTTTTTTTTAATCTCATTCATTCTGTTCTTCATCTCCAGAATTTCTGTTTGGTTTTTGTTTTTAGAGTTTCAATCTTTTTTGTGAAGAATTCCTTCTGCTCATTAATTTTATTCCTGAGTTCATTGAACTGTCTTCCTGAGTTTTCTTGTAACTCGTTGAGCTTCTTTGTGACAACTATTTTGAATTCTCTGTCATTTAGATTGTACATTTCTGTGAGTTCAGGATTGGTTTCTGGAGACTTGTCATTTCCCCTCTATTCTGGAGTGTTAATGTAAACTTCACAGTGTTTGATGAAGTGATCCTTTGCCAGCACATAGTGGTAGTATCAGGTCGCAGATTCCACCTGCCACCACTAGGGGCAGCAGTGGGGCAGGAGCTGTGTGTTCCAAACCCACCGCATCTGCTGGAAGTTGTGCCAACAGGGCTCATCTGCACTCTCCCGCTGGCTGCAACAGTTTGGCAGATCACACATGCACATGCAGGCACTCTGGTCTGGATCTGCTGCTTTGGCCAGGGACCAGCCAAGCTGGTGCATTAGGCAGCAGGAGGAGAGGCACTTTGTTTCACACTCAGGGGCCTGCTCTGCATTCACAGGCAGTTCACCTGGCCTGCTGCGCTTGGTGGGGATGCCCATGCAGTGGTTGAGCTGTGCCACTTGATGTGTAGCATTCCCACAGGCCAGGTTGTAACTCCAAAAAAGAAAGCATTTGTGTACAGGCCTCCCTGTTCCCCCACCTCCTCTTACAGTCATGCACTGGTGGCTGCATGAGAACCCACAACCTAGATCATTGCCACTGGGGAGGTGGAGAGGATCTGCTCATCTGCTTCCAATGCTTCCTGGGGATCCAGTACCCCCACTTTCAAATGTATGGCTGCATGGATCTCTCAGACATCCTATTGTGCTTTGTATGGAAGCCTCTGTTAGTTAATGAATGTCCGTTTGGTTGTGACTTAGTGGGAAGAGACTAAGGGAACAGCTCCCTCCACCGTGATGCTGATGTCACTCTCTGTAAGCTTTTGATTGAGTCTGAGAAAGACAGGCTCATCCCCTTGGGCCCTTCATTCTCAGCTAATTCATTCAGGCACTGAGATAGTAATTTTTCATTTAATGGAAGGTGTTAAACTCCACCTACATACTTAGACCACAGCTTGGGTGGCACATGGCACATCTGTAAAGAAATCTAAGAGAAGGCAGAATCTGCAAGGAGAAGGAGGGAGAGGGTTGATGATCCAGAGCTCAGACTCCAAGAGTCAAGAATATTCCATCTGGGCCAGATATTTATACATCCTTTTCCATTGAAGGCTGTATCCATTAGAGTCTCTATAAGAAACAAAATCACCTTCCATGGCTCCCATAAAAACATTGTAATAAAGAGATTACTGACAGAGGCATGGGCAGGTTAAGGGAACAGACAGGGAATGGAGAAGCTCCCAGAGACTAGCAACAGTGGGAAGCCTTTACCAACCCCAAGCTGAAGGGATTAGGAGAGGAAATTGTGTTCTGGACCCTTTGAGAGCTGGAGCCATGGAGGAGGGGTCTGCTGAGGTAACTGTGTTCTTGGAGGTCACACCTGCAGACAGAGACATACTGGTGAAGAGAGTGGGGAACAGGGTAGAAATACCCCAGTGCTCTCTCCTCCAGCCCTTCAAAATCCCACTGCACCTCCCATTGGTTATCCCAACTGGAAGCCAAAGGCAAAGGAGCCAGGAGAACTCAGTCTGCAGTAGTGAGACTCCACGAGTGCAGAGCAGAGAGACAGGTGAAGGAAGAAGTGGGGGAAGGGGTGACAACAGAGAATGAACAGTATAAGGGCTCCTTTCCTTGCCATTTTCCACAGAGACTGCAGGCTACCCCACAATAATCTGCTGCCTAGAATGCAGACACATCAGTGGGCCATTTTGGGCCATGAAGCTGAGGCTAGAACCCCAACAGGGCAGGGAAACTACAGTAAGCCTGATCCCCAAAGCCACAGGGCTGCTGCCCCAGCCCAAGACAGCTACCATTAGGATTATTACATGAGAGACCCAAAGTAGCGGTGTCTTAGGGCTGCCAACCTGGCCCCACCCAAACTATTACAGCCCTCTGTGGATTTTGAGAAAGGCCACATCCCCATCTTAAAGGAAGCTTTAAGAGCTTACTGCATGTTTTTACAGTGGTCCACAGTGGTCTAGTCCCCTTCCTGTCTAGGACTCTCAGCCTTGTGATTGCTCAAAACAGCTATAATCTTGCTCAGAGAAGCTCTCTTCCAGGACAGGAGTCCTTCCAGTGCTCCTTGCAAGCTACTAGTGTCAGCCCTGAGCAGGCCCAGCAGGCTGGGGCAGGAGGATGCTACAGCTCTCTTTCTCTCCTCCCTGGCTGTGCTCTCTGTCCTGCTCTGGTATTCTCCTCACCATGGCTACCACTTCTCTGCCTTGGACAGCCCATGGGAGGGCAGTTGCTGGTAAGAATCACTTCCTCCTGGGTCCTGAGGTGAGAAGAGATGGCTCACCATACAGCACCATCTCACTTCCTGTGTGGCTACATTAAGCTTCCCTCTGGAAGCTTATGAGCAGTGGTCCCTGCTCACACCCCATGGAGTGTTGGATGCCCTGGACATGATGGGAAGTGGGGGAGGGGAGATGAGGGAGGAGCATGAGGTATATACAATTTGTATGAATTACTGATAATCCTATTTTGTATTGGTATTTCTTCAGGTTACAAAGAAATTTCACGTAGAGTTTCACTCCATCTGAGAAGTTGGGAAGAAGCAGTTTTCATTCCCATCTTGCAGATGAAGAAACTGAGTTTTAGGGGGATAAAGTAACTTACCCAGTGACATGTAACTGGTAGCCAATCAGGCTAAGAATAGGACCCAGTTTCTAATATTTATGCCAGAGAGTCTTCCCCTTGTCCCAGAGAGCTCCACGTGATTACAGAAAAACTCCCCTTCCTTAGTGAGTATTTTATGAAGTGAAACTTAAAAAATTTTGCCCTTCTCCTTCCTCCCTGTCCTGGAACAGAGATAAAGTAGTTGTCAGGTGGATACTTCGTAGGCATACAGTCAGGAAGTCAGAAGCCACCCAACTTTATAAGTGACAGAGACAGTATCAGAGAGCTTATCTAGCTGTTTCTGGGCTGTGCTTTATAACAAAGTGTGGAGGTGTGTATAGCATGTGTGTTGTGTAAGTGGTGGTGGGTGGATATATGACGTGTGTCTGTGATGTATAGTATGTGTGTCTGTGTGGAGTAGTGTGTGTGTGTTGGTTGTGTTCACTTGAGGGCATGGGGGATAGGTGTGTAATGTGCATGACATATGATTGTGTGTGTGTGAGGGGTCTGTGTGGTATAGTATGTGTGTGTATATGTGGTGGGTGTCTAGGTGTGTTGTGTGCACTGTGTAATGATTCCTATGTGTGAGTATATGTGGTGGGTCTTTTTGAGTCTGGTGATGTCCTGGGTGTGGATGTGTGTGTGGTGGGTATATTTTTGTGTGTGTGGCTGGACATGTGAGTCTGTGTGGTATAGTGTGCATGCATGTATAGTGAGAATGTATGAATGTGTGTATGTGGGGAGGGCAGGTCTGGAACTGAGGGAGCAGAGGGAGGAGACCCATATCTCCAGCAGCACATGCGTCGTGGCTCATGGCACCTCAGGCACTGGCCCCGGTGTCACTGCCTACCTAGATAAGCATGCTCGGTGGAGGCCTGTTTCAATATGTCAACTGGGGCTCCTTTTGTTGTAAACAAGGCCCAAATGCTTGATGGAGACCTGGATTTCACACCAGCCCAATCCCCAGCTGCAGATCCCCACTGGGCTGTGCCAGTTGCCCAGAGCGCCAGTGGGAACTCCACCCACAGAAGAGCCTCCTCCAGCCCAGGACGGGGAGAAGCCACCCCTAGCCTGACCCTGAATAGCCATGTCAGCAACTCTCTGTCCTCCCCAGCCCTGAAAAAAGTCAAAACTAGTGCCTGATGCCAGGATTCTAAAAACTTAAATCCTTTGGTGGGGAGGTCTGGTGGCTTCCTCAGCTGTCGTCCTCTCAGGGAGGCCTGCGGGACCTCCCTCTGTCACACTGCAATGCCACCGTCAGCCCTCCACCCCACCAGACTCCTGCCTGCTCAAGGGGGTCCCTTTTCTCTCTCTTTTTTTAAATGGCACTTATCACCTTCTAACATTCTGTATAATTTACTTAATTTGTTTACTCCTTGTCTCCCTCACTAGAACATATGCTTCACGAGGCAGGGGTCTGTGTTCTGTTTCTCTAGGTGCCTGGAGGAGTGAGTGCATGACATTTAGAAGGTGCTCAAAAATAAGTGTAGAAGGAAGAGAGGGAAGGAGAGAGGGACTTAACCCCAACTTGCTACCTGGGCTTAGGCCTATGGGAAGGGGTATAGGAGAGTGTTCCCTCCCCACTGCTGTCCTCCCGTTTACTACCTGGGGACAGCCAGAGGCCAAAGGCCAGAGGGCAGCCTCTGAGCTGCAGATGGGAGGCCTGTCAACTTTCCAGCCACCTGGCCTGATGGGAAGGCACAGCTGGTGGGGGGAGGGGCGGTGCGAGCAGACTGGAAGAATGTGTTCAGTTTCTGGGGACAGAACTACTGGCTGGGGATGGACTTAATTTAGCTCCAGTCTGGTGAGGTAGACAGATTAATACAGATCAGTGCAGTTCTTTCCCTGGGGCTGGGGGCTGTGGCTGGGAGGCAGGGTTTGGTTCATGTGTGTTACTGGCCACGGGGGCCTGAAGCCAGGCCGGGAGGGGAGAGAGGTAAACATGCCCTTGGGACAATCATTCCTCCAGGAGGACAGGACATCTGGACTTCACCTGCCTGGACCACAACAAGCCAAAAGAGTCAGTGAGCTCATCTTCCCTCAGCTAGGGCTCGACAACCTGCATGCCCCTTTCACAGGTATGATCTCATTTGGGCCCCACAACCACCTGCCAGGGAACTAAAGTTTCCGTTTTACAGGTGGGAAGAGGGAGGCTGAGGGCTGGGGAAAAGTTTGGCAGGGGCAGTGGGGGCGGCTGGAACCCACAGCTCCAGATCCAGCCCCGCTCTTCCATCTCCTGCCCATGTGATGAAAGGAGATGGACACAGCTGTCTGCTTCCCTGGCTGTGGAATGGGCCCACCAGAGAGGCAGGATGGCCCCTCCAAGCCTGCACCCAGGCCCCGTGCTGATATCAGGAAGGCAGAGCACACCCAGGCTGGGAATCAGAATATCCGGGATTGATCCCTGGATCAGCTACAGATTGGGCAAGCTGCCACTGCTCCCTGGAACTCTGTCTGCACCGGGACAACCATGCCCTGTCCAGGTAATGGTGCTCGGGTCAGGTCAGTGAGACTCGGGCATATCTAGGCTTTGTACACATGGACTCCTGTCACTGGCCAGGAGCTTCCAGAAGCTTCTAAGGGAGCTCCTTCTCATCCTTTCTCTTTCCTCCCACCTTCCCTTTCTCCTCCCATCCTCTTATCCCTCAGCTCTGGGCCGTGGGATCTGAATAAAGGCCAAAGCAACTCAGACCTGCTTTTCAGGCCCCCCTGCTCAGCAGCTGCTTCAAAAAGCCACCGTGGCTCCCATAGCAGCTGCCTGGGCAAGCAGGTGCCTCATGTGCTCCTTCACACTCACATAGTCCCGATGAGAACACTGACACTTTATGGGGGGACTCTGTTGGGAGCTCAGCTCATCCCAAGGTTTATGTGAAAATGGCAAGAACTCAGGCTTTCAATAACTTTCACTTCAAAATGGGGCCAATGGTGGAAACAACCCAAGTGTCCAACAATGGACGAATGGATAAATAAGATGTGGTATATCCATCCAATAAAATGTTATTCAACCATAAAAAAGAGTGGAATACTGTTTCATGCTACAACATGGATGAACCTTGAAAACATTACGCTGTGAAAGAAGCCAGTAGCAAAAAGTCACATCTGTGAATCCATGTATTTGAAATATCCAGAATAGGTAAATGCAGGAGACAGAAAACAGATTTAATGATGGCCAGGGGCTTGGGAGGGGGGAGAAGGGGGAGTGACGGCTTAGTGAGTATAAAGTCCCTTTTTGGGGCGATGAAAATGTTTTGGAACTAGATAAAGGTGGTGATTGCACAACATTGTAAATGTACTAAATTGTAACTCTAAGATAGTTAATTTTATGTTACGTGAATTTGACTTCAATTAGAAAAACATGGGGCTAATGCACTAGTCCCATGGTGCCTGTGTCTCCCCTCCCTGTCCAGCCTCTGCTGCCTCCAGACCCCACGACTGGGCCCACCAACACCCCTTCTCTGCTATCATCAGAGCTTCAACCCTTCTTAAATTCCAGGCCAGCCCTTACTGCCAGCAGAGGGTTCTTAAACCACCTCATGCTGAGCTCCCTAGGGCTCCACTAAGCTTAATGCAGCAGTCCCCATTTAGGTGGCACCTACTATATACCAGCCCTTGCCGAGCATTCACAACACCCCTGCGAGGTGGGAACTTCCCCCTCATTTGACAGATGAGATGTGAGGTGCCCAGTGCTGATACATTGCAGCTCTTCTGTGAGTAGCTAGACCTCAGCCCAGTCCCCTTGCACTGCCATATGAGGCCTGCCACTCTCCCCAAAACCACCCCAGATACACCAGTACAAGCTTCCCCTCTGTCCCACTCCTTCAGGCCTGTTTCCAGCTTACTGCTATGCACAAGGCCATGTAGGCACAGAGGCCTCTTAACTGCAGCCTGCAGACTGTACCCTTCGATTTTTAGCCTGGGCAGTGGCTAGAGGACATCCCAACCTTTGGGCAAGACCTGGTCCTCCTGGAATACTAGCCTAGCAGGGCTTGACTCTTCCTTCTAAGATATGATCCCCAGGGCTTTAGAGATGACCAGGTGCACCCAGTTTCACCAAGAAGATCCCGTTGGATATGATTAACTTAGATACAATAAGACTATAGAGAAAGATCCGCCATTCCTTTGCTGAGTCCCTTTGCACTGTCATCTCATTTCATAGCTTCACAAAGTTGCCAGAAGTGGTGTAATGACTTAATAGGCAGCCTCGACAACTAGAATCCCCAGGTTCGGTCCCAGTTCCACCATTTACTTGCTCTGTGACCTTAGACAAGTTACCTAACCTCTCTGAACCTCAAGTTCCTCATCTGAGAGACAACTGCTCTCATTTCACAGGCTTCTTGTGATGACTTGGTTTTCAGCCTGTTTCATGAGAAGGACTCAGAACAAGGTTGCTTCTCAAATTGCTGTTATTATTGCAGTCCCATTTCACAAATCTCAAAGCTAGGGCTCAGAGAGCTGAAGTGACTATCCAAGGTCATCCAGCTGGTGCTAAGGGGCAATTGGGCCCATGACTCTTTCAAGCCCAAACATGGACTTTTGAAGCAGAGGAAAGGGAAGGGGGCAGACCTCCGGGGGATAGGGACACCTAGTTGGTTTTGGAGGAGACCTGAGGAGGAGACCTGGTTTTGGTGGGGACCTGAGCCTGAGGCTCAGCAGAAGGGCAGGCGTGGGTAGGACAATGCCAGAACAGGGGGGTTTCAAAACAGGGGGACAGAGGGAGAATTGAGGTGTCAGGAAGGGGATGGGCCAAGGAAAGTCTGCACAGGCCCCACAAGCAACAAAGGTGTTCTTCTCGCCTAGAAAACAAGACATGACACTGTCCCTGGAAGCAGATCTAGTAGCCAGCCCTGAACCAAAAGCAGCCACCCATGATGGACAGAGGCTTCAAGGGGCCCTAAGCAAGATATAGCTGGTATTGGAGTCAATGTTGCCCCCTGGGCCAGATTCCTGAGCCTTCTGCCCAGATAGAGTCCCCAGGGGTCTCTAGCATCTCCTCAGGATCCCTTGTCCAACAGCCTCATCTGACAGATCAGGAAACTGGGGCCCAGAGGGGATATAGGTGACTTGCCCAGGATCCCATTGCAGAGCTGTGTTGGGACCCAGATCTCATTCCCTGTCCAACACTCCTTCATTGCACCATACTGAAAACCTAGATGGGAGGGACAACAGGGAGCTCCTGGGACCTCGTAGTGTGAGACTGAGGTCCCGTAAGCCCTCAGGTCCCCAGTCTCTACCCCCGGACTTTCCCCTGGTCCTGTAATCCCACCATTAGAGGCAAGTTTCCTGGGGGACTGGCCCAGTGGTGCGTGGTTAAGTGCACACGTTCCATTTCGGCGGCAGGGTGTTTGCCAATTCAGATCCCAGGTGCGGACATGGCACCACTTGGCAAGCCATGCTGTGGCAGGCGTCCCACATAGAAAGTAGAGGAAGATGGGCACGGATGTTAGCTCAGGGCCAGTCTTCCTCAGCAAAAAGAGGAGGATAGGCAGCAGATGTTAGCTCAGGGCTAATCTTCCTCAAAAAAATTAAAAAAATAAAAAATAATAAATAAATAGAGACAAGTTCCCTGGGAGTAAGGGACAACGGTTCATGTTCGGAGTTTGTAATCATAGGAAGAGACTGCGTAGAGTCAACATTACCCTTGAAAACATCTCAGGAGACACCTGGTGGACCCCTCCATGCAGTCCCTCAACACACCCACGAGGGCAGGTTCCCTCCCGCTTTGGCTCAGATCCCCGTTTCTTCAGTGGACGCCGGAAGAAGTAGCCGGCTTGTGTTTCAAGGTTCTGTTTGTCAGGAATCACTCCCAGCATGAAGAGGAAGATGTACCGTGCCAGAGATTGAGGAACCGGCCGAGGGCAACAGACTCAGCCCTCCCGTCACGCTTCAGACCCAGCACATGGGTACAGTGGGGTCCACTGCACTGGCGCAATTGTCCTCTCCTTCTCAGTCTCACTCTCGGCCAAATGTGTTCAGCTGAAATGGCACGTATCCACAACTCCCGTGGTGCTCGGGATCCAGGTGGGGGTAAATCGCACAGTTGCCCTGCATGCTCGTGGGCAGGTAACTGGTCTGGTCTTTACCAGACCATGGGGGTGGGTGGAGAAAGCCTGGGCTCAAAAGTCATCAGAACATCAGAAGGTTCAAGTCCTGGCTTAACGGTTTCATATTTCTTTGGACAAGTTAAGTTTCTTGCTCTCTCTGGTTCTCCATTTCTCTATTTGTCAAAGAGAAAAAGCAAGATAGTTAAGGATAAAATGAAACGAGCTTTTCATGTAACAAGCATTCAGGAAATGGTAGTGAGGACACACACACACATGTGCACACACACACACACACACCCCTCTGCTGGGGGGTGGGTGTTGATGGGGACACAGGAAAGGAGAACAGGGGTCCAGCGCCCTGGGAGGTAGTTAGAAGGCATTTAGGGACCTGGGGGGAGGAGGAAGCTGGGAGGGCTTTTAGGTGGGGGTGCCACTGAACCAAGAGGCCCCCCCAAAGTCTGGTCGTGCACTGCTACACTGGGTAGAAGGTGTCTTGGGAAGCCCAGCCAGCCCGAGAGCAAAAGAGTGGACAAAAGTCAAACATCAAAGCTGGGCCCAAGGCTTTCGGCCAAATGAAGAACAGCAGGAAATATGTCTCCAAGTTGAAAAGCTGAAGAAACCCCATGTATCTGAGCTCCCTGAGGCTTCGGAGACCTGGACTGAGAGCCTGGGAACCTTCTGGATTCCGTCCAGACCCCTGACTAGCCCTACTCGACTGTCTACTTGACTCCTGTCCGGGGAAGAGAGGAGAGAAAATGGAGGCAAGGAAGGGGAAGCTGCGCAGCTGTTCCTGAGCCAGCCGAGGGCCTCGGAAATTCGAGCCGAGCAGCAGACTGCCGGCAGGCAGGAGAGGGCGTTTTGGAAGCCTACTTCTGAGGCTTTGATCCAGCCTCACCAGCAGCCTTGGGATTAGCTCAGCAGCCTTCTCTGAGCTCTGAACATCTGCAGCCTGGAGTCCACTTCCCTCTCTCCCAGCCCTGTGGGGCAGCCCTCTGTGATGGTGGAAGGGGGAGCAGACAGCTGCAACCTGGAAGTGGGGGTAGAAGGGGCACCTGGCTGGCCTCAGACATGGGGATTAGGACACAGCAATGGTACAGGAGCTGCCTGGGGCCTCATTCCAGAAATGCCTTCTCCTTCCCCCATTTTGTGAGCCTGAAGGAGATGGGGTGAGGAGGAAAGGAAGGGAAATAACGTCTGTAAAGGCCCAGTAGATACCAGGGAGATGCTGGACACTTTGCCTAATACCTATAACTAGCTCAAGGTTGGTCTTATTATTTCCATCCTTCATTTGAGAAAACAGGCTCAGAGAGGTTAAGTAACCTGCCCACAGTGACCCACTAAGTTAGTAGTAGACCCAAGATAAGAAACCCCAGGTCAATCTAATTCTAAATCCCCATCTCTCTCTTTATCCAGGGCCCAAAGTGTTAGGACCAGACAGGTCAGGATGGAACCCAAGGGTGGGGCTAGCCTTGTTTGCCTGCCCAAGGCTTACTGCAATCATTGCCTGCATCACTGAGGAGGAGGGAAGAGGCAACAGGCTTTGCCAATTGCTCCTGGATCATCATGTCCAGGTCTCATGCCACACTGTGTCCAGAAGAAAAGATCAGGTGAGAAGTCAGCAAACCGGGTAATAAGAGGCTCAGCTGAAAAGACTGGGGATATCTAGTTTAGAGAAGACTTAGAGGAGGCTGGGTTGTCACTTGCCCTAAGCAGACTAGCTTGCTCCGTGGGACTGATTCAGCCAGGATAAGACTAGGTTTTGCTAGAATAATGACCACCCCCCAAATCTCAGTGGCCTACACAACCAAGGCTTGTTTGTTGGTCACATCCCATGTGCAGCACAGGTCAGGAAGGAGCTTTGCTTGTTCTAGTCACTCAGAGAGCCAAGCCAAGTGAGTTTCCTCCAGACATGAGCCCCCCAACCACTACAGCATAGGAAGGAGGTGAACTGCACACAGGCTTTTAATTAATTTTATTTCTTTAATATCAATTATATTTCTTCTTTTTACTTTAAGATTTTTTTTTCCTTCTTCTCCCCAAAGATCCTGGTACATAGTTGTATATTCTAGTTATGAGTGCCGCTGGTTGTGCTATGTGGGACGCCACCTCAATGTGGCCTGATGAGCGGTGCTAAGTCCGTGCCCAGGATCCGAACCAGTGAAACCCTGGGCTGCCGAAGCAGAGCGAGCAAACTTAACCACCCGGCCACGGGGCTGGCCCCCGCACAGGCTTTTAAATCTTCACATTTCATTGTCTGAAGGAAGTCCCATGGAAACACCTAACTTCAGGGGGCCAAGAAGTACAATCCCACTCAGTGCCCAGGAGCAGATGGAAGTGTTTGACAGGCAGCACTCATGACTATCTCAGGGCCCAAGTGGGTAGCTGGGCGATGGGTGAATGTGTTAAGAAGTCGACTTTAAGTCCATTTAAGCATGACTTTCCTATGGAAATAGTGAGAATCTGCCATAGGGGAGTACAAGCCAGGCTGGATGCGTACAGTGCAGGAAGGTGGTAGAAGAGACTCCTTCATCACCAGGATGATGGGAGATGGCCTGTGTGGCAGCAAAGGGCAGTGGCTGTTAAGAGCAAGGGCTCTGGAGCCAGAGGTGCCTGTGTTTAAATCCTATTCTCTCTTATTTAGCTGTGTCACTTTGTGCAGATTACCAAACATCTCTGGGATCCGGTCTCCCTCTATGTTTATGGCAGATTGTTGTGAGCATTAGAGATAATCAATGTAAAGCCTATAGCACACCGTGCTGGCCCACAGGAAGCTCTAATCAAGTCAGTTTCTCTTGTTCTCATTCCTACTCAAGATCCAGCGACCTGCCCTTCCTGGAATCCTTGGCGGCATCCCTTCCTGGGCCTTTCATATCCCTAAGACATTAGTCAGTGGCCAGGTCAGATTTGGGAGAGTTCTTTGCACTGGCCAGGCAGACTGGTCTCCAACCACTGTGGCCTAGTCTGTGGAGGTAGAGCGCTTTCTGGGACTATCTCTAACCCACCCTCTACTTCCCAATATATTTCCCCCGCCTCCTGCCTCCAAGCCTGAGTGGAAAGCAGTTGCTTTCTTCAGCTCATCCCCAAATCTTCCCTGATGTCCATTGACATAATTACTGACTCTATGAGTCTTCCTTTTCCACAATGTCCTATAAATGGAGTCATATAGGATATGGCCTTTCTGTTGCCTCTTGACTGATCTACTTTATCCAGGTTGGGCTGTTTTAGATGGGAGATTCCTCTATCTCCTCTCTCCCTTTCTCCTGACCCAGCTATAGCATCCGCACTTGTTCCTGGGTTTCTATCTTTGTAACTCTAATTGATAAAGTAGACCTTCAGCTGTTGACAGTATCCCAAAGGTTCCGCACTTTCTCAGACAAAGCTATCAGTGTTCCCATAAGCTCTAAAATGACTGTTAGAGACATCGGCAGGATGTGTGGCAAAGTGAGGGGGGTGTGTTTCAGAAGCGGTGCTGCAGGAGCATAGAGAGGAGGAGGAAGTTAACAGAGGCTTTCTGGAAGAGGCACGGTTTGAAATGAGCCTTGTCCACTTACTTCTCCTGGGGCTGCTACCAGTCCACCCATGCTCTGGGTCTGTAAGCCCTGACCTGCAGTACCTGACTTCAGACACCAGGGGGAGGATGACTGGCTTTGTGGGCCCACCTCTGCTCAGACAGAAGGCAGAGGCTCAGCTTTCCCCATCCCGTTCCTTTGAGCAGGTGGAGGAGGAGCTGACGCTAGATTCTCAGCTCTCAGCTCTCTGCCCCAACAGAGGCTGGAATCCATGAATACTGTCTAAACTGTAGTGTCCAGGCCTTCTGTTCATTGGTACTGCCTCATCTGCACTCCAGGTTCTCAAAGTGAATCCGCTTGTTAGAAGAGTAGATTCCTGGGCCCTGCTCCAGACCTCTTGTCAGGAGATGGGGCCCAGGAATCCGCATGTTTGATACTCAGCCCACATTCCTCTCATATGCAGGAAAGACCGAGAAGCTCAGGTTCAAGGCTTTCCATGATCTTAGCCTGAAAACCTCTTTATCCTTTTCTCTCCTATCTTCCATAGCAGTTCCCAGGTAAAGGGTCCATAATTTGGGGAAATATGGCATATTTGATTCATAGAGATTAGCATTTCACATGCAGTTAATGCATGTTAAAAGCCCTGTAGTAAAGAAGCCATAAAAAGGTATGACTTTGTTAAACATAACATTCCCCAAATTATTTTACAGGGAACTCCCTTTTGCCATGTTTAGCACCTACTTACACCACAGGTGGCACACCTTGAGAATGGTCTCCCTGACTACTGTCAGACCTGACTGGACTGTTTTCTCCACTGTCCCTGCAAACATTATGCACTTGGCCACTTCTATACCATGTCCTAAATCTCATCTAGACACACAGGCCTAAACTAACCCCTTCTCCTCTAGGAAGGCTTCCCAGATCTCTGTAGCACACCCCGCCTGGGACTTCTCGGGGCTCCAACCTCAAATAACTCTCCTTTGTATCTCATTTTTTGTCACTTACTGGATGCTCAGCTCCAACCATCTTAGTAACACGAAACCTCTTCCCTCCCTTCATTCTTGAGGAGAAGTACAGACACAGGCCCTCCTGGACAACATCTCCAAGAGAAGAAAAGACAACAAGACTCATTCCAGCACCCCACAAACCAACCCATTCCATAGCCCAAGCCCCAGCAGGCTGGCCTTGGTCCCTTCCCGGCTCTCCATCTCAACAATCAACTCTGCCTAATGCAGGCTGCTAGCTCACTGGTCATTGCCCTGGGCTGGTCTCCAGAGCAACGAAGGTAACTGCATGTGCTCACAGAGGACCAAAAGTCACTGCAGCTAAAGTCCGTGCTTCAGCCATTTAGCCCAGTGGTTCTCAGGCTGTTGGATTTCAAAGGCCTGTAAGCAAACTCAACCTTGCTCCTCAATTTGGAGGGCCAAATAAAGTTCCCAACTTTTTATTTTGCCAAGAAGCCTATTAAAATATTATCTGATCTGCACAGTTTTTCCAAAATCTAGTTCCTGGAGCCTTTGAATAGGAACCTCTCATCATTTTATGAAATAATTTTAACACAGATTTTAATATCAATATTTTAATTTTAATACTAAAGGAAGAGGAACAGACTGTCAGATAAGGAAAAGTCTCCAACATTAATAACTTTAACTTTATGAGACGTTCACTATATTGTCAATTTTTCTATTTTACATAAGTAAGTGAAAAATTGACCACAAGCCATCTTGTGTCCTTGGGCCAGGGTTTGCAGCACAAGGCGATGTGAGCAACTGGTTCAAGCACAGCGTCATCCCAGGGGCTGTGGTATGAGAGCAATACTAAGGCAGTGCAGGAGTGGGCTTTTAGGACATATTTCATGTAATATCAAGGCTTGCCATTTAAAATGAAAGGGAGATATTATTGTCATTGTTTTCTATATTTTGTCCTCATGCTATTCCAAGGATTGAGAGCTTAACAAAATTTAAGAAAATAATACTATTTATACACGTAGTATCTCCTGTGAGGCTTGAGACAGGCCTAGAGTCTGTGGGCAGTTTTAGGCCCCCTGCCCTTTTGGCAAAATGGTCAGAATGGTGAAGAACAGGAACCTGCAAGGTGGAAGGAACAAAGGGAGGATTTGGAAGTGCAGTCTACAGAAGATAAACCCCAAGAAAGTCATGATGCGACCGTCCTATGTCTGAAGGACTGGCCCAGGAAGCAGCAAGCTGCCTGACAGTCTAAGACCCTAAAGAAAAGGGGTAGGCCCAAGGGTGAGAAATTAATGAAAGGTAAATTAAGCTTAATAGAGGAAATAAGTTCTAGGATCAGAGATGCCTAAATATGGAAAATGAGATTCTCATTACTGGACACAGAGGTTGGACAGTCATTAGTCTGGGAAGTGATGGAGAGGATTACTGCATTTAAATAAAAATAATAAAATTAAAAAGAAATCATGAAAATAATAATTTTATGTTTGTAGTACCTAACATTTTTAACAAGGTGTTTTGACACAGTTGAGTTTTTAAACAGTCTTGAGAGGTAGATAAAAATTATTCTGACTTCAGGTTCAAGACGGCAGATTGAGGGGACACAGCAGTGAACACAACAGATAAAAATGCCTGCCCTTGTAGATCTTACAATTTAGAAATTCCATAGATTTTATATTATCCTTGAGACACTGGAAGAACTTAGGGATAAGGCAAAATAAGACAATGCAAGGAAAAAAGAAAGGCAATTATAAACTCCAAGAAAAAAAAAGGCAAGAAAAACAATAAAGACAATATAATTATAGCACGCTTTACATAGTAAACAATATTTGTGCCATCGTAAGAATATAAACACTGTTTTTGATTTTTAGAAACAACTTGCAGACAAAGCATAGAAACAGTGATGATGAAAGACAGAATATCAGTGTTAACAATCTTGACAATATCAAAACAAATGTATAGTCAATGGAATACTTGAGTTAGAGGAGGAGGGGCAATGAAATAAAAGGTGGAGGAGTTAGCCTAATTCTCAGAGTTGTTGAGGTACTGAATAGAGTTGACAGAACAAGGAATAGAAGTATACGTACATTGTTTAAATGTTCAAATGTACCCAGTAGAAGACATAGATAGATAGATAGATAGATAGATAGACAGATAAAACAGAGAGGAAGAGACAAAGGAGGGAGTTTATGTGAACTAAATTCTCGTATTTTATACCTTGGAGTCAACAGATTACCTACGGACTGTAAATCAAGAAATGGATGTATAGGCATAGTATTTAGAGTTCAGAGGCTAAACATCTAAATAAACAAAAATATAAATGGTTAAAAGAGGTTACCTTGGGGAACTGAGTCAGGGATAGGGAGAGTTGGACCCAGAAACTTGTTTTTCATCACACATGTATGTAACATTTCTTGGTTTTTAAAAAATACAATGTAATATATTATTTTCATGGGTTTTTTAAATTAAAATCTTTCTCCATTAAATAGATGAAGAAACTGAGGCCCAGAGATGTGAAGTGACTTTCCTTAGGTCACAATGGCAGGAAGAGGAAGGACTAGGAATGAATGCCATATCTCATGACACCAGCTCCTCTGAGTTACATGGGGCTCCTCCAAATAACCTTGAGAGTTCCTTCTCATGCTGTTTCTATACTCACTGTTCCTTCAAGCTGCTATGCCTTTTTACTTGCTCTTTTCTCTGCCTGTGATGTCCCGCCCAACTTCTTTCCCTGGCATGTGCCTGTTCATCTTTTACGACCCAGCCCTATGTCAATTCCTCCATAACTGTGACTCTCTCTTTTGTCCGCCTCCCATACTCTGCCCCCATGTCTGTTGTTTATTTATGATCCCACTGGATCACAAATATTTGGCAATCCACGTCTGTCCATCTTACAGTCTCATTTGCTAGCCTCAAGGCAGAGGTTTATGGCTGATTCAACATTGTACCCAAGCTCTTGCACCAATGCCTGCCACTGGGCATTCAAAAGTGTTTAGGGAACTTGTGAATGGGTGGGGCGCAAGTGTCTCTGACTCTAAGATTCTGGGCTGGTGGCCCAAGGCCCCAAACCCTGGCCACAAGCCTGACAGCTGTGGAGGAAGCTGCTCCATCAGGTCAAACTCATCCCTAAATGACTCCCCAACCCCCTTGCCTTCATATTCTGTCATCCTCTTGTTTTCCTGTTCTCCTCTCGCATCCCAAGACTTATCTGCAAATCTCAGCACTTCCAAAAGGCATTCTTTAAAAGCCAGTGGAGCCTTCCATCTGGACAGAATTAAGTCACTGACAGAGTTATGTCCCCGAGTCAGCAGGGGCTGGAGGAAGGCTTTGGGGAAAGGATCAGACCTTTTCTCTGTAGAGGAACTAACTCAAAAGAAAAATAACGTGCTGGTGAGAGCTGCCCAAGGCGGTGGGAACAGGGAGATGGATGGATTGAGCAGCTCTCACTAGACATATATCCACAGGCAGGCTTTCAGAGGCTTCAGGCCTCTGTTTTCTCACCTGGATGATAGGAGGGGTGATGCATGCTTCGTGGTGGGGGGATTAAACGAGACAAAGCGTGAGGAGGTGTTCAAAGCAGTCCTGGCGCAGAGTGGGTGCTCAGTCTACATGTGAACCCTCCTTCCTCTCTACTTCTTTTTTCCTTTTGCTCAATTTTTGTTTTTATTTTTATCACAGTTATCCACAGACATAGTTAAAGAGGCAAACTGTTCGTTTGTTACAACAAAAACTAGTTTCCCATCCTGTCCTCACTATTTTTCCCCAGACGCAGCCACATTCAACTCTTTTTAACAATTATTTTGATATTTACTTCCATATTTCAAAATAACTTGCTCATAATGATACTTTTTGAGTTCGCCTTTTGAAGGACATCTTGGTTGCTTCAAGTTTTGGCAGTTATATGAATAAAGTTGCTGTAAACATTCATGTGCAGGTTTTTGTGCAGCCATGTTTTCAACTCATTTGGGTGAATACCAAGGAGCATGATTGTATGGTAAGCCTGTGTTTAGCTTTATAAGAAACTTCCAGACTATCTTCCCAAGTGGCTGTACCATTTTGCATTCCTACAGCCGTGAATGAGAGTCCTGTTGCTCCGCATCCTCACCACTATTTGGTGTTGTCACTGTTTTGGATTTTAGCCATCTAATGGGTATGTATTGGTATCTCATTATTTTCATTTATAATTCCTAACACTGTATGATGTTGAGAATCTTTTCATATGTTTATTTGCCATCTGTATATCTTCTTTGAGGAAGTATCTGTTCAGATCTTTTTCCTATTTTTTAATTGGGTTGTTTGTTTTCTTGTTCAGTTTTAAGAGTTCTTTGTATATTTTAGATACAAGCCTTTATCAGATGTGTGTTTTGCAAATATTTTCTCTCAGTCTTTGGCATGTCTTTTCATTTTCTTAATGTACTAGACTTTTATCCTTATTATATGTTTAATTTCTAAGAGCTCATTTTCATTCTCTGGATGTTCTTTCTTATAGTTCCTTCTTTTTGTTTCATGTATGCAATAATTCTTCTCCCAAAAATTATTCATGATAATTTTCCTGATGTTTTCTTCTCCCTGCACAGCCTCTGTTTCTTCCAAGTTGCTTTTTTTCTTAGTAGAAGTTTTCCTCAAACAACTCTTGGCTGTCTTCTTGTCTGAGGAAGACACCAAAATCTGACTGGATGCTGTGTGTGTTGTGAGGGTGGGTGCTGGATCTTGGTGACTTCTCTCTTAGGTAATCAGGCCAAGCATTTTGTTAGGGAGCCTGCCTACATGGTCCTTGCCTGGACCTTATAAGCCTGGCTGCTAGTAGATTGAGATTGGAGGGGGTGAAAAAGACTGGAGTTTTCAACATTTAGTAAGTAAACTTAATCTCTCTCTCTCTCTTTTTTTTTTTTTAAGGAAGACTAGCCCTGAGCTAACTACTGCCAATCCTCCTCTTTTTGCTGAGGAAGACTGGCCCTGAGCTAACATCCATGCCCATCTTCCTCTACTTTATATGTGGGACGCCTACCACAGCATGGCTTTTCCAAGCAGTGCCATGACCACACCCAGGATCCAAACCAGCGAACCCCGGGCCGCCGGGAAGCGGAACGTGTGAACTTAACCACTACACCACTGGGCCGGCCCCTAATCCCTCTTTTTAATAGTCCACACTCATCTGGGCCTGCTCTCTCTTTGTCTGGACATCCTTATTTTATTCTCTCCAGATAATGAATCTTCAAGCTTCTGCTGAGATAGAGAACAGACAGTCCCTTACCAGTGTAGTGACAGAGGAAATGGATCTGGGGGTTAAACTTCTTCTTAGAGTTTTTTTGGCATAATATATTGAGTTCATTCCAAAGGGAAAATTTCATTTTCCCCTTGTGTTTTAATATGCTACAAGAGTAACGTCTAACATCTTTTTGTGTCATTTGTGGACTTAAATTTTGAAATCAGAAGTGGTGATACTACATGTATATGTATTTACATTTAATAATCTCTTTTAATTAGACTGGGATCAGATGATCTTTAGAGAAAACCCACAGAGGTATAATGCCATTCTCATCACATTATATCAAGAGTACATAATATTAACATGGCTTATTACTGATGATAACTTTGATCACCTGGCTGTGGTACTGTTTGTCAGGTTTCTCCACTGTAAAGCAAGTCTTTCCACCCCCAGACCTCCCATACTGTAATCTCTGGAAGGAAGTCACCGTGTGCAACGCATATTTAAGGACTGGGGTGTTATGTTCCACCTCCTTGAAGGCAGAGTATCTACATAAATTGTTTGGAATTCTGTATAGGAGATTTGACTATTCTCTTCTGTTCAATCATTTATAGAATCATTATTTATATCAGTAGCAACTCATGGATGCTTATTTTGCACTTTGAGTTACAATCCAATACTACTTTGTTTAGTTGGTCAAATTGTTCCAACTTTGGCTATTAGGAGCTTCTTCAATTGACTCCTGTGTTCTTTGACATGCCCTCATCATTGTGTGTGTATGTGCGTGTGTGTGTGTACTGCCTTACTTTCTGGCTGTATGAGATGCTCCAGACTCATTTGTATATTTCCTGCTCCAGTGGTAGAATCAGCCCTTTCTCCAAGGAGCCCTGGTTCCTTTTATTGAGGAGTGTATTACAAACCAAGATCTGAGTACTAGGTGTGCTCATTGATATTGGGATTGATTCTAGGCTTACTCAGCTGATAGAGCAAAAAATATGTGTGTATACTAAGCCGTGTATGTACACATATCTATAAATATTTCTATATGCAAGCATCTATATGATATCCATATTAAGTGAAATATGAATTCATACTGTTACTTCCCACTTTAATCCATTAACGAATGAATCATTCTAGCCTCTTCTCCTAATTTGTAACCTCCCACTCCAACAGTGAGAATCCATTTACATAACTGTTCAAATCCACTATCCATGTATAGCAGTATCGGAATTGTTAACCTGTACTCCCATGGAAAGGAATTGGAGTACAACTATAGCACAGTGGTTATGTACGCTTTCTTTTAGTTTAGTCTTATTTAATTTCCAAAGTTACTTAGATGAACACCATTTCCCCTCATTCCCTTCAATCAGGTTCATTCATATATTTGCAATTACAGTTAGGCCTTTTTGTCACATTCTGCATTCTATCCTGGGATCCAATGACTTCCTAAATGACTTTAAAAAATTTTTTGCACATGTTAAGTTTCATTCTTTATGCTATAAAGTTCAGTGGTTTTTAACAAATGCACTGTTACATACAAAATAGTTTCACAACCCAAAAAAATCCCCCAGACTTTACCTATTTGCCCTCCTCCACTCCCTGGCAATCACTGATCTTTTTACTTTCTCCATAGTTTTGCCTTCTCCAGAATGTCATATATTTGGAATCATACAGTATGTAGCCTTTCCAAACTGGCTTCTTTCACTTAGCAATATGCATTTAAGATTCATTCATGTCTTTTCACAGCTTCATAGCTCATTTCTTTTTAATCATTGAGTAATATTCAATTGTACAGACATACAATTTTGTTTGTTTATCCGTTCACTTATTGAAGGACATCTTGGTTGTGTCCAGTTGGGGAAATTATGAAAAAAGCTGCTATAAACATTTGCACACAGGTTTTCTTTATGTGGGCATAAGTTTTCAAATCAGTTGAGAAATTAAACAGAATTTTGACCAATCATTCTCTTTTTTGGCTCCCCCTTCACAATCACTTCCAGAGGAAAGGAGTGTTGCCTGTTCCTGAGCCTTTGGGGGTCCTCCAGTGTCGACTGACTTGCTTCATGGCTCTCTGCCTTCACATTTGTGACTCAGCTGTCTCTGGTCTGCTCAGTCACACTCTTCCATTACCTTTCCAGCCTGGAAAATCATGTCGCATAATTCCTTCTCCTAGGCCCATTATTTTTGTGGATTTATACATTTTCTTGACCATTTATTGCCCTTTTAGGGGAATGGAGTAAAAACTAGTGTCCATTTTCAACCCACCAACTTCAACCAGAAGCATCACCCTTTCCTTCCTCAGAGGCTGAGATTTGGTCACCTGGAGATGGACTGGGGAGAGTCAGCATTTGTAAAGTCATGGCTGCTGTGACTCCAGTCATGTGAGAAGACCCTCTGTTCCAAATCTCTCTCCCAGTGCCTGTCCCAGGCAGGGCCTCAGTCCCAATCCTTTATGGTCTCTTTCTTAGGGCTTTAAAGGCCCAAACCTATTGAGAAACAAGGGTCATTGGCTCAACATTCTGAGCTGGAGGCCTCAGAGCAAGGTCATGTCTGGATATGGCTCAGCCTGGGGAAATGACAGACATGGTAAGCAGGGGGAAGGGGCAAAGACAGTAAGAATCCCATGAATAAACTTGACACTAAACATTTTCTAGTCTCCATTTGGCACATCCACCCTCATCTCCCTCACAGAGTCTTGCAGCAAATCTTCTTGGCCATTGATTTGTCATTGAGTGGAATCACCTCCCTCTGACCACCTCTAATATCTTTTACCCTTATCTCCTCACTACCCAGACTGCCTTCTCCCTGGGTGATTCCATCCATTCACTGCCCTCACTTGCAGCTGTAGCCTAAGCACTCCCTAGTTATAGCTCCAGCCACAGTCTCCTTCCTGAACTCTAGCTGAGTAGAGATGCTTTGCCCTCAATGCACCACAGATGTCATAACCATGAGTACTCTGTGCCATGCCTCCCCTCTTCAGATCAGAGCCCATCATCTAGTTTGTTCTTTTTAAGGATTAGTCCAAGTTTCTGGTTCACTTATACATCTTCTTCTTGCTTTTAGGAACTGTTATGTATTTATTTGGTAGCTTTTAAGTATCTTTGTTATAATTGTTTTAGGTCTTTGGGTGGGGGGCAAGACAGCTGTGTGACTTGAAACTTGGAAGAACATGTCTCTCTTTTCCAGCAGTTCATTTTGGAACGGCCTCATGGTATTCCTTCAACCCCTAAACCATCTTACGATGAGTGGAAGTCTGCCTTTTTTGGAGAAGGATGTTTCCCAGCCTCTTACGAAAACGCAGTTTAGGGTCTCACAACCACTCAGAAGTTTTTCTCAGAGTTTATTTTAACCTTCATTCTTTCTCCTATGTCATTGGAGCTGACCCCTCAGTGAGGTTAAGAGCAGCTTCCCAACTTTCTGGTTTCCCCTTTGAAAAATACACTAGAGGTTTTGTTCCCATGGGAAGGATGGGATGAAAATCTGGTTCCTAGGATGACTCCATGGCTATATAACCAATTACCAGGGGTTTATATAATGTTCTCACTGTCCCTAGGCCTGTGTCGGTGAACCTTCACTGCTTACAGGATAGAGCCCACATGCCTCATCCTGTAAGTAAAGCCACTCGGCATCTGCAGCATTACATTATCTTGGGGCTATAAAGAGTCGGTAGGGCACAGAGGTGAGGAGTGTGGGCTCTGCAGCCAGACCACCTGGCTTCTAAGCTAACTCTGCCACACACCTGCCATGAGACTTTGGGCAAGACTTTAACCTCTCTGAGCCTCAGTTTCCTCCTCTGTAAATGGGTAAGTGATGGTAATGATACTCAGTGTCTCATAGGGTTTTTATGACCATTAAATGAATTAGTAAATGAAAAGGGCTCAGAACAGTGTCTGGTGCTCAGAAAGTGCTCTGTAGGTTAGCTACTTCATTATCTCCCCACATCCCAAGATAGACCCTCCTCTTCAGTCAGACTGGACCGCCCTGTTACCCCTCCAAGTCTCAACTTTTATTCTCCAGAGTCTTCAAAGGCACAGATTAAATCCTCTTCCTTCTTCTATTATCAATGACAACAACCATTTATGGAACATTTGCTACATGCTAGCTACTTCTCAAATTTCTTTTTTAGTAAAAAACTCAACAATAACCCTGAATGGCTGGTAACATCACTCCTATTTTATAGATAAGGAAATGAAGACTTGGAAAAGAAAAGTAAGTGGCTCAAGCCAGTTAATTGCTAAGTGGCAGAGCTGAGAGTTTAACTCCATCCATCTGACTCTGCCTTCCATGCAGCCTGCCTCTCCCTGTCCTGGTATCAAACATTTACTGTCAGCCACCCAGCCTGCAAGTTCAGGTTTGGGGTTCTCCATGTAGTAAATTATATCACTCACAATGCTTTTGGTTGCAAGTAACAGAGAACCCAACTCAAGCTGGCTTAAACCAGAAACGGAATTTGTTGTTCACAAAAGTGACATGTCTAGAGGAAAGGCAGACTTCAAGCAAGGGCAGATCCAACAGCTCATCAATGTCTGCGAGGACCCACTTTTCGTTGTTCTCCTGCCTGCCTTCTTCCACAGTCCTGGTCTCATCCTAACACTGGCTCCCACATGGTCTCAGGATACCTGTCAGCAGTAATTCAGGTGCCTCAGGTGAGATTCCCCCCAGATCCTGAGTCAGGAGTGTGAGAATAAGTCATTATTTGGTAATTGATCCCAAGAAACAGGAGTAGGAAAATGGGAAACTGAGATAGAGAAAGGAAACAGCCCATAAAGGGTTATCTAGAAAATTACCTTTGGAAAACTAGAGTGCAATCCCATTGAGGAATTCTGGAACACAGTGTAGAAGCACACCTCAGAGTTTTATCCCACCGAGCAGCCCTGGTACTTCCAGCCTGCCCCAGGAGCAGGCAAAGTGGTCTCTGGCAACAGGGAGAGCCTCAGGACAAAAAGATTAAAATAAAAGAGCAAGAGCTGGCAATGGGAAATGGGACAGGGGATATGGGCACGGGTACCAAGTGCACTTGTTACACCAGGTGTGTGCTTCCTCAGTCATGCCCCCTGGGGTAGGGAGCAATCCCTACCCCATAGCCGCCACACAGTAGTCCTGGGCTGCACTCTGGTTTGTCCTGCTGAGGTCCCATGCCCACACCTGAACTAAAACATGTGTCCAGGCGAACACTCTGCCCTGATTGCCTAAGTCTTCAGGTACCGCCCACCCAGTAACCCATCACTGCGGCAAGAGAGGGTATCATGCTGATGGGCTGAGGCACACTGGGCCTCCTCCCGGTGTTGGGGTGAGGCCAGACCCAGCAGAACTGTATGGCAGCTGTTCCAGAATGCTCAGAGGGTGGGAATGATGCTCAGAAGTAAATGGCAATGTTCATCACATAAGTATTCCCTAGAACAAGAAGAAAGGAATGGAAATAAAGCCTGGAAGAGGAGGAATACAGACACCTGGAAGCTCAGGGCCTGGAGAAGACTTTAAAGTTCACATAGCCTAATCCATCAGTGCTGCTGCCATCCCCTCCTCATCTGTCCCCCAAGCTGACATTCAATCTCAGTTCCTACATTTCCAACAATAGGGAGCCCATTAACTCACAGAGTAGCCCACCTTTGTTCTAGAGACATCTCTAACCACTAGAAACCTCTCAGCATATTGGGTTGGAATCCTCCTTTCTATGTCTTCTCTGGGTTTTCCAGGACACATCTGCTTCATCTGCCTTAAATCTGTGTCCTACAGAGATGTCTAAATAGATTGCATTTCCCCCAAGACTTCTGTGGAACAAACTGACCCCTCCTAGGCCTGACCCCTCAGAGATGATGGCCACAGTAGGGCCACAACATCTGGAGTGAGGGACCAGGGGAGGCCTCAGGGCAGGCCTCTTGGAGCTGGTGGAGCATCAGATGAGTTTCTTCCCTGGAAGCATCGGCCAGCCTCCAGGTCAGCCACAGTTTACTGCTTAGAAACAAATGGCTTCAGTCACAGGGAGGAGCCCCAGTTCCCTAATGGGTGTGTTAATTTGGAGGATGTGACCTCTAGACATATAAACACTCGGCCTATCTCCCACCCCAGCAGCCCCCACAGGAGCTCTGAAGTGCCTGGTGATGGCCACGTGCCCTGTGGCTGTAGTTTCTGACGTCTAGGCTGCTCCCGTATGGCCACACACATACAAGCCCGACACTCACCCCTAGCCCTGACCCCACTCCCACCCTCAAGCTCAGAGGTCTGCAAAGGGAGAGGCAGTACACGACAATGGAAGGAGTCTGAGCTAGAGTCACAAGTCTTCCTGTGAATCCTGCTCCCCTGGGATGAGTGACTTTGCCTCTCAGAACTTCAGTTTCTTTATCTGAAAAACAGGGAAAGGAACTCATTTGCACAGGCACTCTGGGAATGTGAAAGAATCGAGCATATGCTAGGTTCTTAACGAACGTGGGTATCATGGTGCTTTATTGGTGAAGGCTTCTTTTGATGCTCCCCTGATTATCAGAATCTGTTGAGACAATTCCTAACTCCTTGTTCTAGTAACCCTGCAACTTCAAAGGCACCAAATGGTAATTCTTCTCTCATAGAAACACTCCTGAACTCCCGCTTTCCTCCAAGATGCCCTCACATATTGATCAGATAGGCTAGTGGTCCTATCCTCTCCCCAACCTCCAACTTTTATAGACCCTCTAGAAGGCATCTCTACTTCTGTCTTCCCTCCCTCTTCTTGGGAACCATCCCTATCCCATTCACATGTCTATAGAAGGAGCACCTTGCTGGATTCTTACCCATCCCTGGGTCTCCATTGACCTCATGACCTTCCTCATGGTCTAAGCTGGAAGAAACAGAGTTCTTTTCTGGGATCTGCAGGTTGGAAGTGGAAGAATTCTTCCTTCTCCAAGGTGTATAGATTTGGAGCTGCTAGCAGCCATGAGGAAAATGCCAGTTTGCAGTGAAGGAACAAAGCTGACACAGAGAGACTCAGAACAAAAGACACAGCATATTTGAGTCCCTGGGTCAGGGGTTCTTCTGTCTGGAGCAAACTATCCTTAGGATACAAGAGGAATAGCCCATTTTTCCTAGTCTCTTCTGAGGTCCAGCTGAGTGGACTGTGGTTGAAACATTTGACCCAGGTAGAATCAATCCAGGAGCCAGACAGGTCCAATCAGATTGTGTCTTCTAGAACTGGAGCACAGAGTGTCAGGGTCAGATATTAGCCAGTGCTGAGTTCTTGAGGTACATAGATGGAGCCTTCAGGGGCAGTCATGAGGATTCTTACATACATAAGTAGAGACCAAGAGCTGCCCCCATAGCCTGAGGAGCTGGGAGCAGAGACAGGAGGGAGCCTAGGAGAGGAGCTGCCTTGGTTCCTGGGAGCTTTCCCCTTTCTGTTTTCACTCCTGGCGAGTCCTGCTCTGCCTGTCCTCAGGCACCATGAGCTATTCCTGCATCTATCTGGTGAATCTTCCCTTTGGCTCAAGCTACCGGTGAGATGACTCTTGTTCTATGCCTCGGGCTGTCCTGTTCCTTTAACACAGCCCAAGATGGAAGCAACGGAGTCTGTGTTCACTCACAGGGGGCGCTGGAGAACGGGTTCCTACATGACCTGAAAGTTTATACTCAGATTCTTTTTTTAATTGAGATATAACTCACATACATATATTCATCCTTTTAAAGTGTACAATTTAGTGTTTTAGTGTATTCACAGGGTTGTGCAACCATCACCACTAATTCCAGAACATTTTCATCACCACAAAAAGAAACCCCATACCCATTAGCAATGGGTCCCCATTCTCACCCCTGCTCTCTCCAGCCTGTGGCAACCCCTAAACTGCTCTCTCTGTCCACAGATTGGCCTGTCCTGGACATTTCATTTAAATGGAATCAGACAAAATGAGAGCTGTTGCGTACGGCTTTTTTCATTTAGCAGGATATTTTCAAGGTTTCTGTTGTAGCATGTATCATTGTTTCATTCTTTTTTATGGCTAAATAATAGTCACATTTTCTCTTTCCATTCATCAATTGATGGACATTTGGGCTGTTTCCACTCTCTGGCTGTTGTGAATAGTGCTGCTATGAATATTTATGTACAAGTATTTGTTTGAATTCCTGTTTTCAATTATTTAGGGTCTATACCCAGGAGTGGAAGTGCTGGGTCATATGGTACCTCTACGTGTAACTCTTTGAGGAACCATCAAACTGTTTGCTATGGTAGCTGCACCATTTTACATTTCCACTAGCAATGTTTTAAGGTTCCAGTTTCTCCACATCCTCACCAACACCTGTTATTTTCTTGTTATTTACTTGTTGTAGCCATCGTAGCAGGCGTGAAGTGGCATCTCGTTGTGGTTTTTATTTGCATTTTCCTGATGACTAATAATGCTGAGCATCTTCTCACATGCTTATTGGCCATTTGTGTATCTTCTTTGGAGAAGTATCTATTCAGATTCTTTGTCCATTTTTAAATACGAGTTATTTGTCTTTTCATTAATAAATTGTAGTTGCTCCTTACATATTCTGAATACAAATTCTTAATCAGATACAAGATTTGCAAACGTTTTCTCCCATTCTGTGGGTTGCTCTTTTACTTTTTGTTTGAGGAAGATTAGCCCTGAGCTAACATCTGTGCCCATCTTCCTCTATTTTATATGTGGGATGCCTACCACGGAATGGCTTGATAAGCCGTGCGTACATCCCTGACCAGGCTCCGAACCAGCAAACCCCGGGCTGCCTGAAGAGGAGAGCATGAACTTAAACGCTAAGCCACCAGGCCAGCCCCTATCCCTTTCACTTTCTTGAGAGTGCCCTTTAAAGCACAAAACTTTTTAATTTTGATGAAGTCCAATTTACTTATTTTTTTTCTTTTGTGGCTTGTGCTTTTAGTATCTAAGATGTACTTAGAGTGTTTTACCTTAAGTTCAGATTCTTTCCGTTTATGGAGTTCTGAATTCTGCCTGAAGTTTACAAATGTCTTTTCTGTTACTCGCATCTTGAATAAGTCTATCTGTTTCAGATTACAGATTCCAAGAGGGCAGTGACCAACTTTGAAAAACCAATCCACATTGTGCAACTATTAAAGGCTTAATGGTGATAGGGAGAATGACCCAGGGGTCAGTAAGTCCTCCTCAGAGTATAACCTCATATTGCAGACTAAATCCATTTCCCCTTCAGAGGTTCTGAGGAGGGATCTGATGCGGAGGCCCCAGAGAAAGAGGAGACCCTGAGACACAATGGAGGGGGTCAGGAGTGGCTGACCTGCTTGGAGCATACCCACCAGTAGCAAGGATTTCCACTGTCTGGCTTTCCACCAAGCCACGGGCAGCTGTTTGTGCTGGGCCGATGGTGGGGGTAGGGAGTTGGCACCACATCTCCCACTCAAGAGAGAAAACTGTGCTGCTGGGCAAGATCAAGCCACTAGCACTGACAGCTCTGGCTAAGGGCAGTAACAAAGGCAGATGCAGGGAGCTGAGGAGGGTGGCTGCTTAGCTGCTGATCTCCAGAGACATTCTGCGGCCTGCCGCTCTCTTTGGTCAGCCTACTTGGAGCTGACCTCTGTGGGACACTTGTCTCTGGGGATCTTCCTAGCCCATGCCAGGGGAAGTCAGACCTGAACCAGGCACATCTTCTGCCAGTGGACAGGGACCACCAAACTGACCAGCCTCAGATTCCAGGCAGAACTCAGTAGCACATTCCATCTAAACCGGCATCACTTAGAGAGCTCCTACTGTGTGCCTGTGCCAGGCTCCACAGGCTCTTCTGTGCTGGACCTCAGCACCGGGCCTGGTACACTGTGGGTGTTTGGGTTGGTGTTTGGGTCGAGAGTCCAATCTTCCTGCTAAACTCAGAGGCCTTGGAAAAAGCTTAGATTTTGGGGTCAGAACAGTTTGTATGTTGGATTACCACTTAATCCAAGTGTGATTTGGGGTAAATCACTTAACACCTCCGAATGTCTCTCCCACATCTGGGAAAATGATGCTACCAATGTCACAGGGTTGCTGTGAGAACAAATGAGGTGAGGTATATAAGTGTCTAGTGTCTGATAGAATGGGCTTGATAAATGGAAGATATTGTAATCATTTACTGCAGAGCCAGCATTCGGTCCTGCTTTTGCTTTAATCTCTTCTTCAATCTCAGCCCAGATGAGCTGGCATCTCAGCCCAGCTTTCTTTCCCGAAGGTTTGACTATCCAATCTGGCCCAGGCTAACCACCTGGAGCCTCAAGCACCCCAAACTCAGCATGCCCAAGCTGAGCACCTCATCTGCCCCTGAAAACTTGCCTCTCTTTCCATGTGTGCAGTCTCAGTAAGGCCTGACCATCCATCCAGTGACCCAGGCCAGAAAGCTGAGTGGCATCCTAGAATTGGCTCTTCCAATTCCCCATACCCATTCAGTCACCAAACCCTCTTTGAGATCCCCTGATTGCCTCCTTCCCTCTCTATCCCACAGCCCATGTGCAGTGCGGGGCCCCATCAGAGTTTTCTGGGACACTATGACATCATAATCCATCTCCCGTGTCTTCTTAGTTTCTCTCATACCAACTCCAGCAGGCTCTTGCCTCCCTCCCTTCCCCCAGACTGCTTTCATCAAGATCTCCAGGGCCCTCCATGATGCTAAATTCAATTCCTAGTCCCCATCGGCCCTCTGCCCACCAGCTGCGTTTGACACAATGGGCCTCTCTCTGTCCTGAGACACCTTCTTCACTTAGTCTCCAGGACACTTCCTTTGCCGGATTCCTCTCCTGATTCTCAGGCTGTTCTTCTCAGTCTCTTTTGCTGGCTCACCTTCACCTCTCTAATGTCTAAATGGTGGTGTTCCCTAGAGTTCATTTCTTAACTCCTATTTTCTACCTATACTTACTCCACGGCGTTCTCATCCTGTCCCGTGGATTTAAATACCGTCTACATGTTGATGATTCCTGGCTCTAGTCCAGACCTCTCTCTTTAGTTTGTATATCTAAATGCCTACTTGATATCCCCATTGGAATGTCTAACAGACATCTCAGCTGAACCATGTCCAAAACTGAGCTTCTAATCTTTCCTGCAAACCTGCTTTCCTACAGTCCATCTTCCCCATCTCAGTTAATGGCAGCTCTATTTTTGCAGTTGTTTAGGTAAAAAAAAAAACTTGGTGTTATCTCTCACACTCCACAAGGAATGTGTCAGGAAGCCCCATCAGCTCTACTTTCAGGAGGTCTCCAGAATCCAACCACTTCTCACCAAGCTGTTCCCCGTCACTACCACCTCTTGCCTGGATTACTACAGTGACGTGTAACCAGTGTCCATGCTTCATGCCCTCATTTGCTTCTAGTGTAAGTTGGATTATGTCACTCTGCTCAGAACCCGCCTCCATCTCACACCCTATAAAAGCCACAATCCTTACAGTGAAGCATAAGGCTCTGCATGGGGCCCTGTTTCCTCTCTAAACCTTATCTTGTTCTATCTCCCTCCTGCTCTCCTGGGTCCTGCTCTACGTTCCTCGAACATGCCCAGCCTAGTATCACCTCAAAGCCTTTGAACTTCTTGTTTCCTCTCCCTAGAATGCTCTTCCTCCTGACATCCCTCCCCAAGGCTTGATTTGCTCATTTCATTTAGGTCCTCACTGCTCGGAGAGGTCTACCTTGACTCCTCCATCTAAAACATCAACTACTGACTTTTCTTTTTTGTTTTTTTTGAGGAAGATTAGCCCTGAGCTAACATCTGCTGCCAATCCTCCTCTTTTTGCTGAGGAAGACTTGTCCTGAGCTAACATCTGTGCCCATCTTCCTCTACTTTCTGTGTGGGACGCCTGCCACAGCATGGCTTGCCGAGAAGTCTGTAGGTCCGCACCTGGAATCCTAACTGGCGAACCCCGGGCCGCCAAAGCAGAACATGCGATCTTAACCACTGTGCCACGGGGCTGGCCCCAACTCCTCACTTTTCTTATCCTCTGATCCTGCTTTATTTTCTTTTCCTTAGCACTAATCACTAACATGTTATTTATTTTATTTATTTACATATTGTAACAGCTAAAATTTTATGCGTTAGTTTGACTAGGTGCCCAGATACTTGGTTAAACATTCTGGGTGTGTCTATGAGAGTATTTCTGGATGAGATTAACATTTGAATCAGCAGGCTGAGTAAAGCAGATTGCCCTCACCAATGTGGATGGGCCTCATCCAATCCATAGAGGCCTGAATAGAATTAAAGGCAGAGTAAGAAAGAGTTCACTGTGACATTGACCTTCTCCTGCCTTCGGACTTGGACTGGGACCGGAACTTATACCATAGGCTCTCCTGGTTATCAGGCCTTTAGATTCGGACTGGAATTAGACCGTCCGCTCTCCTGCATCTTCAGCCTGCCAACCGCAGATCTTGGGACTTCTTAGTCTCCATAACCATGTGAGTCAATTCCTTATAATAAACCTCTCTCTCTCTCCTATTGGTTCTGTTTCTCTGGAGAACTAGGACTAATACACTTGTCTATTGTCTAAATCCCTCCTCCATTAAAATGTAAGCTTGCTGAGAGCAAAGATTTTTGTATGTTTTGCTGATTGTTTTATCTCCCGCATAAAGCAGGTACTTAGTACATTTTTGGTAAATGAACAGCACCCCTCTGGTCTCCTGCTTGCTAGACCCGCCCATCCAGTCTATGTTCCACCCTGTAGCCAAGGCATGCTGTCAGAAGCAAATATTTGATCATGGCATTTCCTCACCCAAGATTTAGTGGCCTCAGACTGTGCGATTGTGTGAGGTTCTGTAGCATCCCTTGACAGCCCAGGCCAGTCCAGAGAAGGCTGACAATGGATGAATCTACACTGGAAATTTCTTGAACAAGTGAGATGCCACGCCAATGAGACTAGTGGAATGCTGATTAGACTGATTGACAAGATGTCCCAAGACATGTATGGTAGATAGGGAAAGGAACAAAAATGGGAATAAGAGAAGCTGGGTGATGGAGTTGACAGGAGAGGAGTTATGGTCAAAGAGAGACGTTTGTATTTTCAGTGTCAGAGGTGGGTGGTTCTGAGTGACATGGCCCAGAATCTGGCCAGGGCAAGTGTGAGGACTGGAGTGCAATGGAAGTGATGGTCCTTGGGCAGGATGGTGATGGGTCATCATGTAATTTATCGTATACTTTTTTTTTTTTTTTAAAGATTTTATTTTTTCCTTTTTCTCCCCAAAGCGCCCCGGTACATAGTTGTGTATTCTTCGTTGTGGGTTCCTCTAGTTGTGGCATGTGGGACGCTGCCTCAGCGTAGTCTGATGAGCAGTGCCATGTCGGCGCCCAGGATTTGAACCGATGAAACACTGGGCCGCCTGCAGCGCAGCGCGCGAACTTAACCACTCGGCCACGGGGCCAGCCCCATTTATCGTCTACTTTTGAAAGTGAAAAGAGTCATTATTATAGGAATAACAGGCATGAGCCTGGACTGTCCTGAGCAAACCGAGACATATGGTCATCTTAATGCTTAGCCACTCAGACCTATGGCAGGCCTTAAGATGGAGGAAAAGACAGTGCCCTGGTGTGAAGTCATTAGGGTTGACAGGGCATGCAGGTAGTTGGGCACAGAGTGGGGGAAGGTGGCACGGCCAATGCCAAGAGGTTCACCGAGCAGGAGCTCTGTAAGAGGGAGTGGAGCCTAGATGGGAAGTGTTGCTGCTGAGGGTGGAGGACACAGGCCCCACCTCCAGACCTGGTGGGGGTTGTTAAGGTGGACAATAAGATTTGCTTAACCTCATATGTGAGTCACACTTTTTTGGATTTTGCCATCATTTTTTTTTTCAGCCTCACAACTTCATTAAAAGTTATCCATTGTGCTTCCTGTTTTCAGAAAATGAAACCAAGGCAGAGTGTGATTTAGGTGATTGACTCAAGGCAAATTGAGGAAACTCCTGAAGTAGGGTTGCCAGATAAGATACAGGATGCCCAGTTAAATTTGAATTTCAGATAAACAATGAATAGTTTTTTGGTATGAGTATGTCCCAAATATTGCATGGGACATATTTATACTAAAAAACCAATATTCATTGTTTATCTGAAATTCAAATTTATCTGGACATTCTTTGTTTGTTTGTTTTTGCTAAATTTGGCAAGCCAGCAGGAAGGGGAGTAGGCCAGAGTGGCTGTATGAACCAGAGAGCCTCATTAAGTGGCCCAGAAGGCTGGGAGGGCAGGCTCAGGACTGAGCATGGCTAGGAGAAGAATGTCAGCTGGAGGAGGGGGGCCAGCAAGGGGAAAGGACTCAAAACAGGCAAAGTCAGCCTGTGGACAGAGGGCCAATGGGGTAAGTAGGAATGTCTTTCTGCTCGTGACTATGCACACTCGCTAGATCAGATAATGCCTCAGAGCCCACAAAGAGTGCTCACATTGTTATTTCAATTGGATCCTCTCAGCCCTGGGAAGTAGGCACAGCACAGATCCCTATGCCTAAAGCGCTGTTGTGGAAGCTGAGGTTCAGGGAGATTTTGTTGAGGTTCTAGAGTCAGGATCCACAAAGGAAGGGGTCTTAGGGAAGGGCAGCAGCTCATAAAAGATGGGTGAGGGAGCCGTGGCAAACCCTAAAACCCACCCAGCAGGCCCTGGAGAACGTGGTGCCTTCCTCCCAGTAAGGGGGCAGGTGGGTACATGGGGAGGGGAATCAGCCTGAGAGGGCCATCACTGGCGAGGGAGGGAGAGACAGAGAGAAGAAAAATGACCAAAGTTCAGGATCCACTAGTAAACCATTGGCCTTTGCCAGAACACAGAAGCTGTGGACTGTTGTTATAAAATAATAAAATGGAATAAAATACAGCAAAAATAAAATAGAATAAAGCAAAAAAATAAATAAATAAGAAAACTAAAAGGAATAAAGGTGCCAAACCATCTGGTAGAGGTTCAGGAGAGCCGAAACTCCTGCAGAGTCGGGGCCTCAAGTCGGGGCCTTTGGCTGCAGACTGGGAGCCCCAGGGGCAGCAGGAGATAGTGGCGTCAGGCAGCCAGGGCTGCACTCCTCACTCTGCTCACTCTCTCAGTGACCTAATGGCATCTCTTATCTCTTTGGGCCTCACTGTCCTCTGCCATAAAACTTGGGGGTGAGCCAGCTAGCAGTTTACAGCAGAGGGGCTCAAGGAGACCATCAAGCTGGTTTCCAATTGTAAGGAGACATCGAATGCTGCTCCCAGGTGCTGGGGTCAGTGTATTTGTTCACCAATATGAATTGGTGACCTACTGTGGGCCAGGCAGCTTGCCATGTGCTGTCCCTGTCTCCATGGGGCTTATCTCCTGGTGTGTGTGGGTAGAGTGGAGGGAGACAGACAATAAATAAGTAAACAAATAAATGAGCAAGGAGGCAATATTTGAGTGGAAGCCTAAATGATCTGTGCAGCCAGGCAAGTATTTGGGGCTGAGTGATCCAGGTATAGGAGATGGCTAGAGCATGATCCTCCAGGGCAAACAAGCTGAGGATGTTAGAAGAACAAAAACACCAGTGACTGGAAAGAGAGTGGTGAAGTGAGAAGGAGAGGCAGATTCTGCAGGGCCTGTGGACAGGGTAAGGGCTCCGCTTTTTTGAGTGTGGTGGAAGCTATTGGATTTTGAGCAGTAGTGTAATAGCATCTGATAGATGTTTTAAAACAGTGGCTTAAGAGATCCATGTTGAGGCCATTGTGCTAAGTGAAACAAACTAGGCTCTGAAGGATAGATACTACATGATACCACTTATACAGTCATGCGCTGCATGATGATGATTCCATCAACAACAGACAGCGTATATGACAGTGGGCCCATAAGATTGATACCTTGTAGCTTAGCTTTGTAGAACGCTATACCATCTAGGTTTGTGTACACTAGGTTTGTCTAAGTTCACTCTATGACGTTCACACAACAAAATTACCTAACTATGCACTTCTCTGAACACATCCCCTTCATTAAGCAACACATGACTGTGTGAGAAACCTAACGTAAACTCATGGAAGTGGAGAGTGGAATGATGGTTGCCAGGGGCTGGGAGGAGGGGGAAATGGGGAGGTATTAGTTAAAGGGTACAAATTTTCAGGTATACAACATGACCGAGTCTTAGAGATCTACTGTACAGCATAGTGCCTATAGTTATCAGTATTACATACTTAAAAATTTGCTAAGAGAGTAGATCTCCTGTTCAGTATTCTTATCACAAAAAAGAAAAAGAAATACATGTTGTATCATGATCAGTTACACCAAGTGCATATTTTTAATAAATGAAACAAAAGTATCACAAAACAGCTATTTTGTTCAGTGTATTCCAATAGTCTCAATTCTTCTATTTCATTAAAATAAAACTCAGATCACGACCCATTAAATTGATTTCACAACCCACTAATTGGTTGTAACCTATAGGTTGTACTGCTTTTAGAATATTACTCTAGCTGTTGAGTGGGAACCATGGTGTCGGGGGAGTGGAGGGAGGCAAGAAAAGCAGCAGGAAGACCTGTGAGGAGGGAGTTGCACAAATCCAGGCACAAGAGGATAGAGGACTGGACCGGGATGTTGGCAGTGAGGATAGAGGCAGGTGGGCAGACACAGGATATATTTTAGAAACAGCATGGACAGGACTTATTAATGAACTAGACATAAAGGGAGAGAGAGGGAGGAATGAGTAATGACTTAGTTTAGGGCTTGGATACCTGGGGAACAGCAGTGTTGATTACTGACCTGGGTTACCCTGAGGAAGGAACAGATTTGCTGGTAAACAAGAGTTCTGTTTGGACCATGTCAATTTCAGTGCAATTTCACTCCCCTTAATTGTTCCTCATCTAGGTTTATAGTCAGCTCCAGAGAAAGTACACAACAGGCAGAAAACAACCCTACAGTGAAATGTTAAGGCAAAACAAAAAGTTTAGTTAATATCCACTCAGGGCTTACTCTGTGCTAGGCAGTGTGAAGAGCATCACACATATTCATTTAATTACAGGATAATGCTATGAAATAGATGCTATTATTAGCTTCATTTTACAGAAAATGCACAGAGAGGTTATTTTCCTTGTCCTTAGTCACATAGCAAATACCTGCTGGAGTTGAGGTTTAAGCCAGGTCAGCCTGATTGCAAAATATAGCTCTGTCAGGGAAAGAGGTACTCAATCTTTCCAAGTAGGATGAATCTTGACTTGGAAAGGTGTCCACATTATATTGCAGAGTTGAAAAACTGAAGCAGCATTCAGATCATAAACAGTACATGAAGTTCTTGATCTGCTTTTATGATAAAACTTATGTGTATATATACATAGATAAAAGGCTAGAATGGTGTCTGTCACAAAGTTAACACTGGTTATCACTGGCTGGTGAGATTACACAAGGTTTAAACTTTTGACAATCATGATATACAGCCACTGTAAAAGAATTTCTCTTAAAAATAGGAAAAAAAATTGAGACAGTGTGCTGTGCATCTAGAGCATATGTGATACAGACACATGGGACAAGGGAAGTGTGTTGTGGTGGAGGCCTCAGAAGACCTGGACTCTCATCTCAGTACTACCTGTGGCTTACTGTGTGGGCTTGGACAAAGTTCAAGCCCTCTCTGGACCACAGGGTCCTCAGAGGGGGATCTTAGGGAAAATCCCTAGGAACAGTGGTGTACTGATGTTTAACAACCTGCTCTCTAAAAAAAAAATCTTTGATTTGTAGCATTCACTGATTTACATGGTATAAACGCCCTCCGCAGTTTCACGTTTGTACGTATTGACAAACGCAGATGAGGAAGAGATGCACAGGAGGAGGCCATTACACAGCATTTCTACCATGAGAACATAATACGTAAATCACCTTAAGAGCACAGATAATAGCAAAATGTAATCAAATAATCAGGACATGATGAGTTTTGAGTATTTATTACCTTTTATTTTAATATAATTTATTTAATTGCAATCTTATCTAATTTAATTTTTAATAAAGACTGTGTTTAACAACTGGTTTACAAAATTCCTGAAAATTTAGCAATTGGCTCTAATGAGGTGGTATCATCTGGTTCCAGCACATCATGGCCTAGGAGGCTTTTGGGCTCTTATAGGCTGAAGTCCTAGGTTAGAAGGAGCTGTGAGCCTGCTGAGGCCACTGAGGGGGCAACTGAGCCCACTCCCTGCTCCTCGGCCCCACAAGGCATCTTGGCCTGAATCACAGTCTCTGGAAGGAGAGGAAGGAGCACAGGAGAGAAGAACTCCAATGAAGAAGGCAAGTAGCAGGAAGGGCTGGTGGCATCAATGTTATTGTGCAAGCTGTTTTTTGTTGTCTTATCAATGGCAGAGACCAGGGAAAACAATACCCTGGACTTAATATCATTTTATGAGCCAACAGGAAAACCCCTAACCATGGGTCTGTGATGAGTTGGCCACTCTGGGTGGGCCTAGAATTCTTTCCCAGCCCTGAGCTCTCCTTTTCTGCCTGCTTCTGCTTTCCGTATTAAAGCATGTTGATTACACAGCACTGAGTCTCTGCTTCTCCTCTGAAATGGCCTAACCTGCTGGGTCCTGGAGCCTTTGGAGGGAGTCGCTGCCTGTCCCTCACTGTGAAGACCATGGCAGAAGTAAAACCAGCCCTTCCTGCTCCTTGGCTTCATGTGTCCTGCATGGACACCATCCGCTCTCCACGTCATCTCCGTTTGGGGAGCTCTGTAGGCACTGAGAATATCACCTCCTCTCAGCAGGTTTGGAAACTGAGGTCCAGGAAGGTTAGGGAGCCTGCCATAGCATCAAGAGAAGTAACTGCACACACATTTGGCAAAATAAAAAGTCTGAAATCAAGTGTTGTGGAGGGTGTGAACTCATAGGACCTGTTATGCTGGAAAACTTTTAGAAGTATCCTGTAAAGGTGAACACTTACTTATCCTACAATGGAGAAAATGCATATACATTACTCAAGAGATACTCTTGAAAATGTATGTCTAGCTGCACTGTTGCCAGAACCATCAACAGGAGAGTTGTTGAATAAACTGTGCTATAGTCACACAATGGACTAGAATACAGCAATCTAAATGATGAATTATAGTGGCATACCTCAGTATGATTAAGATGTAGCAGTACTATATTAAGTGAAATAAGCAAGTCACAAAGATTTCAAACAACATGATACTCTTAATAGAGTTAAACAACAAATCAAAGATATATACTTTTAGAATACATATATGTGAGATGAAACTATATAAATAGGAAAGCAAGGGAATGATTCCAGATGGTGATCATCTCAGGTTAAGGGGAGGCCAGGGGATTGGTGAGGGGTATACCTGATAGGTAGATATAAGTTATTGTTAAGGTCTGAGTTTTTATGTTGGCTAGTTTGTTCACAGGGACTTAATATATTAATAAACAATTAAATAAAAAATAATATGATGAAGTGAGGATTCTGCGTACCTGGGCTGAGGGGGAGGGAGAAGGTTGGCATTGGAAATCAGAAGACTTAGCTGATGCCACCAATTAGTTTTCAGGAGGACAACTCAAAATCACAGAGCCAGAAGTCATGTGATTTTCCTCTTCTGGGCATCAGTTTTCATATCAGTAAGATGAGGTTTTTCGACCAGATCATCTTTGGGCTCCTCTATTAGCTGAGATAGAGTAGGCCCTGCTGCTGTAACAAATAAGCCCCCAGTCTCAGGGGATGAACACCAGAAGGTTGTTCTGGCTCCCCCTGCAGTCCGGGAGGCCCTCCTCGGCAGCTCTCCTGCAGCGCTGATTTAGGGATCTGGCCTCTTCTGTCTTGGCGTCGTTTACTTCCCACTGTCAGTATGGGAGAGAGAAATGTGCAGAACCCACACCTACTCTTGCTGCTTCCCTGGAGGCTCACTGCTTCTACTCACCTTCCTGTGGTCGAGAATGAGGCCCATAACCCTGATCCAACTGCAAGGGAGACTGGAAAATGGAGAGAGGACATGGATGCTCAGTGAACAGTGACTTTCCCTGCCAGAGCCCCCTGCATTTCTGCAATCCTCTGAGTCTTTGAGTTGTTCCAGACCAGATTTGACAGTCTCCTGTCTCTGAGTCTACAAACCACAAAGCCTTTCTGAGTTTATTCGTTCATTCCTTAAGTAAACAGAGAGCCTGCTCTGATCAAGCAGTGGGTCGGGCAAAGGTGCTCATAGTCTAGTGGTCGGGCTGGGTGGGAAGTGGGTGAGAAGGGAGGGCTGACTGATTTATGTATATCATAATACCATGTGAACACTCCACAGTCAAGAATAAAAGAGATGGGGGCCGGCCTGGAGGCTCAGCAGTTAAGTTCCACATTCCGCTTCTCGGCGGCCTGGGGTTCGCCAGTTCGGATCCTAGTGTGGACGTGGCACCACTTGGCAAAAAGCCATGCTGTGGTAGGCGTCCCACATATAAAGTAGAGGAAGATGGGCATGGATGTTAGCTCAGGGCCAGTCTTCCTCAGCAAAAAGAGGAGGATTGGCAGTAGTTAGCCAGGGCTAATCTTCCTCGAAAAAAAAAAAAAGAATAAAAGAGAAAATATCTAATGGTTGTGTGTGAGGGCAGGGGAGGGGGAGTGATTAGAAAAAACTGCTTTGAGAAAGTTATTTTTTCCACTATGTCTTGAAAGGTGAGAGGAGACTGCCAGGAAGACTGAAAGAGGAGGTTCTTCCCGACGGGGGAACAGCATGTGAAAAGGCATGGAAGCAAGGAAGGCCCTGGATGAGTGGGGAAAGGCCAGCTGTTTCATTTTGTTGGAAGGTAGGGTACACATATGGTGTGTAGGGTTGGAGGATAGGTTGTACCTGCAATTAGGGTAGAAAGGTGGTCAGCAGTCAGAGGTCAAAAGGGCCTTGGATGTCATGCCCAGGTGTTTGGACTTTATCCAGTGTGCAGCCATGGAAAGATTCCAAGTAAGCAAGGAAGGCCAAGGGGTGACTGGAGGGGCAGTTTCAGCCCCTCTCAAGGTCTCCATTAGCCAGCCTCCCTTCCATTCCTTGATGTGGACAAGACTTGCCAATACAGTGTAGAGAGCTCCGCACACTCAGCTTTAGGGTGAGTGTCTTAATCCTCATCTTCCAAATAGATGCCTCACAAGCCTAAATACCACTGATCCCGAACCACTCCCCCTTGTCCCCCACAAGAGGACATGCTCACATTTTGATTGCTAGTCCTGAGCAACCAGGCACCTGCCTTCTAGCCCTGAAGGAAAGCCTGGGGTCTCTCCACAGGTTAAGGTTTGCTAAGAGGCTATTGATAAAATGTATATGGCTTATTTTTCTTTTTTTTTAAGAAAAGTGGATATGAAATTGGAAGGAGTGGAGGGAAGTCCTTGCTGCTGATAGCTGCTGTGTGAGGAAGGGCTCATCTCTGTCCCACCACTTTCCTGAGGGCGGTTCCTCAGGGAGCAGGGGGCCTGCTAGGCCTGCTCCTGTGACTTCTAAGAATCAGAGGTGCAGGGCCTTCTGCCAGCTTGTCCCCAGCCATGCACAAAGGGCTGGGCCGAGAACCCTAGGCTTCTGACATCAAGGCTTGCACCCCACAGTGTCCAGCCTTGAAAACAAGCAAGCACTCCGTAAGGGCCTTCCAGAGGCCAGTGCTTTCCTGCATCCTGGGATTCAACAACAGTGGAAAGAGTCTACACGTGAGGAAACTCTCCAGCAGGGCATACTCAACTTGCCAATGTCACACAGCTAGGACAGTCTCCAAAGGTCCAGGCACTTTCCACAACTCAGAACCTGCATGGAGTGGCTGGCAGAGTTTAAGTGTCACGGATCTCTACACCTTTTGTGGTTCTCTTATGGTCAAGAGTCTGCGAGTAAGCCTGGAGTGGTCAGGCTGCCCCTATGATTTTACCATCGAGCACTCACAAAGACATCTGGGGTTAGTGGGTGCTGAAATCTAGCTAATTCACCAAGTCATATGCCCTGGCAAAAGGGGGCTGCATCCATGGGAAGAGGGGGCACTTGTGTGTGCGTGTGTATACAAAGGAGGCTTCTACACAAGATTTGAGCCCACTAGGATGGAGGGTAGCCATGTTTCTAATTCTGTACAAAGTCACCATAGAGGTCAGAGAGTGCCCTTGGAGGGTGGATATAAGTCTAGGATGACAAATAGTTTTCATCCTCTGGGTCAACTCCACCCTTAGTGGCGACTCAGAATGCTGTGTTGAGGAGGACTCTGAAGTCACATTTGGGAAGGAATTCTGCACTCAGTGATTTCTGTCCCAGGTTGGGGATGGGGCAGTGGTGTATGCAGGAGAGTATCTGCCTTTAGCTATCACTGCTGTAAGCTGACACCTTCTGTGTCAACACACAGCCCTAAGGAACCCAATGCCCTGCCCTGGCCCAGAGGGGAGGCAAACCTCAGCCTTCCCAGGGTGTACTTTGCTGTTTATTCCTGAGGCATGGAGTGGGGGTGAGTTTAAGAGGGTTGGAGATTCCTTTGCATTTTAAATCACCACAAGATGCTTTTTAGTGAAATAAGCAGCATCAATCTGCCCAAGATTGTGAAGCTCCTTCTTCTTCCTCTGCTCATCTCTGCCTGTCTTTCAAGCCCAAATTCCCCCCATGAAGACCCCTGCTTGCTCTTTTTTCCAAAGTTTCTCCTGCTTCTCTGAGCTCAAAGCTCTTGGTTTGAAACCACCAAACACCTATCAGACCTGACACCTGGGCAGCTTCAGGGACAGACCCTCCGTACATGCACCCTCCTCCTCCAAACGCCCACTCCAGCTAAATTCAATATTACTCTTATTGCAGTTATTAATACCCCGCTTCCCTCTTGCATGATGGCTTATTCACAGCTAGCAAAGCACCCTCCTGTCACGTCCTCATTTGACCCAGTCTGTCATTAATTGAGAAAAATGAGGTTTACAGAGAAGGCAATGACTTGCCCAAGGCTACTCAGCCAGGTTTCTTTTCTCCAAATCCTGTCTTCTCTCCATTGTCCCATTTTGGAGACCACGAGGTAGACTGAGTCACCAGAAAGGAAAAGGGGCAGGGACCCAAGCCTCCTCTGGAGATTCCCTCCTTCCTGTGGTTCTGAAGACAGTGGATGGGGCCAGAGCTGCCACATCAGGATACTGCCAGATCAGGACCAAAAAAGGGAGAGCTGGGATGTGGAATGGATTAGGAGCAGGCAGCTTAGCCATCAGGCTTCCTGGGTGACCCTGGGCAAGTCCCTTTCCTTCTCTAGGCCATGGTGCCTCCTCCTCTGTAAAGCGAAGGCTTGGCCTGGGACTTCTGACATTTTGAATGCAAGGCTTCTTAATGTGTACATGATGAAGAGTAGGGAAGCACAGAGTTTGGGCCTCACCCAGTCTTCTGAGGCTGGTACGCAGGCCTCTGATACCTATCTGGTCACCCTCACCAATCAGCCCCAATCCCACAGGAGGTGCTGTCTCAGGGAATCCTGACGGGCTGATCTCAGGTCAATCAGCTGCTTTCCAGGCAAACTGCCAGTCAGTTGCTCAAATTTACTGATTACCTACTGGGCACAGAGCTCACATGTTGAGCAGGTGTGCTGTGGGCAAGGGGAGGGAGAAAAGTACAAAACCAAAGAAACCATTCAGACTTCAAAGGGGAGCATAATATGGCCATCCCTCCATCCAACCATCGAACTAGCAAACATTTTTGAATCAACTACTATCTCTGCATCAGGCCCTGTGGAGGAACTATGGGGAGGGGATGGGGGTGGGATGAAAGGGGCTGAGGGCATCAGTGTGATCACCAGTATGACAAACACCTTCACAGCACCACATCACTCTGAAGGGCAGGGAACCCTAGACCAGGTGTCTCTCTAATTAGGTGTCAGATTCCCATAGTCTCAGGCTGCACATGACAGAAGGGTTTTGTGTGGCTAGCACTTTAGTTCTCCCCAGGCCCCATCACTATCTACCTATTGCCTTATACCTAGTGATTGCCTGCTGACCCCTACAGCAATTCGAATTTGCAACCTATATTAGGGAAAAATGCCAGCATCAAAACATAACAGGGCTACCCCTACCCAGAAGATGAGTAGGGGCAGATACAGAGAGCTCTGGGCTGGAGCTGGGTGCCTCAGAGTCTCCTCTGGACTCCCCAACTGCCTGCTTGTGCAATTGGAAGATGTCTCCTCTCTGAACAGCAATTTTCTCTAAAAAATCTAGGGAAAGTCTAGATTAGTGGTTCCAAAGCCTATTTCCCCTCCCCCTACCTTGGAATCTCAAAGATGGTGGTAGAGTTCCAGAGATGACCCCAAATATTTTCAAGGGTAAAACAGTTATCATATTTATTTCCAACAAAGGTGTACCTTCTCTTTAAACAACTAGGTCTAACAGTCCTTACACATTTAAAGGGTACTGTATAGACATGTCTCCAAAGAATAAAAATATTAAGATGTGATTGGTATATGTGCTATTATTTGTATTAATAATCACGAATTGCTTGATAAACAAAATCTTTGAAAACATGATCAAATAATTTGAGACAGAAACAAATCCAAGGGGTTCTTAGTTTGTGACATGATGGGAAAAGGCAGTACTTGGTCATCATTGAAATCCTTTCATTAAAGTCCATAGATATGCCTCCTGCAGGTAGTAGGAGAAATACTCGTGGAGCAGGGTGGCTGGAGAGCTGACCTTCATGGAATAGCTTCTGATTACCAAGTTCAAACTGGTAAGCTCACAAACATCCTAGAGGTAGGACCGTGACGGTCCCAATTTTACAGAAGAGAAAATAAGCTCCCTCTCACAGGTTAGGTGCTACTCCCAGGTCACTCAGCTGGAAGGTGGCCCAGCTGGCACTTGAACCCAGGGTGGAATGGCTTCAGAGCCAGGTTTGAGGTGGGAGAGGTGATGCAGGTCCCCTCCAGGCGCCTTGAGCAGGCACCCCATGACTACCCCAGACTGAGGGTGAAGGCCCTGGAGCTTCGGGGGTGTGTCTGGTAGAAGCGGGGGCGGGGGCTCCAGCTCCTCCAGGCACACTTGGACCAGGTGGGTCGTCCTGGGGGGCGGGGCGGTGACAGTCGTCTTTCCGAGCTCCTCCGGACACATCTGGGTTCCTGGCGACCCACAGAGGCACCGGGGTGCGCTGGGGCTGGGAGTCCGGGCGGAGGAAAGGGGCGAGAAGCGAGGCGGGCCCAGGGCAGAAATTGGAGAAGCGAGGTGGGGGAGGAGGGAAGGCGAGGGAAGGCGAAGGAAGGAGGCGGGGAGTCCTTCCTGGGGCAGGAACCCGGGCCCCCCTTGGCGGAGCCGGCCAGCAAGCGATTCTGCAGATGGAAGGAATTAAGTGGGAGGGGGAGGGTCCTACCGTGATAGTGAGAAGAGGGAGGGAGAAGTGTGTGTGTGGGTGTCTGTGTGTCTGGCTCTGGGAAGGGAGGGGGAGAGACAGAGAGACACATCAGACTAGACGAAAAGAGAAAAGAGAGAGTCAGAGACAGACTGATCCCCAGGGAAAGTCGACGAGACGGACATAGAGGGGGGACACAGGAGATATTCGTTTAAGAGAGAGGGGAGAGTATGAGAAAGGAAGGAAAATAGGAAAGGAAGAAAGGAGAAAAATGAAATAACTGGAGACGATTTCGGAAGCACGAGAGACAGAAGACAGCCGAGAGCCGAGCGAGACCAGACTGATTTGGTGGGGCCTGTGCCGAGCTCCAGCCGGCTGCGGGAGCTGGGCTTGGCGGGCGGGGGCCGGGGTGGGGCTTGGGAGGGCCCGCCCACGGGCGGGACAGCGCCGAACTGCACCTGTAGGCGAGCCCCGTTTCCCCGCTTACCCCGCCCCCGCCACTCCATATTCATAGAGACGGCCAATGGAGGGCGAGGACGGTGCCAGAGGGGGCGGGGCCTCGCCACCCCTGGAGCGGCCGCCGAAGGGGTCAGCTCTGAGGCAGATAGCGGATCCCGGGGCGGGGCGGGGCGGGGCGGCGCGGAGGGGGCGGGCCCAAAAGTTTCCTGCCCAACTTTCGCTGCCTCCTTCCTCCGCCCGCGCGCGTTGCGGCGGCAGTCGCGGGGAGGCGGTGGCGGTGGCGGTGGCGGTGGCGGAGGCTGAGGGCAGTCTGCAGGGCGCAGGGCGCGGGGCGATCGCGTCGGGGCTCGGGCGGCGGGCAGTGGGCTCAGGCTCCCCGGTGCCCGCCCCTCCGCCTGGGGTGGGGGGCCGCGAGCGGGCGGCCGGGGAGGGGCCGGCACCGCCTCCGCAAAATGAGCCTGCTGTCGGCCATCGACACGAGCGCTGCCTCGGTGTACCAGCCGGCCCAGTTACTCAACTGGGTCTACCTGTCGCTGCAGGACACGCACCAGGCGAGCGCATTCGATGCCTTCCGGCCCGAGCCGCCCGCCGGCGCCGCGCCCCCAGAGCTGGCCTTCGGCAAGGGCCGCCCGGAACAGCTGGGCTCGCCCCTGCACTCCAGCTATCTCAACAGCTTCTTCCAGCTGCAACGCGGAGAGGTGGGTGCCCCCGCGCGCTCCCGCCCTATGTCGACCGCGCCGGGCCTTTTCTATCGGCCCCGCTCTTCTGGCCTGGCCCGGCCCGTCTCTGTATTGCCCGGCCCTGCTTGGCTTGGCTTCGCTCAGCTCTGCCAAACTCGCTACCCGAAGTCCCTGGGCCACCGGGAGTGCGTTACCTCCTGGCTGAGCCCGGCTTGGAGCAGCTCAGGCGCAGGCGGGGCCCTCTCGCCCCCTTTTCCAGCCTGGTTGCCCTGCTCCAAGGGGACTGGGTGGGCCCCGGCTGGGCTAGGGGCTGCCGATTCTCTCCAGACGGCAGAGGCGCGGCCAGGGCGGGGAGCCCCTTCCAAGTGTCCTTTCCACTCCCAGCCCCATCCCCCTCTTGGCCACCGCTGGCTGGGAACTAGAGTGCGGATTCTGCTGTGAGCTCCTCTGGAGGAGCCTAAAATCTTTCCTCGTCGGAATTCAGTGGTTCCTAATCCGAAGGGCACCCTGGGGAGCAGTGACTCGCCTAGAGGGCTTTTCCTGCTGTTCTCACCCAGGGACCCCCAGATACATCCTCCAGCTGCTTGCTCTCCTCAGCCACATAGGAAGTGGTTTTGGAGGGCTTGACCCCACAGACTGCGCTGTCCCCCGCCCTCCCAGCCTGGAAGGAAATGAAAGGGAAATCCTCTTGAGCTCTTGGGAGGGGGCCTAGATAGGGGGAGAGGTTCCAGCTGCCCAGTGCCTTCTCCAGAAACCTGGGCGGGCTGCGTTGTGAAGTCTGCCTGTTGGGTGGATTCTGTTACAGAGTCGAAGGGGCAGTGCATCTTTCCCAGCTAGATAAATACACAGATTGCCAGGACCTCCCAGCCCCTTTTGAAGGGTCTCCAGAGCCTTCCTGGATACCACTTCTCTCTCCCCTCAGCTGGACTCCTCCTTCTCCACTCCCACTTAGTCCTGTCTCATTGGGGAATTTCAGACACCCTTCTGTGGCCTTCTCTCACTCCCCTGCTGGCAACGCTCTCTGCAAAAGTACAGAGGGAAGGGATGGGGGAGAGGACATGCGTGAGAGTCACTTTCCTTCTAGACCTGGGCAGACCAATTAGTTTTAGGAGAGTGAGAGTCCTGAATGGTTTGAGGGAGAAGGTCTGTGTATGCTCCAGTGTGCTGGGGATGAGAGGCAGAGATAGAGGGTCACCCTTTCTGGCCCTCTAATGTGTTCGCCTCTTCCATTAGTGGCCAGAAGAGACATGGACATGTAAAACACTGGCCTAAGGCCTAGAGGTGGGCCAACACCAGGCGAGCTGAGAAGGGCTGGTTGACCTGTGTTGGGCTGGCTGGATATAGTTGAAGGAGATGAGTCTGGAGAGGCACCTTTTGGTGCCAGGCAAAAACATTTGTATGCCGAAGCTCTTTGTAAACTGTAAAGCACTCTCTCTGCATGAGGAATTGTTCTTGGCTGGGAGTCTTTGTTTCTTGTAAGAGAGTTTGCTCCTTCAGGGAACTGGCTTCAGTGACCAGTAACTTTGGAGGACAGTTTGTGGGATGTTTCTTTAGTATCTGGGTCTTTTTGGTTGTTTGTTCTCTTACCAAATATTTGTTGAGCTCCATGTGGGCCCCTGGGGATTCAGTTACAGGCTAATTGGGGCCGGCCCCAGATTAGGAGACAGAGAAGACAATACAGTATGAATGGTGGGTGATGTCATGGGGGTCTTGTGGGAGCCCTAAGGGAGGAAGGTGACCATGACCCACAAGTCAAGTGTGGGGGGATGTCGCTAATCAGCCTCTACTAGCCTTCCTCTGTTGCCACCTGTGGTGGCCTTGTTCCCTGAAATGTGGGTCTCTGCTGAGAGGGCCTGGGATTTTTTGGCCATCAAGAGTCCCCTGTGGGAGTTGGATGTTTTGTCTCCTCTTGGAAATTTCTGGCATCCCGTCTCCCAGCTGGGTCTCAGTGAGACCTGCCTCCTGTCATTTCACTGCTGCTTATCTGCTTACCTCAGTTTCCCCCTGAAAAGGCACATTCCTTTGCTGAGGCCAGTGTAGAAGGAGCTGGTAAAGGTTTTCTAGAGCAATGGTGGAAAAAGCCTTTCATGACCTGATTTTGGGGGAACACCCTGTTTCTGTCTGGGCCTCAGTTTACCCATCTGTTAAATGTAGTCTCTGCTATCCCCCAGGGTGTTGTGTATGGGATTTGAGAGCTGTACAAACAAGAGAGGGTGTGCCTTGAGGCTAGGTTGAAGGAGGTAGGAGGGGCTTCACCTATGCTCACAGGCCAGTGGCTTCCTTGGATGGGCTGGAGGGCTGTGCCTGTTGACTTCTGAAAGGCTCTCTTGGCTTCAGGATCACTCACTCTCCCTTCCCACCGACTTTGCCTCCTAAACCCTCTTGGAGCCCCAGTTGTGCTCCTGGGGACGGGCCTTTCCTGCATCCAGGACTTAGCTGGTGATCTAATATGGCTCCAAAATAGCAACTGGTTGAGAAGGCAAGAAAAAATACCCCCCACCTGAACACCACCAAGGAGTGGTTGGAGAAGAAACAAGTCTGTGTGGGCTGGAGGGGACTCTATGAAGGGACCTAGGGGCCCAGGAGATTCGCCATTCTGTGCAAGGCCTGGCAGGCCCAGTGGCACTGCCTGTGGATGTGACTTGCATGCTGACCACTGACCACCGCCTGTCTGTGCCAGTCCCTGTGCCAAGAGCCCACCCCCTCCTGCACCACCCCCAGGCTGTACCCACCACAATAGCGAAACACTGTGAATGCAGCTGGGATTTGGGCGGGGGCGGGGGGGCAGGATGAGGACATGGGGGCACAGAAGCCCATTGTGCCCCTGGAACCTCAGCTCTGGAAGCTGAAGATAAGCCAAGGGTTCTGAGTGGAACAGTGGCCTGAGAGCAGAGACAGAGATGGCAGCGTTTGTGTGCAGGTTGCAGGAGGTAGCACCAGGAGGTGACCTGGATGCTCGTCAGGGCTCCTCAGTCTGTAGTAAGGAGGCCAGGCCAAAGCAGCTTCAGGCACTTTGTGCAGTTTTTTAGAAGGCCTCTGTGTCCAGAGACGACTCTCTGAATCCCTGTTTCAACCCCTGGTCTGTGGCAACGATATATGTCTTTGGAGAGAGACTCCTCAGGCTCTTGGCTAAGCCCCTCCTCTCTCTCCAGGTACCAGGGAAGGTTCTGGAGGGAGTGGGGGTTGGGCAGCATGTGGGTCTTCTCTGCCAAGTTTTGTTTGGAATTTAAATTCACAGCAGAGTGGGGGCTGTGGAACTCCCCCTCCAGAAAAATAGAGTTACCACCTTCTCGAGTGTTATCTTTTGGGCCCCTCACTGGGATGCCCAGAGCCCCTCCTGGGTAGTCCCTGTACCCCCTCAGGGGGAGATGTGGCTGTCCTGCTCCAGGTCAGATGCTTAGGGCAGCCATTTTCTTTCCCTCTTCCACCAGGGACAGATGTGGCATGAAGATTTGGCCCTACAGTCAAGTGATGCTTTGTGGGGGTTGGGGAGGAGGCTTTGGGGTCAAACACATTTGGAACGCGTAGCATACTGCCCTTCCCTCGGAGATGCACAATGCCCACTAGCACAGTAAAGGCTCTGAGAAGTCCTTCAGTACAAAACCTGTTAACCTTTCTTCAGCCCAACATTTTCCATACCTATTTGAGCAGAGTACAGTCTTGGTACAGAACACCTTCCAGTGTTCTTCTAAATGTCCCCAGGCCTAGGGAATGCTCTGTTAGAGCACACCTCTCCTTGTTGGATAGTTACGACCCTGAGGAGGCTTGTCCTGGAGCTGTTAACCCAGGTGCCCTCCCAGGTCCTAGTACCATCTTCTGCAGCACTGAAGACCCCTCCTCTTTGCCACTCTGGTCTGCCTATTGGAGATTTATGAACAGCAGCAAAGGTATCCCAAGGCTTAACAGATGGGGCTTCAGTCCTTCAGCACAGACAGAGCATTTGATGGTAGGGTCCTGCTTTAAAGGTCCCCAGGTCTGGACAGTCTTTTGCAGGTTTTGATGTGTCACTGTGCCCACCACAGGTGTCGAGGAGCCAAGCAGCTGCCCAGCTAGTGCAGATGTGTAGAACAAAGCCACATCTCTGTTCATGAGGATGGAAGTTTGTCTCACTGGGGCTGAGAGTAGGCTTCAGGAGCTGAAGTTTGCTCCCAGCAGCCTTTGTGGTCTGTGTGGGGTGGTGGGACCAGCTCCAGGTCCTAGTAGGAATGGCCATTCCAGCCTAGCCAGGAGCTTGGGAGGATGCCCAGCTCCCTTAGCCACCCCTGGAAAGCTGAGCTCTGACTCGGGCAAGGACGACTGTCGTTCAAGGGCCTGTTGGCTGAGGTGGCCTGACCTTCCCTCTGTCAAACTAAGTTAACTGGGCAGGCCTGAGCTCATAGAGGAGGCCACACCTCATGGACCTTGTGAGTCAGGTGGGAGGGAGGAGAGCAGGCAGCATTAGTAATTAATAATTAGCAGAGGCAGAGAGCCTGGTGCTGTCAGCACCAAGGGGAGGGCCCTGCAGAGAAGATGGCCCTTGAGTAGCAGTCCCTTCTCTGGGGTGGTGCTATATTCTTGGCGTCTCTTTCTTCATAGCTCCCATTTTACAGAAGAGAAAACAGAGGCCTGACAAGTCACCCACCGTGTCAGTAGCAGAGCTAGATCTAGAACTCTCTGTAGTCCAAGCACAATTGTCTGTGGCTCGTCCTGCTGGTCTCCAGGTTGGCTGTCACCTGGATCATTCTCTGGGCCCCACTGCAGGGCAGCAGTAACCAGGGGCACTCTGTCAAGCCTCAATGCCTCTGATGTTTTATGTCTGATCCCAAACCTTTTGAGGAGAGGTAGGTGTTGGTTTCCTCGTATACCCCTGCTCCAGCTGCTTCCCAGAAATGTAGCACAGGGTTCCGTGGGTTCTGAGTCCACAGGTGGCCTGGCTTGGGAGATACAAAGGAGATGGACACTGAGCACTTCTGAATACTTTTGTCTCATATCATAGCCTGTGTACACCATCCCCATTGTCCACATGGGGGAAACTAAGGCTCTTCAAGAGAAGGATGAAACAGTTAGGGAATCAGTGGCAGAGCCAGGGCTCCAGCCAAGGTCTCAGGATATTTGATCTCTCCTGTGTGTGTGTTTATTCTGTCTTCCTCTGGCTGTACTGATCTTCTTGAGGTTTCTGAAAACACCAAGCAGTCCCACTCCTTGAAGCTTTTGCACTCGCTATTGCTTCTACCTAAAATGCTGTTCCCTCCCCTTGTACAGCTGACGGATCCCAACTTCTTTGTGACGAAAGTGGATGCCCCGTCTCTGAGAGGCTTTACCTGGCTGCTGTGGGGGGCACACCTCCCTCCAGCTTCCATGTGCCTCCAGCTTCTGTACATGACAGATGAGTTGTACACGCTTCTGGTAAACCATGTCTCACCAATGGTCTTGCTGTGAAAAATGCACTGTATCTGTCTGTCTCAATAGCGTTGTTATCAGCACTCTGAGAGTAGGAATCCTGTCTTTCCACTTTGCAGTCCTAGCATCCGATGCTTAGTCACTACCTGGGACATACTGGGTGCTCAGTTAAAATTTACTGGGTAGCCGGGTGGATGGATGACTTGAATTGAGCCCTCTCCTCCTCTCTTCCTTCCCCAAACTTGTGACTGTGTGAATGCTCTCCTTAGTTTCTTAGCCTCTTGTTTTATCTCACAGAAGGGATGTTTATGGATTGTTTGATTAATTGCAAAGAGGAGACTTGGGAGATAGTGAAACCTTATCCCTAGAGGTGTCCCAGCAGAAGCTTAGGTGTGCTAATGGTTCTTTACCTTCTTTGGTTATGGATCTCTTTGAGAACTGAAGACATCTAGAATTCCTCTTCTCAGTGCAGTGCACAGAACACAGTGTACATGCACACACAGACACATGTTTGCACATGATTTCAAGGGGATCATGGCACCCTCATGTGGACAGCAGATCCCGAATCAAGGCCCCCTCCTATAGAAGCTGCAAGCCTCAGTGGTACCCCAGACTGGCTAGATATTAGGGTCCCTTCTAGTCCTCAGATTCTGATTTCATGATTTCTGCTTTCATTCAACAAATACGTTCTAGAAGCAGCCTGGTCCCCAGTGCTTATGTTGTAGCTGGGTAGAGGGCAATGGCTGTGAAACACGAACACCCAGCAGGTGAGTGGTGAGCTAGGCAAGAGCAGGAGGAACTGAGTGGGGAGGGGAGTCTTCTCTGCTGTATCCTGTTGCCACTGTGCTCCTTCATCCCCTGCTACGTTCCCTGTTTCTCTCTCCCCACTCCCCTACCAAAAAGACCATGGACGACTTATTTAAATTGGAATCTTTCCTTGAGCACTGGCTGTGTACAGGGAATTGTGTTTTGCATGTGCGAGGTGGATGGGCCTCCAGGAGGCAATGGTGCCCTTGGGGGTCCTGGGTGAAGGTGCCAGCCCTGCCACCTTCCTGACCTACAGGTCAGCTTTGGACCTTGGAAATAGGAGCAGAGCCAGGCTCTGACCACGGCTGGGGAAACCCTCAGTCCAAGTGTAGCTTCACTTTCCCTTTGGCCAACTCTTTGCCTTGACAACTGGTTGTCTCCTCTCTCCCTGATCCCAGCCCACATCTGCCTCTGCTTGTATGCATAGGGTGTGTGCGTGTTTGACTCCAGGAGCTGGAGCCCCAGATGGATCCTAGGGGTAGAAGAAGTGTAGCTCCTCTGGAGAAGGGGTTGAGTCATTTGTGAGATGAATGGTTTCTTGTCCCAAAGAGAGGCTTGTGGGGTGTATGTGTGTGCATGTGTGTGTGCGCGCATGTCCGTGTGTGTGTGTCAGGGGAGGTATAGGGGTGTCTGTTTGGGATAAGAAAGCAGTTGTTCAGCTGATGAAAGAACCCCCACAGAGTTGGGGACTAGGATCAGAGAGTTCCTCCTCCAGGTCCCTCTCAGGCCTAGGGGAGCAGGACTCAGCGTTTGCTCCACCCAGGCCTCCTCGGTTGCTGCCCTTCTCATTGCCTCATCCATTGCCATGTCCTTCCCTGCAGGTGCTGCTCCCATGTCTGCCTGCTGTCCCTGCCTCTCTCCTCTACACCAGTCTCTTTTCCTTCTAGGCTGCCCTTGGAATCTTCTGCCCACTGCCCTAACTCCTGCCTGCCCCCCTCCCGCTGTGCCCTCTCACAGTCCTGTAGGGGATGAGGCGGAGCGCTGCTTGGCAGGTTGAGTCAGCCCTGGAAATCTCTGCCTCCGTACCCCAAATCCCTCAGCAGAACCACCAACCCCCAGGTCCAGATCCCTCATGCAGCCCAGAGAAGCTCGTGCCTCATCTTGCCGGGGCCAAGGGGCTCGGCAATATTATGTCACAGGGCCTCTGAGCCAAGGAGAGTGGTCCACATCTGGCGTTTTCCTCTGGCTGCCCTTCCTGTAGAGGAAGCCAAGCCTTGGAAGCCGTGTGGGGGCTGAAATATAACAGGCCAGCAGATCTGGATGTCTGTCTCCTCTTAGCCACCCGCTGGCTGTGTTACCTTGGGCAAGTTACTCAGCCTCTCTGAGCTTCAGTTTCAGTTCTATAAAATAGGGCTAATAAAGCCCATCCAAATTGTGTTCTCGCCAGGTATAAGAGAACTAAGAAAGGGGAAGGATCCAGGCAAGTATATGACACAAGTGGGATCAGAATATACGTGAATGTCTTCTCGTCTAACTTTCCCCAGTAGCCAAGTCAGAATTTTGGAGAAGTCCCAGCAATGGGCATGAGTCTGACACTCTGTCCCCCAGGTGTGGTGTAAGGATCCGCACTTCCTGCTGGCTGCTGGGGTCACTGGCCCAGGACGGAAGGAGAGGTGGTCTCTTTCCCCAGGCTGGTGATGTGGGCCTAGGTGCCCAGAGGCTTCCACCCACCGCACTAGTGGGGCTGCCCCAACCAGTGCCCAGAGCAGCTTACTCTGGAGTGAGAGTCCCCTCCAACTTAGGAACTCAGAGACCCCAGCCTAAATCCTTCAAGGTGTTAGGGCATCCGCTACCTGATCTGTCAAGTGGGGCTCCCGGGCCCTTCCCTGCCTGTGATTGCCTGCCCCCAGGACAGTCAGGGGCATAAGAAGCAGCAGAAACAGTCTGGGCTCTGGGGTGATGGAGGGCTGCAGAATCTTTGCCTGTGGGGATGTCCAGCCTTATGGAGAGGTGAGGCAGCCTGTGCAAAGAAATTAGAGAGAGACTTCAGAGCTCCTTCAGGCAAGGGCAGGGGAGTCACGGGGTGGTCCCCACCCCAGCCTGCATCTCTGAGGGACAGCACTATGGCCAGGGGGTGCAGGATCTCCCATGATGCCACCGGGGCCTCAAGAACACCTGCATCTGTGCTTTTCACACTCTCCCTTGGAGCCCAAGGCCCGAGTAAGAGGAAGGGGTAGGTTCAAGGCCACCCCACCAGAGTTAGAACCAGACCGGGAGCCAGGTCCTGGAGGAAGTTTATGGACACAGAGGTCATCCCGGGGGTGGACAGTAAGTGCAGAACTGGAGGGAGAAAAGCAGTTCTTCCATGGGATGCTGAGAGGAGCAGCTTGGCTGTTGCAGAGTTAGGGGCTGACACATAAAGGGAAGCTTGCACTCGGCCTTGCCCTCCAGCTCCAGATGGCAGGGCACTTGGGACTGATGGTGCCATGTTGCTTAGTGCCCTATGTGTGCCAGGCACTGGGGTGTCTTTCAGTGCCTGGGTGTCTGGACCTTAAGAAAGTAGGACTGCAGGGATCATCAAGTCTGCCCCTCCTTCCCCGTGCCATTTTATGTTTTACACATGGGAAACCCGAGAGGCCAGGCCCCAGCTCTGCAGCCGGAGGGGAAGGAGCTCTGTGTGTCCTGGTCTCTGTTCTGTCCAGTCCCCACCGGCTGTGGAAACAGCCGAGAGGCTGACTCGCCTTTCACCTCCATGGCTCCAGCTCCTCAGAGCTTCAGAGAGGAAACAGCTTGCTTCCCCACCCACCCTTTCACCAGCCGGCAAGCAGGACTCCTGGCTGTTAGGCCTGGCTGTGTGCCCTGGTCTATGCCCCTGGGCCTCTCTGGGCCTCAGTTTCTCCATCTGTAATATGACAATGAAGATGACTCAACTGACCACTCTCCTTTCAGCTCTAAGGTGCTGTCATCTTGAGTTGGGGCTGGAACCATGAGGGACAGGCCACAGCCCACTGGAGGTGGGAGTGGCGGTGAGGAGGGGAGCTCTGGGCTCACTTCTCTGACCAGGATCTGCCTGTGCAACAGGGGCAAAGCTGTGACCCTTGTGAGGCAGTGGGGAGGGTTGGCGAGCTGCCAGGGATAGGGCAGCCTGCTCCGAGGCCTCTGGCTGCTCAGGGATACCCACGGGCCCACCCGTGGGCAGGGGAGCGTGGCCACAACATGGGGGAGAGGTTGTAATTAGCGCACTTGCTGGCACCCACCAGACTTCCCCTTCCTCTTGATGATTTGCTGCCAAAACAGTCCTGATTCCTGTGGACTTGCTTAAATCTTATCCAGAAAAGAAAAGAAAGAAAAGGGAAAAAAATAAGAGGGTTGTTATTTGTGAAATTGCATTTCCCAGCCATGAGAGTGAGTCATGCCACTTGGAGCTTCAAGTTTCTTGTTTGGATGAACTTTTCTCTGGGAAGCTGAGGCGATGCTGCCCTCCCTCAGGCCAGCTGGGTGGGAAGAGGCCTAGAGTCAAGCTAGGGAGAGACCTTGATGCTTGGAAAGTCCAAGTGCTCCCAAGGCCAGGTAGGGCTAGGCTGATTGTACCTGAACTCCCTGGGGGAGCTCTAAAAATATGGAGATCCAGGCTAGGGGTAGGGAAGAATGGGGAGTTAGTGTTTAATGGGGACAGAGTTTCAGTTTGGAACGATGAAAAAGTTCTGGAGGTGGATGGTGGTGACAGTTGTACAACAATGTGAATGTTTTTAATGCCTCTGAACTGTACACTTAAAAATCGTTAAAATGGTAGGTTTTATGTATATTTTACCACAATAAAAACTGCAGATTCTGGGCCCTCAGTCATAGGGGGCTGCTTTGATAGGTCTGAGGTGGGGCCCAGAAAACTGTATTGGTTAAAAGTTTCCCAGGTCATTCAATACAAGTTTGGACGTACTCATCTAATCTGTGAAATGAGGACAACAACTCATAGGGTTGTGGTGAGCATCATCTCTGTTAGTGTGTGTAAAGTTCCCAGGGCCTGGGATGTAGTAAGTGCTCAGTGTACATTACTATTATCATCTAATCCCATTTCCATTGGAACTCTGCACACTCCTTAAGGCTGTCCAGTATTAGCTCACACCCCTCCAGGCATGGGGACCCTCTGCCTCTCAGGATGGACCACTCCATCTTGGGCCCCCTGAGAGCTGGAGTCACCCTCAGACTGAATGCAGGTTTGTGTGGTGTCTTTCACTGGTCCTGGCTTTCATGGTAGCACTGGCAGTGGTAGAGCAGAGCTGGTCATTAGGAGCCTTCGAGTTCCGTGCCCAGTCCCTGTAGGCAAACTATGTGTTGAGCCTGGGCTGCCCTGGATATTGGTGTCTGTGTCTTTCCTTCAGATCCCAGGCTCTAGTCCAAACCTACACAAGAAGGAAGAGAGGCCCAGAGAGAGAAAGGGCTGGCCCAGGATCATGTAGCAGGGTGTCCAGGAAGCCAAGAAGAGTAGTGGCACCTAGATGGTGAGGTCTGTGTCCTCTAGGAGGGGATGACAGACCCCCAGAAATGGAATGATTAGGGAGGCTGAGGTATACATGTGTGCGAGGTGGGATTTGTCCTGGTTGGGGGGACCGGTTGCCTGATGCCCTGGGGCCAGCTCTTAGCTGACTTCCCCCTTCTCACACTGAGGGGACATTGAAAGGACTGTCCCTGCCCTTGACCCCTGTCTGCCCCATCTTTGTAAGGGAGCCAAGGCAACTTCCTCTCAGGAGCTCTGCTCCTCCATCAGCCTGGGGACTCCCAAGAACAGGCCATGTCTCTCCATTAGACCCAAGGCTCCCCAAGGTCCATAGTTCACTCCTGGAGTCCTTCAGCACCTGAGCTGGGGCCAGGGGATGTCCAAGCACCATGCCCAAGTTTGTCATTGGCCCTCCTGGGGAAGCTGCCTCTTTCTAGCCTTGGCCTTGCCCCAGGAAAGGGGGCCCATGGCTGTTCCCTGCCAGCCTCACAGCAGGCCCCACCTTCACTAAATTCCAGTGTGCCTGGCTGCCTGGAGCCCGTGACTCCTATAAATAGAGGCTGTATACACCAGGAGGGGGCCTGGGCTGCATCTGCTTTGAAGCCAGGCAAGACATCTGGTTCCTGTCAACTAGAGGTGGGAGAGGTGAGAGGGGTGGGCCACTTCCTCCCTGGTTCCCCTAGAGCTGGCCTAGGCTGGGCTGAGGGCTCCCCGGACACAGGCCTCATGCTGCAGGAGAACAGGCAAAGCACTGAACTTCAGTCTTTTCATCTGTACAGTGGAGACAGTGCTACAAGCTGGTGTCCCTCTTCTTTACAAAATGGGGAAATTGAGTTTAGCTCAGAGACAAGCGACGTGCCTTGAGTCACTCCACCACTATGTGCCAGAGCTCCAAATCTAACAGGTTCTTTCTGCTGTACCTTCTTGTCTCCTGGCACTGTGTAAAGAATTAATGAGTGGTTCCTAAGTGCCAGGCAGGAGATAAAGTGCTTTATACTTGTGGCTTTATGTTAGCCTTGTAGAAACCTAAGAGGTAGTTATCATTATTCCCGTTTTCCAGACAGAGCCAGTGAGGCCCAGAGTGGTTAACTGGCTTGCCCATGGACACACGACTAGATTTAGAATTTAAACGTAGCTCTAGGAGTTCAGAGCCCATGGGCACCTGAAGGGTCAGTTGGGATTCACATGCATGTATATGTGTGTGTTTGTACGGGCCTGTGGAAATTCCCCCAGGGCTGAGGATACAAGTGTGCGTGCCCAGGCCTTCCAGAGTGCTTACCACCTTTGTCCCCACAGGCGCTGAGCAGCAGCATATACAAGAGTGCATCACCCTATGGCTCCCTCAACAACATTGCTGATGGCCTCAGCTCCCTCACTGAGCACTTCTCAGACCTGACCCTCACCTCGGAGACCCGCAAACCCAGCAAGCGGCCCCCGCCCAACTACCTGTGCCACCTGTGCTTCAACAAAGGACACTACATCAAGGACTGCCCCCAGGTAAGGTAGCTCCACCCAGGCAGGGTTCATGGCCCCCTACTGACCTGTGGACTGGCTGCTATGGGTAGGGCAGGTGGAGCACCCCCGCAGGGCCCCTTCTGTGAGCAAGTGGCCCTGTGGCCCTCTGGTCTCCACCTTTTTGTCCTCTCTGGTATTTCTGAGGCAAGGCTGGCTGGCATGGATGGGCCAGAGGCCCAGCTTGGGCCTGTACTGGCTAGTCAACAGTCTGGGTGGGGTACCCCCAAATTAGGTTGTAGTCTTTTGAGTCTTCACCAGTCTTCTTGCCAGGGTGGGTCCTGTTATAGTGGGGCAGGTGGGGGCCAGCAGCCTCCTCACAGCTCTCCTGAGACCCCATTGCCTCACACTCACAGAGAAGGAATGCGGGCTCTGGGCCAGGAATCCAGATGTGTGCCCCTCCCTCAGACCCCGTCTCTGCCTCCTCTGCAGCAGCGATTCCTCCTCAGCCTGCTGCCTGTGAGGGGGGAGGGGGCCATGCCCTGACTTTGTGGTCCCAGCTCAGGTCTGGGTGAAGGCCTTAAGCATTGAGGGGCTGGGCACCTCTCCTTTTGGTGGGAAGGGGACCAGGAGATGGAAGGTATTGGGTGCAGCCCCCGTCTCTCACGCAGTGCTTCTCCATGACATGGCGGGGTCCCTGAGGCAAATCCCACTCATGATGACCCCTGGCTCTCTGACAGACAAGGCTTTGGAATCCTGAGGAGAGAGGTTAACGGTTGTTTTAAATATGGTATAAGGTTATCAGTGATTTTGTTTTCCTATTATTTTTTCCTACTTTCCAATGTTTTTGTAATGTGATACTACTTTTATTTTATATGGGTAATAGAAACGGAATCCTGGAAACTCAGAAAATCCAAGTGGTATTACCCTCCAGATCTTGGAAGCCTAGGGTGTGGTTGGGTGGGGCTGGGTCCCTCCAGGACCTGCGGGAGCCCGAGATGTGCTTCTCACTCACTGCTATTCTCAGAAATGGCCATGCCATGCTTTAGGTCCTTGTTACTTAAAGTACAGCCAGGCACAGTCGCCTGTGTCACCTGGGAGTTTGTTAGAAATGCAGAGTCTCAGGCCCACCCAGAAGAGTGTTTGAGTAAGACCCCCAGTGATTCGTGTACACCAGAGATCTCGGCCTCCCCCAACTCCTGGACAAGAGAGGCCTGCCCTGGACCTTGTATAATAGTAGGAGCTGACCCATTGGTGGCTGTCCTCTAGATCCATACCCCAGTGAGCCCTGCCCACCCCTCAATACATGCAGTAAGCAAGGGGCTCTTGGCATGAGGATATCTCAGCAGAGGGTGAGACCTCTACCCACCAGGGGTTCTCTGGATAGGACGAGAGGCAGACAGGCAGCTAAGGATCTGGTTGGTCCTCAAGGATGTGCCCATGGCCTACCCAGTTGGCAACCCCCTGTGCCGTCCCAGCTGAGCCCCCAGGGTAGGGGCTGTCAACTCTCAGTCATTCACAACACCACCTCAAACACTTTTCCCTGCATCATCTCCTACCTCCAACCTGTGAGGTGGGCAGTGCAGGACTTAGCCTCATTTGAGAAGGTGACAGGCACTGTGCTAAGGAATCTCCAAGCATTATTTCATTCAGTGCTCACAACTACTCCATGTGTTAAGTGCTGTTATTAGCCTCATGTTATGTGATGCATTGAGAGAGTCAAGAACTTGCACAGGACCATCTAGCTGGTTGGTGGAGGAGCTGGGATTTTAACCCTGGCGAGCAGGTGACGTTCAGACACCAACATGGGCTCTTGGGGCTTGCGCTGGACTGGCAGCCTGGGAAATCTTCCAGGAGATGGAGTGCTTGAGTGGGGCTGGCAGGTTGATGGGAGAAGGGTGGCAGTGTCTCCCACAGTGTGACCAGGTATTATCCGAAGGCCACAGATGGTGAGCCAGAGGTGAAGGCAGGCGAAGGTGTGTATGTGTGTGAGTGTGTGTGCACTCACTGCCCTTTCTCCAGACAGGGCCGGAGCTCCTAAGTGTGGGAGCAGAGAGTCCCTGACCTCAGCACCTCCCGCTTTCCAGCCCAGAGCTAACCCTGGTTCTTCCTCTATGTGGTTTACACAGCATGCTTGCTTCTCTTATGCAGGGCTCTTTACCCTATGGCAGAAGTCGGATCTATAGCCCCATTTTACAGTTGAAGAAACAGAGTCTTGGAGAGGTGAACAGCTGAGGAGAGGACAGAAAGTGTGTGAGAACCTTGGTCTTGGGACCTCAAGAGCTCTTTGCCTCCTTGAGCGTCCAGACCATTCCAAGCTGAGACTGCCATGGCCTGTGGGGCCCAGTTTCTCCCTTGAGTTGGTAGAGGCCCTCTTCCAGCCCCATCTCAAACCTGATTCTATCCAGGACTCCTGCAGGTCCAAGGATCTCTCTCCACCCTGGAGAGCAGAGGCTGGAAATGTCATTTTCATCATCTGTAAAAGGAGGCTGATGAGAGTGCTAACACAGAGGATTGTTGTAATAAAGGTATGCGTGGGAAGTGCTTAGCACAGTGCCCAGCACACAGTAAGCACTCAGGAAACATTGTAGCATTATTTTTTTCTCCCTTGGGTCGCAATGTTGAGTGCCTCCACCTGGCAAGGTCCTAGATATTTTGGTGGCTGGAATTTAATTAGATACTCCCCACTCCTCATCTGACCACAAGCTCTAGGCACAGGTGCTGGGCCAGATTCATCTCTCTACCCCTCGCTGTCTGATCCTCATGCCAGTGCAAGATAGCACACAGCGAGTGCTCAGTACAAGTCTTCCAGAGTGAAGGAACAGGTGGACAAGGCTTTTGTGAACATAGAAACCTTGATTTCAAATGAAATATTAGATAAGAGTTCAGCATATATAATGTGAAAAAGTGGCATGCTTGTTTTGGTAACAGCTTTAATGAGATATAATTCACATGCCATATAATTTACCCATTTAAAGTGTGCAAGTCAATGATTTGTGGTATGTTCACAGAGCTGTGCAACCATCACCACGATCTGTTATAGAACATTTTCATCACCTCAAAAATAAACCTCATACTCTGTAGCTATCCCGCCTTGATCCCCTATTCCCGAGCAACAGCTAATCTGCTTTTTGTCTCTGTAGATTTACCTATTTGGGCATTTCATATAAGGTGCGGTCTTCTGTCACTGTATTCATTCACTTAGCATGCTGTTATCAAGGTTCATCCATGTAGTAGTGTTTATCACTTGCATGGTGTGGGAAGTGTTCCATCCTGTTCTATTTTCTGGAAGAGTTTGTGAAGAATTAATATTAATTCTTCTTTAAATGTTTGGTAGAATTCACCCATGAAGCCATCTGAGCTTGGGCTTTCTCTTGTGGGAAGGTTTTTTTGTTTTTTGTTTTTGTTTTTTTGGTGAGGAAGATTGTCTCTGAGCTGACACCTGTTCCAGTCATCCTCTGTTTTGTATGTGGGATGCCACCACAGCATGGCTGATGAGTGGTGTAGGTCCGTGCCTGTGATCCGAACCCATGAACTGGGGCCACCAAAGCGGAGCATGTGAACTTAACCACTACACCACTGGGCCAGCCCCAGGATAGATTTTTTTTAATACTAATTCAATCTTTTTACTTTTTATAGGTCTATTTAAATTTTCTGTTTCTCCTTGAGTCAGTTTCTGTACTTTGTGCCTTTCTAGTAATTTGTCCGTTTCATCTTAGTTATCTAATTTAGAGGCATATGACTCATAATATTCTCATAACTGTTTTTATTTCTGTAATGTTGGTAATAAAGTCCCCCTCTTTCATTTCTGATTCTTGAAATTTGAGTCTTCTCTCTTTTTTTGTGGTCACTCTAACTGAAGTTTTGTCATTTTTGTTGAACTTTTCAAAGAACCAACTTGTGGTTTAGTTAATTTCCTCTATTGTTTTTCTATTCTCTAGTTCATTACTTTTCACTCTAATCTTTTTTTAAATTGCAGTAAAATGATTATAACATAAAATTTATCATCTTGACCTTTTTTTTTTGGTGAGGAAGATTTTTGCTGACCTAACATATGTGCCAGTCTGCCTCTGTTTTATGTGGTATGCTGCCACAGCATGGCTTGATGAGTGGTGCTAGGTCCGAACTTGCCAATCCTGGGCCACCAAAGCAGAGCACACGAACCTAACCATTAAGCCACTGGGCCAGCTCCTGCCCCAATCTTGACCATTTTTAAGTGTACAGTTCAGTGGCATTAAGTCCATTCACATTCTTATGCAACTGTTACCACCATCCATCCACAGAACTCTTTGTATCTTGCAAAACTGAAAGTCTGTACCTCTTTCCTTCCCTCCCTTCAGCCCCTGGTAACCACCATTCTCTTTCTGTCTGTATGAATTTCACTACTCCATGTACATCATCTAAGTGGAATCCTATAGTATTTGTTCTTTTGCAACTGGCTTATTCACTTACCATATGGCCTCAAGGTTCATTCATTTTGTAGCATTGTCAAAATTTCCTTGCTTTTTTAAGGCTGAGTAATGTTCCTATGTGTTTGTGTGTGTGTGTGTGTGTACCACATTTTGTTTATCCATTTAGCCATCAATGGACAGCTGGATTGCTTCCACCTTTTGGTTATTGTGAATAATGCTGCTATGAATATGAGTGTACAGATATCTCTTTTGAGTTCTTGCTTTCAATTCTTCACTCTAATCTTTATTATTTTCTTCCTTCAGCTCACTTTAGGTTTAGTTTACTCTTCTTTTTCTAGTTCCTTGAGGTGGAAGTTTAGGTTACTGATTTTACATCTTTCTTCCTTTTTTTGAGGGTTGGGGGGGGAAGACTAGCCCTGAGCTAACATCTGCCAATCCTCCTCTTTTTGCTGAGGAAGACTGGCCCTGAGCTAACATCCGTGCCCATCTTCCTCTATTTTATATGTGGGACGCCTATCACAGCATGGCTTGACAAGTGGTGCCATGTCTGCACCCGGGATTTGAACCGGTGAACCCTGGGCTGCCAAAGTGAAATGTGCACACTTAACTGTTGCACCACCGGGCCAGCCCTTTCTTCCTTTTTTAATGGAGATCTTTACAGCTATAAATTTCCCTCTGAGCTACCTCCCATAAGTTTTGGTATGTTGTGTCTTCGGTATTTTCTGATTCTCTTGTGATTTCTTTTTAGACCCACTAGTTATTTAGAAGTGTGTAATATCCACGCTTGTGAATTTCCCAATTATCCTTTTTTTAATGATTTCTAGCTTTATTCCATTGTGGTCAGAGAACATACTTGTATTATTTCAGTGCTTCTAAATTTGTTGTGGTTTGTTTCATAGCCTAGCATTTGAGCTATCCTGGCGAATGTTCCATACGCACTTGAGAAGAATGTGCTCTGCTCTTGTTGGGGGCAGTGTGCTACAGACGTCTGTCAGGTCTAGTTGCTTTAGAGTATTGTTTATGTCTTCTGTCTCCTTGTTGATGTTATGCCGGGTATTGTGTCCATTGTTGTAAGCAGGATATTGAAATTTCCAACTATTGTTGCTGAATTTTCTATTTGTTTCTTCAATTCTGTCAGTTTTTGCTGCGTGTGTTTCGATGCTCTGTTATTAGTATATCTCTGTTTATAACTGTTGTATCTTCCTGATGGATTGATCCTTTTATCATTATGAAATGTCCCTCTTTATCTCGAGTAACATTTTTTTTGTTTTAAAGTCGATTTTGTCTTTCTTCTGGTTGCTATTTACGTGATAGATCTTTTTCCATCCTTTTAATTTCAATCTGTGTATATCTTTGAATCTAGAGCGTGTATCCTGTAGACAGCATATAGTTGGATGTTGGTTTATGTTTTGTCTAATCTGACAATCCTTACCTTTTTGGTTAATCTTTTCACATTATTGATAATGCTATTATTAATGCTGTTTTGCTATATGCTGTTAGTGATATAGTTAATTTATGTCTGCCGTTTTACTTTTTGTTTTCTAAATCACTAATGTCTTTTTTGTTCCCCCATTCCTCCTTTACTGCTCTTTATTTTGCATTAAGTAATAATTTTCTAATGTAACCTTTTAATTTATTTCATGATCTTTTCACTATTTTTTCTTAGCTGTTTCCTTAGTGGTTGCTCTAGGGTGTATTGTATTACATCTCATCAGAATCTGATTCAGGTTTATACTGACTTAATTCCAATGAGATAAAGAAATGTTAGTGCTGTATAGCTCTAGTCTCCTTTCCCTGTGCCATTATTGTTATACATGTTATGTTTATATGTGTTACAATTCAACAGTACTTGTTATATTATTACTTTATATAATTTTATGTGTTTTAGAGAAGCTGAAAGAAGAATAACTATATATATATATATATATATCTCCATCGTTTTGTCATATTAGCGTTCTTATTTTCCATCTCTAGTTCTCTTCATTTGCTCCAGTGGATTCAAGTTACCACCTGGAGTCATTTCCTAGGTGACACCTCACTGTAGTTTTGATTTGCATTTCCCTAATGGTTAGTGATGAACATCTTTTCATGTGCCCATTGGCCATAGTTATATCTTCTTTGGAAAAATGTCTGTTCATATCCTCTGCCCATTTTTTGACTGGGTTGTTTGGTTTTTTGTTGTTGAGTTGTATGAGTTCTTTATATATTTTGGAGATTAACCCCGTCAGATAGATGATTTGCAAATATTTTCTCCCAGTTCGTAGGTTGTCTTTTCATTTTGTTCCTGGTTCCTTTGCCTTATGGAGACTCTTTAGTCTGATGAACTCCCATTTGTTTATTTTTCTTTTGTTTCCCTTGCCTGAGTAGACATGGCATTCGAAAAGATGCTGCTAAGACTGATGTCAAAGAATGTACTGCCTATATTTTCTTCTAGGAGTTTTATGGTTTCAGGTCTTACCTTAAAGTCTGTAATCCACTTTGAGTTAATTTTTGTGTATGGTGTAAGATAATGGTATATTTTCATTCTTTTGCATGTGGCTGTCCAGTTTTCCCAGCACCATTTATTAAGGAGACTTTCCTTTCTGTGTTGTATGTTCTTAGCTCCTTTGTTGAAGGTTAGCTGTTTGTATATTTGTGGTTTTATTTCTGAGCTTTCAATTTTATTCCATTGATCTGTGTGTCTGTTTCTGTACCAGTACCATGCTTTTTTGATTACTATAGCTGTGTAGTATGTTTTGAAGTCAGGGATTGTCATGCCTCCAGCTTTGTTTTTTCTCAGGATTGCTTTCACTATTCAGGGTCTTTTGTTGTTCCATATAAATTTGAGGATTCTTTGTTCTATTTCCGTGAAGAATGTCATTGGGATTCTGATGGCGATTTCATGAATCTGTAGGTTGCTTTAGGTAGTATGGACATTTTAACTATTTTTATTCTTCCAATCCATCTGCATATAATA